>NW_023425402.1:20620951-21820951 GCF_014108415.1 Molossus molossus | reverse complement strand
CTCTGTACTGCTCTTGTGGGCCGCTGGTTCTCACAGGTCCCTCTGGATCCCTGGCTTCCCACTGCTCTTGTGGGCTGCTGGGTCACACAGGCCCCTGTGGATTCAGGGCTTCCCACTGCTCCTGTGGGCAGCTTCGTTGCACAGGCCCCAATTGAGCCCCAGATCCCACTGCTGGTGGCTGGGGAGTGCTGCTGCCCAGTGAGGTTCAGCCCCTGCTCAGCCTTTGCTGTAGTTTTTGGGAATGGTTCTCTGCTGCTAGTCTATGCTTCTGTTGCCTGGGGATAAATGTCTGCTCTCCAGCGTCTGTTGCTGAGGGTATATCTCAACTCTGATTGGGCTGCTACCGTGGAGGATGGTGCTGGGCTCCCAGCCATTTGCGGTTTCCATAATAGGCACCTTGACAGCTCCACTACTGTGCACTGGTCTGTGTTGAAACAGGGTGTCCACTGGTCCAATTTTGCCAAGTGCACTGGTGGGCTCAGGTTGCTGGGCCCTAGCAGTTCCCACTGCCTCCTCCCAGGGAAGATCCAGGATCTTCCAAAATGGTGGGACCTCCCTGCAGTGCAAGGAGATGTGCCCTGAAGTGCTGCTCACCACAGTAGCCAGCTGATCCCATCCACAGCACAGGAACCTTCTGCTTCGCATTTCTGCACTGCACGAGTTTGGTCGTCCACCTTCACGTCCACTAACTCTCTCTCACACACTAGCTCACTCTCTCACGCACTCACTCTCCCTCTGGTCCTGCCCACCTCCATCTTTTCTACTTTCTGTATTCTTTTCTTTAAAAAATATTGTAACAATCCACAGAACATGAAACTATTCTAACCATTTTTGCATGTACAGTTCAGTTACCGATAGTTGTTGTTTTTTTTCTTTATTGATTTTAGAGAGAGAGAAAGTGAGAAGGAGAGAGAAATAGAAACATTGAATACAGAGAACATCAATTGGCTGCTTCCTGTGTGTCCCCCACTGGGGATCCAGCCCACAACTTGAGCATGTGCCCTGACCAGGAATCGAACCTGAGATCTCTTGGTGCATGGGTCGATGCTCAGCAACTTAGCCACACCAGCCAGACAAGTTACCCATGGTTTTTAAGTTACGCATGCTTCATAATTTACTAATATTTCATACCCACTCATACTCTATGCCTTAGTCACACTCCATACCTCATAGTCCTTTATATATTACCCATAAAGGGTAGCCCACTCATACTCCCTGCCTTACTCATATTCCATACCTCACTTTTTTACAGTACCTTACTCAGACCCCATACTTTACTAGTTATACTTACCAACCCCCAAATCCTTCTTTATTTTTCTTATAGTTATCTCAAGGATCTGATCACTAACTAGCTTAGAATTATATTGTGAGCACGCAAAATGAACAAGATATGAAACTGTTTGCTGTTTTATTCATTTAACACCAACTCACACTAAGCAAGATGACTCACTTGGATCAGTATTGTCACCAGTATCCTCCTTGGGAGATCTAATGGGAAAGCATGAAAACCAAGCTGAGGTTGTCTTCTATGAATACATTGTGTGTGTGTGTGTGTGTGTGTGTGTGTGTGTGTGTGTGTGATGTAGGGAAGAAATCTTGGGTAGTTTTCTGTTTATAAAGTTCCCACATCGCCAAAACATCCTATTTCATATGATTGAAAGTATATTTTAAAACAATCATGAAATATTTCTCCTTAACTTCAGAAAGAAGGAAACCAAATGCATTTGGGGTGGATTACATAACTTATTTTCAATATTTCCTGGAGAAAAGAAAAAATAAATAAATACAACAAAACCATACCTATATATCTGGTATACATATTTTATTCTGCAATTTGACTTTATGTTGTTGTTGTTTTTTTGTCTCAGTAAAAAAGAGATTATTAACAAAAGAGCGGATTTATATACACAAAGACTATTATTTAAGAATCTTTCAGATTCTTTGATAATTATAGATCTTAGTTGTACAAAAAGTATGTTGTTAATACTTTTTGGAAATAAAGCCTCAACATTAATAATGTAATAGTTTGCTAGTGTGTATAGCTGGCGGTGAGAGAGATAGCATGGCAGAGAATTTGGGCTGAAAAGGTATTTTAGAAATCATATGCCCTGCGGAAACATACTCAGGTAGCTTTCCCTGGTGAGTTATGTAATCAATTTCTGTTTTGCACGTGCCCAACACCCCATCTCGTCCAAGTTCCCTCAGTCACTACACTGTCTATACCAGCTTGATCGGGGAGCCCGTCAATGGCATTTGTACATTTTACAATTACCATTCCAGAGATATGATGAACCCTGGAGTCATGTACTGTACTTGGCAGCAACCGCCTCAGCTTTTGCGCGCATATGCTTCAAATCTGAGAATATCATAGATATATATGGGAATCTTTGTAGAGATCTCTGAGGCAAGCTGGTATTTAACACAAAAGCAAACCCATTTGGAGCTAAAGCACTTTCCATTAGGCAGTTTGGCGGCTGTTCTACGAGGCAGGCTCACTGTGCTCCATGGACACATTTCGATTAAATGCTGCTTTGTATTCCTCCAAAGATGGGAACAATAAGGACGTTTGTCAAAGGAAAAACTGCAGCAAATGATTTCATGTTGAACATCTGTACTCTGCAGTTCATTGTTTGCAAGAGTTTATTGACCATAATTTTGATGCATATAGGTTTTAAAGAGTATAAACTGCATTTATCTTGGGTGCCTATCATTTATTTTAGTCTTGGCTTATTTATTTCCTTTTCTTTCTTTTTTTTTTTTTCTGGGCATTTTATTTATTTTGGGACTCTGAAGAGATGAAGGAAAAGATGTTTTCAAAAATGAAGTTTAATTAGCGCTACGAAATTGATGAGGAATGACAATGTTTTCACAAAAGGGATTGAGCAATTGAATTGAAAGATGTGAATACTAAGCATGTTATATCTTTGGGATACCTTTCAGCCTTAAAGATTTCCAACCAATTTATAAACTTTAAGGCCAGTCCCCTAACTCATTGTCCATCATACCAATCATTGTGACTTTTCCAGAGTGAAATGTAGCAGCTGTTCCTTAGCAAAGTAATTTGAGGGTAGTGGAGTCAGAAGACTATTTAATGGCATTGCGAATGTGAGGCTGCTTGGAGTTGTTTTCTTTTCAATTTATAAATGGATGACTTATTTTCAGATGTAAGCTTTCTTCTTTTTTTCTTTTCTTTTTTTTTTGCATTTTATTCAGAGACATAGTGGCCCAGAAAATTCAAGTTGCTAAATCTTTATCAAGCATAATTTGATACATCGCTGGCATCTTGATCAATGGGCCTACCTCTGCCCCCACATAAACTTGAAACCTTGAATAGAAAGAAGGCAGAGATGAAAAACTGTCCACCTAGAAAGACAGATTTAATAATAAAATAGTGGAGATATAGTAGTGGTTACAATGTTAACTTTGAAATTAGGCAGATTTGGGCTATAACCCCAGCACCAAGTCATTTAACATTTTATAGGTCTGTTCTTGAATCTCTAATAATATAGATAATAACATCGTTTACACAATTTTTATGTAGTTTATATATATCACATATTTATAATGTATATAAAGCACAGTATCTGGTTAAGTTTTCAATATATGTTAGCTGTTATTATTGTTCTGTGTTGGATTATTGGGTTCGAAGACTTATCAAATAAAACCCCGATGGATTTAGTAACCTCTTTAATGAAAAAAAAAAATTTGTTTCTTTCATTGTCCAATTTCCTTCATTGTCCATTGTCCAATAGAGCAGACTTGAAGAAATTGCTCTTGAGTGGATAACTAATATTTACTTTGTGTTTTTGTGTTCGTTTGTAGGGTGTACTCAAGCAGAAACGCAAGACGGTTATGTGAGCTTCTCCGACTTGGCAGTTTTAATCTCTGGGTCAAATTGGCACTTTATTTTCACTGTCACTTCCCCTGCAGGTAATTTCAACACCGTGTGTTTTTATTATCTGATTCTTTTATTAAAAAAATGGCCCTTTCTTCTTTATAATGGGAATAGCTCCTATCATGAATAAAGGAGTTATCTAAGTTTAGAGAAAAACATTGCTTGATTATGTTAATAAGGTATGAGAAGCAAAAGCATGGGTACAAATTAAACCCCAGGAGAATCCTGGTAAGCAAGAATCCAAGTGTACATTTTCCTCTACTTGTTAAAATTTACCTTGAGTTTTCTACTTTATAAAATAATTTTTATGACATTTGATAGCATTTGGTTAGATATGAATTAGAAATGTTTAATAATTTGAAAAGAGAATCCTGGGATATAAAATATTATTAATTCTTATTTCCCATTCCTGCCTCCCACCCCATAAATGGCAACTATACACATTGAAAGTCCTGACACTTTAGAAGTATGGATATAAAGTTGGTGTAAATTGCTTATATGATCCAGTTTGTCTTGAAAAAACATTACAAAGAAATTTCCATTCTGAACTATTTTTGATAATTTTTGATTTGTTAGAGGGTAATGCTATTCGACAAGTTTATAGTAGGTACCATGTTAATTAAACTTCAGATGGGCCCGTGTAAAGTACCACTCTCTCATTTCCACGAAGGGTAGAGCTGAAAACCCAATTCCTGACATCCTCTTTTTAAAAGATTTAACTGATAGAAGCACAGAACTATCCACTTGGAAAATAAAAAATAGAAATATTGCATGCATCGTTGTGATTTCCCAGAAAAACAAACAAAAACTCCACCTAACATCACATTTGAAGTGAAAAAGTAGACATTTACAATCTATGATTAACTTTGGTCAGGGAAGTTATTCTGCTACTTACGATATGCAACTGTGGAAAACAGTTCATATTCAGGTGTGACAATGCAGTTTTAGAAAATGCATGAGAACAATCTTCACTGCATTTAAACCTCTTAGACATTGAAACAGCAAAGGAAGTCAAATGTTTTGATGTGAGGTATCAGAGGCCCAACAACAAATGTTTAATTAAAGCCAGATATTAGTCTTCCCTCATGAAACTTAAAATCAAACTGTCATAGTATCCTTTCCAATACGTTAAAAATGTGGCTTTCATAAAAATGTATAAAGAGCACTTGTCAACAAGTTATTGAACTCATAATGAGGGAACCAGGAGGAAGGCAAAGCTGTTAAATAACATGTGAGGGATGGAGATCAGCCAGGAAAGAGCTGCTGACATAAGTTTGTTAAATTGGATACAGGGCAATAAAACTATAACCTTTGAAGTTAGATGTCTACAGATATCCTTGGCATCTTTACTGGACAAAAATCATGTGCAGCTTACCAATCTTGTATTAATTAAGCCTGATTCTTAATTAATTAAATAGTAAGTAAGAAGGAAAATATTTTCCAGAGAATTTGATAAACCTTGGATGGGACTATTTGAAAATGATCTAGTGTGATCCTGATAAGATCTGAAATTATTTTTCCCCTTAATTCCAAGTTTTGGACCATTTTCTTCACCAAGGGAATGTCTTCTGTGGTTAGGTAATATTATTACTAATTGTGTTGGGCAGATATTCTTTTAATATCTAAAAAGAGTCTGAGTTTAAGCACGAGTTCATGGAGAAACATGTTCGGTGTCCTTGACCATGGTTTTCCTAAGGATATATTTTGAAAGATATTTTGTCCTAGAGACTTTTGCCCTTTAATTTCCTTCATGGTTAACTAAGGCTGAATACTTTTTAAGGGTTATTTTAAGGAATAAGTTATAAAACCTAATGTAGAATGTGTTGTAGAACGTTTCTCCGTAACGCTTTGATTTTGAGTTGAGCTTGGTGTTGGCATTGACTAGTCCCCTACTTTATCTTATATTCCACCTATAACTCCTAAAGTAGACTACTGAGTAATTATAGTTTTTCTTTAACCATTTTCCTTAAATTATTATTTATAATTATCAAAACCAAGTTTGTGAGGAGGGAATATGTCAGAATTAGATTACAAAAGTTTAAATGAGAGAAGAATAGATGGAGGATAAAAAGAACGCGATGCCCAGCCAGTGTGGCTCAAGGGTTGAGCGTCGACCCATGCACCAAGAGGTCACTGGTTCGATTCCTGATTGGGGCACATGCCCAGGTCATGGGCCCTATCCCCAGTGGGGGACATGCAGGAGGTGGCCAATGTTTTAAAAATATTTTTTCTTTATTGATTTTAAAGAGAGAGGAGGGAAGAGAGAGAGAGAGAGTGAGAGAGAGAAACATCAATGAGACAGAACATTGATTGGCTGCCTTCTGCATGTCCCCCACTGGGGAATTTGGCCTACAACTTGAGCATATGTCCTGACTGGAAATCAAACTGGTGACCTCCTGGTGCATGGATCGATGCTCAACCAGTGAACCACTCTAGCTGGGCAGGAGGTGGCCAATTGATGTTCTCCCTCATCAATGTTTCTCTCTCTAAAATCAATGAAGAAAAATATTTTTTTTTTTAAAAAAGAAAGCATTAAAAGACCTGCATCTCTTTGACCCCTTATTGTCATCATCTTTTGTTTTGTTAAAATTTTATTCCCATCTCCTCTTCTCCTCTCCATTGGCAACCACCAGCTGGTTCTCTATATCTACAGATATGTCTCTGATTTATTTATTTTTATTCATTTTTTCGTGTGTGTTTAGATCCCACATATAACTGAAATCATATGATATTTGTATTTCCCTGTCTGACTTATTTCACTTTGCATAATACACTCTTGGTCCATCCATGTTGTCACAAATAGCAAGGTTTCACTCTTTTTTATTGCTGAGTAATATTCCATTATACATCTCACAATTTCTTTATCCATTCAATTATTGATAGTCACCTAGGTTGCTACCATATCTTGGCTATTGTCAATAATGTTGCAATGAACATGGGGTGAATATATCTTTTTGAATTAGTATTTTTATTGTCTTCAGATAAATACCCAGGAGTGGAATTGTTGAATCATATGGTACTGCAACTTTTTAAAATTATTATTAATTAATTTTTGTTACAGATGTTTCTCCTTTCCCCCCCACTGATACCCCCCCTGCACCTGCCTCCTTGCCCTGTCCCCAGTTTTGTTGTCCATGTCCATTGTTCATGCATACATGCATATAAGTTCTGTGGTTCATCTCTCCCCCACCACCCCCTCTTCTGGGGATTGTCAGTCTGTACCCCACTTCCACGTCTCTGGGACTACCCCATTCCTCAGACTGTTATGTTCATTATATTCCACAAATAAGTGAGATCATATGATACTTGTCTTTCTCTGTTTGGCTTGTTTCACTTAGGATGATACTTTCCAGATCCCTCCATGTCGTCTCAAAGGATAAGAGATCTTTCTTTCTTACAGCTGTGTAGCACTCCATTGTGTATATGTACCACTGCTTTTTGATCCATTCGTCTACTGATAGACACTGGGCTGTTTCCAGATCATAGCTATTGCAAATAGTGCTGCTACAACCATGAGAGTACATATATTCTTTCTGATTGGTATTTCAGGCTTCTTAGGGTATATTCCTAGAAGTGGGATCACTGGGTCAAATGGAAGTTCAATTTTTAATTTTCTCAGGTAACACCATATTGTTTTCCATAGTGGCTGCACCAGTGTGCATTCCCACCAGCAGTGCACTAGAGTCCCCTTTTCTCCACACCCTCGCCAACACTTGTTGTTTGATGATTTGTTGATGGCGGCCATTCTGACAGGTGTGAGGTGATACCTCATTGTTGTTTTAATTTGCATCTCTCTGATGATTAGTGATGTTGAGCATTTCTTCATGTGTCTCTTGGCCATTTGTATGTCCTATTTGGAGAGGTGTCTATTTAGTTCCTTTGCCCATTTTTTTAATTGGCTTCTTTGTCTTCTTTTTGTGGAGTTGTATGAGCACTCTGTATATATTGGGAATTAATCCCTTATATGATATATCATTGGCAATTATGCTCTCCCATACAGTGGGTAGACTTTTCCTTTTTATGATTGTATCTTTTGCTGTGCAGAAGCTTTTGAGTTTGATGTAGTCCCATGTGTTCATTTTCTCCTTTGTTTCTATTGCCTTAGGTGATGTATCAGTGCAAATTCTGCTGCGTATGATGTTTGAAATATTGTTGCCTACACTTTCTTCTAGGATTTTTATGGATTCATGAGTCACATTTAAGTCTTTTATCCATTTGGAGTATATTCTTGTGTAGGGTGTAAATTGATGGTCTAGTTTTATTTTTCTGCATGTAGCTCATGTAGCTGTCCAATTTTCCCAGCACCATTTATTAAAGAGGCTATCCTTACTCCACTGTATGCTCTTGCCACCTTTGTCAAATATTAATTGAGCATATTGCCTTGGGTCCATTTCTGGGTTCTCTGTTCTGTTCCACTGGCCTATATGCCTGTTCTTGTGCCAGTACCAAGCTGTTTTGACTACAGTGGCTTTGTAATATAACCTGAAATCTGGTAATGTGATCCCTCAAACTTTGTTCTTCTTTTTCAAGATTGCTGTGGCTATTCAAGGTCTTTTTTGGTTCCATATGAACTTTTGAAGTACTTCTGTGAAGTATGCCGTTGGTATTTTGATGGGGATTGCATTGAATCTATAGATTGCTTTGGGTAATATGGACATTTTAATGATGTTGATTCTTCCAATCCATGAACAGGGTATGTGCTTCCACTTTTTTATATCTTCCTCTATTTCTTTTTTCAATGACGTATAGTTTTCTGTGAATAGGTCCTTTATTTCTTTGGTTAAGTTTATTCCTAGGTATCTTAATTTTTTTTGCCGCAATAGAAAATGGGATTGTTTTCTTAGTTTCTCTTTCTGGGAGTTCATCATTGGTGTATAAGAATGCCATCGATTTCTTGACGTTAATTTTTTATCCTGCAACTTTGCCAAATTCATTTATTAAGTCTAGTAAATATTTGATGGAGTCTTTGGGGTTTTCTACGTATAGTATCATGTCATCTGCAAATAATGACAGTTTTCACTTCCTCCTTTCCAATTTGGATCCCTTTTATTTTTTCTTCCTCTCTGATTGCTGTGGCTAAGACTTCCAGTACTATGTTAAATAAGAGTGGCGAAAGTGGGCATCCTTGCCTTGTTCCTGTTCTTAAGGAAAATGCTTTTAGTTTTTGCCCATTGAGTATGATGTTGGCTGTAGGTCTTTCATATATGGCCTTTATTATGTCAAGATATGATCCCTCTATTCCCACATTGCTGAGCATTTTTATCAGAAATGGATGCTGGATTTTGTCCAAGCCTTTTCAGCATCTATTGATGATCATGTGGTTTTTATTCTTCATTTTATTTATGTGGTGTATCACGTTTATTGATTTGAGAATATTGTACTAGCCTTGTATCCCTGGGATGAATCCCACTTGGTCATGGTGGATAATTTTTTTGGTGTATTGCTGGATCCGATTTGGTAGTATTTTGTTCAGGATTTTGGCGTCTATGTTCATCAGGGATATTGGCCTGTAGTTTTCTTTCTTCGTAGTGTCTTTTTCTGGTTTTGGAATTAGATTTTGCTGGCCTTATAAAACAAGTTTGGAAGTCTTCCTTCTTCTTGAATTTTTTGAAATAGTTTGAGGAGAATGGGTGTTAGTTATTTGAATGTTCAGTAAAACTCCTCCGTGATGCCATGTGGGCCTGGGCTTTTGTTTGCTGGGAGAGTCTTGATTACATCTTCAATTTCTTCTGTTGTTATTGTTCTGTTCAAGTTTTCTATCTCCTCCCGGTCCAGTTTTGGGAGACTATGTGTTTCTAGAAATTTGTCCATTTCCCTTAGTTTGTCCAATTTATTGCCATATAATTGTTCATAGTAGTTGTTAACGATCTTTTCTATTTCTGTGGTGTCAGTTGTTACCTCTCCTCTTTCATTTCTGATTTTGTGTATTTGAGTTCTCTCTCTTTGTTTCTTGGTGAGTCTAGCTAAGGGTCCATCAATCTTGTTTATCTTTTCGAAAAACCAGCTCTTTGTTTCATTGATCCTTTGAATTGTTTTTTTGGTCTCTATGTCATTTATTTCTGCTCTGATCTTTACTATTTCCTTCCTTCTACTTGCTCTGGGGTTTTCTTTTTGTTTGCTCTCTAGTTCTTTAAGCTGTGAGGTTAGATAATCTATTAGAGATTTTTCTAGTTTTTTGAGGTAGACCTGTAGTGGTATGAATTCCCTCTCAAAACTGCTTTCACTGCATCCCATAGATTTTGTGTTGTGTCTTCACTTTCACTGATTTCCAGGAAGTTTTTAATTTTTTTCTTGATCTCCTCGGTAACCCATTTATTGTTTAATAACATGCTATTTAGCTTCCATGTGTTCAAATGTCTTTGTATGTTCTTCTTGCAATTGATTTTTAGTTTCATGCCATTGTGATCTGAGAAGATGCTTGATATGATTTCAGTCTTCTTGAACTTGTAGAGACTTAGTTTGTGCCCTAACATGTGGTCTATCTTTGAGAATGTCCCATGTGCACTTGAGAAGAATGTGAATTCTGTAGTTTTGGGGTGTGATTCTCTGTAGATATCTATTAAATCCATTTGGTCTAATGCTTCATTTAGAGTCTCTGTTTCCTTGCTAATTTTTGGTCTATAGGATCTATCCAGTGATGTCAGCGGGTGTTGAAGTCCCCTGCTATGATTGTATTGCTATTGATTTTTCCTTTGAAGCCCTCCAGAAGAATTTTAATATATTTTGGTGCTCCTATGTTGGGTGCATATATGTTTATCAAGGTTATATCTTACAGTTGGATAAATCTTTTCAATATTATTTAGTGGCCTTCTTTGTCTCTATTTATGGCCTTCGTTTTGAAATCTATTTTATCAGATATGAGTTTTGCTACCCCAGCTTTTTTGTTTTTTCTCTCCGTTTGCTTGGAAGATTTTTTTTCCATCTCTTCACTTTCAACCTATGTGAGTCTTTTGTTGTGATGTGGGTCTCTTGTAAACAACATATAGATGAGTCATGCTTTCTTATAGAATCAGCAACTCTGTGTCTTTTTATGGGAGCATTCAGACCATTTACATTTAAGGTGATTATTGATATGTACTTATTTATTGCTATTTTTGTTTAGTGTGGTTCTATTTTTTTTCTTATTTCTCCTACTAATTACAGCAATCTTTTTAACATTTCTTGCAGTGCTGGTTTGGTGCTAATGTATTCCCTTAGCCCTTTTTTTTTTTTTTTTTTTTTGTCTGGGAAGCTCTTTATTTGACCTTCTATTTTGAATGATAGCCTTGCTGGGTAGAGTAGTCTTGGATTCAGATCCTTGTTTTTCATGACCTTGATTACTTCATGCCATTCCCTTCTGGCCTGTAGTGTTTCTTGTGAGAAGTCAGCTGAGAGCCTTATGGGGTTTCCTTTGTAGGTAACGTGTTGCTTCTCTCTTGCTGTTTTTAGGATTCTCTCTTTGTCTTTAATTTTTGGCAGTTTGATTACTATGTGTCTTGGTGTGGGCTTGTTTGAGTTCTTCTTACTTGGGGCTCTCTGTGCTTCTTGAACTTGAATACCTTCTTCCTTCACCAAATTAGGGAAGTTTTCTGTCACTGTTTCTTCAAATATATTCTCTAACCCTTGCTCATTTTCTTCTTCTTTGGCGACTCCTATGATACGAATGTTATTATGTTTCTAGTTGTCCCACAGTTCTCTTAAGCTGTTTTCCTGTTTTTTAATCATTTTTTTCATTTTGGTTTTCTGATTGGTTGATTTTTTCTACCCAATCTTCTAATTCACTGATCCGGTCCTCAGCTTCCTCTACTCTGCTGTTTAGACTTTCCAATGTGTTTTTTGTTTCTGATATGTCATTCTTTATTTCTTCTTGGTGGTTTTTAATTTCTTCTTGGTGGTTTTTAATTTCCAACTGGTTGATTTTCAACATTTCTATGTCTTTACTCATGGTGCTCATGTTCTTACACATGCTGTTGAGCTTCCTCAAGATCATGGCTCTGAATTCTAGTTCTGTTAACTTACTTAACTGCACTTCATTTATCTCATCTTCTGTACAGGTCTCTTGTTCTTTCATTTGGCTTTTGTTTCTGCTTTTCACCATTTTGGCTATCACAGTGGGCTTTGGAGGCTGCCTAATTTTCCCTGTGGGTGTTGGTGTTCTGCTGTTTGTGGCTCCTTCTCCTGGGTTTGGATGAGGCAGGGAGGACCTACTTTAAACACCACTGTCAAGTCTTAACTTTCCTGGTTAGAGTTGCTAGCCCAGGGAATGGTAGTTATCCTCTGGTATTTTTGCCTGGAGGCTATTAGTAGGGGTCACCTGAAGAACCTTGGTTTCTGAGTTGACTGAAAAACTCCCTTAGGTGCTCAGTGTAAGAGGATTCCCAGAGGGTGGGGAAGATGCTGGTTGTTAATGGGCCTCAATTAGCATTGCAATGGCCATGGGGTGGGGTTGAATCTCCAAGGGAGGGGCCGCTGCCTCTCCCCAGGGCCCTGGGAAGGAGTAAAATGACAACAGTCCTGCGTGGCTGCACTCAGCAAAAGCTCTGAGCATCCTCCAAATCCCGAGTGTCTCCACACAGTTCCAGTCTGCCTTCCCTCTGATGGAGCCCAAGGTGAGCGGCTGCTGCCAATTTAGCCTCTGTTCGGGCTCTGCATTGTGAAGCTGCCTGGGACTTTAACCTGAGGGTGCTGCTCCCAGCTAAGGGCAGCTGAGGCTGCGGCAGCTCCCAGCAGAGGGCATAGCACCCAGCTGAGGTCACAGGACCCAGCTGAGGGTGCAGCTTCCAGCCGAGGCCGTTGGTCCCAGCCGAGGGCATAGCACCCAGCCGAGGCGGCTGCAGGTCCTAGCCCAGGCCACGGGTCCCAGCCCAGACCGCTGGTCCCAGCCCAGGCCACTGGTCCCAGCCCAGGCCGCTGTGGACCATGGGCTCCCGGCCCCCTCTTGTGTCGCAAGCATACCAGGATTGAGTCAACATCCCTGGTTATGTGGTCCTCCAAGCTGCTCTTCCGTTACCCCTTCCTGATGATTTGTCTTTATTTTTGTTGTAATTCCAGTTTGGTCCTGGGAGATGCTCTGTGTAGCTTCCATGAACTCTGCCGCCATTTTTTTCTCCACATCTTTTTTTTTTTTTTGAGGAATTTTCATATTGTTTTCAGTAGTGGCTGCACTAATTTATTATCCCACCAACAGTGCACAACTTTGCCAGCACTTGTTATTTGTTGATGTATTGATGATAGCCATTCTGACAGGTGCAAGGAGATATCTCATTGTGGTTTGAATTTGACATCATGTTGATTAATGGTACAGATAAGGAGAGTAACTCTGTTTTCAACCTTATCAGCTTGTAGTGCTGGAATTTGGGAAAACCGCTCTTATCCCCACATTGATAGGCCAATCAATGATTTTTTGTTTGTTTGTTTCTAACAAGCTCCAAAGTCATAGATGTCATAAGCATTGATTTATGTTGTTGTTATAGTTTCCTTCTTCTATTAATCAAACAGAAACCTTGCAATAATTTTTATTAGTTTTCCTCTCCTCTCTTAGAGAAACAAATAAAGAGAGAAACACATCATTATTCCTGTTTTAGAAATACAGATATTGAGGAACTGAGAAGCTAAATGATTCTGATCTAATGTGCATAGAATCCTCATAGGTTTTCCTAATATGTTGACTACTCCAGCTCATTTATTCATTCTTGAACTTCCCAAGACACCCCCAAAAAAGGTTTCTTTAAAAAATATATACATATGTAAATATATATATATATAGAGAGAGAGAGAGAGAGAGAGAGATAGATATAGATAGATATAGATAAATAGATATAGATAGATAGATTTCAGAGAGATGAAGGGAGAGGGAAAGAGAGATAGAAACATCAATGATGAGAAAGACATTCATTGGCTACTTCCTGCATGCCCTCCACTGAGGATTGAGCCCACAACCCGGGCATGTGCCCTGACCAGGAATTGACCTGGGAACTTCCTGATGCAAAGGTTGATGCTCAACCCCTGAGCCATACCAGCTGGGTGAGAAAAAATTTCTGTAAATTCATTCTTCTGACTTTCCAACCAGCCTTTTCACATTTATTATCATTAACAGGGTCTAGTCTCTGGTTTTTCTAACCATTTCTTAGAGCCATGGAGCTCTTAGGGGAATCTCAGGGGCTTCTGGGAGAGAAGAGAGTGAAGGAACCAAGGATGCTCCCCACCATCTAATCCAGAGAAACCCGATTGTAGTGGCCATGTCCACGCTTGAAATACTCTTTCTCCAGAAATTCACACGGCTCACTCATTATTTCACTCAGGTTCCTTCCCAATGTCACCTCTGCAGAAAGGCCTCTTCTGCATCGTGTACCCTGCAACAGCATCCTCAACCCTGACCCTACCTCCTGTCATTCTGTTTTCCAACCTCACTTTTGTCCTCATGGCATCTCCCACACCTGACACCAGAGTAGCCCTGTATTTGCATATTTGTCTACTACCTCTGTGTTCTGTGCCCCTTTAGAACCCAGGTTCCCAAAGTCCCAGGAATCCTGGTGAGTTCAGCGTTACATTCTCAGGGTGTACTAAGATGTCACACATCATAGGCACAAATATTTGTTTATGAATAAGTAAACATATTGAGATTATGACTAAGACTATATATTTTCTAAATTTTATACTTTTCCTTTTTATTGAATTTATTAGGGTGATACTGGTTAGCCAAATTATATAAGTTTCAGGTGCACAATTCGAGAACATGTCATCTTTACACTGTATTGTGTGTTCATGACCCCAAGTCAAATCTCCTTCCATCATAATTTATCCCTCCATACCCTGCTTCATGTCCTCCCAACCCCCCTTGCCCCAGCAGTCACCACACTGTTGTTCCTGTTTATGAGTTTTTTCTCTTTGTTTTTCTTTTTTTCTCAGTCCCTCCACCCAACCCCCCAATACGCACCCCCCCCCGCCCCTTGACAGCTGTCAACCTGTTCTCTATCTATAAGTCTGTCTCTATTTTGCTTGCTTTGTTCTGCTGCTTGAAATATTTGAAAGCAGGCAGTCTCCAGCTTATAGGCTTATCAATGAGTCTCCTGACTTCAGGCCCTCAGACTTCTCCCTTCTACAGCACTTCTTTGCCTCTAGCATGTAGCCAAGGGCCTTTTGACTGACATTTAACGCCCAGCAGAATTTGTCTCAAATGCTTTCCAGCATTAATTCCTAAACATCAAGTGGTCTTTTCTTGCTTCTGTTTTGATTTGATCAGTCTTCAAAGTCCCACTTAGATACCCCCTCTTCTGGTATGCTTTTTCTGATCATATCAATGGAAAGTGTCCTTCCAAAACAATTGATTTACATTATTCTGGTGGCACGTGGCACATTCTGTTTTGTATTACAAAAATGTATATGTGTATCTCACTTAATTTGCTAGCTCATAAATATTTTAAGAATAAGGACAATAACTCATCTACTGAGAAAGGAAATAATCTCTGAGCAATCACTGGAAAATGGATAAAAGAATGAGAAGTTTTGTTTTTACTTCTGCAGATCCTTGGTAAAATCCATTCCCACATATCCGGGCTGGGTTTATTTTCTTCAGATACCCGTAAAAAGAAACTAATTGATAAGAAACAAGCCAAGTTCATCTCAAGTAGCTAGATGTAGGTCTAGCTAATTTTGTAATGGCAGCTTTAGGACTGAGTCAGCCAGGATTTAAGTGACTGAAGATGTGACTAAGGCTTTCAATCAAACTGTCAGGTCCAACCTAAGAAGAGCACAGCAAAGAAAATCACGGTGTTTCTTTGACCAGAGAAAACAAAAACTGTCATTGCCTGAGTGATTTAGATGATAGCAGAGGTTTGGGATTGATTTGCTTGTTTTGAATAAACTCCTTTTCAAATGCTGGCTATACCTAACTCATGTTCATAGGCAAGCTATTTTTTTTAACATTTTATTTTTGTGAGGTAAAATTGACATGATAAATTACTTATACATAAAGCATGTTGTTTGATAAGTTTTGATGGATGTGTACTCCCATGAAAGCCACCCCACAATTAAGATAATGAACATATTTATCACCTTCCAAATCATAGGTAAACTTAAATTATTCATACTTAAAAAAATAATATTTGGTAAAATTTCTCTTACTTTGTATCTCTTTTTATGAATATAAATACACATATAGATTCATGTAATCAGCACCACATCAAGATACAGAAAATATCCTTCAAAAAAATCTTCCTTTCCTCTGTCCTCACATGCTCACATCCCCCCTCTACTACCACTAATCCCTGGCACCTGCTGATCTGGTCTCCATCGCTATAGTTTTGTCTTTTCTAGAATGTTATATAAATGGAATCATACAGTATACACCATTAAAATAATGAAATTCTCTCATTCAGTAGAATACCTTTGATCTTCCTCCCTCCCTCCCTCCCTCCTTTCCTTCCTTCCTTCCTTCTTCTCCTTCTCCACATTCTTCTCTCTCTCTCTCTCTCTCTCTTTCTCTCTCTCTTTCTCTCTCTCTCTCTCTCTCTCCTCCTTCTCTCTCTCCCTTCATTTCTTCCTCCTTCCTTTTCTTTTTCTTCTTTTCGCTGAGTAGTATTTCATCCTCTGGATAAACCACAGTTGATTTTTTTCATTCCGCTGTTGAAGAACATTTGGGTTGTTTCTGGGTTTGGGTGTTTATGAATAGAGATGTTATAAATATTTGTATACAGATTTTTGCACATATAGACAAGGTTAGATTCTCTTATGCCTTGTTTCAAAAATAATAATGGAGCCCTGGCCGGTTTGGCTCAGCGGTTGGAGTGTCAGCCTGCAGACCAGAGAGTCCCAGATTCAGTTCCCACTAGGGGCACGTACTACTACTATTATTAATAATAATAATAACAATTGAATAAGTGGCCCAAATGTTTAGTCTATTAAAGTGGAGGAATTTGAGATGAATTCTTAGAAAGACGCACTCTGTAAAGAAAGTCACCCCTTTTATTTCATCAGCCATAGCCAAGTAGCTCTCTCTATCTACCATGCTCACCCCAGTTTTCCAGATAATAACATTTGCATGGCCGTTAGAAATTCTCTCGGCTCTGTAGAGGAGTCTCAGTGTCCTGTTTTGTTGTCCCATGCCATATTTTAAATAGGATACACATGTCACAGCGAGTAGTTTCACACATTCTGGAACTGAGAGTGTTTCTGTTCTAATTAGTGGAACATAAGAACGAAACTGAAATTTTTCATTGGTGGAGAAGGTAAGTCTGAGAATAAAAGGGGAGAATTGGAAGAATTTCTCAGAGCATTGGACAAATTAGAACAAACAATTTGTGTTATTATTGGAATTGGATTCCTGTAGTTCTTCAGTAACACAAATCTTGAATTTGTTTTTGGTTCATTTATTTAATCATTTAATTCCCCAAATATTTACTAAACCTACTAAGTGTTGTAAGTGTATTTTCCCACAATATTATATTAGCATGGTTATCATTGAGACTTTTTTTTTTTAAACAGGAACTAATTTTACAGCTCGATCCAGGGCATTCGCCATCTTCCCTGTGACCAGGTCGGAGAGGTCGACCATCATTCTGTCCGCCTCCCTGTCCTCAGCGGTCTCCTGGTTGGCTCTATGCTGTCTGGTGTGCTGTTGGTTTAAGAAAAGCAAAAGCAAAAGTATGTGAATTCTTTTGAATGAAAATATTGGAGAAAAAATGCCATCATGTATATAATACATTAACATTTCTTTTACCCCAAAGAGAAATTTTTATAAATTTTTGCAAAATATTAAACCACATAGAGCTAATTTTTTTTTTTTTATCCTCACCCGAGGACATTTTTCCAATTTTTTGTACAGATAGAGTGGGAGGAAGGGAGGGAGGGAGAGAGAGAGAGAGAGAAACATCAACGTGAAAGGGACACATCGAGTGGCTGCCACCCACACGACCAACCAGGGCCAGGGACAAACTGCAACCAAAGTATGTGCCCTTAGCGGGAACCGAACCTGGGTCTCTCCGGACCGCAGGCCAACGCTCTAACCGCTGAGCCAAACCGGCCAGGGCTAGAGGTAATTTTTTTAATTCATAGAGTAGAGACAAGAATTGGCTAATCTGAAATAATAATAGCAATAATGATAAAAGCTTGATTTTTTTGAACCCTCACAATAAGCCAAGTTCTAAGTACTTTAGATACACAAATTTATCTAATCTTCGCAATAGCCATACTATGTCTATATTATGTGGGGGATGAGGCACAGGAAAGCTAAATCACTTACCCCATGATTATATAATTAGCAAGGAGCCAAGCAGTTTGGCTCCAGATCTCACTATGAAACTCTATGCTCTACTGCCCAGGTAACCCTCCAAAAGGTAAGCTCAAAGTTGGGGGAAAGGTCCTCTTCTCCTTCAGAACTTCAGAGGAGAGTGCTTGGTGTTTTGTGTTTGTTTCTCTAGGTGCATAGAAATGATGTTCTTAGATATTTTCCCAGAAGTAGATCCTTGGTTTTGTTTGTTCTGACTGGAGACTTGAAAAGGCACCGAGGGAAAGAGATTCTATAAAAGAGGCTTCTTTCTATCTTTCTACTCTGTTCTTGGAATGTGGGAGAGAGAAAAGCAAATTCCTTACTTTACCACCCTAAACTCCTCATCAAATGAGTGGATGAAACACCTGTGATACTTGAGACTAGTAGGAGACCAAAAGGATAAAAGTGAGTATAAATAGAGGCAGAATGAGGAGAAGCACAGAGAGAAAGTCAAAATCCAGAAAGGAGAAAGGAAGAAGCGTGGTGCCAACTGTGAGAAGAATTACTCTTTATGTTGCACCCAGCTTCAGCCTGACATCCCTACCTCTTTCCCTGTCAGGATGGGTCTGGACCAACCACAAGGGAACGTCAGGATCCCTTGTCTTTTTCAGGAAGAACTAGATCTCTTCACCCTGAGTTGTTGCCTGTGAATTTTTGAACCACAGGTTTTGGTCTTTGTTTTCAAATCTAAAGTTCATTGCATGTGTGTGTGTGTGAGAGAGAGAGAGAGAGAGAGAGAGAGAGAGAGAGAGAGAGCGCGCGTGTGTGTGTGTGTGTGTGTGTGTGTTGATTTCTTGTTTGAAAGCAAAGACCTTTTATAACTTTTTATCTCACGTGGTTCTGTGAAATAATTAATTCCATCTTCCCTTTTATTGGTAAACCTACCAGACTTGGAGGGACCTACACTAAGCCCTGCTCACCTGTTTTTTTCTCTTTTAGATCTAGGGGAAGCTTCTTCCTATGGTTGCTAACATATTAGTCACCCCAGTGTTCTCTTTTTGTTCTTTGACCTTTTCAATATCTGTGGACACATTTCTCTGTATTAAATTCTCATAGTTTCCTGTTTAAACATAGACTCCAAACTTTCTATAAAAAAAAAAAAGTAAAGAAATCAGTAGGAATTTTATGGGAAAAAATAGTGTACAGTGAGCAGTTCTGCATGAGTAATTTGTATTTTATTCTTTATAATTTTCTGTACTTTTCAAATTGCTAAAATTAGCATTCTTCGTTTTAAAACAAAAAATACATCATTCTCCCTATACATTATTTTGCAGCTTTCTGTGAATGTATAATTATTTCAAATATAAGTTGAAAAAATATTAGTCACATTCAATGACAGCTCTCTCCAATAAAAAATATAACATGAACCACAAATGTGAGGCACATAATGTAATTTTCTAGAAACCACTTAACCTAATATATCAAAATTTATTTCAATATGTAATGAATATGAAAATATATACTTTACTTTTTTTTCAAAAGTAGGTGTATATTGTACATTTACAGCACATCTCAATTTGAACTATTCACATTTTACATGTTCACCAGCCATATATGATATTGGACAGTACAGTTTTATACCTTAAAGTTGGTGGCCAGTATATGGGATTTTGTTTCATTATTTCTTAAACTCTGGATTTATTATATGTTATTGCATTTATCTCACAATCATTTTGTGGGAACACACAAAGGAAACATCTTAACACTTAGGGCCCATTTACAAATAAGGAAGTTATTTTATTCTGAAAAAGAACAACATGCACTTCTTTTTCTCATTAATTTAGAAATAAAAATTGAAGATATTTCTGCATCCCAGGTGAATGATCAAAAGAATCATATCCATGTCTCATCCAAACACCAAGGATCACAGGTAGAGACTGGAAAAGAAGACCCCACAACGGAAAAAGGTAAGCTTGGACAATGGGGATGATCTCAACCAGAGAGACAAAGTATGGATGAATTTATAGCCTGCCTCTCCCCCCTGGCTGTCAGTTTCTGAATCAATTTAGTTTATAATTTATCAATTTTGTTTATAGTATTTAGTCTTTGTTACTTCTCAAGGAAATCATACCCCAGCATAGGAATACACAAATCTAGCTGATTACTCATCTATTAACCAATTATTCAAGTTGATATTTATATTCTCTTACTTAGTAGAAGATTATTGGCTTAACATTTGAGTTTGTTACACAGAGAAAGGAAGAACCAGACTCTAGGCGTATAATCTGTCCCTTAGCTATCCCAAAGCTGCCAGTTTGGCAACATTATTGAATTTGAGGAAGAAGAGAGCGTAGCTGCCAAACACCAACTATGCGAGTTAGGTTGAATATGAAACCCTCAAGAAATGAGTCAGCTTCGTCAGGCTCTGCGTTGTGGTTTAGTCATTCTTCTAGCAAAACGTATCATTTGCTTGTGTTGTGCATTATATCAAAGGGTTTTTCTTGTTATGTGGTTAAATTGACATTAGAATTGGTGCCAAGCAGAGAAAAGGTAGGTATCTGCCTCAAACCAATGAGTTGCCCTTGTCCTTCTAAGGACACGAAAAAGAGAAATATAGTGGGCAGAACACAAGGTGGATTTGCCAAGTAAGGATGTGGTATACAAAAAATGTTTGTATAGTTTTTGTGGATCTGAAACATTTAGAGACATATGCTCTACAGAGAATAATATTTCTGGGTTTTTTTTTTAGCCAATATTTCTGTTTATAGCCAATTATCATGGTATTTTCTGCTTGAAAAAAAATATGAATCTTAATAATTCTGAACTAAAAAAATAACAGTCCAATGTTGTTCTGCCTCTGTCTAACTAGTTCAGTGAACTCTGGTAAGTGTGTGTGTGTGTGTGTGTGTGTGTGTGGTGTGTGTATCAGTTTGTTTGTCTATTTGTATTTTTTTCCCATAGAGAAAATGAGTTATTATTATTTTTTTTAATTTTCAACAAATTAGCCACTTATACTCCAGCTGTTGGACCTGCTCCAAAAGATGGTTGGAGGTTTTCAGTGGGTGAGGGTGAGAAGAATAGAGACAGAGAGAAGGGGCCAGGAATTCTTTCTCCATCCCATCGCATACCGCTTTAACTTGGGTTTCTAGGAGTCCATATTTTTGCATTCAAATTCAGGACAGGTGTTTGAAAACGGTCATCTGAACTCATCTCTGTGGATTAGCTGCATGCTTCAGAGAGCAGCAAGAGTGACGCTAATCTCTCCCCTAATCGAATAGGGCCATCTCTACAGGAATCTCCGTTGCCCTGCTGAAATTAATGACATTAGACAGTCCACAGTGCCCGTGTGTTTTATTAGGGACCATTTTTTAGGTGGTGGCTTATTAATGAATGATCAGGAGTGAGACAAGGGACAGGGCTCCTGTGGAAGAGTTTAGATAAAAGAGATGGGAGTATCAGAGAGGCCATTTTATTAGGGCATCCACGTTAAAAATAGAAAGATGTATTATATGAATCTCCCTGCTGCGGATCATGGCAGATTTGTGTCCTCATCCTCCAAGGTTTGTCCAAAGCTAAAGAGCACTGTTTTCAAGGCAAGTAATGAGGCAGCTCCTGCTTTTTTTTGGAAATTCTTACCAGCTACATAACCTCTAATGATTGCTAGTTTTAAATAAAAGTGGTGTTATTTCATTATTTCCATAACACTCCCATTTCTGCCTGTGTTTTTAAACTTTTGGCATTTTGCCGATAAAGTGATTGGCTGTCTCTCTCATAAGCACTTTGCATTCACTAAACATTACCACAGCCCCCAAATTATTTAGCTGATGGAATTATTTTTGCTGTCCAGTAGATTTAGACTGTAAACTCACCATGTTATGGCTTGTACCAAAAACTGCATGGATGCAATGGGAGGGGGGTAGAGAGTTGCCATGGGGAAGAAGGGAATAAAGCACATACTCCTCATATTTTACTGGTGCCAACCAGGGTTTTGGACAATGTAGAGCCATCTGAGCCAGGTTTTAGAATCCCTATCTGGTCTTGTCACTCTGCTACTCAGATTTAATGAATCTCCATTGTCAATTGGAGAGAAAGGAGAATGTGACGGTTTAGGACATGGAACTCAGGAGACAGAGTCGGGGTTTCCTCCTGACTCTCCTGTTGACGTACTTTGTGGCCTTGTCAGCTTTCCTCTCTGTGCCCTGTCAGTTTTCTTGTCGCTAAAGGTGACACAATTCTGCCCACACTTAGAGTTGTGCCAAGTAAATGAGCCACTATCAGTCAGGAATGCAGAACTTTTCTGGTGTATTACATGTGTTATTTATTGTTGTTATTTGAAACTCAAAGTCTTTCGAGAGCTGACTCCACCTTGTCTTTCTCATCTCATTTTGGATTAGACCTTCCTGCCCTCCGCTTACTCTAGACACACCGGCTCACTCAACCCAGGACTTGTCTAACACCTTTCCACCCATTTGCTTGCTCAGTTGCTTCTAATTGGATTATTTTTCCTCACCCATTAAAACCTGTTCAAGCTTTTATGCATCTCCTAAAATGCCCTTTTTTGTTTATAAAGTCTTCCCCAATCCCTCCCGCCTCAGTGAAAATGAATATTTTCTCTTTAGGTCCTAAGAATTCTAAAGGTGTGCCTCCGTAGTAGTACTTATGAGTTTTGGAATGCATTGTACATAGATGGACTCTGTTCTCCCGGGCCAATGGTTCTCCACAAGGGGCAATTTTGTTCCTCAAGAAGGGTAGCCATAGCATTCCAGTTTTCAGAACTTTTTTAGTTTTAAACTTCAAAGCCTTGTGTCCCAAAAATCCTTCAGTCCCAGACAAAGTAGAACAGTTGGTCATCCTACCTTCAGAGAACATTTGCAATGTCTAAAGATATTTTTGTGTCACAGCTTGGGGGAAGGGGATATTATTGGCATCTAGAGAGATCTGGAATACTTTAAACATTTTACAATGCACGGGACCACCCACACAATAAAGATTACTTAACTTAAAATTGTCAATAATACCAAGGTTAAGAAACCATGGCAAAGTATTATTCATCTTGTAACATTTAGATGAGAGACTGCTGGAATGACTTAGTGGATACAATTGGATCTTATCTACCAATAAATATAAGTATTTATTTACCTCCTGATATTTATTTAGTACCTTATAAGGTCCTTTCTGTGTAGATACAGTGAGGTGATATGAGGTCTTCTGTTCTTTATAAGTTTAATATGGTTGGGACCCAAGCATAATATTTTGGATAAAATGAAATAACAGTTCTACGCAAGAAACAATTAAGTGTAATACAATCACAAAAACAATGTGCATTTGAAGGATTTAAAGATGAGAGAAAAATACTAAGTGAAAGGAAGAATATCATTATTCTAAGTTACATGTTTAGTTCCTCTTGCTCCTAAATCATGTCACACTGTTTCAGATCTCATTTGCTAAGGGCTTTGTTGTCCTGTTTGCACAAACTCGGTTGACAGAAATGCCAAGAAGGGAGTGCAGCTTTGCTTTGTCAAAGTTCAATTTTGTAACATTCCTTCTCAACTGTTCCCTTGTTCCCCTAATTTGGCAAAGAACCCCCAGATCTCCTAAGGTAGACACCTTAGAGTTATCTTTTTTATTTATTTATTTATTTATTTATTTATTTATTTATTTATTTATTATTTTTTAAATCCTCACCTGAGGGTATTTTTTCATTTATCTTCAGATAGTGTGGGAGGGAGGGGGAGAGAGAGAGAGAGAGAAAAACATCGATGTGAAAGAGGCACTTCGACTGGTTGCCTTCCGCACGACCCTGACCAGGGCCAGAGCCCAAACCACAACTAAGGTTTATGTTGTTGATCAGAATCAAACCTGCAACTCTTTGGTCCACTGGCTGACACTTTAACCACTGAGCCCAACCAGCCAGGGCTCAGAATTATCTTTAACTCTTTCTTCCCCCTTTGCCACTGTGTGCCTTTACTTGCGAGTTGTATCAATTCCACCTTTGCAATGTCTGGTTTTCACCTTCCCCTGCTCCATTCCATGGATGTATCTTCAGTTCAGTCTCTGTTAGTGAAGTCCAGTCCTCCATGCCCCATCTCTCTCTCTCTCTTTTTTTCTTTATTGTTTTTTTAGAGGGAGGAAGGGAGAGGAACATAAAGATGGAAACATCAATAATAGAGAACATCAATCAGCTGCCTCCTGCATGCTCCCCACTGGGGATCTAGCCCACAACCTGAGCATGTGCCTTGATGAGGAATTGAACCAGGACCTCTTGGTGCATGGGTCAATGCTCAACCACTGAGCCACACCAGTCGGACCACACCCCATCTCTTTTCCCTCCGGGAGAGTACACCCCCAAAACAACACAGACCTCTCAGTTTCAAAATTCACATCTTCATCATTCGCTCAACAATAGTTATCAATGGTGTATTATCATAACACCCTGTGTATCCACATGTATCTACAATCTCCCATTCCTTCCAAACACAGGTCAAATATATTTTCTCTTTTTAGAATTCTCTTATGTAAAAGGAATAGTTCCCTTCTGTCAACTTTTATAACACTTCCCTCTTGTTCACTTAACACCTTTTATATGTGTTCATCTTGTGCAGATCCTTTCATATAAATTCTGTATCTATTTGAATCCCCACAGCTTTTATCATAGGGTGTTACATTATTAGACCAGTGATGACTGTGGCTGAGTGAATGATGGAAATGGAGACAAAGGTGTTGCCTTTCCTTTTCTTCCACTTTCCAGACAACCCAAGATTCCAGCAGTTCTTTCAACTACTGGGGGGAAAAGAAAACCTTATCTTTTCTAAAAGTGATGTAAACAGTTTATTCAGGGTCACAAAATTAACATAACAATATAATTATTGCACATCTTTGGGGTCCTACCAATGGGCAAACTATGACTTCCTGATTCCAGGTGATGCATTCTGCTGACCACCTGCTGCCGCCATCGATTTGTCTCCAGCTTCCGCCTTTGTCTTTGCAGAACGGATGGACAGATACTGCTGCAGGCCTCAGGGCTGCCTTCTGCAAATACATTCTTCTTTGGCCACTGGTCCTTTCTTTCTTTTTTTTTATCCAAAGTTGAGAGTGGAAAACTAACATGTAAGAATGGCACTTGTGACTATCACCATTAGCTTTAGGGATTTATTTCTATCATTTTAGAGTCCTATTGACTATATATGGTATGTTTTATGAATGTAAAGTGAAAGGTACTATCAATGTGCTTTTTTTTTTGGAGGTCACTGTGTTTTCTACCTTTTATTTTATTTATTTTTATGTTGAAAGTATTACAGATGTCCCACCTTTTCCCCCATTGACCCCCTCCTTCCTGTTTCCACCCCGTTCCTGCTTAACCCACACTAATGTCTGTGTCCACTGGTTGTGCGTATATGCATATAAGTTCTTTGATTTCTCTCTTCCTACACTCCATTCCTCTAAAGTTTGTCAGTCTGTTTTTCACTTCCATGACTCTGGATCTATTTTGTTTGAAGTTTATTTTGTTCATGATAAACCATAAATAAGTGAGATCATTTGGTACTTGTCTTTCTCTGATTGACTTATTTCGCTCAGCATAATACTCTCCAGGTCTCTCCACATTGTTGCAAAGGATAAGAGATCTTTCTTTCTGACAGCTGCATAGTATTCCATTGTGCAAATGTACCACAGCTTTTTTATCCACTCATCTACTGGTGGACACTTTGGTTGTTTCCAGAACTTAGTTATTGGAAATAGTGCTGCTATGAACACAGGAGTGCATATATTCTTCCTGATTGGTGTTTTAGGATATATTTCTAGAAGTTAAATCACTGGGTCAAATGGCAAATCAATTTTGAATTTTTTCAGGAAGCACCATATTGTTTTCCATAGTGGCTGCACCGGTCTGCATTCCCACCACCAGTGTACTAGAGTTCCCTTTTCTCCACATCCTTGCCAGCACTTGTTTGAGGATGTGTTGATGCCTGCCATTCTGGTCATATCTCATAATCATTTTAATTTCCATCTCTCTGATGGTTAGAGATGTTGAGAATTTTTTTATATGTCTTCTGGCCATTTGTATGTCCTGTTCAGAGAAGTATCTATTCAGGTCTTCTCCCCACTTTTTAATTGGATTCTTTGTCTTCCTTTTGTTGAGTTGTATGAGTACTCTATGCATTTTGGATAACCCCTTATCTGATGAATCATTGGCAGATGTGTTCTTCCAGAGAGCGGGTTCCCTTTTCATTTTGATGCTGGTTTCTTTTGCCGTGCAGAAGCTCTTTAGTTTGATGTAATCAATGTGCTTTTTTAAGTACAAATCTATGAGAACAACAGGGGACGGGGAGGAGAGGGTGGCCTCAGATGTCTGGAATCAGGGAAGAGCCAAACATCCAGCCAAATTGTTATCAGCTCCCAGGAAAGTAAAATAATATTTGGAAAGTATTGATAAAAGGCATGTCCATGTTATATAAAAAAATATATAAGCATCACCTAATTTAAAAATGCTTTTTAGAAACATAACCAGGAATAAGAGCCTGCCTGCTAAATAAGATGGAGAGTTCCAATGCTGTTTGCAACCAAGGTCCAATAACATATCTAACAATGGAACATTAGAAGAATTCCTCCTCATCCGAGGCCAAACTACATGATTCTTTCTTACCATAATATTGTAACATGTATTTTGGAATGCTAAACCACAGTCTGATATAAAGCAATATTTAGAGACAATGTTAGATAAAATACATAATGATTTGTAAATGATATAATTATTTAATAATTTAAAAGATGAAATCATTAACTGCTTTAATAACTTGAATAAATTTATTCAAATATGATGTCAATCTAGGCAAAAATAATTTATTTGTATACATTTAGGAAATATAATAAAATATATAATAGTGACCACAGAATATGCTGTCTTGGGGTGAAAAAACAATTAATAAGAGGTATATTAGGCTTATATTTTAAAAAACTATATTTCATTGAATAACTTAAAGAAAAGATTTGCATACATACGGAATTATAGTGTGTTTCTAATTAGATTGACTAATATTTCAAAATTCTCAGTTATTCTTAAATTAACTTTGGTTTATCACAGTTTCAATTATTTTGTACACAGTAGATCAGCATAAGATGAATCTAAAATTCTTCAGAAAATATAGATCAACGATATAAAGTTGTTTTTTGGCGGTGGAAGGGGTTGCCCAACCAGAGAGGTCATGTTTACGTTACTATTCTTAAGGCAATGAGATAGCGACACAAGAAAATATGTGCACATTAGTAGAAATAACCTCAAGTAGCTAGAGATATGAATATTAGATCCAGAAATGTAATAAATTATCAAGGAGATAAAAATAAAGGAAAACAGAAGTATAAGTTTATAAATGGAGCTGGGAAATTCGAGTATTTAGAACATTTATCTATCTAAATTTACACTTCAAAAAATACACCAAAGTAAACTCTAAATGATGAGTTTAAATAGATTTACTAAAACATTTACATTGCTAGAGTATTACAAAAACAATAAAATAGAGATCACTTATGATATGATGTGAGAACAAAGGCATTTTTTCATTTTTTATCTTTTAAAATTTTTATACCAAATTTCTGATTTGTCATGTACTGCTTGACATATAAGTGATAAAATAAATGATAATTTTTCACTTGAACAAATAACCTAGAAAGACATAGGTAATACTATGTCATTTATCAATTAATACATTGCAATGAATAATTTAATATATTAACCATTATTTTTAATTTACTTTTATTGTTGAAAGTATTACAGACGTCCCTTCTTTTTTCCCCATGGACTCCCTGCTCCGTTCCCCCCACCCCCAGGCCTTCATGGCTCTACTGTCTGTGTCCATCAGCTATGCATATATGCATATAAATTCTCTGGGTAGTCTCTTTCTGACCCCTCTTTCCTCTGAGATCCGTCAGTCTGTTCCATGCTTCCACGTCTGTCACTGGATCTATTTTGTTCATCAGTTTACTTTGTTTATTATATTTAATATTATTTATTTAATAACATTTATAATGTATTTATAATCTACCATATATAATATTTATAATATTTTAAATGTTATTTATTAACTCTTGTATATACTTTTGTCAATATATGGGTACTGACAGATGAGAAACCAAGTTGTAGGACATTGTTTATGTCTGTTGATGAGAGGTTCATCTCTTTGCTTTAGATTGTTTTTAGGTTCCAAGGTGCATGTAATTATATTGGGCTTGTGTACTGAATCCAGGTCATCCAACATTGAGTGCAGCACTCAGAGATTGGGCTAGGGAAACGTGAAGGGAGGGGGCCTAGGGGAGAGCTATTCTTAATGTTTCCATTGCAAAAGAAGTAACACAGATTACACGCACAGGCACAGCATATACATTTGTTGCCAAAAAAAGTTTTGGAAGACAAGAGGATAAGAAGAGCTGAAAAAGTTTCAGCTGACTGTGGGTGAACATGGATGGACTCCCAAATCATTGAGTCCTTCTTTTTATAGAGACAGGATATATGTTACACCATTCTTCCTAAAACTTGAGCAAAATCATGGAACTCTAAGAGGAATGGAGGTGCAATTTGAAAACCTATCTTTCCATTTTAATGGGAACTCACCAAGGCGAAGGTGGAGAGGAGGCAAACCAACTCGTGTGTTTTGATACTCAATATTCTTCCTTCCCTAAAACCCAAACATGCAGCTGAGGGCCTTAGGAAACATATCTGCTATAAATTCATTTTTTATCTAATTTGTCTGAGATCTAAGCTTCCTATGGAGGTCTGAGATCAAAGGATCTGATTCCTTCTGATGTTGCCACTGACATATAATGTGTGCTGACTTAGTTCTGTCTATAACCTCACAGTGGGAGGCGACCAGACTCCCTGGGCACCTTTACTCAGTACACTTTCTTTTTGGCTAGGGAGTCTGTCAGGTATATTGCTGATTGGGGCTGCCATGTAAATAATTCATGGGAGATTTTAAAATATTTTGGGGCCTGCAAAGAAAAACTATGCTTGTGTTAGCCTTTTATGAATAGATGCGGACTTGAAGAACAGGAAGTAACTGATTTCTAATGATGAGCTCTCAAAAACAGGATTACACTATCTTCAATGGATTGAAAATAGGTGACTTGCAGTGTTTGATTCCCCTTATATAAAGTGGTATTGGTTTTACCAAGGAATAAAAATTCAAAGCCTTTTTTTTCCTTTTTTAAGTTTGCTGTTATGTGACTATTTATTATTCTTGTTCTTTGGTTATTTGCTGATCTCAATAAACTATGTATTTTCCTCCTGGTGGGAACAGTAATTATGGAAATGACACCAAGCTCAGTACTTGGCATAGAACGAGGCATCATTGAACTTTTGTGAACACTCACATGTGTTTCACACGCCCATGCATCCAAAGGAATCCAACATCCAAAGAGAAAGACAAGACTGCCATACAAGGAAAGTTGGCTAATAATAGAAGCAGTTGCACAAATCAAATGAAAAACTCTAGCCAACAAGTATTGAGGCATAAATCTATGTAGTCTGAGTTGCTGAAGAACAGTTCTGGAAGGAGTTGAGATTCCATAGGGAAACTAGTATAACTTGAAGGTTCTCACAGATCTAAACAAGAGAATAATCCCGTAGCTAGGTGGCCATGGCAGATCCATTGTGGGCAAAGGACTATGGAAAAGAAGAGAGAAGATAGGAGTAACGTGGGTTTAGCAGAATATTAATTGATGCATCACAGAAATAATACAAACAACATGATACTCTATCTCATTTTATTCCTTTATATGAAAATATATCACATATATTTATAGTGTTACTATTACCATCTCTCTTTCTCATCTCAGTTCCCAATCATTGTTAGATTAAAATGAATAGGAAATGAGTACACTTTGCCCCAATACGTGCTGTATAGTATGATATAGACATGATTACTGTCTTTTAACACAAACCAAGAGCAGTCTCAGTAAACTGAATGAGAAGCATAATCCACAGGTTACAAAATTATCCTTTACATAGTATATAAAAGAGTGGTTAATTAATTTGGTGATGAGATGTGAGAAAAGCAAGAATAAGAAATGTCAATGTTGGTATTGCCTCCTACCCTTCCAGGGGTTTAGGACAGTTCTCAACCTTTTCTTCACGGTAAGGTACATAAAAGGTAACACTCACATGTGTTTCACATGCCCATGAATGTACCCAACTGAACACTCTTCTTAACTCCTCATTGCTATCTTTAACTTTACACAATATTATATGGTGCTTAGAATTCAGAGGGTTGTTGTAAGTATTAAATTATGTATTACACCCAACTTGTGATAATTACTACAATTGCTGTGTGTTATTTTAAATTATTATTAGCCTTTCTCTCTTCAGAAAACACATTGGAATGCAAATGTTAACATACTCATTAACACAGACTACTCTTGAATTTCCTTTATTTTGTTAAAAAAAAAACTATAATTGAGTAAAACTGTTTTTTAAAAAGTAAACTATACTACCTTGTTGTTTATAACAAATAAATTGATACATTCCTTAATACTCCATGTAATATGAAAATAAAAAACTCATGAGTTAGGATATTCTCTTCAAAGAAAGTATTTGGGGAAATAAATAAAAGAAGGCAGCGAGGTTTAAAAGACAGGACAAAAAATAATTCAGAACAAGGGATTTGTTTTTTGTTGTTGTTTTTTGTATTGTTTTAAGCTCACCCAACGATGTTTACTGACTTTAGAGGGAGAGAGAGAGAAACATGGATCTATTGCCAGTGTTCCAACCAACTGAGCCACCCGGCCTGGGCAGAACTAGAGTGCATTTAAAGATAATTTTTACAAATGGCAAATGAAGGGATTATGAGTAAAAATTAAAACATTTGGGTTTAGATCAGGATGCAAGTAGAGACTAAAGCACTATACAGATATAAAAGACTTTGCAGTGGTTCTCAACCTTTCTAATGCTGTGACCCTTTAATACAGTTCCTCATGTTGTATGTGGGCGTATCTGCATGTGGGCGGACCCGCCTGGAGACGGATAGAGGAGCGGTGTATCGGTTCATAAGGCCATCGGAAATATGTGTTTTCCAATAGTCTTAGGCGACCCCTGTGAGAGGGTCGTTGGACCCCCAAAGGGGTCACAATCCACAGGTTGAGAACCGCTGCTTTAGAGAGACTGCGTTTGGGTATCAGCTGAAGGGAGTGTCAACCCTATAATTACATGATTGGGTCTTCTGGCAATAAGACCCCATCCTAGGTGGATTCACAAGGCACCTTGTTAATATAGCAAAAGTCATCCTTACTGCTTTTATCACTTAGGGAATTCCAAGGGTTTTAAGAGCTACAAAGGGATTTTTTATTATAAATAATCCAATCACAGGTAGCTAGCTAGATATGAGGATTAAATGAGTGAATGGAGGTGAAGTGTTGAGAACAGTTTCTTGCAGGGTAAGTGCTCTGTGAGCACTGGGGATTTGAATTATATAGGTTGTTACTTATTCAGTTCCTACCATGTCATTGCAGGCTCTGGGCAGGCTCTGGCTCATCTTTTTAACCTGCAAACAAACCTATAAGGTAGCTGCTATCATTGTTACTTTTTTAAAGGCAAGGAAACTGAAAAACACCCAGGGTAACTAGACTCTCCACATTGATTCATTTAGGAAGGGCTCAAGCAGCACACCTAACCATGCTGCTTTGTTTCTAAGCCTGTATTCTTAGCTGCTATGCTATCAAGCTTCTAGGGACCATCTATCACATCTATGTAATATCATAAACGACTGTTTTGGTAGGTTTGACCCAATCGTATCAGTAAAATTCTATATAATTCTAGTTTATCATCATTTATAATTAAGTAACCATGATGGGATAATCATTAACATATGGCCTGTTCCTGTTTTTTTAAAAACTGGCAGTATTGTTGTTTATATTATACATCCATCAAAGAACTGGGGCAGATAAGGACAAAAACACCCAGATAATCTGTTTATCACAGTCAATACCAATGTTGTACTGTTCTGAATTGAATATTAATTCTGTTGAGTAGGAAAAAAAATGTCAAAGGCAAAAGACAAGTATTAAAACATGGCTGTTACAATGAAATATAGGCCCTGCCAGGTAAATCAGTTGGTTAGAGCATTGTCCAGATGCGCCAAGGTTGTGGGTTTGGTCTGCAGTGAAGAAGCAACCAATGAATGCATGAATGAGTGGAACAACAAACTGAACTTTCTCTCTCTCAAAATTAATTTAAAAAAATAACACATGTCCGTAAATTGTTAAATATCAACTGTGTGTAATATAAAATTATAGAACTGAAGCCCAGAGAGGCTAAGTGACAAGATGAAAGTCACAGAGCCAGGTAGCCAGGAAAGGGGAGCTTGAACCCTAATTTTTTACTCCATTCCAGTACTCCTTTGTGCTATTATATAATCCTATGGATACATGTTTATTTGTATATTTCTGTTATCTTTACATATATTTATATTCATATTTTTTTTTAAATCAAAGATATTTAAATGATAAGTGTGGCGTAAAGGCCAAAGTATTCGAGAAGACTGTTTTTAGAGCTGACATTTCTCAATATAAGTATTAGTTAACCCACTTGGTAAGGCCAAAATGTGGTCTAGTTTTCATATTTATGCTGTCTTGCTCACAATGAAAAATCCTTGACTCATCAACATCACGAACGTGTTTCTCTGGGAAGAATTCATTATCAAAGTTTGATTAGGTAATTAATTATCATTATAAATTGGGCATGGGATACAAAGATTCTTTTTTAGGACAAATACATTTCCCAAATGATCTGGAAATTGATAAGCTGATAAAACTTCACCATTAATTACTCGCCCATATCTTTTCAGGAACGCAAAGTATGCAACTTGTGTAATCAAGTGATAGAGAACTAAATTAATTTCTTCTTATCTCCACAGATATGAGGATGCAAGTCATATTGGGCAAGCAGAACCAGCTCCCCCACCAACCAGTAAATGGAGTGTCCAGGAGGAAGGTCAGCCGCCGAGCTGTCCGAGAGGAGGATGGTGGCCGAGAAGAGGCTGCGGTATCTACCAGTGCCACATCCCCTGGGCACACCTGTGCTCCAGGGTCTCCTGCTCAGCAGATGTACTTGCAGGAGACTGGAAACTGGAAGGAGGTCCAAGAACAGTTGCTAAGATACCAGCAAGCAGGTCAAGATCAGCTGCTGCTGCTCTGCCCAGACCTCAGACAAACGAGACAGCAATTGCAGAAACAGAGTCGGTTGGGCAAGGACAGTGGCAGCTCAGGGCTTTCCCAAGAGAAGAAAGCATCCTTTGGTGCCAACCAGGCATTCTCTCTTCATTCTGTACATCCAGAAGCTATTCGTGAACAGCTGTGACCAAGGAGCAGTGTGGGCATGTGGGCTGAAAGTCAAAATGTTCAACATATTTCTGGAAAATGAGCAGTCGAGATGAAGCCTGACCTGTTTGGACACTAAGAAGGGAGAATATGGACTCTAAAATCTCTTCTTTTCAACTTTAGAATGGAAGTCGTATAAATGCTTGTAGATTGAAACAATGTCTCATATTTCTTCTGTATTGATCATGAATCTTAGTCCAATGCCAGTAAAATAAACAGTTCCCAAATACTTGTTAATTTTTACTTGTTTTTAACTTAAGCCTGATTTTGCCATCTTCATAACGGTATATATAACCCGTAGAGGTTGTTATTATGCTTCCTGTAAGATGACTACCCCCAAAGCCTTGGGCTTCTCTTATTAAGAGATCATGAAGGGTCTGGTCTGCTACAATTATTTCTGCAGTGTTACAGCAAAACACTATTTTTTATTTTTATTTTGTACCTTATAGGAGCATTTCAATGATAAGAGGAGATCTGTCAAAATTTACCTTTCAACTACAAGACAACTTCCTGTTTTGTTTTGTTTTTCCAAGCTGATTTCATTTCATGGCTCAGATACAATCATTACTGGGAGTCCCTAGACAAGCAAACATGCCAAGTTTGCACCTCATTAGTAATGATACATAAAACTTGATATTCTCATGGGATTTGCTGAGATTATAGTTAAGGACAAAGATATAAAAACAGCTAGTTTGGGGAAAGAAAGTGTCCATAAATCAAAGTTATTTCTCCATGATTCTGGGTTAAATTTATAACTGGAATTAAAAAAAATAAAAAACAAGACTGTACTAGGAGGCCAGAGATAACCAAATGACCAAGTGAATCATCAGCTAACTCATTTATCAGAGAACTGCTTTTGGAGATTATTCATAGAGCTGCCGGATGAGGTGGGGATGAGATTATACCATGTGTGCCAGGGGCTCTAATGGAGACCAGAGGAGAGGGTCAGCTAGTGTTAAACTGGTAAGGATGCTAATGGTAATTTTCCCTAGTTCACACATTTGCACAGGGCCCACCTATGTTTAAACTGAAGGATACTTTAAGGAGTCTGAGTGTGTTCTTGGCGCTGGATCCAGGAGGATTTATACTCCAAAGGAGTAAAGCTGAGACAGCAGAAGTGAGGAGAATTTCCAGAAAGAACCTCCTCTCACCTTTTTCCTAAGTATAAACCAGGATTTTCCAATCTCTGCAAGGTTAAGAGGCTGTCCTATGTTTGAATTAGAGCAGAGGAAGGGGACATACTCTTCTGTTACAGAATTTTAAATGATGATGCCCTGGAATTAACCCCATAGAAGATACTGGCAAGAAGTCATCATCAGCAGGGCATCAATGGGAAAGTCTGTCTCACCTTGCCACGAGTTGGTAGGAACTTCCTCAGCCTTTGTCCATTCTTTTGGTGTCTGTGACATCTCAACCCTTCAAGCTGCCCCAAAAGGAGATAGGCAGCCTTTTCCATGACACAGTGTCGAATAATGAAGGAGACACAATTAGATGTACTTCAAGGGATTTTAATCCAGACCACCTGTGTTTAAGGAGGGCATTGATGGGCAACCCATCCTATAGGCATTTACTCTGGAGACTCAAGATGCTGCCTGAAGGGTAAATGCCTTTGAAGATGTACTTTGTTTGGCACCAGCAGTATTTAAAAACATAACAACAGAAAAAACAACTTGAATGGCTTTGGCAGATTATGCCTTCTCTACTTTAATTAGTCCTTGCTATAACCTGGTGTTTATTTCATTTTTGTAGCTCCCCAGTCTATGAAGTAATTTTGTTTGCAATCTTTACTTTAGTGCATATAGTAGGTCCTCAAAAGGCTGCAATCTTTTTGTACAAAAACATTTCAGGATTTAAGGCTTTTGCCCTGGCTTGGTACCTCAGTTGGTTAGAGCTTTGTCCCATTTGCGAGTTCAATCCCTGGTCAGGGTACATGCAAGAATCTACCAATAAATGCGTGAATAAGTGGAGCAACAAATACATATTTCTTTATCTTTCTTTCTCCCTTCCTCTCACTCTAAAGTCACAAAAAAAAAAAAAAAAAAGAAGAAGAAGAAGAAGTTAAGACTTTTGAGGATCATACTACAGCAGTCTTAGCACTACCTACTGAGATTTGTCTATATATTTACCCTTCACTCTGGTGACTTCTTTCACCATCTCAAATCCCAGCCTAGATTTCTTTCCCGAGCTGTATACTAGATATTTAGCTGCCCAGTGAGAACTTTTGACATGGGTATCCCACACACACACTGACTTAACATGGCCTTAAAGGCTCCTCCTCCTCCTGTTTTCCCTAACAATATACCACATCCCTGCGCTCAGACCACAAATCTAGAAATGAATCATGACTCATGTTCTATCTTACCCTTCCCAAGGGGTCAACTACCAGCTCTGTTATTTCTACTTCTCCCAATTTTTACTGTTTTCTTATCTAACCTCCATGTGCCAAAAGACTCATCTTTCTCGAAGGCAAGTTTGATTCTATCCCTCTGGGAACAACTGTAATTAACCTATTAATTCCATCGCCAGCAAAGCCTGGGATCCCTGTGGTCAGAATTGACTCTTTGAGCCTGAACAGCAGCCAGAAACACCCAGAGTAGTTGCAGGGCTCTCGCTTACGGCATGAAACTTCAGAGCTTGGCCCAAATCCCCCAAACCATAGCTACTCCTGTTCTCTTTCTCCTTCTCAAAAAATGGGAGCAAATGTTGGAAGCAAATAGAGCAGCTCTTGGTTCATTCTTGTCTAGAGATGAGCTGATTAGATTAAGCACCACTCTAGGCCAATCCTAACCTTATTAAGACCACTAATGTGGGTAACCGGGAAAATATTTCACAGCAGTAGCAAACCTTTATTCAAATAAATAACTGAAAAATATCTTTTTCTATGTTGTTTCAAAGAATCTCTTTGTCTCCCATTTCTGATTTTCTATGGATAGTGAACCTCTTTCCCTCAAGATTCTGAACAAACTAAAATTCTAGAGAGTTCAAAAGAATTGTAAATGTTTATGGATATTAAAATTGAGAGAAGAATGAAGGGAACCAGTGTAGTTTTCATCATCTCTTGGGTTTTGGGGATTGTGTTCAGGGAAGGTACCAGACTTTGACTGAACCTCATGTCTCTCTCAGAGTGAGACTGAGCCAATCTGACTGGTCTATGTCCTGCAGAAGACTTGCCCATATTATTGCCCAGTGAGGCTACTGAATACCAAGAGGCCTTCAGCTCCCTCAGGGCCCAGTCCTTCCAAAGATTATTTAGGTGAATGACTCCCTTCTGTCTTTCAGTCTGACTCCAAATGTATAAAATTACTATACATTGAAATGTATGCAAACTCTATGCAAAAATGAGTGTGGCGAAATTGAATGTAAATCATATGTAAATATTCAGTCAAGCTTCTATAAAATTGTATATGTCAATAACAGTAAAGGATTTTAATTAATTCTGTCTTTAAAATTCATGCATTTGTCCCATATTTTGCTTCCAGAATTTATAATGTATCAGTGTCAACTCTGAAAGAGCTATAAGCAGAAGGAATTATTCTACTGAGTGTAGAACAGTTGATTTCAACCTATACACTGTGACTAATTACAGATATATTTGAGAGACAAGTCGCATTGCCAGAATGTAATTTGTTAAAAAATAAAAATAAAACATTTTTATAAAGTTAGATGAGTAGATGAGGTTTAAGTGGTAAAATACACAGACTGTCCTATTTACAAATATTCTTCTAGCATTTGTTATTTTTAGACCTCATAAAAGATTGGGATTTCTTTGCTTGGAACAATTCAAGAAAAAAGTAGATCTGTCCATCAATCTGATCTGTTTTGAGACAGAAGATTCACTTAATGCATTTGTAGGACTTTCTAGAATTCCCATTTTTCTACTCCCATTCCAACAAAATTGTTGAAAGACTTTTATTCACACATTTCATTACTTCCTTGGTTTTCATTCACTCCATCATGCACTATGCCTTCCAACCCTTCCACGGAACAGAGACTGCTCTCATGACAGACCAGTGACTTCTGTTTTTCCAATTCTAAAAAACAATTCTCTATCTTCATCTTATATGACACTTAGGGAGCATCTAGTCCAGAGTTTCTCTTTCTCTTTCTGGACCACTTTTATCTCTAGGCTTTTGTGATGACTTCTCTCCTTGATTTTCTCTTATGTCGCTGGATATACCTTTTCAATAAGCAGTAAAGAAGTAGATTTTAGCTTCTCACCCCAAATCTTATAAGACCCTAAGGAGAAAATCCAGTTGAGCCTTCCCAGTCTGCTGACCTAGAAAACTAAAATCTAACAAATAGGTGATATTTTGTTGTTTTTAACCTATTAATTTATTGAAGTGTAAACTGACATGTAAATAGCTGTACATATTTAATGGATAAGTATACACCATGAAACTATTACTACCATGGAGACTGTAGTAGCCATCACCTCCAAAAGTTTTCTCCTGCCTCCTCCTTCTTCTCATTATTATTAGTAGTAGTAACACCTAATAAACATAAAATTGACCCTCTTAGAACATTTTAAATATACAATGCAATATTGTTTAGTTATATACTAGCCCTTCAGAATTTATCTTGCATAACTGAAACTGTACCCTTTGACCATCATTTCCCCATTTTGTCCTCCCCCAGCCTCTGGAGATCACCATTCTACTCTCCATTTCTATGATTATGAGTATTTTAGATTCCACGTGTAAATGAGATCATACCTCATTTGTCTATATTTGGTTTATTTTACTCAGATAATGTTCTACAGATCCATCCTTGTTGTTGAAAATGGCAGAATTTCCTGCTTTTTTAAGATACAATAATATTCCACGATAGGTGTTGTTTTAAGTCACTGAGTTTCTAGTAATTTGTTATTCAGCAATGGAAAACAAATACAGGCACTATGATTTCACCGGGAAAAAAAAGGAGGCATGGAGGATCTCAGTCCTTTTCTCTTGTCTTTGCTCCAGTCTTTGGATGTGAATCACTTCCAGTCCCCCAGAACTTTAACTTCCTCATTCAGTTCATAGGTTCCCCTGGGACAGCATAACTGCCCCCTGTGGGCAGCTGGGTCACACCAGTCCCCAGGTGCCTTCTCCAGGTTTCCCACCTGCAGACTGGCTCCTTCCAGGGTAGAGGCGGTCAGCTCTCTGCTCCTCCAGCCACGATGGATGTGTTTCCAAAACGGGAACCACCAGACGAAAGCAAGCCAGGCTGTCCTCTTCCCCTCTCTCTCCTGTCTTTTCATTTCCCAGTCTGTTTCCCCAATTAGATTCTGACAAAAGTTATTTGCAGCATTCCCATCAGTTCCATGAGTGACAGGAGACGCATGTCAAGTGAGAAAATGAAATGTAAATTTTATTAAACACCCCCTCTCATCTCGGCGTATCAATCCAGATTCCAGCCGAACATAGCAAATCAAATCCTGTCTATGCCAGGCCTCGGGGCACACGGAAAATCATTTCTCCTTAATACCATTGCCTTCTAGTAAAATATTTTTCTGTTTGGTAAATGAAAATTTCAAATGCAAACCCTGTTTTAATCCCAGTGCAAAGTATATCTTCAAAATGAACATTTAGAGGAGGGAGCAGAAAAGAGAAGAGGAAAGATTCGGGGACCAAGAGGAAGGAGAGGGGGGTTGGAAGGACAGAATTGTATTTAGCTGTGTCATGTGCAGCCCTGTCTGGTGGCTGTGCAGAGATGCATATCCACATTTTTTGGAAGCTTGGACCATCAGGACATGCTGTCCTGTCTCAGAGATAATAAAGATCTTAAATCTGATATACTGCCTTGAAATAGCATTAGAAATATAGATGCTTCATTCTGGGTGTGAGTATGTGGATCATTACTGGCTTGCATGGAGTTCTGACAGGTGGTGTCTATGTGTAAAAACATTTTAGCCTGCCAGGTGTGGCTCAGGTTTGAGCATCGACCCATGCACTAAGAGGTCATGAGTTCGATTTCTGCTCAGGGCATATGCCCAGGTTGTGGGCCCGATACCTAGTCGGGAGCATGCTGGAGGCAGCCAATCAATATTCTCTCTCTTCGATGTTTCTATCTCTCTCTCCCTCTTCCTTTCTTTCTCTCTAAAATCAATAAAGAAACTTTAAAAAAAAAAAATCTTAATTAGGGTCCTTAAAAACATGATTAACCTAAAAATTAAAAAAAAAAAGCACATTTTGTTTGTACATTAAGGTATAAATAAAACAAAGTAAAAATTTAGCCAATAATGAACATTTAAAATAACACTGCTACTTAAAATATACATGACTTTTATTCATAATCCACCTTATAAATTTAAATTAAAACTGTAAATATGGTTTTATGTTTAAAAAAAAAAAAGAGCATACTTTATTTGATCTACGTGTTTCATTTGCTCTTTTTAAGTGGATAAAAACATGTTTGAAATGGCAGTTTGTCAGGAATAGATTTGTGTTTAGACCACCTGTCTGGATTTGTCTGAGACGGGGAGTTTCCCGGGATTTTTGACCAACCCAGGAAAACCCACGAAGTTCTAGTCAAAACAGGAGCATTAATCACCCTAACTTATTACCATTATAAATAATATAAAATAGTAATTTCTCATGCCATAATGAACTATTAGTTATAGACTTTACTTTTGGACAGGGGTCTTGAGCTAAATGAAATTATAGCTGTATCTGGATGTGATCTCCTTGGTTTGGTCAAACGTGGCCAACAGAGCTCAGGGTTCCACAAACTGTGATGGCATGACCCAGTATTACTATTGCTATCTGAGGAAATGGCTTTCTCACTCTCTCCTTCCTCTGGCTTGCAGTTAAGCTTAAAAAACATTCATCTTGCCCACTTGGTTGGAGTGTCATCCTGTACACCAAATAGGTTGATTCCTGGTCAGGGCACATACCTAGGCTGCAGGTTCAATCTCTGGTTGGGGTGCATACAGCAGGCAACTCATCGATGTTCCCCTCTCTCTCCCCCTTCCTCTTTCTCTAAAAATCAATAGAAGCATATCCTCGGGTGAGGATTAAAAAAACAACCACATTCTCCCTGATTCAGCTACACATAGTCAATATAAAGAAACTTGAGTTTTGCTTTTTAGACACTTAAGGAACATATATGGTAGAAGAACATATATCCCTCAGTGATACTGCATAACAAATGTCTCGTTAAAAATAGAATCCAGCCTCCGTGCATTTCTGCATTTAAGATCCAAAAACTGTAAAGCAAGTACTGGGCTGAAGAGAGTGTTCATTTCCCAAAAGAGGTATATCATTTCTTACTTAGCAGAGGTCTGGCTCCTGAGGTAGAAGGTGTTATATTTAGAATTCACAAATAATGCCGTGCTCCCTTGTGCACAAGAGTTTGTATGGGAATCTAAGCATTTAACTTGGTTTATTGTATTTCCACAGTCCTTGGTTGCTTAATTAAATACATTTTATTTCTCCACTGTTCTTCCTTTTCAGTAGTTTTGTGGATTAGTTAATAAAAATAGAGTATTTTGCTTTAGAAATGAGTACAAATTGTACAGGGTGTGGCAAAAGAAGGTTTACAGTTGTGAGTACTTGAAATACAGAGTGTATTCTTATGTTATTATTAATTATTGTATTATTTTGCATACATACAACTATAAACCTACTTTTCCCCAATCCTGTATATGTAAAGAGCATGAAAGCAGGCTAATTCAAAGCAAAATTGTGTTTACTATTTTAACACATATTAAAATGTGTGTTTGGGGCTTGCCCTGACCTTTTTTTAATTTTATTCCTTCCAATCTCAGTCTCCAAATCTTTGGTGCTGAAACCAGCTCACCAGAAGTGTATTGAACTCTGGGCCTATTTTTTTTATAGTCTTCCCATCAAACTTAGCTACCCAGTGGCCTATTTCTTCTAGAATTTCTGTTTAGCTTCCTAGAATAATTCACACTAGCATTATAATGTTAAAAAATATCACACCTCCTAGAGAGTATTTTTATTCTAATAAAAATAAATATAAATTTCTCAATCTATAGCTTAAAAGAATAGATCTCAAGATGGGATTCCAATTACTTGGTTTGGCCAGAAGGTGATTTTATCTAATGTATTTTTGATAATATATTAGTGAACTATTGCTGCTATTACCACAAACTTTGTGCCTTAAGATAACACAAATCTATTAAAGTTTTGGAGGTCAGATATCTGAAGTCAGTTTCATTGGACTAAAATAAAAAACTAGTCAAGGTTGGTTCCTTCTAGAGCAGCCGTTCTTAACTTGTGGGCTGCGACCCCTTGGGGAGTCGAACAGCCTTTGCACAGGGGTCGCCTAAGACATAATAATAGCAAAATTACAGTTACAAAGTAGCAACAAAAATAATTTTATGGTTGGGGGTCACCACAGCATGAGGAACTGTATTAAAAGGTCACGGCATTAGGAAGGTTGAGAACCACTGTTCTGGAGGTTCTAGAGGAAAATCTGTTCTTACCCCTTTCAGCTTCGAGTGGCTGCCTGTGTTCCTCGGCTGTGGCCCCTTCTCCACCTTGAAACCATCTCCAGTGTTTACTTCACTCCAACGTCTTCTTAATTTATTTTTCTTTATTGATTTTAGAAAGAAAGGAAGGGAGAGAGAGAGATAGAAACATCGATGAGAGAGAACATCGACTGGCCGCTTCCTGCACGTCCCCCACTGGGGATGCGGCCCACAACCTGGGCATGTGCCCTGAGCAAGAATAGAACTGGCGAACCTCTTGGTGCATGAGTAGAGGCTCAACCACTGAGCCACACCAGCCGGGTCCTTCACTCCAACTTCCTGATTCACATCTCCTACTACTTTTCTGATCTTCTGCTTAAGGACCCCTGTGATTACATTTAGGGCCTGCCTTAATAATCCTGGATAATCTCCTCATTTATAGGCCCTTAACCTAATTCCATCTGCAGGTCCCTTTTGCTCTGGAAGAAAACATTCACAGGTTCCAGGGATTCGAATCGGGATAGCTTTCGAATAGCTATTATTCAGCCTACCACAAATAATATCCTCTCTGGCTCTTTATGTCTATGCGTGAGATTTACTCTGCAGGAATGAAAAGCTGTAGTAATGACAAACCCCACCCCTGCATGCAGCTGAGTATATCATTTGGAAGACGAGGGTGGAGTCTTCCGTGATGATAACCACCGCCATCATATACCTTTATAATCCCTGTTGCTGGGAGAAGAGAGAGGTCATAGAGTGGAGCCCATCTGTCCACTCCTAAGGCCCCCTTTCAGTTCTGCTGGGATGGAGGAATTTAAGGAAACACATCACAGACACAAAGATAAAAGTCATTGAGCCTATAGGATCTCAAGGCAAATGATATGTTTGAAAATTCAAGAAATACAAGAGATAATATTTGTCTTTTCCTTTATAAATACAATCTTTCCTTCCATTCCTTCCATGATTTATGTCCTATACATTTTTGGGGGGCCCCTACAAAGTCTGCCTGTGATCTCGCAGGCTCCACTGAGCTTTCCCTTGCCTGAGATGGTCTATGTTGCCTTCATTACAATACAAGGCCATCCCTTGGTGGTAAGTGGCTGCTGACATTTTAGAGAATATGTCTGTTTCCCCGGTCAGGATATAAACATAAAGACAGCAGGGACCATGTCTCCTGTATCACTGAGTTCCCCCAACACCTCTGAGACAGTGACTTAGCAACAGAGTGGATGTGAATGTTCAATTAATGATTATGGAAAAAATTGTTTTCCAAAATCAGACTTAAGGTAATTTCTGTGCTTTTTGCATATTTGTAAATGAATATTTCTAATATCTATGTATCTCCTAGGCAATGAGTAGGTGTTCAGTAAATATTTGTTGACTGAATGCTGCTTTAAGTCCCATAGAAGACAAATAATTCTGGTTTACTTTAATGGCATTATCTAGCATTATATTTATTATTCCAGAATATCCTATGCTAAAAGAGTTGGGGTTTTAAGTGTACATCCAGTTTAGAAGAGAGTCTACAATAATATTTTTCTTCTTTATTCTGCTCCTGAACACTAGAAATTAAAAACAAGTGCTTTATACATATACCATATATAAATACTGTTTTAGAACCAAAGACTTATATAATTACATGATGCTTTATAAACCATTGATAAAGATACAATGGTTTAAAGTCAATAATGTGTCCACTTCATTATCACATCTCTTTAAAATTTTTAATTTAATGCTACCTCAAAGCTCTAGTCACTGGATTATGATGTTATTAATGTACAAAACAAAGAATAATTAAAGACCTCTTAAAGTTTTAGGAAAAAAATGACCATAGCTATTCCTCCCCCCCTTCAAAATAATAAAACTGGTAAACATAATGTTTACAGTAGAAAAACTACAAACGAAAAGAAACACATAACATGTTTTTTTCAATGTATTCAAATGCAGGCATTCCTTGGAGATGCTGCGGGTTCCGTTCTAAGTCCCAGATCACCACAATAAAGTGAGCATCCAATAAAGCAAGTCGTAATATTTTTGCTAGTGGAAAGTCTTACCTTCAATTTGTAAAAAAGCAACATCTGTGGATCTCAATAAAGCAAAGTGCAATAAAATGAGGTATTCCTGTAATGCAAATTAAAACAAGGTGGTGCCAGGTTTCACTTATCTAATTGGCAAATATTTAAAGAAATTATAATACTCAGTATATGGAAGCACTCTTTACTGTGACCAAAATGCAGCCTAATAAGCATTCCCATACATTATTAGTGTGGCTATCAGTTGGTATAAACTTTATAAAGGGCAATTTGAAATGTACATATATTTGTTTAAATGATTCAAAAATAAAAATTTTACCTAATTTATTGAAAAATCTATGAATCAAATATACACTGCACTCATATGCCAAAAGAACAAGTTTCCTAAACTATTCACAAAATAGAAATAATTAAATCAAGATTGGGACATCCATATAACTAAAGGTTTTGATTCATTAAAATTTATTTTCAAATGGTAATTGCTTAAGAAATCCTTATTTTTAAATATTAGGTTAAACATATAGGATACAAATAGAGTATTATCTCACATAAATTTGTGTGTGTATATTTATGCTCATATTTATGTGTGTTAACAGTGTTATGTCTGAAAGATGATTTTATTTTTAATTTTCATTATCTTCTTTGTTTTTGTTTTATTCAGACTTTCAACAATAAACAAGTTACCTTAATCAAATAAATATATAGTAAGTTTGCCTTGGCTGGGTGGCTCAGTTGGCTGGAGTGTTTTCCTGTGCACCGAGAAGTTTGCAGGTTCATTCAGGTCAGGGCACATACCTAGGCTGCAGGTTGATCCCTGGTCAGGGTGTCTAAGACATGCAACCAATCGATGTTTCTCTCTCTCTCTCTGTCTCTACCTTCCCCTCTCTGTAAAATAAATAAAAATGCATCCTCAGGTGAGGATAAATAAATAAATAAATGTGTGTGTGTGTGTGTGTGTGTGTGTGTAGTAAATTCTACTTAAAAGAGGAGAGAACCCTGCCTCTGCACTGATAAACAGATCTCCCCGGTGCCAAACTTGCAAATGCCCAATTGGGCAAATCCACCTTATACTGACATGCTCCCCTCTTGTCCAACTGTGGGAGAAACAGCTGTAGACAACTGAGCATAGTCCACTGCCGAGAGAAGCTGTGGAGGACATGCCAACAATGAGGAAGTCATGGAACCCAAGGCCCCTTGGCAAGCCTCGCACTTCCTGCTTTTATTCTGCCTCACCTTCGTGGCCCTTGTCAAAAATTTGAACAAATGTAGTCTACTCATCACAGTACAACAGAGGGTTTTACCCACCAGGCCCCAGTTGAGGACACGTTATTCTTGTCACCCTACTCCTTACAGTAGCCTGGCTAAGCAGGGATGGAGGAAGCGAGTGCTAAGGTGTGCCTGGTAGAGCACCGAAGTGGTAATCAAGACAAGCGTTGACTAGACTGGATATTAGTGCCGGTGCGGGGGAGCTGCCCTGGCTTTGGGCTGCCCGAGGCAGTGGTGATTCCATGCTTGTCCTGTCTGTCAGTCTATTTGATCTCCAAATGAATTGCTTTTGATAACAGCTATATAAACGCAAAACTGATCCGCTGAGCCTTCTTAAATGAGACTCCTCGCTTTCATCTCCCAGTCATTTCAAAAAGCAGATAGACTTGTTAGAGGTTTTAATGCAATGATTTATGTTTTATCTTGCTGGGTTTCAGGCAGCATTTATTTAGCACTAAATTCTTCCCAAGCCTCTATGTAAAGGGAGAAAATGTGTGTGCACACGACATTAGGGTTTAAAAAAATAATAATAATACACATTTTTCTGCTGTATGATGCTTAGGAAAGACAAACTTTGTTTTAAGGAAGGAGTGAGGGAACAGAAAAAGTCACCATACAGAACACTTTCATTATCACAGTCTTGACAATGTTATAGGGAACCAGAAAGAAACAATATCGCTTCTCAAAATCCATAACACATATTATTAAGGTTCCCTCACCCAAAGCAAAAGAAATCACAATTTGAATTAAAACAAAGGAAGACACATTTTCTTATGGTTTTCTTATGTGTGCATTATCTGTCTATACAGGAACGATCTGTGGAAGCCATTTTTGCCTCTCTTGCCTTTCTCTCCTTACACCTCACTTTCTAGTCTCCTTCCACCCTTACCCCTTGCCCATTGTATGAAGAAAGCAAACACTCTTATTAAAATAAGTGGTGCACCATCTATAGCACACAGACCTTTGTGAGAAGCTTTGCTCACTTAGCCCATGTATACAATAAGTAAGCTTATAGAAAGGCATATATTTAGGGGGGAAACACAACCTATTGAAACCAGAAAAGGAAATAGAACTTGATTTCTCTTGCATGAAAGAAGCTCTCACTTCATAAAATAATTGCTATAAGAAACACAATGCAAACTGGACATGTGTATATAAATCAAACTATCTAAATAAATTGTGACAACTAGTTATTTTAAATTATGGTTTTCAAAATTAAAAAAATATGGTTTTTAATATGACATATAATCAGCACAAATCTGAACGTTTTCATTGATCAGGTTGGGTTAAATGAGATCATCCTCTCACGAAACATCATGGCAATTTATTCCAGTCATTATACAGTAAGGCAACCTGCAATGATACTGTCTTAAAAGTGGTACATAATAAAATAAGAGAAAAGAGAACCACATGCTATGAAATGCTTGACATCTCTAGAAGATGAAATTCATTTTTCAATATGTGAGTGGCCTCATAATTCAAAAGTGTTAAAACTAACTGGAAAAGGGTTAAGATTTTTTCCCATGTGGTAGGGAAACACATTCATATACTATATAGTGTTTTTACTCTGTAATTTCCTTTTGAATCACAAGAAAAGATAAAAAAAGCTTTTTAAATGCTTGAACATTTGGTTAAAGCAGCCTAGATTGGAGTCTTAGCATTGAGTGCAACAGGTTACAGCTGCTGGGGATAATTAGATTGCCCCCGTGAATTTTTTTCCTTGTTACTCTTTCTAAATGTTTATATAAATACTGAAGAACGTATCAAATTTCTTGAAATAGAATATGCGAGTTAAAAAGAAAATTGACGAGTTCATAGTTTTCTTGAAAAAATGCTTTGAATTAATAATTGTAAAAATAATCATTATAGCTTGGAGTGATACAAATATTTTCCAATACTATTGGAAGTTGACTTTAACTTTCCCTTGGCCACTCTCCTTGGGAAGATTTTTAAAGTTAATTTGTTGTGGTGTTGGAAGACAATTTTTCATGGGTCTCTTTTCTTTCTGAGCATCTCATAAACTGAGGCACTGACTGCCTTTGCTCTAGACTATCTTTTCAAGGTTGTTTGTATAATGAACAGTCTCAAAAATAGGGATAATGTCTCCCTCCAGATAAAACAATAGGCATGTTTACTGTCCAGTTAAAAAGATTTCTATTCCCTGAGCTCAGGTTCTGTAATGCAACCTGCTGCTCATGTAGCTGTCATCTGACCCCTTTGACAATTCTCTGTGGAAACTGAGGCTTGGGGAACTAGTGCAAGAAAATGCTGATTTTCTGGGTATTGTTACTTATGAGAGCAATAAAGTCCTTGGTTTCTGATCCAGGAATCTTGTATATTTTGCCAGCATCCATGAAACTGTGGAAAGCAAACTCATTATCTTATAAAGGGGTAAAACCTCAGACCCCTTACAGTTCTTAACAAGGGGATGATGTTCTTTGCATCCTCAGAGCCCTCTGCTTTGGGAAACCTCTATACTACATTCCTGTTCTCATGGGTAATGCAGTGTCTGTGACTCCCTAATCCCTCTTCAGTGCCTAATTGTCCATAAATTCATGCTACACACACTCTCCCTGTTAAAATGTATTCACTTTTGGAAGACTAGAACTGAAAATTTCCAAGCTGGTTCTCTCTCCCATGTGGCCAACATCTGGTGCACATGAACTACTAATGCTTACGTTGTCAAACTTGGCGAATGCAAGCCAAGTCTAATGTTGACATATCCACTTTAACTCTCCTAGGCATGAATCAGGTTACAATCCTCCATGTTAGCCTAAAGGGCATGTATTTCAAGCTCTCCAAGTAGTCCCATTAAAGCCACTTTCACCGTTAGCAACCACATCCCTCTCTAAATTTGGTCTCGTGAATGGTAATAGCTTACTTTAAAGCAAACTACTTACATATCTCTTCTTATCCTTTCATTTTCTTGTGAGCAATGGGTTTCTGATAGAGGACCCCCAAAGTCATGAAACTGATTATGATACGTTTTATTTGTAAATTTTACATGTGGGTAAATGCCTCACATTCAATCTAGGATCTTATATCTCTCATATTAATGCCTTGGGAGAAAATAAAACAAGAGGTCTTTATTTAACAGGTCCCGTAACAGCATTGTTATTGCTATAATCATGGAATAATTCAATAGATGATAGTCATTGTAGGTGGTTTTTCTCTGAGTATTCTCAGAGATGGTGCAATCAGGGAAGTAAGTAGTTTCTTGCCGGAGGGCCAAAAATAAAAGGGAGGCCCAGGGAACTTGGAAGTATATGGAAATAGGAAAGAGCTTAGAACAGAATCCCCATAAAGTAGTTCATGAACTCAAGGGCTCATCCCCAAACTTCACATGCTGGATGTGATCCTAATTGACATAGCAAAGACTGAGAATTGAGCTAATGAGAAAACATTTCTTTAGGCCCAATATTGATGTATGCATAGGAATAATTTGAATAATACTGTGAAAGCTTTGATAATGGAACGGACATTGGAACCACAGCCCATGGCTAGCAGGTGGTCTAAACCTAGTCAGGTCAATTGCTATAAAAGTTAAAACATGAACATTCTCCATCAGGTTTATAAACACTCAGCCTCATAATGTAATACCCAGATTACACACAAAAAAATTACTCAGCCTACAAAGACGCAACCACAATGAGCTTGGTAAAACATAATCAACAGACAATGAGATAATACAGATGTTGGAGTTTTTCTGACAGAGACTTTAAAACAACTCTTAAAAATATACAAAAGAGCAATTAAAAACAATTTAATTAAATATTACAATTTTAAATATCAGCTAACAAACAAAAATAAAAAGGAACAACCATATTGAAGCTTTTGAACTGAAAAATAACATTACCAAGATAAAACTCACTCAAAGGGCTCCACAGCACAATAGAAATGGCAGAGGAGTCAGAAAACTTGAAGACCAATCAATAAAATTATATCTACTAAACAATAGAGAGAAAGAGATCAAAAAAAAAAAAAAAATGAACAGAGCCCAACAAAATTACATGCTGTTTAAAGCAAACTTACTTTGAATATAATGACATCATCATAGTAAAGGAAAAGGATGTAAAAAATTTACAATGCAAACACTAATCAAAAGAGAACTGAAAAGGCTATCTTAATAGAAGACAAAATGGATTTCAGGGAAAAAAAATTACCCACCTGAAAGAGACAACCCTGGTCAGTGTGGTTCAGTTGGTTGAGCCTTATCCAGTGCACCGAAAGGTCACCAGTCGGGGCTACAGGTTTGATCCCTGGTTGGGGTGCATAAGCAAGGAAGCCAATAGATGTTTCGTGTAGGGTTGGGGTTTTGGTAGATGAACAAAACGTAACCTTGAGGTATGCATTCTAGTGACCTGGCCAGTCAAGGATCAAAGTATGCATGTGAATAGATAAGATATGTCTGGTGGGTTGGAACGCCACTCTGTCTGAACTGAATGTACTGAATATGTGTGAATAGATAAGATTTGCATGAGAAAGGTTTGGAACGCCACCCTGAAAGAGACAATGGGAGATATGCTCAGGCATGAATGAATTTGTTTTGATGTATCTCCGCTGAAAACAGGGAGAGAGATAGAAAATATGCTGGGCTTGGCTGCATGGTGAGCAGAGACACAATCTCAAAGACTTAATCACATAAAACACCATGTAACCTAGGAAACCACTTTGCAAATAAATTGGGCTGCATCCAGAGATCTGGAGCATTTGCTCCCTTGCAATGCTCCCCCTCACCTCAAGCAGTGTCTGCTTGGAGTTCATTGTGTTGCGACAACCCCTGGCAGGTAGAAAAGTTAGCAGTTTCTCTCTCTCTCTCTCTCTCTCTCTCTCTCTCTCTCTCCTTTCTTCTCCCTTTCTCTCTCTAAAAAAACAAAAAAGAAAGAAAAGAGAGACATTACATACTGATAAATGGTTAATTCATCAAGAACACATAGCAATTCTAAATATTTATGTACCTAACAACAGAACCTTAAAAAATAGACAAAGCAAAATTTAAGAAAACTATAAAAGGAAATATGCAAATTCACCATTGTATTATAAAACATCAACACTCTTCTTTCAATAACAGAACTTGAAGACAGAAAATTGAATAGAATATAGAACTGAACAATGTTATCAAATGGTGAAATCTAATTGATATTGATTGAATACTGAATTCAGCAACAGCAGAACATACGTTCTTTTTTAAGTATACATGCAATACTCACCAAGGTGAGTCATAAAACATTTCTTAAACTTAGAAGGGTTGAACTCAAACAAAGTCTGATTCTATAATTATAATAAAATCAACTTGGAAGTAAAAAATACAAATATAAAAAAAAATCTCCAAACATTTTCATATTAAATAGTATGCTTTTAAATAATCCATGAGCCAAAGAAGAAAGATCAGAGGAAATCATAAAATATTTTAAACTGAAAAAAATTAATATAAAATTTTTGGGATACAGCTAAAGCAGTGCTGAGAGGGACATTTATAGTGTTAGATGCTTACCTTAGAATAAGTAATCTAAACTTACATCTGAATATATTAGGAAAAGAGGATACACATAAATTAAATAATAGGAAGAAAATAATAAAGAGAGCAGATAGTAAAAAAATTGAAAAAAAAATAGAGAAAAATAAATGAAAGGAAAAACTGCTTTGTTGAAAAGATCAACAGCCCTGGCCAGTTTGGCTCAGCGGTTGGAGCTCGGCCTGCAGACCAGAGAGTCCCGGGTTCAGTTCCTGCTAGGGGCACACACCAAAAAAAAAAAAAAAAAAAAGATCAACAAAATTGATAATATCAATCAAAATTTTCAGGACTTTTATATAAATATAGACAAGATGATTCTAAAATGTGGAAGGGCAAAAGAAATAGACTATTTAACACAGTTTGAAAAAGAAAAAGAGAGTTGTAGAAATCACAGTACTGAATTAATCAATTTAATTCTCTAACTTATTCAATTTAGATTCTCTAGAATCAAATCCAGAAATAGATCCATAGAAATACAATCATTTGCTTTTGTGAAACATAAAAAGACAAGTCAATCAAGTAATAATAGTTTTCAACTAATTATGTTGGCATAACCAGGCATCCATAGTTTTAAAAAGTAAAAACTTTGACCTAAAGCTTGTGCCTTAGGCAAATACCTCAAAATGGATCATTGACCTCAAAGCAAAATGTAAAACTATGATAATTTTAGAATAAAACTTAGAAAATCTTTATGACCCGAATTAGAGGAAAAATTCTTAGATGTAACATTAAAAGTGCAACACATAGAAGAAAATATTGATAAATTAGAGTTCATCAAAAAATTTAAAAGATTGTTGTTTGAAAGACTTTATTAACATAATTAGAAGACATGCTACAGATTGACAAAACTCACTCACGGCTCATATATCCAGCAAAGAACTTGTATTCAGAATATAATAAAGAGCTCTCTACAACAGTAAAACCACCTCATTTTAAAATGGGCTTGGTTAGATACTTCAAAAAAAAGGACAAAAGGATGGTAAATAAGCACATGAGATGTTCAACATTAATGGCCATTAATGCTAATTAAAACCACTATCCATCCATTCAGATAGCTAAAAATAAAAAATACTAGCACAATACCAAGTGTTGGTAAAGATGCGGAGAAAATGAAAATCTTATACATTACTGGAGAAAATAAAAAATAGTTCATCAACTAGGAAAATGTTTTGGCAGTTTCTTATAAAAATAAAAATACATTTACCATACAATACAACAATTCTTCTCCTGAGTATTTTACCTAAAAGAAATGGAAACATAAGTTTCTACAGAAATCTGTACACAAATTTTTATAGCAACTCTGTTCATAATTGCTCCAAATTGGATAAAAAAAACCTAAATGTCTTTCAGTGAATGAATAAACAAACTATGGTACAACCATACAACAGAATACTGTTCAGGAATTAAAGGGAACAACTTCCCTGATAATAGAAGGACCTCAAGGGCATTACCCTGAATAAAAGAAGCCAGTCTTAAAAGATCACTTGCTATAGGATTGCATTTATATGACATTCTCTCTTTAAAACTTTTTTTTTCTATATTGATTTTAGAGAGAGAAAGAGAAACATCGATGAGAGAGAACATTAATTGGCTGCCTCCTGCACACCCCGACTGGGGATCGGGCCCACAACCTGGGCATGTGCCCTGCCCGGGAATTGAACCTGCGATCTCTTGTTACATGGGTCGATGCTCAACTACTGAGACACACCGGCTAGGCTCTATGACTATGACGTCCTCAAAAGGACCGAACAGTAGTAATGGAGAACAGATCAGCAGTCACCAGGTGTGAGTGAGAGAGGATGCAACTATGAAGATTGAACAAGAGAAAGTTTTGGGGGGTGATGGAACTGTTCTGTATCCTAATCGTTATGGTGGTTTCACCCATACATACACGTGTTAAAATTCGTAGAACTTTACAAAAAAGTTACTTTTAATTTTAAAATAAAATTAAAATTAATTTTTAAAGGCAATAAAGTGAATTTCGTTTTTAAAAGTAATTAACTTCTAAAACTACTTACGTTTGTCTTTTAGATCATTAGTACATGAGCCTGTATTTTATTTTCAAAGTTAAATTGAGATCATCTGATACTTCTGCTTCAAAAATTAGGACTTGATGATGGTTAACAATTTGTAATAAAGTTTATATATTCTTTTCTAAAAACTGACTCAATGGTGCTCGCCTTTAAACAATAATTTATAATTTCTGAAGCCTTCCTTTGCTACCTTCAAGTCCACCATTTACAAAGGTAATAAATGGACCACACTTGACACAGCAGGGAGCATTGCTGAACACTTGATACATATTAACTATATTCCTTATTTCACTTTGCTTGGGTGGTGGGAGCCAGAGATAAGTCTTTAGCACCATGTCTCCAACATTAGCCCATATCTACTCCCAAGACACTCTTAGGTTTAAAGGACTAATATTACTAAGACTCTGAAATCATCCTGTGCTGCTTAACCACAGGGATTTATTCTGAGAAATGCATCCTTCGATTTCATTGTGCAAACTTCGCAGAGTGCACTTGTAGAAACCTAGATGGTGCAGCATATTCCTGTAATGATCTGTACTATACTTTCACAGGCCTGGGAGCAAAGTCGTTTGTTTACACCAGTATTACCACAAGCATGTGAGTAATTGTTAGTACAAGCCCTGATACTGTAGTTGGCTTTTCTTTTTGTAATGCAAGTATCCGACTTAAGCTTTGATTGCCAAGGCATCCATTTCAAAGAGGCATCTCCTTCAAGAAGTCTATCCCAAATAAACACATGGCCAGCCACAGGACTAAACAAGAGCCGGGCCTTACCCCACTGCAGTTCCTTTGTTTGAGAGATCTTGGTTGTGTTAATGTGAGAAACATTCAAATTGTGAAGAATTTTTGTGAGGTTATTTGAGCCAAAACCGTTGACAATTGCCGGGAAGTAAAATCTCAAGGGATTGAGATAATGCTCCGGAGAATGGCAGTTTTGCACCTTATTTTATACATTACAATCAAAAGAGGAGACACAAGTGAGTTGCATCAGATCCATTGGTGATAGATTGGGGAGGTAGAAGAAAAAAAAAGCAGAAAAACCTCTGGGATTGGAAGGAAGTAAAACGATAGACACATACATCATTTACGTAAGTGGGTGCAGGATCATTAACAGTCAACAATTAACTCAATAACAATGGGGGGATGCGTGGTCTCTGCAGAATGGTGCCTGTGGTTTGAGGGGTCTGAAAAAAGAAAAATTACTCTGACATGCCAAAAATACATTATCATAGATGCAGAAAAGACAATAGACAGGCTCAGCTAAGGTAAAGACTGACCTTTGTCAGGGAAGATGCTGGTCTAGGACTCGATTACCTGCCATAAACTGCTTTTAGTTAAAAAGTTTTCATTTCAGACCATCCTTTGTGGTTACCTTAGGGCTTTGGGTTTTCAAGGCCTTTCCTGAGCTTGTCGGATTAGCATGTGGCCCCTTTTCTTCCACAGTTGATTTCAATAACTGACCATTTGGACTATTTGTTGTTTTATCTTGCCCACCTTTAAATTTCAGCTCTTAGATTTTAAATTCACCCCCTCCCTGGGCCTGTGCTCTCTCCCCCGTTCTCTGCCCACAATCTCCACTGTGTGGCCCTTGGCATGCGTTATACCTTCCAGTGCTCGTAATACACTCCTTTGTTTTTCTTCAGAGTTTCCTAATGATGATCGATGAAGGGTGCCTTGCAATCATAGCAATGAGAACCACAAGGGCTGGTCTAGTTGTGACATTGGTTTAGAAAGGGGAGTTGTCTGTGGGAAGCTCACCAGGGGCCAGGTGAGTTCTCCCAGGCATTTCTAGCTGTTAGTGTAACTGTAGACAGACCTGAAGGATGAAGACTAGCACCAACAGTAATGCATTGCGTAAAGACCTCATCATGATGTCACTAGGCGGTGGTAATTTTTCAACTCCCTATAATCTTATGGGACCACCTTTGTATAGGTAGTTCATTGTAGACCAGAGTTCATTATGAGATGCATGACTGTACATATATTTAAAAAGCTGACCTATGGAATCTACTAGTCTGGCAGAATAAACCTGAGTACAAAGGTAAATTTGATTTAGCTAAGTTAACCTAGGACTTAATGGACTAAATTAATGTAGGACTAAGTTGATGGAGTTATTATTATAAAATACGTTTATCTTATAAATCACAAAATATGTTATAATTGCAATAATGCACTCATTCTTAACATAATGAATGCATTAGTTGTAATTTGGCATAATTATTTAATTAATTTTTTTATTGACCTTTGCACTCAAATTTTTGTTTCAAGATCTGCTTTTGAGGAAACTAAAAGTAAGACAATATCCAAATAAATGAGTGAGAAGGATAATTAGAAAGGAAGGGGGGCTTAGGCTAATAAAGATAACCAATCTTTATATCATTAGATTGTGAACTCGTCCAGAGCAAAGATTATGTCTTAATTTTCTATCCCCAATGACTAGCACATATGAGGCACTCAGTGGTATTATAGCTTACAATGTTTATACCTACTGCTTATTTAGTATTCCAACAATCCTATTTAGTATATATTACTACCTTTTTTTTTACCTGATTAAATTTAAGATCAAATAATTTATTTATTTTTATTTATTTATTTTTAATTAATTAATTTTTGTTACGGATGTTTCTCTTTTTTCTCCCATTGACACCCTTCTCCCCGCTCCCCCCCAACCCCCTTCACGGTATTGTTTTCTATGTTTGTTGGTTATGCATATGTGCATATAAGTTATTTGGTTTATTTCTCCTCCACCCCCAAGGTTTGTCTGATCCTACTTCTATAATGAACAAAATAAACTGATGAAAAAAATAGACTCAGAGACACCGAAGTAAAGATCAAATTGTTTAAATGACTTTGCCCCACATCACACAGTAAGTGACAGCGCTCCGCCTAGAACCATGGCCCCAGACTCTGAGCCCTGTGCTGTCCCTGCAGCTGGTGCTGCCCACATGCTGGTCACCACTGACTGGCCTTCTGCCTCTCAGCAGCATCACTGTGCCCACCGAGGTGAGTGCTGCTCTGGGCACCAACTTCTGCCTGTGTGAATAGGGTGGAGGGTGTTACTTATTTCTGCTCCTGCTCAGTGTGCAAAGTCTGTGTTGTTAGCCCCCGACAGTGGTTTCTGTTTTCAGACACTGGGGCCATGGCTCTTTGTCTCTAGGTTTGATCCTAGAACAACGTCTGAAGAAGACAACAATACGTTCTTTGGCTCTCCTTTCTCTCATCTCTGAAAGTCACCATCTCTTCCACACTCACCCTCTGGAGTCTCGAAGACCTACATGATCGTATCCTGCCCAGGATTTCTCCATCCAGGCTGTGCCAAGACTCTCAACCACCAAGGGGCAAGAGGAACTTACACCTCAGGGTATAACTCCAGTTCCTACCCCTGTTCTCAGTTCCGAACCTCTGTTCTCCGAATCTTTTGCTCAGACTTTTAGCTTGGTCTTGATTAGGGTTCTTTTCCCTTTCTTTCTTACTTAAAAAATTTCGTTTAGTTAGCATTGATATACAATATTATATTAAATTAGCTTCAGGTTTACAACATAGTGATTAGACATTTATAGAGCTATTTTTCCTTTAGGAAGGAAGTATGAGGTTTGGGTCGAGCTGGTTGACCCTGGAGTGAGAATGCCCAAGTTTGAAATTATTTCCAAAGCTTTACTAGAAAGTGGATGTGAGACCTTGGGCATATCATTTAAAAGTCTCTGTTTCCTGATCTGTGGATCAGGAGATAACACAAGTAACCACCCATTAATGCAATTTTTAAATTAAGTAATAGTATGATTCACTATCCTCCACATTTGAATTTTGTGGCGTGATGACAAAGAAGGTAATTTAAAAAAAAAAAAAAATTTATTTTTTTCCAAACAACCCTTTTAATATTGTTCATCTTTGCTTAGTCTATAATGTCATCATCCTTGCAGATTTTCTCTTGTTTTATCTGTATGCTTTCTGCCTGATACTCATTTGTGAAGGCATCTGGATAAAGCATTTTACCTTAGTTGTCTAATCTGTAAAATAAGACTGGTAATAGTACCCATTTCACTGATTTACGTTGAGGATTAAATAAATTAATCCAAATTAAGTATTTAGCAGAGTGTTTGGCACACTGTATGCACTTGAATAGAACTTGGTTATTGGCTATTGTTAATTATTTCCTGTCTTTAAACCAATATTCTGACATTTTATTCTAATTTGTAGTAAATTTTTGTTGTACTATTTTACTTATGTAAAAATTAATGATTACCTTTTTTATTTGCTTAGTTTTCTATAGTCTTCTCTCCAACCCAGCCCTACATTTTCTAATAAAACTGTAAATTACCCTTACTTTGTTTAGTTGGACATCTTTCATTTCCACATCATGTGGAAGCCATACTTTGGAAGCTTTGTTCCCTTCTTCTAATCTAAATTAGCCTCTAGACCTGCACAGGTGTAGTCCTTGGAACCAATCTACACTATTATTCTGAAATGATGATATCCATCTCCTCTCTTGTGCTTCACCTCCTGTTTCCTGGATCCCACCTCTTCCACTTACTTGGTTTTATTCTTTATTTTGGTGGAGCACATCCTCAAATCACCTTCAGAGGATATATGCCAGTTATCTGGGATTTCACATATCTGAAAATATGTAAACCACACTTAGTATATAATTTTGGTCTGTATAGAAATCTAGATTGGAAGTTACTTTTTCTCAGGATTTTGAAGTTGTTGAACGATTGCCTTCTGGATTTTATTGCTCAAGTTTAAAGTTGATGCTAGTCTGATTCTCACTTTTTTTTTTCAAGAGGTTTTTAAAAATTATTTCTTCATCAATGTTACTCTCAAATTTAGTAATGTGCATTTTTTCCCCCCATTAATGATGCTTGACATTCAATAGATCCTTTGAATCCGCAATCTCATGAACTTTAGGTCTAAATTTTTTTTAAAATTATTTCTTTGATGATTTCTATCTTTCTATTTTCTCAGTTCTTTCTTCTAGGTACTTCCATTGGTTAGATGTTAGATATCCAATACAAAACTTATATATTTTTTTCCTTTTCTTTTAAAAAATTAATCTTTTTGTCTTATTTCTACATTCTGAAAGCATTCCTCTATTAGAGCATTCAGCCTTTCTATTATTAACCTTTTATAAATTCTGCTCTTATATTTCTAATTCCCAAGACCTCTTTCTTATTCTTAGAGTATTCCTACTTATAGTATCCTATACTTGTTTCACGAAGGCCTCAGACATTACATACACGCACATACACACACATTTCTTTTCGATTCTCTTTCCTTCCAGTTCTATTTTTCTTTTTTTCTTTTTTTTTTAGTTTATTTCAGTATGCTAGAGGTCTACCTTAAGATACTGGTAATCTTTGCCTGTACACTTATATTTAAAATGAAGCACTGAAAAGTGACTAGAAATACTGTGTGCACATGTGAGCTCAGCTGGGCTCACTATAGGTTAATCAGCCCAGCCTGTGATTTAACTAGTGCATTGAAGACCCTAACCTGCTATTGTCTGCAGGGTTGCTTTTTTACCCCTTTTGAATGGGGTCAGTTTCTCTAAAACAGAAATCCTATTGATCTTTATAGATATTGTAGTTCTGAAAGGTGAACAGGGAAAGAATGCTTAGACCTTCTCAGCATTTAGGATGCAGTTTTTGTTTTGTTTTTAAACATCATTGCTGGAGGATATGTTCTATCAATTTCAGAGAGAGAGCAATGGAGGGAGGAAGAGAGAGAAAGAGAGAGAGAGAGAGACATTGATGTGAGAGAGAAACAGCAATCAGTTATCTCCTATACAGGCCTTGATCAGGGATTAAACCTGAAACCCAGGTACGTGTCCTGACTTGGAATCAAATCCCCAACCTTTTGCTGTACCAGCTGATGCTCGCCTGGCCAGGGCAAGGATGCAGCTTTTACTTTATCCACTTATATGCCTGGATCCAAACTTCCTCTGATCCAACTTCTTGGGAGAGTAAACTCTCTGTAGTTTGTGGGTACTGAAAAAAGAATCTAAGGGCATGACTGTTCCCTTACACACAAGAAATCCTCCTCATTTTCAGCTACATACCTCAGTTCACCTGTCAGAGACACTGGTGCCTCCCTCTCCTAGATCTTTTGGGGTTTTGGCACAGGCATCGAATCAGCAGGCGTCCCCCCAAAAGTCAGGTTCGAGCTTACTTGGCTCTGCTGATTCACTTATACACATACGTCTGCTTTCAACTTCGAAATTTTCTTGACATTTTGAATCTGTTTTCCTATCTTTTGCTGTTATCTTTGTTTATTGGAGGGCTTAAATATTTTCTTTTACTGCCATTTTTATTTATTTTTTTGGAAGAAGTAAAGACAAAACCATGTGTTCAATATGCCATGTAAACTAGTCATCTTCACCATAACCATCTCATTGACACACACCTACTTTATCTCTTTCCCCTCAATCCATCCAAGTTTTCTCCTGTTTACCATCAGCCTCTCTGTTTCCAGCTCAAGTCTCTCCTTTCCATCTTCCATACTGCTTGGAAAAGCGATCTTTGTAAAAGCAAATTCTGAAATTGCTTCTACCCTGTTTAAATTCTGAAATTGCTTCTACCCTGTTTAAAACCCTTAAGTGCATCAGCAGTAGAAACGTTATCATTGACACACTAGGTCTTGCATGAATCTGCTGTCCTAGCATTATTTCTTTATTTTTTTTTTTAACTCTACCCCATTTATGGGTCCCATTGTCTCCAAATGAACCCATTCAGTTTTCCACCTAGAAAATACTTTGTTATCTTCCATCACTTGTACATTTCTATTTTTCAACTAAAATTAGAGATTTTTTTTCTTTCTTTGCTTCTAAAATTCAACTTAGAATTCACCTTCTCAGAGAGCCCATCTTCATCTACTAGTGCTTCTGTGTGTCCTCCCAGCATGTTCTCTATGCCTCACTCATACCAACTGGGTGAATAAGCAGTTACCATACTGCACCATCTCTTCCCCTCTGGAATCTGAGTTGGTTGTCCCTGCTTCTACTACAGTTCCTATCACAGAAATTTAGGCAGGCCTGGGACAGATTGGAGAAAAACAATACAGTCCGGCCGGTGTGACTTAGAGGTTGAACATCAACCCATGAACCAAGAGGTCACCAGTTTGATTCCCGGTCAGGACACATGCACAGGTCATGGGACTGATCCCCAGTGGGGGGCATGCAGGAGGCAGCTAGTAGATGTTCTCTCTCATTGATGTTTCTATCTCCCTCTCCCTCTCCCTTCCTCTCTCTCTAAAATCACTAAAGAAAAAAAATTTTTTTAAAGAAAATACAAGTACAAGTTTATCAACATAACACTGAATCCAAATTCATCAAACACATGTACCATCGGTTTCTAGAAGAATTCAATCACCCTGCTTAGTCAATCTTAGACACTCCTCATTGTACTGTTCATTGTTGCTCAGACGTTTGACTTGCTTGTGACAATAAGTGATAACAATGCAAGGGTAAAGTGGGGGCGTAGCTTGAAATGAAGGGAGATAAGAACATAATGGAAAATAAGAAGTTGCCAAAAATGACTTATCTCCCCAGTCCATGATTCTTCGATCTGGCAAAAAGAACTTGGTCACAGCTCTCGCTGTGTCAAAGCCCCCTAGTTACCTTGTGTTACTGGAGGACAAATGTCCCTTCACAGGAAATTACACTGGTTAACTCTGTTTCCATTTTGTTGATTTTTTTTAAAGGCTGTCAGTTTTTATGGGTGAGGAGAATGGACAAGTCCATTTGTCTCCGTGAGTCTTTTGTTTATGGCTCCCTAGCCACTCTTCAGTAGCAAATAATACAATTTCCAGCATTGTTGCTGGATTTTAGATAAAAGCAAGTCAACATCAACTTGACTGCTCGCCCTGCTTGCCTTTCCTCCCTTTTCTTGCTGTTGGGTTACAACAGCCTTCTTTTATCTGTGCGAGGGAGGTTTTCCATAAAGAGGGTAGAGGGCCAGGCCCGAGTGCTTTTGTCTTTCCCACTATGTATCACTTATTAAACTCCTGTTGCCCTGACCATTGTTGCTTCCCACTGAAGTCTGGTTTATTTACTTGAAAATCTGATTTGTTTCATTTTATTACTGTGTTTGCGAAGTAACTGATATCAGATTCGGAGGGAAAGAACTGCCATTTACCAGCAGGCCGTGATGGCTTTGCCTCGGTCTGCAGGCCTGATTTTGAGGCCTCGTCTGCCCTGGGGCTCCCACAGAAATAAGATTACTGGCAATAACTGCTTCAACTGCTTTGAATAACAGACACAACTCAGAGAGCATAAAATTAGCATAAACACAGCACTAGTGTGTTCCCTCAGCCGATATGAAACAGGCAGGCTATGGAAAATTGGCTGAAATGGGGTCAGACAACGAGGAAATCTGAAACATAGGAAACACCGCCTAAGAGATATGAGGTATTACCACCTCTCTCGTTTTCTTTTATCTCTCTCCAAAGATATTCATGCAGTTTTAATGATAAAACGTTAGAACTGATGAAAATTAAAGATGCAAAATCACTACCACCCTAAAATGCCTGCGTTATCTTTCCAGACAAATTATTATTAATCATTTCTCAGCTTTTTTAATCCTGAGGGTAGAAAAATAAACACATTTGCACAGTCATTTGAAATTGATTTTTCTTTTGGGGAGATATTAGTCAGAGGATAGAGAGTTTGCTTCAGCAAGGAGCTGAACAGATGAGGCAGTACAGGATCATAGCTTGAAACAATTTCTCCCATATCTATTTATCAAATATTAAAATGGAATACGCGGTCGACAAACACAATAAAGTCTAACATTACAGAGAAAAGAGTGACGCTGTGCATCTCAACAGGCAGATGGAAGCTATGATTTTGTTGTTTTAATATGATGTCACATATGGAACACTATTTTCAATACAGCTGCGTATAGACGTGTCCTGTGGCTTATTTATTTATTGTTGGTGGGATGCTGGCAGAGGCCCTAGTTACCATTCCAAAAAATGGAAATGCGCCTGGAACTTAGCATGTTCTGATCTCATTCTGACCAGGGGTCATTTCACAGGTTGATAATCTCGCACTTCAGACCTGAATGATGGGGAAAGGGTGTGGGTAGTTAGTACTCGTCACCTCTCACAAGACTAGCTGTAGGTCACTCGATTGTAGTTCGTATACATTCTGTTTAATAGCATTTTCCACATTCGTGATTACTAGTTAATGTCGATCTTCCCCATTGATCTTATCAAGTGAGAAACCTTGTTTGTCTTATTTACTACCTTACTCCTGGTGCCTAGTCCTGTGCCCGAAATAGCACTCAATAACTATGTACTGAATGTGTGAATAAAACATGACTGAGTGACTAGAGATTTTACTGAGAAAAATAATACAAATTCTAGTGGATGACTCTTACAGAATCTCTATCAAAACTTGTATTAAAAAAAAATGATAATAGTGGGCTCATTGTCTTTGGATTCTAAAAAATGGTGTCTTTAAAAGATATGTCTATGAAGTGTACGGTGGCCACTACTACAATGTTTCTGTAAACACCAATGATAGACGATGCATCTTCCAGAATAATTCCATAGACTCTGATGTGGTGAAGTGTATCTGACATGGGACATTATTTCATTTAACATACTCGCAGACAGCAAGTTTAGGGTGTCAGGGCTCTGCACACATACTGTAGTGGTATATCACATAGTTTCAGGTACCAGGTGCCATTTCACTCTGTGTTACAAAAGATTTTGGTGAGTTTCTCGTGTTGGCATGTGTAGGTGTCTAAAGGTATCCTATCAGGCACTCTGCTGGGTGATAAAATTAACATTTAGGTTTTTTTTTTGTCTCATTATAATATATGCTTACCCCTGGGAAAGAAGTTGATTTGCCATTTTTCTAACTAATTTTAGTGACAAGGGGCCATCTTCTCTTCTTCCTCTTACCTCTTATAAGAACTATGATCTAAATCACATGTTTGGGGCAAAGAAACTGGAACTTTATATTATTAATTACTTTTATGTATAAGGACGTCCTCCCTAGGTAAATTATAAGTACCAGTGGGCAGATGACATGTTCCATATTGCTAGTATTTTCAAATCCTTGCGTATAGTGGTGCACATCTGAAGGGTAGATAATATAGACAGCATCGTGTCTTGAATTCAGCTCTCACTTATGTATAAATTAAAACACACACATACACACAGAAATTCTGAGAAGGGAATACCCAATCCAGGGCCCTCCTGTATGCATATTTGATCTCAATTCCATTTCCAGAAAAGTGCTCTGCACCCACAAATGTTCCCTGCTAAATCATCAGGGTCAATTGTATCTGTACATGTATGTTAGACGTGTTGTCCAGCCCGCGTGGCTCAGTGGTTGAGCATCGACCCATGCACCAAGAGGTTGCCAGTTCGATTCCTAGTCGGGACACATGGAAAGGTTGTGGGCTAGATCCCCAGTGGGGGGCATGCAGGAGGTGGCCAATTGGTGTTTTCACTCATCGATGTTTCTATCTCTCTCCCTCTCACTTCTTCTCTCTCTAAAATCAATAAAGGGAAAAAAATTTAAAGAAGTGATTAGAAGAGTGAGATGCTGTGTTTGGATTCACTGCCTAAATAATGTGATCATAGTTCACATTCTCAGGCTGAACAGAGAAGCTAGCCCTTTTCTCTGAGGTCCTGGGAGATAGTGCCCTGGTAGCCGTAATTGTGTAAGTTATCCTGCCCCTGAACATAGTTGCTAAAACCAGCCTGGCTGATAAGATTCTTTCTCTAGTGGAGTTCACCTTAAGTCTGAGAGATTCTAGTTCAATCTGGACTGTCAGCATCCACTGAGATAATATAAACTGCAGCTATGTAGGAAGCCTTCCTTCTCCCGTGACCATGTTCATCTATCCAGAAAGGAAGGTTCAGTAGATGTTGTATTGATTAGGGGTTTTGTAGCTGCATGAGAGAAAAACCCGATTATTTAGATTGACTTTTTTTTTTTTTTTTTATCCTCACCCAAGGACATTTTTTGATATTTTGTTCAGATAGAGTGGGAGGGGGAGAGAGAGAGAGAAACATTGACATGAAAGGGACACATCGAGTGGTTGCCACCCACACGACCCAACTAGGGCTGGGGACAAGCTGCAACCGAGGTACGTGCCCTTAGCGGGAACCGAACCCGGGTCTCTCCGAACCACAGGCCGACATTCTAACTGCTGAGCCAAACCGGCCAGGGCTAGATTGACTTTTAAAATTCTTCCACATAATAAGAGGTGCAGAGATAGGCAGTCCTAGGCTAGTAAAGTACTCATAATTCTCTAATTTACTCTTTCAGTATGTGGCTCTCATCCTCTTGGCCACAAGATAGCTAATCTATCTTTAGTCATGGTGCCTGTGTTCTAGCAGAAAGGAGAAAGGTACACACATGAGTCTGTTTCATTAACAGCTTCCTGGGGCCACTACCTCGTCACTTCTAGTCCTGATTATAACTCATTAGCCTGGACAATGTCGCACAACTATCTAGTTGCAAAGGTACCTGGGAAAGCTGGACAGATTGCTCCTCTGAACAAAACCGAAGTTCTGTTAACAGTGAAGAAGGGAAGCCTATGCAGAGAGTAGACACTAAACCAGCAGCCACCCATGTTGGCTATAGATGTGAGTTAAATGAAAAATACGGTGAGATCATAGACCAGGGATTTGGTGGCCTACGAGAAAGAGAAAGGGAGAGTGTCTGCCTGCATTTCAAATAGTCTTTGTTTTCTGCCCCAGTCCCTTGTCAGGCCTAGCTCCCATGAACCAGAGTGTCCCTACAATACATTACATATATTCATATTCTTGCTTACTTTCTTTTAAAAAAAAATTTCACTAGGTTACATTTTAGAATGCTTTTATGTTCACAGAAAAATCAAGCTGAAAGTATAGAAACTTTCTATATACTCCCTGCCCACCCACACGCAGGCTTCCATAGTATCAACATCCTGCATCAGAGTGGAACGTTTGTTACAACCGATGAACCTACAATGACACATTGTTATTGCTCAAAGTCCATAGTTTATATTAGGATGCATTCATGGTGGTGTAGAATGCATGGGTTTTAAGAGATTTATAATGGCATGCACCATTTATAGTGTCATATAAAATAATTTCATGTCCCTAAAAATTCTCTGTGTTCTACCTACTCATCCCTCCTTCCCCCTAAGCCCTGACAACCACTGATTTTTTATTGTCTTCACAGTTCTACCTTTTACAGATGTTAAATAGTTGGAGTCACATAGTATAAAGCCTTCTCAGATTGTCTTCTTTTACTTAGTAATATTCAGTAAAGGTGACTTCATGTCTTTTCATGGCTTGGTCACTCTCTTTCTTTAGAGCTGAATAATACTTCATTGTCTGGATGCACCACCGTTTACTGAACTGTCCACCTACTGAAGGACAACTTGTAGCTTGCAGGTTTGGGCAAATATGAATAAAGTTGCTATAAACATCTATGTGTAGGTTTTTGTATGAACATACATTTTTAAGTTATTTGGGTAAATATCAAGAAGTGTGATTGTTGGATCACAGTCTTATTTCTACATATGGAATGTTAAACAAGTTATACATCAGGCATTTTACATTATGGGCAGGGTATAAACAATTGCAAACCTTGCCACAAATAAACTATTCTAATTGGATTCTACCAGTCCCTAGACTATTACCTGATTGAAGTTACATGTTGTATTGTCTTTTCTGCACATTCACTAAACTAGGGTCAATTCTTTCTGTCAAAAAGCTCTAAATGCTTGAGTTATTTAAGAGGTTGTACTGGAATAATGACTGGGGATGGTGACATTCCTTCCAAAAGAAGTATGAGGGCAAGATGTGCATCTAGCTCAAAATAAATGAAATACTTTTAAACTTCAAATTATGTAAACATGAGTGAAAAGTACTGGCAGGTGTTAGACACCCATTTCCCCTGTTTCTCCCTCTGGCTACCTTAATTGTGCTTCCTCCCCAATCTAGGCTACTCATGCACAGACTTTCTTTCGATTAAAAAATCAAGATTTACCCATCGTAGTTTTTAAAAAACTGATTTTGTATTACATTTCCAAGTTTCTGCCTAGGCACCCTGTTGTGCCAAGCACACCATTAATGAGAGTCTTAAATAATAAGCCGCCAAATATTTATTATGTTCCTGGCTCAGAGCATGTGCTCAGTGAGTATTGTGGGGTTGATTCATTAATTCAACAAATATTTATTGAGTAACTATTTCTCTGTGAGTGGCCTTCTAGGTACTCAGAATACAGAGCTGAAGGAGGAAGACAAGGTCCCTGTTCCCGTAGAGTTCCACAAAAAGTGGATGGCCAGTAGACCATCTAAAAGGAGAAATGCTAATTTCAAGGTGTTTATTAGGCCGTAGTATAGGGCAGTCCACTTTTAGTTTGCATCTACATACCAAACCAATTCATGCATGAACCAGACTTGATTTTTCTTTCCTCTTCTAGCTTCTCATATGGGAAAATACTCCATGTGGCCACAGGTGAACTGGGGGAGAGGTGTGATGTAACAGTAACAGATACCAGGAGAGTCTGGGCTGCCTGCTTGTGCAGCTCACTTGTACCCTTTGGTTCTGCTTATGTTTGATCCTACATGTACCAGTCACCTTATTCTAGATTGCCACTGGGCCTAGACAGACATCTGACTTCGTGTTTCTGACAGGCCCCACCTCGTGGTGGGTAATTTTGGTTGCAGGGTCATTTAGTAGTCCATGAGTCATGTGCTCCCTCCTGACCAGCCTCCAACAGCACACCAGGAGCTGTGTTTGGAAAGGTGTATAATTCTCCAATGCAGATGGCATTGCCTTGTTTCAGAATCCTAGGACTCTAGGTATTGATGCCACTAAGGCTTGCTTTAAACTTTACATTACCTCTTTCCCACCCTATAGCTCTCCAAGATCATAGGGCTTGCTGTATCATGCAACCCAAGCAGCAGGGCCACTTGCAGAGACATTCCTGTTTAGTGTCCTTTCAAATCATGTCCTTTCAAACCATGGTAATGTCTGTGTATAAGCAGGTAGGGAACACTCTGTCTCTGAAACCCAGTAAGCTTAGCCAGGCATTCTCTTTTGCTTTCCATGGTGGGGGTTGTGAAACACAGTAATTTGTGCTTCACTTTAGATGAGATTCCTGTTCGTACAGTCAGTTAGCATGATGCCGTCCATGGAGTCAACCACGTGATGTTCTGTGGGATATGCAGGTGACCCAAGTTTCATAGGGATAACAGTATCACCACAGGTCCTTTATTCATGCTGGAGCCCGTCATCCCCATTACTGTCACTGAGCCCAGGTCTAGAGTAACTTTTCCCATCTCCCACTAGAAGGACCTCAATGAGGCTGATGTTCCTCTCATCACCACATTTTCTATTATTTTGGCAAATAAAGTAACCCTTGGCCCCTCCGGTGGGATCTTAATCACCCAGTCCATTTTGTGGCCCTATGTAGTATATCCACGCTAGTATGCTTACTTCTCTCAGCTTTTTGATTTCTTCTTCTACCATCGACCATGAACATCATAGCATTTATACCTCACCTCCATATGCTATTCCAACAGCATGTTGGCACCATTTTCTGGAGTCCTTGACAGGATATTAATACCGATGTTGTGGGTAAGTACTCCCACATCGACAAACTCTCCCTTATCTGACTCCGTGTTTGGCCAGCTTTAATCCAGCAGTCTGAGGATCCAATCTCACATGAGCTCTCCAGGGTCCTGCTGGTGCAGAATGGCTAGGTCCTACAGCGGATTTGCGGAATAGTTCTTCCCTTCCCTTAGGAGGCCCAACATTTCCCAGCCGGGTTAGAATGCTACTTAAACGTAAGCATTGGTTTAGGGGCCATGAGGGGAGATGAGAGTAGATCCCACTCAGGAGCACTTCTTGATTTGAAAAGTAGAGATTTCTGCACTGTCTTGAAGCAAAGGTGGAGACCAAATCTCTAATACAGAGGATGGGCCACTCCATTCAGTGCAGAGGGTTTACAGCACAGGGCCCCAACCTGGGGAGGCTCGGCCCTCAGGGGATATTTGGTAATGTCTGCCAATATTTTTGATCCTTACATTTGGAAGCAAGGGGCTCCTGGCTCTGGGCATCTAGTGGGTAGAAGGCAGGGATGCTACTAAACATCTTAAAATGCACAGGATAGCCCTTTGACCCCCAACAAAGGACCATCTGGCCCCACTGCTAATAGTGCAGAGGTTGAAAAATCTTGGTTTTGAGGAATTGGGGGGGGGGGGGGTCGTGATTTTCAGCACATCATGCTTGATATCTCAATCACTTATCTCAGGGTCCCATTTCTTTCCTAATCAGACCCTGGAACTTGGTAGAGCAGACCAACATAGGCTCTCTGGAGTTCTGCTATTCTTACGATTAAATTCTGGGCTGGTCTTCCACTTGCTCTGCCTTTAAACTGTAAGAAATATATACATCTTTATCTGTTGCCAAGGAAGAAGTCTTCTGGCTTTCACAGCTAACCTTTCATTCTGGATTAACCACCCTCAACCTGTCATTATTTGTTTCCCAAAGAATCAAATATTCCCAGAAAAACCTATTCAAATTCCATTATTCTTCTAATTATGATTTTCTCTGAATTTCTCGAACACCTAATACATTATACCCACTAGTGCGTTTTCTATCCCAATCCACCTCAGGTGAAAGCTTCAGCACTAACACTGCTGCCTTGTGCCAGGTTATCCACGCTTTGCCTTCCACCAGTGACGGGGAGCTCATGCCCACTGCCTGGGGGAGAGCGAGTTCCAGAATCCCATGGTAGCTTCTGCTTCTTCTGACTCCTGGTACCAACCAGTCAGGTTTCCCAGGAAGGGAAAGCAGACTGTGCAATGGGAATTTGTCCACAGGAGGTTTATGAGAGAGGGCTCACGGGATGGACACAGGAGGGAGAAGGGAAGGCAGCATGCGTGGGACAGAACCACAGCACTGAGCTGAGGCAGTTCAAGGAACTTGGAAGCTGAGGTGGCCCTGCAGACTTAACCAAGTCAAGATAAGGAGACTGGTTTTTAGTTCTCCTTCGTGAACCTGTCATTGCTTCCAAGAATTAATTAACTGAAAGAAGCTGGGAAGGTGAGAGCAAAGGGCTATTGAACATTCCCCAATAACAGGGTGACCAAAGGACATTATAAGGACAGCAAGGCCTAATAGGCTACTTATAGTTATTCATGGGTATGACAGAACCCCTACTCTGTTCTCTCTCCACACCTGTGCTTCTTGCTTGTAAAAGCCTATTATTATACCCCCGCGTATGTGGTGTGAATGAATTCTTTTGTAAAAACCAGACAATTAGCTGAGCACAGAATGGCAAGCATGCGTGTATGCATGTACACATGAGCTCGTGCACACATACACAAGCCCAAACTGGGAGAAACATAATTAAATTCACTAATAAGTTACAGAACCCTTTCTGAGGTTTTGAACTTCCACAGGACAAAGGAATGAGGTTGGAACCAAGTTTACCTAGCTCTCAAAGGGCAAACGGACTCTGCTGACTTCTAGGGTACAAATGGTATGTGCTTGAGGGTGTATGAGCTCCTTTTACATGCCAGACATTTGCTATGAATGAAAGAATATGTGTTACCTACAGTTACTGCTATTCAAATACATGTAAATGTTAGGATAAATAAAATGTAAATTTATGTAAATCATGACTTTACATGGAACAATAATTTTTAAAATTATGTTTGCCTAACCAACAGGTATACTTCAAATACAATTATTACCAATAAAGAACCCATGATCATTTCTGACATTAAAACCATGTCTTCAGTCTGTAGAAGATTGAGAAAGTGCGGACCCTATCTCACTTTCTGAGTTTGAGATTGTTTTTTATCCCCACCTGAGGACGTTTTTGCATTTATCTTCAGATAGAGCAGAAGGGAGAGAGAATAGAAGAGAGAGAGAAAGAAACATCAATGTGAGAGAGACACATCGACTGGCTCCCACCCACACAACCCCAACCGGGGCCGGGGACAAACTGCAACCGAGGTACATGCCCTTAGTGGGAACTGAACCTGGATCTCTCTGGTCCGCTGGCTTACACTCTAACCACTGAGCAAAACTGGCCAGGGCTGAGTTTGAGATCTTTAAGGGATAAGAAGAGAAGTATTCTTGTTGGTAATAACAAGATTATTACTAAACTAGCAATTTGTGAAGCAGATAACACCTCTCTCTTTACAAACTTTCATCCACACAGTCACCCATTTATGAATAAGATGGTCCATTGGTTCATGTTATGCTAAAATAAAGGTAATTATTATTATTTTTGAAACCTTAGCTAAAAGGCTTATCTTCCTGACTCCTGTGGAAAACTCTGTGAGTGTGTTCATGTGTCTGTATACTAATAACGCAGAAATAGGAACAGTGCAGATATGTCAGATGAAGAGAAATCATTGCATAAAAGTATTGTCAATATGCTTGATATCTTTCTCAGTTTCCTTTTCCTTTTGGTGAGATGAAAACTGATCTGCTGTGAAGACTAGAAAAAAAGAGTAATATTTTCTCTGTTTAATGAAAACACAAGTCCTAATTAAACAAAATGTATAAGGAGATCACAAACAGATTCCAACGTCTCTTTTCCTCTAGGCTTCGAAACGCATGTACGCTGGTGTAATCTCCCATGAAGGCAGCCTTTGTTTCATAGCGGAACTAGCCACATCAATCCATTCTTCCTGTGTGTACATTGAACTGTTGTACTTGCAGTTTAACAAATTATAAGACACCTTGAATCAATTAACAGAGTGCTATAGATATAGATATGAAAACACCTCCAGAATGGTATGAAAATGACCACTGCCATAATAAATCAAATAATCAACAAGTGATAAAGTTATCAATTTATCTCATGTATGTTATCAGCCATCACTTTTTAAAAAACTTTTTTTTTTCCTTTATTGATTTTAGAGAGAGACAGGAAGTGAGAGGGAGAGAGAGATAGAAACATTGATGAGAGAGAACATCGATTGGCAGCCTCCTGCACAACTCCCACTGGGGATCGGGCCCACAACCTGGGCATGTGTCTTGACTGGGAATCAAACTGGTGACCTCCTGGTGCATGGATCAGTGCTCAACCACTGATCCACACCGACTGGACTAGCCATCACTTTTTACTTCTTCGTCTTGCTTTCGTATTGTTTAATGGTATTTCAACTAATTTGGATTTATTTGATCAAAAACTTTTTTGAGATAGAGATTTAAAAAGAAAAAGAACTCTACCTCACTAAAAACATTGAGATTTTGTATTTCTTTTCATCTGTCTCCCCAGATGTGTCTCAATGCACATTTACTTAGATGTTCGATATGAATGAGCACCTGCTACATGAACTTTTGGTGTGAGCTCCAGGGGCACAGAGCTTAATGAGACACACTGCTTTCAGAAACCCACTGTTATAAGAATGCGTATACATTTAAGATCATAGTCTCATGTGAAGTATGGAGCAAGCCAGTGGTTTCCCACAGGGTGGGGGGAGGAGAGGAATTTTTGCCACTCGAGGGACATTCGGCAATGGCTGGAGACACTTTTGGCCATCACAAGTCAGAGGTGAGGAGTAGGGGTGCTACTAGTATCTAGTGGGTAGAGGCCAGAGAGACATCTGAACTTCCTACAGTGGATGGGACAGACCCCACAACCAAGAATTATCCAGCACATCATGTCAGTAGTGCAGAAGTTGAAACATTCTTGGGTAAGGGAAAGAATCCTGGACACCCTAGTTTGCAACTCAGATCTGTTAACTCAGATGTGATCATACGATAAATTACATCAATGAGCCCAACTCCTTGTGGAACCCATGATAAGCTCATTTTGCCGAAGTGGAGAAAATGATACCTGTTTTAAAGAGTTCTTATGAGGATTAGAGAAGAGACATGCAGATACTGTAAAATTTCCTGTCACTCTCCTGCTTTAAATGGCTCTCCAGCCCTTGGTAAAATTAAGGACTTACCCTCTATATTTTCTACTTTTTTCCAATAATAAAGGTAGCATACCTTGGTGCCTTTTCTTTAAGGTTGAATTATTTGCCAAGGATCTCCTCAATAGTCCCTGTAAATTGGTTTACCAGAAATCTCTTATCTCAGCCCCGGAAATGGAAAAATCTTAGACTCAATGTGAAATTCTACTACATGTAAACCATTTTTTAAAAGGATAAAATATATAGAAATCATCATTAACTTTTTTGTTCAACTTAAGAAATAAAACATTATCAGCCTGCTATGTGCCCCATCTTAACCTCCTCCTTAAGCCACTCATGAACCTTCACTCCCCCAGGTAAGAGCATTCAGTTTTCATCACTTCCATGTTTTTAATTTACATTTTCTGCTATATTTAGATGTAGTCTTTGATGATATAGTGTTTAATTTTGCTAGCTTTGACCTTTATATAAATAGAATTACATGGTCCACATTGTTTTGGACTTATTATTTGAACGTTTTTCTCACAATATCATATTTTTATGATTTCTCCATGTTGAAAATAAAGTTAACTTCATTCACTTTCATCAACATTTCATTTTCTGGAGAGATATTTTTATTGATACTACATTTTTGTAAATAAATATACCAAAATCAATGTATTCATTTTCATTGGCAATTATTTAGGTTGCTTATAGTTTTTTGCTATTATAAATAATGTTGCCATGAACATTCATTCTGTACTTTTCCAGGTATATACTTAGGAATAGAGTTGCCAGGTATCAAAGGGTGTGTTTATTTAATTTTGTTAATCAATACCAACAGCAGGTGAGAATTTTTATTGCATTAATTCTTGCTAAGTCATCACTATGCTTTTGTACTTGTTTTCTGCTTTAAAGGATATAAAATGCTAGGGTTTTTTAATTTGCACTTTGTACATAACCAATGAGATTGATCTCTTTTTATATGTTTATTATTCAACTGTGATTCTTTATAAATGAAATGCCTGGTCCTGGCCATTATCCATTCTGTTCTTACTGATTTATAGTTCTTTATATATTCTGTATACTAATCCATTTATTATATGCAGTCCAAATATTCTGTTGCCTTCATGGTTTCTTTTGCTAAATAGGACATTTTAAATCTAATGAGACAAATGTCTTTTTTTTTTTTTTTTAATCCTTACCCGAGGACACTTTTCCATTTTTTGTTCAGATAGAATGGGAGGAAGAGAGAGGAAGAGAGAGAGAAACATCGACATGAAAGAGACACATGGAGTGGTTGCCACCTACACGACCAACTAGGGCCGGTGACAAACTGCAACTGAGGTACATGCCCTTAGTGGGAACAGAACCCGGGTCTCTCTGGACCGCAGTTCGATGCTCTAACCACTTAGGAAAACCGGCCAGGGTGAGACAAATGTCTTTGATCCATTTTTTTGATCCATTTTTTTAATTTAATTTAATTTTGTTTTTTTTTTATTGTCCCCCCCCCCCCACACACACACACACAGCTAGTTTTAAATAACCTTTCTCACTGATATTCAATGCAGGTTTTGTCATATGTTGAGATCCCGTATATGTATGGGCCTGTTTTGTCACTCAAATCTTGTCCCCTTGGTTCCTCTATTAGCTACCCACAAGCCAATGCTATGACGTTAGAATAAATAGTTTCTTATCATTGGAGTATGTTATGTACCCCTCATGCCACAGGTTAGTTCTTTCTGTTCTTCTTAAAGAGTGTTTGGCTTTTTAAAAAGGCTTTGCTCTTCTGTTTAAATTTTAGAAGTATCTAATAAATTCTCTTTCAAAATACAAAAAACAAAACAAAACCCTCTACTGTTTTGACTGCATTGAATTTGTACATCAAATTGGGGGAAATTTTACTTAATCATACTGAGACTATTCATGAACATTGTATTTGTCTCCATTTATTTAGGTTTAAATTTTTTTTATAAAGTTTATAGTATTCTCTATAAATATCTAACATATATTTTATAGATTAATTCCTAGTCATGTTATTTTTGGAGTACCATTATAAATGATATCACTTTTAATTAATTTTCCCAACTGTTACTGATCTAGAGAAATGTAATTATACAGTCAGGCACCACTGAAGGGGGAGGACACTTTCTGAGAAATGTGTCATTAGGTGGTTTTGTCCTTGTGTAGACATAGTAGACTGCAGTTACACAAAGCTAGATGGTACAATTGACTACACACCCAGGCTAAATGGTCTAGCCTACTGCTCCCAGGCTACAAGTCCGTACAGCGTGTTGCTGTACAAAACCACACAAGATTAAATCAAGCACAAGAGAATACGATGCAATCGAGAGACATGCTAAACACCAGACATATGAGGTTGCTGCCAGCGTAACCCAGCAAACATTTTTAGACATGGAACGAGCATGCTCTAGAATAACGACTAAAGGTATAGTATGGTATATACATAAACCAGCAACACAGTCATTTATTATCATTATCACATATTGTGTACTATACCTAGGTCTATACACACTACTTTCATAGGACTGGCAGCATGGTAGGTTTCTTTACCAGCACCACCACAAACATGTAAGTAATGAATGACACTATGATGTTTTGATGGTGATGATGTCACTAGGCAATAGGAATTTTTCAGCTTCATTATAATCTTATGGGATCACTACCATAAATGTGGTTTGTCATTGACTGAAATATTATGTGGTCCATGACCGTACTATGTGATATATTCTATTTTGTGTGTAGAAAAACATTATTGTATCACTTATGATCTCTTGATTATACAGAAAGTAATCAAGTTTTACTTCATTATATTTCTATATATTTATTATCTACCTTAAAAATAATATTCAGTGTGTTAGGTTCTCTCCAATGCCATGGGTGATATTCGTTAGGCTTATCATCCTGCTAATACTAGGTATCAGAATTTTGTTTTTATCTAGAGCATGTTTCACCCATGCAATCATTCACAATGTAGTCTCTTTTCATTTTGTAGGGACATTATCCCTACTTGGAAACAAATTCTGATATGATGTCACATACAGTGACATATAGGACCTATTACTGATATATTAAACAACTATAGTGAATGAATTCATCAGGTCATGTTTATATTTTTATTGTAACCCACATAACAATTTGTTCAAGTCTTTGTCTCATTTAATTACATGTATCGTAGCCTCTCCTTAAGAGGGAGTGTACTTGAATTTCACAGGAGAGTGTGATTTTTCTGGTCTGACATTTTTATTGTAGGGAATGAGTCCAGATCTAGAAGAACATGATCATTTATTTAAAATGTTAAACTCTTCCTTAACCTAAAATGTTACTGTTCCTCACATTTTTTAAAAAAGGATTTTTAAAAAGATCCAACTGTAAATTTTCTAGAGAATGCCAAGTGTCCTGTTTTAATTTACTACTCACTTTTTCTTCCTGTTCTCTCAGCCACACACAGCTAAGGGAAACGATAGACTAGAACTTTTGTGTTGTCACAACAAGTACAGTTTGAGAAATAACATTTGGGGGTGAAACTTGGTGGTTTGAGCTCAAAGGATGGGCCCAAACTGACTTCTATGACTTATGGGCAGACAACAAAAAAATTAAATAACCAATAACCCATTCTCTTCTCTGCCTAGATATGCAAGCATTTGAATTGCATTTGGGTCCAGAAGCCTTTCTTTAGCTAATTCTCTTTTTATTGGCCAGTTCTTTCATTATTTTTCTATAAACGAATCAATGTAAGCCCTAGTCTAGACAGAAAGTCAGCCAGTCTCTTCTATGCACTCCGTCTGATATCCACGGGGCTACCCCTGTGTATCTCTAAAGGATACATATTAAAACTTCCTATAACATGTATTAGAAATAGGAATAAGGATAAATGAAATATTATATAGTTTCTGCCTCTTCATACACATATTATTTTGCATTTAATGTTCTTCGTTACTATTTTTATTTCTTGTTTTGATCCTTCTTCATGTAGCCTTTACAGTCCAGTTAAAAACTAGGGGGTTAAAGATAGTTACATATGACATATAAGCCATTTCTTGTAACCCATCCAGTGTGTGTGGGGGTGCATCTGATATCCTTTTCCCCACCTTCAAATTAAGTTCTGTTAATACTGATCTCTGAAGGCCTAATCCAGCAGAGGTAGAGGAACTCCAGTATGTTTCCCTCTGCCACCATTCTGTGTTTTATATCCCATTTCATCAGGCAGAGCAGGACAGAGCGGAAGTGTTATGTTATTTCTCCCAGGCCAGATGAAATAAACCTGGCAGGAGCAGATGTTAAATGGAAACCTATGAAAAGTTAACACTATCTTCTGTAAATGAAACCTCAGGGAGGAAGACTTGAGCCAATTGCCAACCGGCACAGAATACCAATGCGAAAGTTGATTCTTGCACCTCCTCCCTATGCAGGAGTGGGAGGTGGGGGGCAGGGCAGGAGGTCATCTGCCCTAACGAACAGAAGGCTTCAAAAGACACCTCGGCCTCCGTTCTGGCTCCAGGGAACCCAACTGCCAGCCTTTCTCGATGGGCCTTTCCTGGGCATTTCAGCAGGAGAGCGTTGCCACCTCGCTCCTGCTTTATCAAGTGGGCTCCTGAATTCTAATTTTCCAACTCAAGGAATCTGGCTGCATGATGAACACCCAGAACATCCATCGAGACAAGGGCTGCTGAAGAGGACGTGGTCTTTGACCCTTTTTGGTGCTTCATTTTAGTCCCAACCTCACTCCTTTAGCACCCAGCACCCCTCCGGCTCTATTATTAAGACCCTCATGACTACGTGTCTTGGTTTATTGTCGATAACCCTTTCGCTTGCACACATGAACAGTGCTCGTTTGGCACAGATCAAAGTTCTAGGTATGTGTTGCTTGTGAGTTTGGGGTATATAGGCACATATGTTCCACTTAACAATTTTTAAAAAATTGAAGTTATGAGAATTTAAGGACGGTGAGCACAAGGGTTAGAATTATTCCTTTACAGCTTTCCAGTGGTGTGATCATTTAACTTCTTTTTCTTTTTTTAGAGATAGAGGAAGGGAGAGGGAGAGGGAGATGAAGGGAAAAGGAGAGAGAGACAGCTAATGGTTGCCTCCCATATGCTCCTCGACTGGGGATCAAACCTGCAACCAGGGTATGTGCCCTGACTGGGAATCGAACCCTTGACTTTTTATTGCATGGGACTACACTCCAACAAACTGCACCACACTGGTTAGGGCAAACCACTTAACTGTTTTATGATTCAGTTTTCACATCTGTGAAATGAGGATAATTATTAGAGCTCCCAACTTTATTTTGATGATTAAATCTGTTAACACATGAAAATCACCTAAACGGGGCCTGGCTCTTAATAAGATCTAAAACAATTACTTATGGTTTCACAATGATTTCACTTGACTTGCACAGTATATACATAATATAATAATGACTCAAGTATTTAAAGATTCAGGATACAATGACTCACCAGTGCAGCAAATCTCTCCCGTGCAGTTTATCACACAGAGAAAATGATAGCAAGACCAAGAGTTGTTTTCTGTTGTTGTTTCTGCTAGTTAGTATGTTTTATCCAGAAAAAATAGTCTTCTTGGAGTGGAAAGGAAGATTCAGGCTCACTTTAACTATGCAGATGAACAGAATGGCAGAAAGTTCAGGACAAAAACAAGGGACACAGTTATTCTCAACATGTCCTGAATAAACATGTGGACAACATGTTTCAATAAAAAGTATGGTTCTGTCCAACCCCTAAAAAAAAAAAAAAACATACACACACACAATAATTATGTAGCAAGATAAAGGTGCTAATTATCACCACAGTGACAATTGTACTACGCCACATAAATGTATCCAATTAACCCTTTATACACATTAAATTTAGACAGTGTTATATGTGAAATCTGTATCACTCAATTTTTTTTTAAGTATGATGAACACTCTCCAGAGCATGTATGCCTGAAAAACAACTGTTCAGAACTTTTCCTGGGAGAGTAATTATTCCCACCATCCCTGGTACTAGGGATGAAAATTATCATCAAAAGTGTTATAAATGTGTCTTAATTATCGAGCGGAAGCGGGAGAAGAAAGGGCAGCATTCGGTAAACCTGGATCTGCAGTGGGAGTTGGGGAAGGAGGAGAGGTGTCCATGAAGGTCCCACATGTTCTGGTGCAGGGAAAATGGCATAACCAGATGGAGAGAGCAGAGCTCCAGAAGCTGTTTCTTCTTCTGCATGTGTTTGTATTTCCCTCAGGTGTTGCACCAGTTCCTACGAAATCTGACTCTCCCACCTCCATCCCACTCCATTCTCATTCTTACCAAGTCCATCTTCTTTGGTACCTTCAGTTTCTGGCTGTTCTTATTCTTTACTTCATCTGTCTCTATCTTGAAACGTGGATGGTTGGCCCTGATGTTTTGCACCAAGTCCCTTTGTGTTCTTCTGTGTTCTCATGACAGGAGAAAAAAGTTGCCCAGATCTATTTGCCAAGGTGGAAGTAAGCCCCGCTCCCCCATATGTATCTTTCCTGCTGGTCATATATCCTACTGGGGCTTAACTATGCCAGATTTATTTTTAACTATGGTCTTATTAATTTAGAATGGAGAGCATTCTCCAGGCTTACATATTGGCTTCTGTTCTGTTCTTTCAGAGTCTTGCAATCTCACTCTTTGTCTTTTCCTCCCTTGTTTACTTGGATCTTGCTTTTCCTCTGGAGGGAAATTTTGCCTTCACAGAATTAGTGAGGCATCCCCAGCCAGGGACCAGAGCTCTCAGGCAGGTGGTGTACTTTTACCTGAGTTTGCCATGGTCACCCTGCCACCTGACAGTGTCACTGTGAATTAGGTGTAATGGAACTCCCCAGCTGCCACCGCAGGGCCCTGAAGGAAAAGATGCTGCTCAGACCAGCTTCACCTGCATAAATAAAGGCGGCAGCGGGACTCCGCGCCTATTCGCACATACCCAGAGCAGGAAGTGAATACCCTATGCCAGGTTTTCCAACAGTTCACTTTTTAGCTGGTTTCCCTTTCTCATTGACCAGCCAAGTGGTTTCCACTTTTGGGATCAGAATAGATTTTTCCACAGTGCCACCCTTTTTGACACTTGTCACATAGAGAAAAGGCATCTAAAATGCATTTTAAAATGCATACAAATGAGCAAGAAAGACTCAGAACCTATATCAGATTCCTTGAATTGCAAATAGAACACAGAGAATCAATTGGCCACTGTGGCAGAGATCGGAGCAGGAGAAATTATTTTTGTAATTCTCACAAAATTGCTCTCCCTGGGGCAGGCACAGTACTTGGGGAAGGTGATTTTTTTTTAACTTTTGTATTTTGTTTTTAAGATAATGGGTGCTCAGTTAAGGCCACTTCTCTCCCAACAACTCAGAAATGGCTGTAATCCTAAAACCAGGCAATACGTTATTAGTGTGATTGCATTATTTATAACTACACATTAAGCTCACTAATCTTTTTAAAGTCAGAAAAGTTCTGGGGATCTTGATTAGGCATTTACAAGCTCTTTAAATGATCTTTTCGGATTCTTCTATGAATTCTTCTCAATGTGAGCCAAAACAGTTGGCTGTGTTTCCCCATCAGCATTTAATGTTTTATCCTTTCATCTTTTGAATCATCTTCCCAACACTACAAAATACTGCTCATTACTGAAAATCAAGTTCAAATCTCACTCACACATGCAGTCACCTTTCCTGATCATCTCAACTAGCTATATTCTCTCCTTTCTACTGCTTACTTCTAACCCTTAATGCTTTCTGGTAATTTTATAAAGTATAAAATCTCACCAACTTTGAAACACCTGTAAAATGAAATGTCCTAGTTCCTACATCCATGACTTTCTAACTCAAATAAGTCTGGGGTAAGACCTATATTTGCATTTTAAGCATACTAAAGAATTTGATTATGTATTATGTGTAGACTATATATTTTTTAAAATATGTTTTTATTGATTTTTGAGAGATGGGAAGGGAGAGGAAGAGCAAGAGAAACATAACGTGAGAGAGAAATATTGATCAGCTGCCTCCTGTACTCATCCCAACAGGGGATCAAAACCAAAACCTGGGTATTTACCCTGACTGGGAATTGAACCAGCAAACTTTCAGTGCACAGGATGATGCTCAACCAACTGAGCCATGGGCCAGGGCAAGATCATATTTTGAGAAGTTTCAATAACATTTTATGTATTTGTTACTTTTATAAATGTATATGTTTGAATCCCTCTGTTCAATTATATACTATTAAAGAACTGGGATTATATTTTATACTGCTCTTTATTTCACTCAAGTTCTTAAATTTAAGTAATATTAATAGCACTAATTTATATAGTTCTTAGACATATCAAAATCAACATGTTATACTCAATACAATATCAAAAAGAAGAATTATCTGTAAAGTTATTCAAAAGGTAAAAATAGAGATAACAACAGTATTGGGGTTTTTATAATAGAAAGAGGGCAAGAAGGTCCAAACCAATGGTTATAATTAAATATTGATTTTCTTCGGGTCAGATACTCTCCTAATATTTTGGTACACTTCATTTTAGGGGACACCTAGGATTCTTTATTTTCTAAATGTCATTCCTTGTGATAAAAAGTGAGTACTGAAACCTAAAAATTATAAAGATGCCGTAGGATATCTTGTTGAACGGAAACCAATTTTCCTGGTGAGAAACTTGGTTTCATTTTTTATTTTATAAATGTTGGCTTAATACTGATTATGTGTCATGGAAAAGCCCCACAACATTCGCTACATCAAATGCTGTGAAAATTATCCAGCTCATATTATACCTCTAAGCGCTTCACCAAAATGTAATCATTTCCTGAAACATAAAAGAAACTTTTCCCCATCTTTATTTTTTGTCAAGTGAAAGTATTGTGTTTGTACTTCAGTTCTCACATTCAAAAATGGGGTCAGTGAATCGACCTGATTTCCATTCGTTGTCAGTGAAGTGGACAGGCTGGTGACCTGCAGCAAGAACCCTGAAATCTTTGCCTGGAGGGTCACCGGTTCAGGCATTCTGGGTGTCAATGGACACAAACCATCTCTGTCAATCGAATCAGTGACTTAAAGAACCAGAACATCTGTTTTCTGGAAGGTTCGATGAATATAGTTTTCTGATCTGGAAAAAATGGTGTAGACGTTTCATAAGAACACAACAGTCTGAGAAGTGGGATAGTCCCAGAGACGTGGAAGTGGGGTACAGACTGACAATCCTCAGAAGAAGGGGTGGTGGGGAGAGATAAACCACAGAACTTATATGCATGTATGCATGAACAATGGACATGGACAACAAAGCTGGGGACGGGGGTGGGGGGGTGGGGGGGGTGGGGGGAGGGGAGAATCAGTGGGGGAAAAAGGAGAAACATCTGTAACAAAAATAAATAAATTAATTTAAAAAAAAAAAGAAAAAAAAAACCATAAAACAACTCAACTCTCTTTCGGGAAAGACGGCTCTAAGCTCCCTGGAGCCAAGGAACAAGGCTTTTATGTCTAAGCCTAGACCTAGACTCCTTCTCCCAGGGAGTATCAAACGTGTACTGCTTTCTTATTTAAACTCATCAAAACACAGGTGATGTGGACTAGTAGAAAGATTGGAAAATGGATTATCATCCCATCTGCAAAAAAATTGCCAACAAGAGGCACTTCATAAACATGTCTTCCCAGGTCTCTTAAGTCCCATTCTTGGAGGTTAGCTGCTTTTTAACTTGATATTCCTTGTTTTTGTTTTTGTTTTTCCTTTATTGATTTTAGAGAGAGAGGAAGGGAGAGGGAGAGAGATAGAAACATCGATGAGAGAGAACATTGATTGGCTACCTCCTGCACGCCCCCCACTGAGGACCAGACCCACAACCTGGGCATGTGCCCTGACCGGGAGTTGAACCAGAGACCTCTTGGTGCAAGGGTCAACACTCCGCCACTGGGCCACACCAGCTGACCATATATTCTCTTTTTTAAAGCTTTTACTCTCTAGAATGAAGATGCTCTTTGTTGAGAAGTCTCCTGTCTGTTATATCTTCCCGGTTTCTTCTCATCATGGCATAGTTCACATACTGCATCTTAAAAGAGGTCTACCTACTCTAAAGTGGGTCAGATTAGACCTTGTATTTCCTTCCTCGGAGAGGGTCTCACTTTGGTTTTGTTGTGCTTTTAGGCCTCGCAGAAAGTTCTAAGCTTTCCAGCCACCTTCTTAGCATGTTGCCTGAGGTCTTATATTCCTGGTACCATCTGCAGTTTAAAAGTATGATGATAAAAATGTTTTACATGGAAGGGGTTAGATACTAGGGTTTCTTTGCCAAAATCAATGCCCTGTAGAAGTGATTTTCTTTAATCTTATTTCTTTTTATATTCATCTTATTTTCATTTATCTTTTCTTGCTCTCTTTCTTTCCTTTTCAATCTTTTTGAAATTTAGGACAAAGATTATTTTTGGTATTTCACTTAAGAAACCAGAGTTATTCCCCTAATTCTTCAATTTTCTAAACACGTAATTTTTATACCTTATGTACCATCCTTAAGAATATTATTTGGTGGTCCATCCTTATTTTTTTTCTTTTCTTTATTGAGATTAGAGAGAGAGAGGAAGGTAGAGGGAGAGAGAGATAGAAACATCGATAAGTGAAAACATCGATTGGGCGCCTCCTGCATACCCCACACTGAGGATGGGGCCCACAACCTGGGCATGTGCCCTGACTGGGAATTGAACGGTGACCTCTTGGTGCATGGGTTGACACTCAACCACTGAGCCACACCGGCTGGGCCTGTCCTTATTTTTGTATTCTTTTTAGTATTGCCTGGTATCTATTCCCCAAAATATTGTTCTAAGTCAATCATGATTATTTCATTTTTATGGCCAATGATTGGTTTAGAAAAGGGCATGTGACCTAATACTGGCCTATGATAATTGAAAAGTCTAATGGGAGCTTCTGAGAAAGCACAATTTTGGAGAATTTTTTTCCACTTAGCTGTTTATCAGATGATTTCACGTTGATAAAGACTTTATAATTCTTATCACAAAAATGTATTTATACAGAAAGAGTAGCTAATTTGCTTAATTGTTTAAATGTTGAGCAATAAGCTGCACTATTTAGTGATTTCTAATGATATATATATATATTGATATATATATATATATATATATATATTAGCAATTTAGTCACCTCCTTCTTTTAAAATATTATTCAAATTGTATGTATACCCAGAGTGGAATTATTAGGTAAAAACTGGACAACTTTTATGTCTCTTGGTTTCCAAAAAGTTGCCATCGGCAATTTAGACATTTTCAGTCTGTTCACACCTTTGAAAGCACGAAACACTATCCATTTTTGCTAATTTGTCTGAATTTGCTTTTCTTTGACTCTTGGCAAGTTTGAACTTTTTTTCCTCACACATTTACTAATTGAGTTTCTCTTTGGATGTTTCTCATCATTTCCTTTCTGTAAATTATTTATGGGGGCTTATTTTACTTAAATAAATAGTTGGGAGCTTTTCATACAGTGTAGTTATTGGCCCTTGCCTTATTTGCTGAAAATATCATTGGCTTTCCCATTTGGGCTACCTTATTTTGACTGATGAAGTTTATAACTTTAATGTCATCAAATTTGTTTATCCTTCCTTTATGACTTTTTTAACTGTTTTTCAGTATAGGGAGTCCTCTCAAATCCCCCAAATCCTGTGAATATTAAATTCCTCATCTGGTTTTCCTAACATTTTATTTTCATATTTAATTATTTTATCCATCTGGAATTGTTTTTGACCAATATTCAGAGTTACAAGAAAGACTTGATTTATTATTTTTTCCAAAATGCTAACCAGCCATTCAACTTCCATTTACTGAATAATCCTTTGCTTCCCTGCTGCTTTGATCAAATAAATCTTATATATAATAAAGTCTGTATACAGAGGACTCTCTTCTGCTCCATTTAGCTTTGCTTTGTAGTTTGAGAGACACTTTAACATACATTATCTTTTTTCATCCTTCCTACCCCACACTGATTGCCTGGTTCACCCCCTGCTGCTCCTCCTGCAATGCAAACATGAAGCAATCTGACTTGTTCCATGTCCCTCTTATAGATGGAAAATAAAACCCTGGAAGGTGAAGCCACTTATTTATTAACCAGCCCTCCCAGCCATTTAGTATTGGGGAGAAATGGAAAATGTCAGTCTTCACTAGCCCTGCGCCTTGGGACACCTCATCCCCACACTGGGGAAAACATTGGTTATCATTTGTTTTGGCTTCAGGGTCTCTGTGAGCCTCCTTGGGGGTTCCCCCAAACCAGAACCATTTGTACACACACAGACACCTTTCAGGATACTTGGGTAACTTCTGCGGCTGCAGCGGAGGGGGAACTGGCGGCCGACGCAGAACAGCCGCTGCCTCTGTGCATCCCAGCCTGTGCGCATTTGGCATTGAGAACTCTGCTTTCTGTCAGTGCATTTGCGCAGTGACACATATTCTCCAGTGATTAGATTAACGCTGGCAAAGCCAATATGAAAAACCCACACAGATTACCACTGTCACCCGCAGTAATTACATTTATTCATTTCCATTTAGCCAAGTTTGTACACGCCGAGCAAGGGGCCAAATAAGCAATAAACACAGAGGCAAGAAATTAAAATGCTGATCTGTTTGCTGTGAAAACAATCAAACTATCATCTTTCTTTAGGCACCTCATTCATCATCGGGTAGGGCCACACTGGTGAAATGGAGGTGGGGAGCCTAATGTTATTACATGTAAATTCACTAACATGAAATTACTGCCCCTGATGTGATTTTACTAATAAATTAGTTCATTTCTACCTTTTCGCTAGAGACTTTAGGGGCCGTGGAGAATTGTACATGTGTCTCGTAATCTTGCCTGCTTTATTTCAGGCTGGATCGCTGTTACATTTCGATTTCTTTCCACTCCCTCCCGTCCGATTCTTTCGTTTCCTCGCTATGCCTTATTGGATAAACATGCCGTACAATTTGTTGTCTTCACATGTCGTTTGAAAATAAGCAGCTTAAGGACAAATTCCCTTTCGCAGGCAATGAGAGCTGAATCGGGGCGCATTGTGAACAGAACGGCTCTCGCAGCTAGTTGGCAGCTATTATTAATTCATTGTTGGGTGTGGTGGTTTTTCTCATTTCTGTATAAATTTTCAATTTGAAAACAGAATGGAGCCAAACTTCGCCATGTCGAGTAGCCATTGAAGCAAGGAAATCAATCTGCAGGCAGCTCCCTCCACTTGCTGGCCTCGGCCGGGCCTTCGGAGGACAGAGCACGGTGGAAGGGCAGCCAATGGCTCGCAGAGGACGGATGCGGGGCCTGGGAGCCGCGCCTTCTCTGGGACTCGCACTGTGGAGTTCCTTGCTTATTGTTAATGACCAATGTCTGCACGTAGACTATTTCATTTATTTCTAAATTTTTCATGGGCTCGGCTGTTTCTCCCCATCCCAATATCATAATCCATTTTGCAGTCTATGAAAATGACTTTGATGCTACCAGTGAAGGAGCAGAGATGCTAAGAGAACCAGAGAGGGAGGGGGAGGCACTTCCTTGGTGGGAAACCCCTCCTCCTCCCAATACTCCTCCTTCTGCCCCCAAATGGAGATTCTGTGAGCTATGGCTCAATGTAAAGCCTTAGGGATATATAAAATATGCACAATAGTATATTCATGCTTTGTGCAGAAAAAAAAAATGTGTTAAAAAGAGTTTCTTTGATGCAGTGGTTCAGTGAAAATCTAAGATTTAGAAATGGTACACATTACATGCACTTTACACATGATCATTGAATACAGTCCCCTCATCCTGCCCCTGGAAATAGCATTAATTTAATCAGTGTATCAAAGAATAAACAAGACGTTCAGGCAATAACTACTTCTATACTCTTTATTTGAATTTAACTTTATACCATGCAAAGTTATATAATGAGAAAAATTGTGTATCTTATTTTTCTTTTCCAGAAAAAAAGTAAATGAGGGTAAGTACCAGTTTATCTAGCATTATTAGCAATAGAATATTCTGACTAATTGGCTATTTTTATTAATGAATGAAATATTTGGACTACCAACTTGAAAATAATTCCATCAATACATACCTATTGATCAATCACTGTCTATAAAACGTCTTTCTTTTTAAAAGGTAAGATGATTAAGATTTGTATAGTTGAATAATGACCTGCACCTTATTGTACACCCCCAACCCTTGCACTCTCCTTCCAAATTTTTTACAACATAGCTTGCCATTAATTTGTATTTGTTTATTTCCTTAATGTCTATCTCCCCAGTTAGACTATATTCTCCACTGGAGCACAGAGTTCAGATTTCCTCATCATTACATCTTCATTGAGTACATACTACATGTTAAATAAATAAATATTGAATACATGAATGAAAGTTGAATTATACAACCCATAGAAAAAGAGATAGTGGAGAAGAGTGCTTTGAATCAGTACTGTTGCCAATCAAATCATTTAACAAACATGGCTAAGAATTACCAAGAATTGTTCATGAGCATCTATTATATGATAGGTAGTCTTCTAAGTTTTGAGGATACAAAAGACAGCAAAACCTCTTACCTTTGGAAAACTTCCATTTTAAGTGAGTGGATAAAATGTTTCAAGTCATGAGTAATCTTTTGTTATATTTTTATATAAACCCCTGTGTTTGATGTTGATCTTTTCTTCTGGAGTCAATAATATATTTCCAGTTCAACTTTGTTTTGTGCAGCACTAGGTTTAAGACATCTTATATATATATGTGAAATATATACTTTTTGATGAATATAGAAGAATATGACATATACTCCTATATGTGTATGTATGCGTGTATCTGTATATATATTCTTTTAGTTAATCAAAGGCCCTCAAATGTCAGTGCTGCATTACATACTTCCTTTATTTCATCCCATCTGTACTCTGTCTAATTCTGATTCCTCCACACTAAATGGTGTTGAGAGTCCCTTCTTATTCCAATACCATCTGCTCTCATGGACAATTTCTGTGGTCTGACTATGTGTCTCCTTGGGTCCCTCCTGCTAAATGAGTGACCTCACGTCCTGCAGGACATTCTGCAGTCATTGCCATCTCCTGCTCATGCTCTCTCCCTTCTCTGTCCCTCCTCTCCTCTTTGAATTCACTCACACATCAGGGCTCACTTTGTGCTCTGCCTTCTGAGCAAAGGTGTCTCAGACCCAAGCACCAGATAACTTTCCATTGCTCTAGGTTTGTAGCTCATGCACAAATAATCACCTCCTGCCTGGGACACTCCCACATTGTCATTTACATCATTAACTGAATTTAAAAATTTTTTTTCATTATTGATTTTAGAAAGAGAGAAAAGAAGAGGGAGAGAGATAGAAACATCGATGAGAGAGATCATCAATTGGCCACCTCCTGCATACCCCGCCACTGGGGATTGGCCCCACAACCTGGGCATGTGCCCTGACTGGGAATCAAACTGGCAACCTCTTGGTGCATGGGTTGATGCTCAACCATTGAGCCCCACCAGCTGGGCTCATTAAATCATTTTTTTTTCACACGTGTTTTGCCTCTTGTGTTCTATCTCTCCAATCAGAATTTGATCTCACAAGAAATATTTTTTTGTGTTATCTTTCTATAGTGCTTGCTCCATTACTGTGCCTAGGACAACCACTCAATAAATTTTTATTAAACAAATGAACAGATTAACAAAGTCCTAAAGTCTGGGTCCTTTTTGAAAATTTCTTGTGGAAACTGTCCATTAAATGGACATCATTCTATATACACCAACAATATCTTAATCCTGCTTTTTACCTTCTCATTTCTGCTTCAGAACCAAAAGTGAAAGGAAGAACCATGTTATTTGCTAAATTCTCTGGAGTATCCAATGTGGATGAGATATGAACAAACAGATTTAATCACCTGCATTTTAAAGCCTTCTCCAAACAGCACTTGTTTTTAAATGTTTTCTGTACACATTAAATGTCTGATCGTTACATGTTAATATATCAAAACTATTGCTTTATAAAGTATTACTCTTGCATGGTGGTAAAATGTACACAGATAAAGTTTGCCATTTTAACGCCTTTAATTGTATAGTTCAGTGGCATTAAATTCATCCACACTGTGTGCAACCATGACCACCATTGTCATAATTTTTTCTTCATGCCAATCTGAAACTCTGTCCCATTCAGCAGTAACACCTCATCTCTCCCTTCCAGAAAATATAATTTTTAATAATTGAAACATTGGTAACATTTATGATGAGTGTTGATGCTTTATTGAGATATAAGTAGCATATCAATAAAGGTTAATTTTGATTTAGGTGAAAATGGTATACTTCCTCACAAAGGAATTACTGCTGTGTGTTGTAAAAATAAGAATGATCACATAGAGATTAAAAAACTCACACGAGAGAAGTAGATGTTTTCTGTATTTAATAAATTCTTTCTCTGCTTATTTTGATGAGTTGTAAGAGAGGTTCAAAAGGCAGAAATGAGCAGTTTCAGGTTTTATAAATTCTTGGTAAATAGAGACTTACAAAATACAACATACCCCCAAGCTGTGCTATTTTATTCTGCTTAAATTCTTCTGGTAATGGATCCCTTATCAGGATAGAGGTGTTATTTTTTATCTTATCTGATTATTGAGAATCATTTTTCAGAATGTGTACTTTAATTTTTTCTTATTTGACAATTTCATTTTGAACTGAGTTTCTTCCATCTATAGTGCCTTACTAGTTTTTCCAACTTTTTGCTGTACCGACTGAGGCTAGAAAAAAAAGGATGACAAAAGTAAAGCATTTGTCCCACCAAAGTAGTTTCTGCGGGTGACTCATTCCTTATCTCAGATTCACTATGCCCACTGCCTTATTAGTTGAGAACAAGAGAAGTGATCAGAAAGATTTCCCCCCCACAGGAGAATTGATGGGAAATCTGTTGTCTGTCTACAGGAAGTGAAATGCCTACTTGGAAGAACCAGCATTTACTCGTCTATTACTGAGATGAATGGTCAAGGGAGATAAGTGACTTCCAGAAACACATGAGACTCAGAGAGTAAAACAAAAAGACTCTGCCAATAATTAGGTTCTATGTCAATTAAAACAAAACAAAAAACTGATCAGTCTCAACCATTAAGAACTAGATAAGGACGACCTGGCCACCACGCCAGTAAGGATGGACGTGCAAGGTGATATTCTGCACCAGTTCTGGCTCCACTAAGGAAGAGAGCCATGCTAGTTTGCAACCTTGAGCAGCAAAAGTTACAGAAGACTGATTGATGGTGCTATTTATGGAAGAAATTAAAGCATGCATGTGGTGTGCTGTGTGTGTGTATGTTGTGTGTACCTCCCCACAGATATAGTATTTGGACAGAGCTACATGAACTGCTACAGTGAAGTTTTCTAAAAAGTAGAAAATTGCAGCTTGCCAACAAGACTTTTTGAATAAATTAGATGATAACATCGGGAAATTCCAAGGATTAAGCATGTGTGCTGATAAATTCAAAGGTGTTGTCTTTGCTGTTATGAACTGTGAGAAAGTGTGACAGGCTCAGGTTGAAGACTTAGAAGATGGAGAGCTGGGGACATGTTTGTGTCTGTGTGCTGGTTTCTTGGATTCCTTCCATTAACATAGCATAATTTCTCTATCCTTCTAAAATACGTTTTAAGTGTGAATAATTCCCACAGTTTCCCTCCATATGCATGGCTTTCTGGGATAATCATGAAGATCATTAAATAGATTCACAAACCTTCCGCACATATAGTAAGCAAAGGTATGGTTGAGTGTTGGTTTAATAACATGGTATTATCTTGCTCAACAACTGTAATTTCCATGTTCTTATTGATTGTAATTTATAACATCATTAGCTTTCTAAACTGCCATTAACTAATGATGGACTCTGTGGGCTAAACAGCTCTTTGAAATCAGTTACTGACAAGTTGGCCCCAGAAGCATTTATCAAAAGGATAATGGATCCCTATAGGAGTGACAATAAATTAGGTTATGCTCTTATCGAATTAAACAATGGATGAAGGAAAATTAGCTATCAATAAGCATCTATAAAGCCTTCCCGATTATTCCCAGTCAATTATATCAATTAGAGATCAAACAGGGAACCCCTGCAGCACGTTAAATAGGACTAACCAGAGCCCAAAGAGGCCAAATTGTGTTACAAAATGCAACACCAGGGGCAGCTGCAAAAGAGGTCATCATTACGCCATTGACAAAAGGCCTGCTTTATTAGAGCAGGGGGATGGCCTGGAGGCTTGCTTCTGGCTAAAGGACAAAGACTCCCTGATAGAGCAGAACTAGGGAGAGACTGGGGAGAAGAGGAACCAGAGAAATAAAAGGGAGAGTTATGTGAGGCAGAGCACCCAGTAGGGTACGAAAGGGGACTCCAGAATTATCTAGATATGAGCAGCCTATCCTTTTTCTGATCAAATTAAATTGTTTTAAATAATTGCTTTACTTTTTCCATTGCAATCGCCACACGATCTTATATCAGTGTGTGAACAGACAATTATAGAACTTATAAAGTGATTACTCCCTAAGTCTAGTACCCCTCTGACAGCACACCTAGTTATTATAATATCATTGACTATATGTTTTTATTTGGATACAATTAAATTCAACTTTTGGCTTGTAAGGATGTTTTCCTAGCTCTCTGCAAAACAATGGCTTTTGTGAAGGCCATTATCATCTTTAGTAAATTTTAATTATACATATACATGTATATGCCTGTGCAAAGATAGATACATAGGGACATAAGTATACATAAAGAGACACATAGGTAGATCACTCCATTTCATGGAAGAAGGGTCTTAACAAACCCATGCTGATTTTCATGACACTTCTTCATTAAATTTGAAAGCCTCAGAAAAATGAAACAAAATATGCTTTGAAGCGATTTGAGATCACTGAGGAGATTCATGGGGAGCTGAAAAACGTGGTATTTTTTTTCTTCATGGCCATACCTTAATTTTCATACACCTTGGTCACAGTGGACTCTCTGTAAACACCTGTTGTTGGATTTGACCCGAGGCCTGAGTTTTGCATGAGGACCAGAGGAAATCACGAAGCACAGAATCGCGTGGTGGTCATCTGAGGCTGCGAGTCCAAAGCTCTTCTGACATATGTGCCCTTTTTGGTCTTGCAGACATTATTTATAAGGGTGTATATCTTTTTGCACCATGCCTTTGAATTTTGTGACCATTTATCATGGGCTACAGACAGATTCTACTTCATTGTTCTCCATGAGAAATTGCTCACCAGGAACTGCCGCCGATTCTTTGCCTCTGCACATTTTTCACCCTTCTAGGAACCCTACTTGCCATCCATCTAAGGACCTTAAATTACCTATTCCCATTTATGATCCTTACAAAGCTCTGCTGGGATTGGCTTGCAGTGCACAGAAGCTGAATAGACCGTAAAGAAAGAAAGGAGCGGCCTAGGAAAGGCAGACGGTCATGCTCACAATGCCATGGGCTTGGAGCCAGGCAGGGCAGAGCTCAGATGCCACTTCTGTCCATCAGCAGCTCCAGTGTCAGTCGGTTTGCTTAACCTCTCTCTCCTCATTGGCATCATGGGATGATCAATCTGCCCTCGTGAAGTTGTCCTGGTGGGTGAGACGACACCTGCTTTCGGCACCAACCTTCTCCTGGATTCCCTGGACTTGGAGCGCTCAGTCTGCCCCTCTGTGAAATCCAAGGCTGATCCTTAATATCTCCCTGGCCTTTGGTGAGGTTCGAAGTGACTCAATTGAAAAAATACTACGTCAACCGCAGAGCACTACACAACTGTGAGTTGTTATAAAAATCATAATAGCAATTATCACGCTCCCTTTTGTTTCAGGGAGAAGCATGTTGACCCTAATGTGATTCCTTTCAGAAAAAAACAACAACAACAACAACAACATTTTATATTGAATTAAATAAAGTTAGATCCTCTCCTACCCCCATGCTAACCACCACCCCTCAGTCACTCACACACCTACTTAGTCCCATCTCCTCATTCTCCTGCTGGTAAACATGCATGCTGTCACCTTGACTTTGTGCTGACCTCTGAGGCCTTTGGGCTGCTTCCATCCTCAAGAAGTTGTAAGACTTCTGATTCCTAAGTTCTCATAATAGCCTAGTGTCATTCTCAATGCCCCAGTCCTGACCAGGAAGAGACCCTGAAATCCTCCAAGGCACCGATCATTTATTCCAGTCCTCTTTCCTACATGATGGTTTGAAGATACAGGGTTATCAGAACTGCTGTAATCTGCAGAGGATTTATTTGGATGGGGCACCAAAACTCTTCATGAGGGTCACCCAGATAGTCTTAGCCAAACGTAAGAAATGGTTCATCACCTACATGGTTTGTTTCCACAAGGCCAAGTTATCTTCTTCTCTCGTTGTGCAAGGAAAGACAAAATTTAGCGGGGATATCCTTGGCTACAGCAAATGAACTTGCAAATGTAGGGAACCACCTATGATCACATTCTCCAAAACAAAATGCACCCCATTAAGTTTCACTAGATCAGGAAAATGTGGGATTTATTTCAAAAGATCTGAAAAGATGACTCGATGTGTAATGGCCCTTTGTAGTGTAAAGAGAGCTGAAGGGTTTGGGTTTGTCCTGGGGTTAAAACATCGGGAAAACTGATTCAGTGTTGGCACCACAGCGAAGTCCTTGGCAGATGCCAGCCTGCGTGGTCTTTCCCAGGGAGAAGCACGGTGCTCAGAGGTGTGTTAGCCCCCACATCTTAGCTTTTCCACCTGAAGGAAGGTGCAGAAGGCCCTTGTGATGATTAAGTGTGACAACACAGATAAACCACTCCACACATGGGACATGGCAAGAGCTTCAGAAATACAGGCAACACTTTTATTGTCATTTTTAGAGAGTTAACATTTGTCAAGTTTCTACTGTGTTGAGCAGTTGACTTACATTTTTGTTTGTTTGTTTGTTTGTTTGTTTGTTTTTGTAAACCCTCTGAGCATTTCTTTCCTTCTCTATAAAACAAATAGGGAAACATCCATTTTAAAGTGAAAGTGTTGGTTTACTAACAGTGACACACAGTTCATAAGCGGTAAACCTGAAATATAAATCCCTGCTTTCCTTACCAAGTGCCATGTTCTTTCCACTCTCCTTTGCTGTCTTCCAGCCAAGGCTACTATGAATCATATCTTTTATTTATTTTTTCTTTTACATATTCATTAGTTTTACCAAAACTTGGACCAATCCTTCAAGAGGAGTATATAGATATTAACTAAAAGAAAAGGCCAATTATGCTTCAGAAAAGAGGGAAAGGAAATGCTATTCTTATTCTACTTTAAAAATGAAGAACTTGCCCAGCCGGTGTGGCTCAGTGGTTGAGTATCAACCCATGCACCAAGAGGTCGCAGGTTTGATTCCTGGTCAGGGCACATGCCCAGTCCCCAGTGTGGGGCATGCAGGGGGCAGCAATCGATGTTCTCTCTCATTGATGTTTCTGTCTCTCTCTCCCTCTCCCTTCCTCGCTCTCTAAAATCAATAAAGAAAAAACTATTTAAAAAAGGGGATGGGTGGGACTGCACTTTCTTGCAAATAACAGAGCTGCTGACCTCCAGCATTTATTCTAAGAGTCTTTTCCGTCTGTGAATCATATAACACGAGTCCTTACACCTAATAAGCATCAAGTGCATACATACAGTCTCACAACTGGGGAAATAAACTGTGAAGTGATATGGCCCTTGTTTGAAAAAGTGCAGCCTGAAAAATAACAGTTAAGCTCTTCTCTGGGCACATGGCAGTCCTACAGTGACATAAGTATAAGTATAACTGTTTTCTATATAGGGTCCAGGAGTAGGTCTGGACACGCACGCGCACACACACGCACATCTAAATCAATCTAACATTCTTCTGTTTTTGCAAACAATGATTTATTGAGATTATTTCTACATACATAGCATTGTTTGATGCACCAGAAGGTGCCAAGATGGGAAGGGAAGGCTTATCTGGGGGTAGTGGATGGAGGTGAGAATCATAGACAAAGTTGCAACTTGAATTTGAGAAGCATGCAAGGGAGGAAAAATGTACATTGAACACAGGTGGACATTTTGAAACATTTTATTAACATAGACAGAGTTTAAGACAGTCATTTATTAGACATGAGAGTAGGGGAGAAGATTATAATACATATTAGTTCTTCAAAAATTCTTACATCCCGGCTAAGTTACATTTATTTAATTGACCTGAAAGTCCATTTGCCAATTTGATACCTTTATTTTTTGGCAACATAGCCCATTTTATGTTCTCATTCCTTAGAGGGGTCAGGTGTAGACCTGTTGCTAATATTTTCTGCATACTTCTCCAAACCTCATTTTCTTGCCATTCCAATGAGAGACAGAAATGAAAGTGAACATTTACTGAATTAGCCCATGGGGTCTAGTGTCTTTCCTGACTTGCAGGCTTTAAGCATGAGAAACTGCTTGGGAAATGTGTGATTTGACAAGACAGCCTCTAGAAGGTACAAAAGGAAAAAAAAAATGTATATATACATTTATATATATAAACACAAATGCTTCTTTGGGTATAAATATGTATTTAAAACATTTGTAGTCACACATTACCAAATGCATATTAATGTTAGCAGTAGACAAAATGATACACAATAAAATGCAGATTTCAATTCAGCGCGATGTCTAAAATTAGGGAGTTAAATTAGCTACAGTAGTTAAGGTTTATAAATGAGCTTCACTGAAGCTACACAAGATTTCTGAAAGAAACATTAGCAGTGAACATGCATTTATCACTCTGAAGTAGACACACTGCCACATTGCTTTTGAAATCATCTGGGCGGCCTTCAATGACCTTGTGGCAGTTTCATTAAAGGCTTGTTGGCATAATTTGGTCTGTGATTTCAATTTGTTCAACTGGCCACTTTAAAGAAAGTTAATTTCTCTGCATGCTTTAACATATTGCCTGCTGCTCCCGCATTTACACATCAGATTTTGATGAACAATTTCTGCCTTTGATCCCAGGACTTTCCCCACAATCCATTTAACACAAATCTATTGAGCACCTACTAGGTGCGAAATAATTTTCTAGGTCCTGAGGATCCAGCAGTAAGCACAACAATGATTCTTAACCTTACACATTTGTTCTTCTTGAGGAATACCAGTGAACAACAAGGTAAAGATGTAACATAGAAAAATATCATGTTTAGATAAATGCTAAAAAGAAAAGTTAAGCAGAGTTGGAAGATGGGAAGCATGGCAGGTTTAGTAAAGAAAAAGTGTCAAAAGTTAAATGAAGGCCAGAGAAGACCACCCCTGAGAAGGTGACACTTAAATAAAGACCTGAAGGAAGTGAGAGAGGAATCCATGCAAATATCTTCTAAATGGCAAGTGCAAAGGCCCTGAGACAGGAGTGTTTCTAAAGGGCCTCAGGAATAGCAAGGAAGCCTGAGAGGAGTGAATGACTGAAAGTTTAGGGGTTGAAGTCAATAGGGTAAGGGGATAGATTAGCTAGGGATATGTCAGCTATGGTTAGAATTTTGGCTTTTACTCTATGTAAGATGAGAAGGCATTAGAGAATTTTGGACAAAGGATAGATGCTGATATTAAGAATGTCCTTATATTTTTTGAACCAGCAACCAGTATATGATCAGATAAGTAAACTAACTGGTTGCTGATGGGATCATGAAAAGACAGTCTTGAGTGTGGTGTGAGGCAGACATAATGAGGGAGAAACCTTGCTGATCTCTGTATTCAACACTGAGGTACATGTACAACCAACACATTTCCTCTCCATAATCCCCCAATTCTTTCTCTACATCACCCCAGAAATGCAAAGCAAACCAAGCAGCAAAAGAGTCCCTTTTAACCTCCATTCACCGATTCTACTAACTCCAAGTGTTTTATTAAAATACCCTCCAAAATGACCCCAAAATAAGTTTTTATTAGCAAATTCCTTGATTTTCAGGACCTACATATTTATATATATATCAGCTGCTTTGCAAAGGAAGGGGAAAGAAAGAGGAAAGGGTTTCTTCCCTCGCTTCAGGGTCATTGGGGCAGACCCAGACAACATTCAGAGATTGATCATGTATCTCTTCCAGTAGACACTTCCTTCCCTTTAATCAGGAGCCCCCTTCCCAAGTCCTCAGGGGTCTTAGCCCAGCATCGCTGAATTCTCTTGCCTTCCCCTCCCCAGAGGGAACCACAGTTTCAACGACTCATCTCACCTCCCCCTCAAACAAAACTCCACTGTCTTCAGGACGTCTGATTGGAGCTACACAGCTACATGTTGGGAAGAACACTGATCAAAGATCTTTATTCCAATGAGTGAATGACTGATCAACACATCACATATTAAGTTTAAAATAAGGAATATGTATTTTTGCTAATAAATTTAGAATGGGTGGAATTTCTGTCAGTAAGGCAATATGCAGTGAAAATAAACACACACACACACACACAGACACACACACACACAACTAGTAGAGAATGGAAGAAGGAAACCCACCAGGAAAGGTGCCCGAGGGCAGCTCTCATATGCTTAATTGACCCAGTTCTGATCAGCATTTTCTTTCATTGATTCTGAGTCTTGGTCTAAGATTTAACTTTCCAAAAAGCTGCAGTGGAGGTGGCAGTGTTCATGGTGACAAACCTAGGGTTCTGATGTGTCTGGGGATAAGGGGGCAAAGTAATAGTGGGTGGGGAGGTGGAACACAAGGTGGCACTTTTTTTTTATCCTCACTTGAGGACATTTTTTTTTTTTTTTTTTTTGCACCTATCTTCAGACAGAGCAGGAAGGAGAGAGGGAGGAAGAGAGAGAAAGAAACATCAATGTGAGAAAGACACACCACAAGGTGGCTGCCACACGACCCCAACTGGAGTCCGGGACAAACTGCAACCGAGGCACGTGCCCCCAGCTGGAACCGAACCCGGGACTCTTTGGTCCGCGGTCCGATGCTCTAACCGCTGAGCCAAACTGGCCAGGGCCAAGGTGGCACTTTTTAATTTTGGCATCAACTCCAACAGATGGGCACCTGAGACCCCAAGGGCCATTTATACTCACTCATGTTTACTTTACTTTGTTGTCACATTTTTTCAAACTCAATGAGTATGAGTTTTGAACAAAATAAGTTGTTTTGTAAGCAACTGAGCCTCATAAAAACAAAGCATGACAATAATTTACATGAAGAATCTAAAGCATTTCTCAAGTCTTCCATCATGTCTTGGTGTCTGCAAGCTAGTGATTTTATGATACTTTTCTTTTTAAGGAGAATACTACCTTTCGGCTTAGAAATGAACAGTGAGCTCCAGAAGTTTTAATTCCATGAACATAAATAAGAAGCATGCCTAAAAGAAGAACCTAGAAGAGTTACCACTTAAAAAAAAAAAAAAAAAAAAAAAAAAAGCTGCTGAGCCACTATCATAAAACAAAACTAGAATTCCAAAAGATAGTCCATTTATAGAGCTGCATGCGCTCAGTGGCATAGTTTAAATTCCACAACCTCCAAGCATATTTTTGCAAACAAGCTTGGCTGTCTTTTCTTCTCCCTTCCTTTTCTCTGCACCCCATCCCAGGTCCCACCCACCATAAACAAAATGCCTTCATCATAAATCTAAGGTCCGTCCCAGTCCCAGCCCCTCAATAACTGCTGGGAATGCCCTGGCGAAGGAACACCCATAGCAGGAAGCATTGTGAATGGGGTTGAAAAAAAGACTTGGAATTTTTATGGATGACTCCCTCTTTCCAATTTCCTAGGTGCCTTTGCACAAGTTGCAAACAACCAAATTAGTTAAAATTCAGGCCCTTGGAACCTGTGAAGTAATCATTCCTTTCTAAAGAGCACGGTGGGGGTAATTCTTAGTTTTATTTGTTTTCTTTTACATTTGCGGTGTCCCTTTTCTCCCTTAATTCATGCTCCTATGGTAGTCTCCTCTGTGCCTCAGCTATATATTGCTTTGAAAAAAATCAATAAATTCTTTGCACATAATAATGCTTACCTACACAACCTCACAGGGGTGCTGTGATAGCTAATTAATTAATGTGTGTAAAGAGCTGGGGTATCATGCAATGCAAGATGCCCTATCAGTGAGAAGCATTATTAATAAGTGTTATTACCCAAATGCCTCTAGATGTCAGCAAAACATCTTTTTAAAAATGCAATTGTGCAGCCAGTTTCGAAAAGCCCAAGTTTATTCTTTCTCCGGTGTCCGGCAGACACAGGGAGGAGGCAGGGGCAGCAATGCTGGTGGAGCCTTTCCTTCGGACTGCAGGAGGCACATCAGTCTGAGAGGATGAACTCTGAATGGAAGTGAGCACTGGAACAAAGCAGCCTTGAGGTCTGAATGGGTGGCAGGCTGGGTCATTTTCTGGACAATCCGTATGAAAGATCAGTCTTTTCTCCAAAAATAGCATTTCATTTCCTCATCTCTGAAGTAGTTGGTGTTGGCAGTGAATGGATGGGAAGAGAATACATAGAGATAGCTACAGCTAAATATCTGTCTATATGGCTCCTATATGTGCCCATGTAAGGTATATGCCCATTTTCTCCCTCCGCATGTGAATGTGCATATGAGAATTCCATAAAAGAGAAACGGTGTGAGCAATTGTAAATATGCTCAATCCAATGATGGCAGTTGTATGGGCTTTATTGCCGGATGGAAAGGTGAACGTAAAAATGATGGCAATTTCCCACAACGTGCAAGTAATGACACCCCAGACTGATTTTCAGGAGGGAGCTCAGAGCAACCTAAATGACCAATTGTTGATGTTTATGTCAATAACCTATTCGCTTTCCTGATTCTTCTTGTCCATTATTTGGCCCAGGGAGATCAAACAGTGAGGTGTCATACACCACAGGCAAAGAAACAGAGGTTTCTGCCCTGGGGGAGAGCCAGGGGGTGGCGACCTGTGAGGGAGACAGTAACTTGGCCGGGAAGGAGCATTCCATTGCATTTCTTTGAATTCACCCCAAAACACGTTGATTTGGTGGTTGGGTGCTAAGTTAAGACAATTTAGCTTAGCAAGCACTTCTAAGGGAGTAAAAGTTTGATTTCGAAAATCCCCACAATGAAAAAGAAATAGTTTCTATCGGTTATAGTTAAGTCAAGTACAGCAAGTTTCAAATGATTTTTTTCCATGATGCAATATCACAGTTCATTTATTTATTTTTGTATATTTTATTTATCAACATTTACTCCCTCCATGCCCTCTTCTACCTCTAACCAGCCCCCACCACCCACAATCACCACCCTGTTATCTACATCCATGAATTCTTTCTCTCTTTTTCTCTTTTTTGCTCAATCCCTCCACACACACACACCCACTCTCCTCAATATCCCTCCTCCCCAAACTAGACCTATCTGCTTGCTCTCTATGAGCTTGTCTCTGTTTTACTTTAAGGGCGTTTCACAAAGAAGAATTAAACTGTTTACTCTGTTTTTGTTTTAGGTGATTAGGGAGGTCCTTTAAAGAGTCTGGCTTCCCAGGACAGAGCAGACACCAGACGGTGTCCCAGGCTGGACATCTGTACACACACATGCACCTCTCAGGCAAGAACAGAATTGGTCTCAATGACTACGGAACAGCTTTCTCCCGGCCAGACCTTGAGGCTCTGACCACTGGAGAATATTAGAACAGGATCTGGGCTTCTCACTGACAATGAATGCAGTCATTTGCTTTAGTTGACTGAGCCCCAGAGGTGACCAAGGAGATGGGGGAACGGGCAGTAAGAGAGGAAATGTAAGCACGGTTGAATCAGCACTTTCTTCAGTAAATTTAACATCACACCCAGAATGTTGAATCACATGGAACATGGCTATATTTTCGAGTGAGAAATATAAAACTCCACAGGAGGATTTGAGAAGGGTTCAGATCTGGGAATTCCCTCCCAGGTGCATAGCTGGTGGCAGGTTAGAAAGGTTTCAGTGCACAGATGCCAGAAATGCCCCTTCCCTGTGGAACCCCCACCTGTCTGCTCCTGCACAGCGCCCTGCTCCTCCTCACAGGTCTCCTTACCTAGGCGGAGATTAAGCCAATCTTTCAGTTTCCCAGTTCCCCTCATGGGATTGTCATAAGGCTTAATTAAATAATGTTCATAAAGCATTCAGCTGTTCAGGTGTCCCTGGATAAAATGCAAAGCACAATATTATTGTGATTATTATTAATTAGGATGATCCTGTTGGAGGCAAGAGATGTTTCCTGTCAGCGTTGGACAGCTCTCCCCTGGCCTTTAGCTGCAGAGCATTTGCAATGGAGACAGCTGAACTATCATTCTTTTTTATTTTATTTTGTTAAGTTTGTATCTATAATTAATTTTATTTTTAAACACTGCATTTGTTTCTAACAAGCAAAGCCTTCCCATGAACCTGGTGAATGTTATAAATCTAATAAAATAAGCATTAAACATTTTGAAGGCTTCATCTTTGAAATCCCAAGATTAAATCTCTTACTGAAGTATTGTACACCCTCAAAATGGGAATCATAAGTAGTATGTCATATATACCAAATTCGTATGCACAAATATTCAGTATACACAAACAATTCTTGAAACATTCCAAAAAATAATATCATTGGTTTTATATTTTATTTTCTTTAAGTAATTATAAACATGCCTAGTTTTTAAAATTACCTTGTAAGACGGTAGTTTTTTAAAAAATAATTTCAGCTATAAAGTTTTTTTTTTAATTAAATTTTATTTAACTTATTTATTTTTGCTACAGATGTTTCTCCTTTTTCCCCCCATTGACACCCTTCTCCCATTCTCAACCCCCACCCCAAGCATTGTTGGGCTTCTATATGTTGTCCATTGGTTATGCTTCTATGCATAAGTTCTGTGGTTTATCTCTTCCCTCCTCCCGCCCCTCTCCTCTGAGGTTTGTCAGTCTATACCTTACTTCAGTGTCTCTGGGTCTATCATTCTTGATCTTAGAGAAATCTCAGAGAGCACGAGGGAATCTAGGAGAACTGATGACCTAGAGGTGCAGGGGTGATTGTAAGAGGGATTAAGGATTGATTGTGCAAACAACCCACCAGGGCCACTCATTCTGGTACTTGCACACCCAAAATAACCAGTCCTTTCTTTTAAAGGGCTGGCTTAAGAATCCCTGGAGAATGTACTAGTGGTCATTAAGATCCAACATAGAGTCACCAAAAACAAGCAATGCTTCAGTCTTCCATTCTTCCTTTGATAGGATCCTCAGACCAAGATTTGGGGAAATGCAATTGACATAGACACGAGACCTTGGGGAAACATTTGAAAAAGCCTCCCAGGAGACCCTCGCAGACAAATTTCAGGGTTGCTGCCTGGATGTGTCTAGAAGGTCAGCATGCACATCGCTGAAACCACTGGGCTTTGGTTCCTGGACAAGAAGAGGGTTGTGTGGCAAGGCTGCCCTGGAGTCTGCCCTGTTCAACAGCTTTTCTTTACTTTTAAATTGATTTATGTTTATTTAAGTCTAGTTGACATATAATATTACATTTGTTTCAGGTGTATAATATAGTGACTTAACATTTATATACCGTATGATAGGATCACCACACTAAGTCCAGTATCCGCCTGTCACCTTACGAAGTGATCACTACATTATTGATTACATTCCCCTCCCCTTTTTCCACCCACCCCCATCCCAGATCTCTGTTTCTATGAGTCTGTTTTTGGTTTGTTTGTTTGTTTTTATCACTTGGAATGGTAGGGAACACATGGACGATTTTTCAAACATGGATAACTGGAGCTCGACAGACGTACACCTTAGGAGACAAAGTTCAGCAGGAACACATGAAAAGCTTTACACGCCAAACCACCGAGGACTGGGCAGACTGTGATGTGGCCAAGCAGAGAACAGTGAGATTGGGCATTCGCAGCTTGGCAGGGGGCTGTGGCATTCATGACAACTAGATACAGGTCAGACTTCATCAACCAATTTGTTGTTGAGTCCCAGGCACAATATAAGGGAAGTCAGCCAATGGGAATATGGGATAGACAGTCTTTGAGAGCAGAGATTGTCCCTTATTCAGTGTGGCATCACCAAACCCTAGCATACCATCTGACACAGAGGCGGACACATGTTGAACGAACACATTTAGGATTTGAAACATGGCGCGTGAAGCAGATGGATGAAACTAGAGATGTTTAACTTGGAAAACAGGACACTGGGGGTAATATGATCACCAGGACACTGGAGATAATATGATCACTGTCTCCAAGTATTTGGAAGAGAACTGCCATATGACAGAGGGATGAGAAGTGTCCTAATGTCCCATGGGATGACACGGTGGATAGTGTGTTCAGGGCTGCCCAATTCTGGTGCCAGCATTCACACAGGAGACAGGGAGGTGTGCAGCGGACAGCCAGCATAGCTCTACAAAGTAACCCCGAGAGTGTGCAAGACGGAGAGGAAAGTTTTTCCCTCTATTAAGCCAAAATCAAATCAAACATTTTAAAGAGTCTATGAGCTGCCTTCAGAGCTAGAGATGTTGTTTGCCTTCTTTTCTAAACCATGAGGTATATATAGGATCTGTTTTAAAAGGTGGTGATAATATCAGCTCCAAATTCAATTAAACTATAGTTATCTAAATGTTTTCCCTTAAAGAAGAACTTGAACATGTGCAAGTGAGCATGGGATTTGCATACTGGCTGCTATTTTATGAGCATGCATGCAATCCAGCAAGTGGGGCCTGGCCATCTAGCAGAAAACACCCATTGTAATTTTAACCATTACACATTTTAAAATCATTTTTATTTTCAGACATCAGAATATAATTTACACAAGTAATGGATATAAAGAGTGCTGTTGTTTTAATTTTCTTACAAGTTAGTGAGAACAATATGGATGATTATTATCTATATACTATGTTCCTTATTATATGCTAAGCACTATTTTAATTGCTTTAATATTACTAATTTATTCGATCCTAACAATCTCGTGGGGTGGGCACTATTATTTCACTTTGGCAGATGAGGACATTAAGGCACAGAGAGATTAAGTCACTTGCTCAAGGTCACACAGCTATAAAGAGGAAAGGGTGCATTTAAATTCAGGTGCCTGGTTGCAGGGTCCCCCTCCTAACAGCACACTGGGCTTGCTTCCTGCAGAGGCTCCCAGAACCCACAGAGCACCCTCATCTGATCAGCGTCCTAACAACACCTTGTCTCCACTCCTTCAAAATAAACATTGGAAACATAGCACTTATTATGGCCAATTTGGCTGTTCATTTGTTGGGAATAAATATCCATATCTAAGATGTATTATTTACAAAGATACAATGTCAATGGCAGCTCAGATCCTTCCCTGTTATCTTGTTCTTTAGGAGCACAACAGAAAAAATGTTTTCAAAATAGTCATTAACTGAGTGGAAAGTGCAAAAATTCCAAACAAGAAGTTATAATAGTATTCTAAAAATATATTTGGATGTTGTAAAATTCAGTTAATTTTCAATTCATATTTTAATACAGATGCCCCCAAACCAAATTTAACATATTTTAAAATTCATTTCTATACAAATGATGGTTTTTCTTATATAATTAAATAGTAACTTCAATAGTGCATATTTGTTAAATAGGAAAAAGTAAAACATGACTTTCATATGTCATAAATATTTTAAAATTTGTATTTCAATGTCCTTTCGTAGACACATTTAAATTACATAGTGTCCTAAAATAAAATCCTTTTTCTTTTTAAAATTCCCTTACCCTGTCCATGCAACATTGATGAAATCATTTATACATGACGCAGGGGTTCTCAAAGTCCCATTACAGACGAATGGAGAATAGAAATGAAGATCAAGCCACAGAATGTTGAAGGCCTTTCTCACGCTGCAGTTCTAAGGTAAGAGATCACTATGGCGTCTCTGTGTTTGCTCAAGGGAGAGCTCAGAATATTTATTGGAGCCTGTCAGGTTTATCAAAAGGGAAAACATCCAGAAAGAACTTGGGACATTTTCTAAAACAACGGGGTTAAGTTTAGATCGCAGTTTGGGGTTTCAGAAGAACAGAGACGTTGTAAAACGCCTTCTTCTACCTATAATAGGCATCCATCTCCCACTCATTTTCAGTTTCCCAGCATCTCCACACCCAGGCCACTTCTGACTGCTCCGCCCCTTGCTCCGTCCTCAGGAACCAGTGCAGGCAGCTGGACACTTGGTGACTTGTACCGCTATTGCGAAAGAGTCTCCTGCCTTTCTCTTGTAATCTCCTTAAAGATCTTTGCCATCCTCTGAGTTACGATTTTAAATTCAGGTACCTGGTTCCAGGGCCTCCCACTTTAGAAAGTTTTTTTCAACGTTTCTTTGGGGTATGGTAGTGTACGTCTCAGCGCTGGGCATGTAGGTGCTCCAGGTTGCCTTGGTCTTCGATGGCCTGAAGACCAGATGAGATTCCTTAAGCTTACATTTCCTCACCTGGCTTTTGGTGACTGTAATACGGACAAAGAAACAAAAACAAGAACCTTAACTGGATGTTTCACTTTTCCTGGCTTGCTGCTCTATGGACTTAGGAAAAGAAAAGACAGCCGAGAAGCCTGAAGGAGACAAGATTGTGGGCAGAAACCCCCTCCTAAGGACCAGGATTCTTTGGGGTCCCTTCTCCATTTACAGTGCCAACTTATCACCTGCAGTATTGCCAGAGTTGTCTAATCTGTTTAATTTCACAAAGCTTCACTTCCTTTCCATCCATAAATCTCCTCATTCCAGGTTTTATGCCAAGGATGACGCTCTGCAGCGGTATTAACCAAAAGAGCAATGGAAAGTTCGAGAGTAACTAATGACCCATAGTTTCCTGGGAGAACTTTTAAAAAGCTGCCCCAAGGAATGAATTTCTGATCCTCACACTCTCCCTCTGCTGCGAAAACCCTGCCCCCTACAAATGTCTTCTCCTCTTGAACACATTTCCATTGCGCTTTGTTGAAGATTATTACAAAATAGTGGCAAACATCAGAACATTTTTCAAGGAGAGGACAGAAGCTGGTGGTGGGAAGTGACAAAGCAATGCAATCAGGCATCTGCAAAAGTAATGAATAAAAAATCTGCACCGTGAAACGCACGCTCTCTTTCTCTCTTATTCTTTTATTTTCAGTCCCCCCATCCTTCTCTCCCTGTGTTTCTCAACAAAGGCCTGAACAGTTTAAAATGGAGACACCCTGTGCCGCTTAATAGCATCTCTGTTGATCTTTCTCCAGTAGGTGTTAAGTACTGAGAGCAACAGCACCTCTTGTCACCAGCTGCAGATGGGGAGTGGCTGCCTCAGGGGGTGCTGAGTCTAAAAAAATTCACCACTGAGAAAAGGCAATAACAGAAGTCTGTTGCTGTCTAACCTGCCATATAAATGAAACAATCAAACAAGACAACAAAGGAAACTCCAGCAACCACCAGAGGCAAAAGCAGTTGGTGTAATATATCCTGCCTCAGTGATTATTTTTAGTTTCCTTCCATCCCTCTCCTCCTTAAAAAAAGCAACAACTCTAATTTAGATTAACTGGAGGAAAACATTAAATAATTCAAGGGTCAGAGTTAGAGAGGTGAGTAACACAGAGACAGACAGGGCACACACCTGAATTAAATTAAAACAAAAAACAAAAAAACCCACACACATTGATACCTTGAAATGTCTGTGTGAATATGTTTGTAATCAATGGCTATTGGGGATTGTTTAAGAATCAAAGGAGAGGCCAGTCATCAACCTCTGTTCCTTTCTTCTTGTTCATGAAGCCATACTCTAGATACACCGAGTCCATGCAGAGAAAGGATTTCCATGAGTAAGAGGAAGAGGAGTAATCATTTTGGCCTGTTGACTGCTTCAGGCGCCCTATGGGCGCACCTTGTACCAAGAGATGCAAAGTCATCTCCCAGAACTTCTGTGGCAACAGTGTCTGCAAATGTTACTAAATTATCCCTTGCCAAAGAGGTTTTAATACTACTTGAACCAGCATTCTGGTATCAGTGGGCAAGGCTGACAGCTGAATTCTCAATGGCGCTCTAGTGTCCTTTGGATTCAAGAAAGATTTAAATACTTGAAACACACATTCATGAAATTTTGCATGTAGAATTATTTTAGAGAACTCTGGAAGTGGTCTTGCTGGTCTAATTAACACCTGAGAATAACCTCATTTATTGCAAAATGCAGCCCCTGAGGACTGAAGCATGATTAGAGAGCCCACTTACCTTCTCTGATGACAGGGTGGCATTTGTTCCCGTAACTCTTCACCACAATTTTGTTCCATCCAGTCAAATCCTAAACACTTTAAGGTGTTCGATTCCTCTTCACTCACCTCCTCTTATGTTCATTGATGGTTTAATTACTGATACTCCTCTGAGAGACATTAACAGTAAGAAATGGATACATAATGTGGACTTTCAAACACCAAGAAGACCAACAGTGACTAGAATAGACTACCAAGGCGGAGTGTTGTGCTCACCATAGGAAAGAATGAGGACACTGGGATATAAATGAAGAAGCAGGATTCTAGCATCTTTCAAGACCATAGTCTCTAACCGGATGGCCAGGAGCACAGGGCATAGGCACAAGGAACTTGGAGGAGGCCACCTCTACCTGCGAAGGCAGAAGCTCTAGAGCTGGATGGACTAGGCTGGGGTACAAGTGCATGTTGCAAAGGGAGTGAGAAAGCAGAGGATATCTGCTGTCTGGGAAATCAGGACACAGGGAGACACTGAACACTCCCTCAAAGGAGATGAGGCAGAAGACAAACCTAGGAAAGAGGGTCATGACTAAAAGCATATGCAAGCAGTGGTGAGCAATGGCCAGAATGGGAAATGAACCCGAAGCAATGGCAGGCATGGGGGTTCCCAAAGCCACAGGGAAAGGGCCACAGCTGGATTTTACAGAATCCTGTGGTCTCCTATGTGGCCAGGAAAGGAACTGTTAAGGACAAGACTCTGGCTGAGTGACTGAATGAAAGTAAACCCCCAAAGACAGAGAAGAGCAATAGCATTCAACGCAGTCCTGTACAGATCTTTCTGGAAAGCTAAGGTACATGCATTTCAATGCATTTCCATATTTGTATTGTGTTGTATAAAACCACATTCTTATTAACACAGCTTTGTTTATTTAAGGTCGTGGTATGATGGCTTATTTATATAATATGCACAATTAGTCTTATTCTCAATAACGGTCAAGCAGCTGACTCAGGGCTGTTGTCTATGTCAGATTTGATCTGCGACAAATAATCCTTTGCTTGTAGTGATACCCCCACCCCAAATGCTTATTTTCCAGGAATAATATAAAGTCTACCCATTTATCTTCCTAGGGCTGCGTCTCACTAAGCTTACCTCTTATTCTGTGTCTTTGGATCTCTGGATCTGTCTGTCTGTTTCTCTCTTTCTCCCTGTCTTTTCCCCACCCTCAAATGCCTCTGAGTTTGTTCCCTGTTCATCTATTCTATGTCTCTGCATTTCCCTTACAGACGATATATACAAAGCTCCCAGGCATAGAGTTACCTGCACTTAGTAGTAATCATAGCTGATATTTATAGATATCATGCACATGATTTTTTCACTCCCGAGGACAGCCCTGTCATGAGAGTAGGTAGATACTATTACAATGAGGAAATTGAGTCAAACAGGTTCAACCCGGGAAGTGCCAGTTTTGGGACTTAAACCCCATCAATCCGCTCTTAGCCTTCAAACAAATCTGCCCCCTTTATGAATAGCCATGTGTTCAAAAACAGCCCCTTGGGGAACAAGACCTTAGGCATATCCTTAATGCTTTATAGCTCATAAAGTTCTTTTACACACACTATTTCATTTCACCTCTGCATCCAGAAAAATGAGTGCTATTAGAAAAATAAACAGATTTACTTTCAGGATTCTGCAGAACCAAGGCGTGGATTCGATTCTTAAGATCTAAATTGAGTGCTTTTCCTACTTTTCAACTACCCTCCCCGCAGAACAGGCCGTCCCCTGGCAGGACCCAGCTGGCGTTGAAGACAGAATATACAAGCTGGGCATATTGAAGGAGGCAGGCATGGATAGAATGGCCAAAGAGGAGATAAGGCAGCTATGAGAAGAGATTTGGTGGAGAGCTGGCCCTGGGTCCAAGAAAGAGATGTGACTGTAGAAATTCATTAAAAAAAAAAAGTTTTCTTCTCTTAAAAAGCATCCTTTCCATGAAGAGTACAGATCAGACTAGTGCTTTCCAAACATTAATGGGATCACCTGGGAATCTTATTGAAATGCAGATTCTGATTTAGGAGAGTGGGTGGGGCCTGGGATGCGTATGCTGCTCTGCTGTGGACACCACTTAGAGTGGTAGAGCCCTCCACCCTAGTTTTCTGAATTCCATGATTTCTTTTTACTTCTCCACCAGCCAAATACCTCTTTTAGTCTACAGTCATCCTGCCCACCTCCCTCTGCTCCACTCAGGGGCCGAACTGCAACTCTAGTCATGGAAACAAACTACCTCTTTGACCCAGGAAGTGTCAGGTTCACATGGCTACTGGTCTCAGACACCAAGGAAGCACTTAGATCTCTCTAGGAGTTAATAAGGCAAGGGGATTTCCTGGCAAGACCCCCTACTCCCCCTCCAAAGAAAGAAATCACTAGAAAGTTTTTACATGCCTTAGGACACAGCCTGCCCTGAATGACTTACAGGGAGGGAGGGAGGTAAGTTAGGCAGGGACCCCCCACCCTAGTGCAAGCCCGTTTCTCCACCGGGAGCTCAGAGTTTTCACTCACAGCTCACACAGGCTGAGTGGCTGTCCTAGGGCGCCCGCCCCACTTTGACACCAGCCCTTTGAAATGATATTAACGCTGGCTAATGGTCTGTAAATGTGTCAGAATGATGCCACCTAGTGCCACCGAGGCCATTTTCCCTCGTGAAGTCACACTGGCAGCACCACGGCGAGCCAGAATACAATTAGCGTTAATTTGGTTTTTCACTGAATGACGACCACGCAGCGCTCATGGTCTCCACTCTGGGCTCATTTGGAAGACGTTATTATTTTGTTACACACGCCTAGGGGTTGGGGCAAGTATTAAGGTGGGGGCACTTACCTTTGGCTCCCTTTCAGGCTGATGTCTTGGAAGCACTTGATCAGTATATGTTAATGGGATGTGCGCGATTGGGGATTTTTTTTTTTTCTTTCATTTTCAATTCTGTGGCTTCATAGAAGCCTTAAAAGAAACCCAGGAGGGCCTGGCTGGTGTGGCTCAGTGGTTGAGTATCGACCCATGCGCCACAAGGTCACCAGTTTGATTCCTGGTCAGGGCACGTGCCCAGGTTGTGGGCCAAATCCCCAGTGGAGGGAATGCAGGAGGCAGCCAACTGATGTTCTCTCTCATCAATGTTTCTATCTCTTTCTCCCTCTCCCTTCCTCTCTCTATAAAAATCAATAAAGAAAATAAGTTAATTAATTAATTAATTAAAAACTTAAAAAATAAAAGAAACCCAGGAGAAGAGATATTCCATGTCCTGGCACTCTGTCCCCTTGGGCAAGATAGCCTCCAAACTATCCAGCTAGGACAGTACCCACTATATTTATAAACTAGTTCCAAACGTCTTCAAGTCAGTACACACACTTACCCACAACAGAAGCTGCTGCTGCCGTTCACTCAAAATACAACTCAATGCACTGAGGCCCATGTCACATCTTCTTAAAAATTACTATTTATATTGTTCTACTGCCTTGTGTTTTTTAAGACTAGGCTGATTTCTTTGAGGTTTAGATACCATGGTTTGAAAATAGTTTTATGGGTAGTCTATCTTATATATAAAAGTTCTTGGGGAGCCCTGTGAGGTATAAGACCCTCAATAAGGAGGCGGAGCTGAGAGCACAGCCTGCATGTTTGCTATGACCTGATTGGCCCATTTCTTCTGGTCTAGGCCTCAGGGGATACAGAGACTACCCAGGCCCATCACTGTGATGTCTCTTGCCTAGTGCCGGGCTGCCTGGTGATGGGACCCCAGCAGTGCCCCCCACAGGTTGGCATGTGATGGTTTGCTAGTGGAAATTTCCCGGGAGCATATGGCTACGTGTTCGAAGATTTGCAAAGGGGAACTCTTCAGATGCTGCACCAAGTGGGATGCCCATCTCGGGGGACCACTGATCCTGCCAAATAGCCGAAGGCAGAAGTGAGCTTGGAACACAGTCCTCATAGTCAGTGGTGGATGCTTTGAAATATGGCATTGAGATTCCCAAATATTTTGCCTGTGACTCTCAAAGGGCATGGGGTGGGGTAGGGTGGGGGGGATGGAACTACCTGGGAACAGATCCTTTAACTTTCTGCACTCCAAATTTGATAGTTTCGTATGATCAAAGGAATATTCTATCTCACTAGGGGACTCTGAACAAAATCAGGGCTAGATTGGGTCAACATGGTTTGCCCTTTCTGTGGAAAGTCAGTACAACAATACTTCAAGACTTGGGTTGAACTCTAAACTATGTGAAGGCACAAGTCACTTTCTCCAGGTCACTGTGCTGTGAAAGCTCAGAATGATCTCACAGGGAGGGAAGGACACTATAGCTGCTGTATCCTTTCCAAAGGACTGCTTCATTGCTATTGGGGAAGGGAAGTCCCAGGCAAGAAGTTCAGAGCTTCACTGACCAGGAGAGTGACAGCATAAAGACTGTGGACTTTAGACCTGAGCAGAAGTTAAACTAGCAGAAGGTTTTGTTGCCCGAAGTTCCTGAGAGAAAGTATCTCCAAATGAACATGCCTTCCATGGGACTAATGTATGGGCAGACACCTTCAAATCTCACTTATGTTTACCCTATCTTCTACTATGGCATTGTGGATTTTCAGCATATAAATTTACCTAAGAAGCCAATTTCATCTAGTTCCTATGAATCCAAAATGTGGGCCTCCACGATGTCATTCCTTATAGGAAGTCATCCAGCTTCCAGATCAATTATATGAGGAGTAATTATATCTCAGAGTAGTTTCTTTCCTTCCCATCTCCTAGGGCACTTGTGAAGCTGAAATAACATCATGGGAAAGTGGGAGCACTGACTCAGCAATGGCCAGCTCTGCAGTTTGGGGCAGGTCACTCCCTCGAGGTCTCAGCAGCCTTTTAGCTGAAGTGAAGATATAATCAAGAACTTTTGAGAGGTGTAAGGAACAGAGACACATTCAGATTCACGTAGTTCATAAAGAAGAGCAGGAGGTGATCTCAGAAGCTTGGGGGAGGGGCCTCCCAGGAGATCACTTCACAGTCCATGCTCTGCAGCACTTTGGCAATCTGGTGATGTTGCACCCTCCCCCGAACTCATTTCTATTCCCCTCCACTCAACAGGCCAGCAGTGTGGTGACTCATCACTTCTGTCTCTGCTCCTACCTCCCCCTCACACAATCGGTACCTTATTTTCTAGTCCACAATGAGCCCATCTGATGGATGGGGCTACTCCCTCATGGTACAGTGACAGACAGAGCTCTCACTGGGGACCCCTTACAGCCAGCTGCCCTTGATTCAGACATTCATAGGGTCATCTGCAAACACTTACTGGGCCCTTGCTAAGTGTCTCGCTCTATTCTGGGCACTAGGGATTCAGAGGTAAGCACATCAAAGTCCCTGCCCTCTTCTCAGTGGGGGAAAGAGACAAAAAGTGAATAGACAAATAAGCCAACCAACCAAGTTTCAGCTAGGAATACAGTTAATGAGGAAAATATAAAATAGAGAGGAGAATGGGTTTAGTGGTCATTGCTGAGCCTCAGATGGTCAGAGGAGAGCTCTTTGGGGAGATGACATTTGATCTAAAACTTGAATAAGGGGAAGCAGTATTCCAGGGCCTTGGAGAAGGGCATTTCAAGCAGAAGAAACAGAAGCCCTGAGATTGGAAAGTGTGTACTGTGACTGAAGGACAGAGGAAGGTCAGAAGGTCTGGGATGTTAGGAATTGAGGAGTGGGGATGGGAGATCAGGCAGAGAGGTGGGAAGGGCTAGCAGGATGTGAAAAGAAGTTTGGATTTTATACCCATTGTAATGTATAGCCACTGTGTAGTTTAAGAAAGGAATATTTTATTTGACTTTGTTTTGAAATGATGAATAAGTGTGGGTAAAGGTCTTAAGGATCAAGAATGAGTGAACCTATTAGGAAGCTTTTGCTATGGTTCATACAAGAGACCGCAGTTCTTCAGATAGAGTTTGAGAAGTTGAAGTGATAGGAAGCAATTAAAATGAGGATTTATTTTGTGAGCCAAGAGAAATTATACTGGGTTTGGGTGTGGAATGTGACAGAAAGAAGAAAATCAGGATGACTCCTAGGATGTTCCTCTAAGCATCTAAGTGGTTAGTAGTGCTACTTACTGAAATGGGAAGACCTGGAGAAATACAGATTGAAGACAATATTTTGTTCTAGCCACACTGAGTAGAGATGTAAAGTCTACAGCAGGACATAAAAACATGGACTTCAGGGAGAAGAGAGGCTGGAAGCATAGACACAGACTTAGAATTCATCAACATAAAGATAACTTTGAAAGAGATGGATCTGGCCCTGGCCAGATGGCTCAGTTGGTTGGAGCATCATCCCATATACCAAAGGTTTCTGATTTGATCCCTAGTAGGGGTGTGTATAAGAGGCAGCTGATAGATGTTTCTCTCGCTCTATCTCCCCCTTCCTCTCTCTCTAAATTCAATAAAAACATATCCTCCAGTGAGGATAAAAAAAAAAAAGAAAAGAAAAGATATGGCTATGAATGAAATCACTTAGGGACAAGAGGCTGATAGAGAAGAGGGCTTAAACAGATATGTGGGGCTACCCCAACCCTGAGAGGGCACAGAGGGTAAGTAGTCAGCTCAGGAATGCTTTCCTGAATTCCCCTCTTACCACCACCCAGTGACGTGGTGACCCTCTGAGGTATTTCCCTATATGTAACCTCTCAACTAGCATCAGAGCACAGTCTCACCATTATACATTTCTCTATTATCTCACTGGACAGGGAACTTCTGAAAAATAAGAAGTGTGCCCAGCCGGTGTGGCTCAGTGGTTAAGCATCAACCCATGCAACAAGAGATCTCCAGTTCGATTCCCGCTCAGGGCACATGCCCAGGTTGTGGGCCAAATCCCCATTGGGGGGCATGCAGAAGGCAGCCAGTCGATGTTCTCTCTCATCGATGTTTCTATCTCTCGCTTCCTCTCTCTCTAAAATCAATAAAGAAAAAAAATAGTGTGTTTTTCATTGTTGCATCTCCAATGTCTAGCCTTGCCCAGAGTTACTGGATAAATGTTTTTTGAGTTGGAATACTCGCCCTTGTATTGCCCTCTCTTGAGGCCCAGGTGGCTCCAGGTACTTCCTCTGGGCTCCCATTATTAACACATCCTCACTGGTTCTGAGGGCTTCAGCCTCCGGCCCAGGGCTGCCCAGAAAGGGGAGAGGTCAGGAGCTGGATGAGGCTTAAGGTTTAGAGATGCTTTATCCATCCCAAACCATCTTGACTGTGTAGTTTCATTTTTGCTTGTTTCTGAGTGATATAGGCTGGATCTTCCACCCAACGCGATAAATCATCAGAGCAGCCAGGGAGTCCTCCGCCAGTTCAAACCCTGGAACTTGTTTATCAGTCAGTCAACAACGGTTAGCGGACCCCGCTGGGTCGCAGGGCGCTGTGCGCGGCGTGCGCAGCAGTTATATTGGAAACGGGCTGAATTGGTTTCATTTTCGCAAACACATAAAGTCCCTAAGAATCCTCACAAACTGTTAATTCTACTCTTGTTTTACGAGTGGACTCATGGGGCAAACAGATGTAAACTACACCAGACTCTAAAGAAAAAAAATAATAATAAAGTGATTGTGAATTTAGCACAAATACTTCTGCAGAGGGTGCCTGGGGTGTTCTTGTAAACTCACTCTCAGAAGGCAGTCTTCAAACACTGCCACCTGTCAAGTATTAACCAGGCTAGTTTAAAAACAGAGAGCTCCGTTACAGTTTTAACTAATGTAATGTCGGAGATTCCCAGCTGCCCAGTACTGTGAAAAGAACCTAGAACCCCAGAAGAACAATAGCAAACATTGGAACCAAGTGTTGCCTTCTACAGTCATCCAAGTACAACTTGTAGGGCTGTTTGCAGCCACCCTCTATCTATCTATCTATCCTCTATCTATCTACCTATCTATGTATCTATCATCTATCATCATCTATCTATCTATCATCTGTCTTTCCAGATGTACTGACAAAGAAAGCTGGGAGAGTCAAACACTTGTGTGCAGATAACAAGACTTGTCTTTTCCACTAATTTATAACCAATTATTGACTATAAAGAAGAAGGGAATGGCATGTCATCCTACAGAAGGTGTTGTGTCCATGAGCCTGACCATTCAAAATCTTCGTTCAGGAGTGCTAGCTATTGGTTTCTTTCTTAGATGATCTTTTCTCTTAGAGTTTTACAAACTCATTATGTGGACAACACCATGTCTCTTTCCCGTTTTTATCCTCACCTGACCGTGGGCCTTGGGGTGAAGAGTTTGGGGGATTCAAGTATGCACACCCAATTTCCTTCTGTTCTTCCCTCTGAAACGTATCAGCCCCTCATGGTGCCATAAGTGAAATGTTCCACAAAGATACCTTGAGTTCTGAATGCTGCAGGAAACATGAACACGAGGCTTTGGGAAATCACATACCAACTGAGGAAAAGGAGACCCCACCTGTTACTATGGAAACCAACAAAAGGAGTATTACTGAAAATTAGGCATAGGATGCTGATGACTGACAGGCAATGCAGGTTTCAGAGAGAGCGACTAAAGAAAAGTTCAGTTTCACTCATCAAGTGTTGGGCACATACTGTAAGCAGGTGCTGGGTCCTGGTTGTACAAGCGCCAAGCTAGGACACAGACCCGTCCTTGAGTTCATGTGTGCTATGATACAGATAAACACTGCTTGCCTGCTGGACATTGACTTTCAGCTTCTGATACCTGCTCTAATACTGATGTTCTCCATGATCCTAGGCTTTTTCCTAAACACATGTAATTGCTTGTCAAAAACAAAAAAGCTCACTCTGTAATCCTGGGCACAAGTAGGCACGTTTCTTAGAAGTCTCGCGTCCCCTGGGGACTGTGGCTTCAGGAACTACATGCCATTCTTGGTCCCCTCTCCCCGAGGAATCGGTCCTTCTTGCAGCTCTGCCTAGGATGGAGTCTCAGGAGGCAGCCTGGGTTTGGGGTGGGCAAGAACTGCTATGGGGAGGCAACTTCATGGGGATCCACAGAGGGTGGGCCCCTTGGAACCAGGGGAGGCTGAAAGTCTGTGAAAATGACTTCTATTACTCGGTGAGATATGTTTACACCTTCCAGAAACAGTGGAGTTGGTGATTTCTCAAATGCAAGCAGTAACCAGAGAGATACAATTACTATGGCTTTGTTTTCGTCCCTGGGCTGACATGTCTTGGAGAATAGTGTTACCTTCAATAAAATCTGGTGAGCATATCCCTGAAGTCACTTCTAGGTTTAAATATCCAATTATTTTCCTAAATTTGATGATGACTCTTCCCTCCCATTGCCTTTCTTTCTAACACCATTATCTATCTATCTATCTATCTATCTATCTATCTATCTATCATCTATCTATCTATCATTTATCAGGCAATCCTTATCTTTTAGATTCTAACCGGGAAAATAATTAAGACACTAAATGCTGACTCCTAATACATGCACTGTCTGTGGGAGGAGCTCATATATGGCCGCTGCACAGTCCATTCTCTTCAAGTGTCTCTCTAACGATCCCAAGGTTTATGAATTAGTTTCAAGTTATTACTTTCTCAATGGCTCTTTCCGACAATTATTACAAACAACCTGTTCTCAGAATTGTGAGAATGAAGAGGAGATTCTAGTTGTCGACGGGAACATGAGCCAACCTGCTCACCTGCCTGAGCTGTGTGGTCCAGACCTGCCTTCTTTGTTTCCTAAGCTTTAATTTCCTTATTTGTAAATAATAATAAGAAAAGCAGTATCAATTTTATAATATTAAAGTGAGGATCAGCTATATGTAAAGAACGTATCACAATGCCTAACACATGACACTTTAAAAAAAATAAATAACTGCCCTGGCCAGTTTGGCTTAGCGGTTTGAGCATCGGCCCATGGACCAGAGATTCCCAGGTTCAGTCCCTGCTAAGGACACGTACCTCGGTTGCAGTTTGTCCCCAGCCCCATTTAGGGCTGTGTGGGTGGCAGCCACTCGATGTGTCTCTCTCACATCAATGTTTCTCTCTCTCTTCCTCCTTCTCTCTCTCCCGCTCTATCTCAGGATAAATGCAAAGGGTCCTTGGGTGTGGATAAAAAAATAAATTAATAAATAACTGTAAGTTTTCTTTTCTCACATTAAAATGAGTTAAAATGTGTACTGGACATTTAGTAACCTCTGCACAAGAGCAGGTCATTAGGTTTTCCCTTCCTGGCCACCACACAAATCGGTGGCTGCCACAGTTCCATGCATGTGATCTATTCTTAGCACATATTTTGTGAATGGATAGGTGAATAAAATATAAAACATGTTGCAATATTAAAAACTGCAAGTTAGAAATAGAGTGAAACCAGCAGATTCTAACATGGACTTGCTTTACAGTTAGACTGTTTTTAGCTTTTAAAAAGTTACAAAAAATCCAAATGCAAACTCACCCCCTTACTAGAAGTGAGCTCTCTTGCTGACTGTTACCTCAACCACAGTAAACCACAGGAGGCTAGAGGGCAGGAGGCTTGGAGAGCTACCTGGGATGGGCAGGTGTTGGGGTTTTTGGTCTGTTATGTGAACATTTAGGTCATAGGAGTGAATTTGCCCCAAATTGCCCTAATTGGCGAAAAGAACCATTCAGCTTCCTCCAGCACCTGGCTTATTCCCAGGGAAGAGCTTATGGGACCAGCTAACCTGATTCACTATGTCATTAACCTGTCTGTGAGGGACTGTTTCTACCTGTGGCCATTTTATAGAACAGGATACTGACCTAATAATATCTGGAGTTACTCTGTAAGTTAGTGATGGCCTGGCCAACGAGCTCTGTAGGAGGGTATCAGCTCTGTAAACATTTCCAAAACTGTGCAGTGATTTATATTGACGCATTTATATGTGGGTCATCATGGTGAGTATTCGATGCACAGCCAGCAGTCAGGAAATATTAAATAGAGGCCATAGTGTACAGTAATTAAGAATGTGATTCGTAGAGTCAGATTTTCTGGGTCTGCAGCCAAGCCTGCCATGCACTAGCTGTGTGACCTTGCATCATATCACAGCTCCGTATGCCTTAGTTTCTTCCATTGCAAAATCAGTGTAATGAAAATACTGACCTTATATGATTGTTGCAGCAACCACACAGGAAAAAGCATCGGAGGCAGGTAGCTTGTAGAGATCATTTAGTATCACCTATACCAAAGCATGATTTTTTCCACACTCAACTAGCGCCATAGCTTAGTAACCTGTTATGGAAAAATAATTCAGGACTCAAATAAATTTGATGAGCAGTACATCAAATTAACACCCATAATCCAGAGATGAAATAACTGTTAGTAGTTCTACAACCACAAATTCCAGGTGCAGTTTCTAAACTTTTTGTCTGATAATTACTCTTGTCAGAACAGATTCCTAAGTAGGTGTTTAGCAAATACAGTTATCATACTTTTAGCCACAGGGCTTTATGAAGTGACCCCTTTACTGGACTTGGGGGAAGTGGCTCTAGGGAATAGCATCATATTCATAAAGAGGGGCCCCCAAATTGCCTTGTGCCAGATGGAAACTACTTTTAGTGAACAACTGGGTCAGAAAGCAAAAGAAAGAGATAAGGCCATCAAACTCTGGTGTCTCAGCTGCCCCTGACCTACACTGCTCCCTTGAGTGCCCAAGGACTCCCCTTGTCAGTAAATGTCATTTCATCACTGAAGTCAGACTTAATGAAATAGTATGTAAGTCAACCTTGTCACTGATTTGTTGCTATCCATATACTTACCTTGACAGAATGCTTAATTCTATGTGACGATTCCATTGTTTTTAAAATATTTTCTTTCCCTTTATCGATTTTAGAGAGAGAAGAAGGGAGAGGGAGAGAGAGATAGAAATATTGGTGAGAGAGGACATTGATTGGCTGCCTCCTGCATGCCCCCCACTGGGGATGGGGACCACAACCTGGGCATGTGTCCTGACCGGGAATCAAACCAGCAACCTCTTGGTGCAGGGGTCGATCACTGAGCCACACCGGCCTGATAATAATTCCCTTTTGAATCACATTTTAAAATGTAACTCATAGGGGTATTTATGAGAATCAAATAAGATCATTGGTAGAAAAGTATTTTCCCCCACAAAATGACAGACTCTTTATTTATAAAGTCAATCTCCAACTTCTTGTGATTTTACAAAACACCAGAGGTTTCACATCTAAATCATTCTCTCATTCCAGAAGTTTGACTGAGCCTGTATTCACCTGGGATTTGTAGCTGACATTTAACAGGAGGGGTATATGCCTTCCCCATATTGGTTGATGCAGACTTATGGTAGGTCCTAAGATTTTTGGATGACACAGGACTAGTGTTTGGAATGAACTGAGAAGATGGAATGTGTGGTGATGGTTGGAAGAGGGTTGGAGTGGGATGGGAAGGGGGCATTGATAGTTGAAGAGACTACTTAAAGGAGCATTAATTAAAACTAGTTAGTATTAAGCGACAGAGATTCATCTCACCTTCCTTCAACAAAAAACAAAAGGAGTTTAGGAGTTGATAGAACTGGGCCGTTCAAAGGCTGTTCTAACCAGAGTGTTAGCTCTCTCTCCATCACTTGGCTTGTCTTCTCGCTGTGTGTTGGCTGTGTTCTCAGGCAGCTCTCTGCACTGGCAGGGTTGATGGCTCTGGCAGCAAGGAGCAGCTCATGACCTGCGAGAAAAGGTCAACTACCACTGCATCCTGGGAAATAAGGTATTATAATTGGTCTAGCATTGGCCAGTTGTGAGAGTGGAGGTCAGAGACAGAGGATGATGGATGGTGATTGACAAATTCACCAGGGCCACATGGAGAGGAGAGGGGTTCCCCGAAAGATCCTGTGCTAGGTAAGGAGTCCAGCTCCTGGCTGAAACCTACATGTGAATTTCCAGGCCTACCTAAGGGCAATGACAAAGGCTTTACACCTCGTGGGGAAAGCTGCCCTCCTCACACTGGATTCGGTGCACAGCCCATGAACTGCAACGTGAGAAAGTTATAGTCAAGGACTCTGGCTCCTGTGGCTGGCCAGGCTCGTAGGCATATCTGCATTTTTTTTTATTCTGTCCGTAAAACCGCAGGAGCTATTTGTTTAAGGCTCCCTTGGCTGTGAGACCACCCCATGTCTGTGTTGATACACCTGATCTTCAATGAGTGCCGTTCAGTGGGGGAAATGGAAGGAGGTGGAATTGGTACTTTGTCTGGTTTAGCTTCTTGCTTATGCTGTTGCAGTCAGTGATTAAAGGCTTTGCTGTCACTTTCTGTTTGACTTTGTGTTAGTCAGCTTCTCTGACACCTGGAAGCTCAGCCCTCTCCAGCTCCACTGAGCTTCCTGACAAATTGGGGTGCTTGCTTTTGACCCCTGATGCTTCACCTGAACTCTTTTGGTAAGAGAGCCAACAGAGGAGTTTGGAGAAAACTAAGGAAGCATTTTCTTAGCTGTGTCTTAGAGCCCACTGACAATGGGACCAGAGATAATCAGGGGAGCTCCTGCCAGCTGAGTAAGTCTACGTAGGTCCAAGGCATCAATAAACATCCTGCATGTAGCAAGTTGTTGGAACTTTAGAGAAAAACAAAACAAAAATGAATCATTTGGGATCACTTTAGCCAGTAGCCTCAAAGATACTTTAGAGACTTATTTAGATTCCCCAACCAGAGGTAATCTCACTGAAGTTAATGGGAGAGTGAAGGACCAAAACATTGGGTTGAAATCTCCAGTGCAGATTCTTCTGATTTCCAATGCAACAGTAGTCGTGTGCGACTGACTGTGTGTTCGAAGACAGCTAATTGAGCTGGTGGAATGCTGAGTGAAGAAAAGGAGACTGTTAGCTTAGAACAGTGTTCAGAGGATTCTATAAAAGATTCAACTGAAAAAATACCTACTATCTTCTTAAAAAGGGAGTTTTTCCTCCACAGGCTCATGTCTGGGATCTCCAAACTCAGGTTTATATCAGGTCAGTGGAAGCTGCTAAGGGGTGGGAGAACATCCATGAACCAGATGGTATTACGTCTGAAGCAAACCCTATTATACATTCTATGGCTCATGGAGACATTGATTAGAGGGAATCAATACTTAATTCCAAAGAGTAAAGAAAATTTAGTCCTATGGACTAAATACAAATGCTTCCAAGGTTTCTGTTATTTTAATTAATTAAACTATTTAGATTTCTTGAAACATATATGGGGTCTATAAAATATGGATAACTTGAAAAATATTTCTTTCCTTATTTGATGTATCTAACCTATAGTGATCATGTAATTCCTGTAGAATGGATTGCAACTTCATAATTGATAAGCCATTCAACTGTAATTTTTCCTGAATTGGGCTAGCCACTTGAAGGAAATAGAGTAGTTATAGTGTATTCCCTCACCTCAAGAAGTTTACTGTTTACTGGGGGGTAACAAGGTGATAGTATATATGAAAGTAAAAAAAAAGAGAGGACTTCAGTCTATAGTTACCTGCTAATGAGGGTGATTAAGACCCTCATTAGGAATCCAAGGAGGAGAGATCAAAGAGTGGAGGAATAATCAAGGAAGGCTTCCTATGCCTTGTGTCTCAGTTCCCCCTGCTGGCTCCGACACTTTGCTTCGCGTACAATGTCTTCTACATGACAAACGTTATCCCCCACGTTGTAAATCTGTCTCTCAGTGTATAAACACGGAAGGCAATGCTTCTATTCTATATCTCCCTCTAATAACTGTCCTATACAGAAAGAGTTGTCTTCAATTTATCTCCACCTTATTGCCTTCTATTAGCATTTCTACAAGCATAAAAAGTTATTTTTATATGTAATAATTGCAGTTAACATCCTCTTTATCTTCTGCCATGAAGAAGTGTGTACAATAGTTAAGCATGTGTTTCCTAGAGCCAATCGGCTGACCGTCAAACCCCAGGTCTAATAGAGCTTAGTTGTGGCAAAGTTATATCTCTTTCGGTGATTCAGTTTTCTCAATTATAAAACTGGGAATAATAATAGTACCTATCTTATTAGATTTTTATAAGATTTAATTAAACTAATAATGTAATCACTCAGAACTGTGCTCAGTAGAAACTCAATACTCAGTAATTATAAGCTGCTATTTTTATTATCCCTTGTTTTTCACCGTAATTCACTATTCTTCTTGTTTAAGAACATCATTTATTTTTATTTATTTATTTTTTTTATCCTCACCCAAGGACATTTTTTCATTTTTTGTTCAGATAGAGTGGGAGGGAGAGAGAGAGAGAAACATAGACGTGAAAGGGACACATCGAGTGGCTGCTACCCTCACGACCAACCAGGGCTGGGGACAAACTGCAACCGAGGTACATGCCCTTAGCAGGAACCAAACCCGGGTCTCTCCGGACCTCAGGCTGACGCTCCAGCCGCTGCACCAAACCGGCCAGGGCAATGGTGGTTTTTAGGGAGTTCTGAGTAAATTCTCCTAGTTTTGTATGTTTAAAATATTGTTCTTTGTTTTTTTTCTAGTCCTCAAGCTTAAATGATAATACACTTGGATATAAAATTCTGGGTTGTTAATTATTTTTCCTTGGTGCACTGAAGGTTTTATTCCATTGGCTTTGGCATTTATTATTGCTTACAGGAAGTCTTCGGTCAACCTAATTTTTATTAATTTAAATAGCAGTATATTTTTTTCTTCCAATAGTTTTTGAGTTTTCCTTGTCTTTGGCAGACTAAATTTTCACTATGATTATTTAGATGTAGATTTATTGTTATTTATCTTACTTGGTGATTTAGATTTTTTTTGAAATTTTGGAATATTCTGTGATATTTATTTTCTACATTTTTTTTCCTATGGGAAGTTTTATTGGACACTTGTTGGAGCCATTCAATCTCAGTAAACTTCAACTTCTATTTTATATTGTTATCTTCTTATCTCTTGGTGCTGGGTTGTGTTACTACTTCAATAGTTACCCTTTCTTTAACTATTCAAGTCCAGAGTGTATTTCATTTATTAAATTTTATATTTCATTGAAATTACTATATATTTCACTTGTAAAATTTCTCAATGGCCTTTTAAAAAATACCTGTTTTTATTGATTTCAGAGAGAGTAAGGGAGAGGGAGAGAGAGTTAGAAACATTGATGAGAGAGAAACATCCATTGGCTGCCTCCTGCATGCCCCCCACTGGAGATTGAAACCCCGGCATGTGCCCTGACAGGGAATCAAACTATGACCTCCTGGTGCATGGGATGGTGCTCAACCAACTGCGCCACACTGGCCCAGGGCCTAAGTGACCTTTTTTTACATTAGTTTTGCTTTCATTTCTACCTATTTCTGATTTGTTTCTTTTGTATAAAAAATTGTCTCTTTGAAAATCCTGCACATACATAGTTTGAAGCTTTTTTTCAGAATGCTATCTCAAATGAATGTATCTGGCTTTAATTTTTCTGTTTATTAGTATTTGATTTTTCATGTTTTGCAACTTTGGTTTTCAGGCTTATTTTGAGTGGGTCTTCTGTTGTTATTTTCTCTTTTCCCCACTAACTCATTTCTTCCACCAGCATTTTTTTTCCAGGAACCTCCTCTTTGCCCCCATATACATTAAATTTTATAAATATGTTTTGGAACTCCCATGCTCTTAGTTCTTCCCCCTATACATTATTACCTGAATTGTTACACAAGTTGATATCACATTCTGATTGTTTCCTAGCCTTCAATTTTATCTTTTCCCACCAGTTTGCTTTCTTCCAAGACTGGTCCTTTCTGGTGTGCTCCACAATTTTATCAAAGTGAATTTTCTAAAAAATAAATAAATAAATAAATAAATAAATAAATAAATATGATTACAATACTTCCTTAATATCCTTCATTGGTTCCTCATTGCTATCATGTTTTCAGAATACTATTTTCTTTTTTTTTTTAAACCTCCATTGGGGATATTTTCCCATTTATCTTCAGGTAGAGTATGAGGGAGAGAGAGAGAAACATCGACATGAGAGGGACACATTGACTGGTTGCCTCCCGCACGACCCTGACCAGGGCCAGGACAAACTGCAACGGAGGTATGTGCCCTTGACCAGAATTGAACCTGCGACTCATTGGGCCACAGGCCGATGCTCTATTGCTGAGCCAAACTGGCCAGGACTCAGAATACTATTTTCTAGATGAGTCACAAAGTATTTCATGATGGGTTTCCTGCCATCTTCACCAGCTTCATCATTCACCATCTTCCTCTTTAATACCATAACTGTTATATGAACTTGCAATACCTTGAATATGCTGTATTTTCTGAGAACCTCTGTGTATTTTCCCACGCTCATCCTTCCAATGACAGCACCATTCCCATGTTTTCCCTTGCTTCACCCTGTTCTCTGTCAGGTTGATGCCTCATGTATCAGAATACTACTCAGATATAACTTCTTCCAGAAAACTTTTCTGATGTATCTTTTCATAGAAAATATTGCCAAGGTTATTCTCATCATCATGTTTATGTGCTGGCTGCCTTTTCTTTACCCTTTCAGCTTCTCAAGGTCAGAAGCTATTTGTTTTCTTTTTTCTTTTAAAAATACTTTTGACCTCTGTATTCCCAGTACCTAACGTAGCACTTAACCTGGAGCAAGTGCTAGTATTTGTTGAAATAATATGTAAGTAGTGAATGAATGAATGAAAGTTAGAGACATCATGGGTAACTGATGTCTGCTAAATTAAAGATAAGTAAGCAGGGGGCAACCAGGTGGTGTCTGAGGAAGAGTCCTGGAATTGATGCAGAGAAGGTCCTTTCCAAGTTCCCAGATGCCAACATTCCTGACAAGGGGTTTGTCCATAAGGGTGACTCAGTTTATCGCATGGAGCCCCAGACTTCTCCTGGTAGTATGTGCCAGGTTCCACAGCGAACTCTGGGACACAGGCATGACTGAGACAAAATCTCTCCCCGAGGGCGCTCATAATCTAGAGGAAAATGTAGATGAATATAATGATAATGCCAATGCAACACGGTAACTGTCAAAACAGCGGAATGAACGAAATGCAGGGAGAATATAGGGAAAATGAATGACTGCTGTGGAAATCAGAAATGTCTTCACAGAGGAAGTGACATTTCAGAGTTTTAGAGAATGAGCAGGAGTTTGGGCAAAAAAATAAGTGAAGACCTTTGGAGGTAGTAAGGACCATGTATGAGAGCTCAGTGTGCTGAATTATGTAGTTTAAGCAGTAAATGGATGGAAAATTTTTAAATTATGAGATACAGGGTGGCATAGCACAGAGTCCCAGCCTTAGGTTTTGAAAACCTGGGTTTAAGTCCTAGATGCCCCTTGAAAGTGTATTACCTTGTAATAGTTCTGTTGAGCATGATGTCCACTTAGGGAAGCCTTTTAATATTTCTGAGTTCCAGTTTCCTCATTTGCAAAATGAGAACAGCAACAAACTACCCCTTAGAGCAGTGGTTCTCAACCTGGGGGTCACGACCCCTTTGGGGGTCAAACGACCCTTTCACAGGGGTCGCCTAAGACCATCGGAAAACACATATTTCCGATGGTCTTAGGAACTGAGACACCGCTCCTCTATCTGTCTCCAGGCGGGTCTGCGCACATGCAGATACGTCCACATACAACATGAGAAACTGTATTAAAGGGTCACGGCATTAGGAAGGGTGAGAGCCACTGCCTTAGAGTGTCTAGGAGCATCAAATGATTTAATAGTTGTAAGAGTTTGTTTGTTTTTTGTTTTTATAAACTATGACGTTTATATTTATTTTAATTAGGATAACAAATATGTATTACTAAATAAATGATGAGGTCAGTACCTTTAGCCAGGATGCCTGATGACTACATAGGCCACATATATTTCAATGTGCTCTAACCTGGAACCCAAATAAAAAACCAAAAGAGTCTAAGAGCAAAATCGCTCAGACACTTTCCCTTCTCCCTGAGAGCGGAACAGTCATCTTTTCATGTGCTCTGATCGTCAACAGAATGTGCTACACGGTCTAATTCAGGTGCTTCTGAGTTCAAAAGTGTCAGCAGTTCTAAAAAAGGATGAAATTCCCATTTTGCAAGCCCTATTGTGCCACAAGGGGGTAGGGGTGTTCTGTGTAAGTCTTTGCCACGTGCTCTTCCTAGCCAAACCTTTTGACTGAGAGATGCAATACGAATTGAAATTTAATAGATATCTTCTACACCATATACATTATTACTTTTCTATTTTTTTCTTATCATTAACATCTATTCAGACACATCAGCAAAAAAATGTCAAATTCGACATATTTAAGGTCTGTCTCTCTGTCTAACGCTCAGTAGGACAGTTTGAGAGGGTCAGAGAGGGTGACCCGAGGGTTGGAAGATTTGGTTACAAAGGCCACCTTTCATTAATCTGAACAGATAGCCAAAGGGCAGTGGGAATCCTCCACAACTGGATTTTATCACAGTGAGTTCCCTTCGATGTACAAGCATTTTTTTTAAATGCAGTAAAAAAAACTTGTTTTTTTTTTCCCTTCTGTTCATTACACATTTTTTGAATGAAGAAGAAAACAAAATGACTAGATGAAAGAGAAACTGACTAATCCCTTAAACTATGCATTTAAAAAATTGTTCATGATGTGTTTGCCTCTTAAGCAGCATGCCTTTAAAAAGAAGTAACAAGTTGAAGCATGCAGTGTTAAAGCTGTGACATCATTTCTGCAAAAGGTGTCCTTCCTCAGTGCTGAGGTTGTCCAGGGCACAAATCCATAAAAGTACTTCTGTGTGGTACAGAAAAACACAGCTGGGACATCAGATAGCTCCCCCCAGAATCCACAGAGCATGTCGATTATTTATCCACAGTGTTAGGAAGCTAATAGATTTAACCTGCAGCATGCTGGCTATGACGCCTCCTTCCCTTCCAGGCTCCTGAAACCCTGAACCCCTAGCTCCCACCCTGCCCTTGTATTTCTTACTCTTTAGCTTGGGATATTCACCCATCTGTACCCTGGGCTCAGATAGTTGCATTTGTTTGGTGGACTTCAACATGCTGTCGTTGGGAATTCACATCATCATCTTTGAAGTGCTCAGACATACAAAACAAAGCTGCGGGTACATGATGCGCTGGGTGGAGGTGCAGGCGGTCGTGGTGTCTCCCCATGCCCTCCGTGGCGCACAGCCGCTCTGGGCCCACGAGCAGTCTGTCTGTAATAAGTGACAGATTCCGCCTCATCTAAAGGAAAGGGCCAGAGGAGAGCAGCGCAGACCCAGTACAATAGCCGGGCAGGTGCTCCGGTCAGACTCAAACCCTACCAGGAAACGCCTCTGGAATGCATGACCAATTTGGTTTCAGAACAGAATACTCCCTTTAACGGACAGAAAACACTAACCTTTTATTTTTTCTTTTTCCCTTTCCTCATGCCCCCACCGTATGGACTCCCCAGTTTCAACCAGCCCCCTTTTCACTTTAACCCTTTCAAAGAAAAAGAGGCCAGGTTCCGATCTACAGCACCCATCCATCTATATGTTGCTTTGTTAACAACCCAAGAAGAGGAATAAAAATTCATGAACCCAGAGAACAAACACACTCTGGGCTGAGGAGTACAGTGGAATGATGAGGAAGGGGGTTTACTACCGTGGTAAACCCAAACTACAAAACACCTTGTCTCGCTTTTTCTTTTAGATTCTCATTTGCAAACAACTTCAGGAGGTTTACTTTTAGAGACAGGCTGGAGCATACGATTTCTGGAAGTGAGATGGGCTCTGAAAGGAAGAAATATACTATTAGATCTAAAATGAACAAAATCACATTTAAACGCATGTCCTTTTAGAGATCCTTTACCATTTGGGAGAAATGAACAATCGCACTTCAAGGAGTCTCTGAATTGGGTCGAGTCTGCACTTTACTGATGGAATCAGAAAGTAAATTACACGATTCTTATCATGACTTTGTGTTTTGCACACACATATGTATAGGTGGTGTCACCGTATTGTGTATTGTTCAATAGACCCATCTCCCTACACACAGAGAAAGTAGCTGTAAGTTGGGGGCGAATTATCCAATTTTTCAATGAAATTTTACATATGCATACCTTGACTTTATTGACAAAGGAAGAGGTAAGTGTTCTTATACAGTTTCTTTTCCATGCAACAGTAACTGAAATGCAATGATAGAGTAACGTCTATTAACAGTAATAAGGGTTTCCCCTCCCAGAGTTATTGTAACTTATCTTTAAAGTTAAGGTCATTTATCATGGGGAGAATAGACCCCAAAAAGTACAGCAGCCGCAGCATCCTGCCCTAGGCAGAGTTAGAGATTTCCAATAGCTGCTGTAAAGAAACATTTTGAAAATGCGTTCACGACTGCACCAATAAATCTTAAGACAGGAGAGTTTTAATTACAGAGGAGGGCAAAGCCAAGATTTTTCAAATGAACCCAAAAGTATGACTGGAGAGAGCATCCCCCCGTGCTACCCAACATTTGATAAATTTACGTTTTCTTCATCTGGGAACAATAATCTGCTTGTTAAGCAGGACTCCTGGAGGATGCCTTCATTTGTAACACAGTAACAGGAGAAACAATGGGAGTGAAATATAGTAAGCCAATCTATTTGCATGTATGAGGAGCTAAGAATATGATAGGTGCCCCGTAAATTCTTTGGGGGCATATTGCAAATTTATACACAGGAGAGCGTGTTATGCATGGATATGCAGCTTCCTTGTGTGTATATGGACAACGGCTCCTATATACAGCCTTGATCCTTAACAGCCTGCTTCTTTAAGAAAAGAAAAGAGGTATTAGTCATTTGTGTCCTAGTACCAAAAATAAACTCTTGATTTCTTGAAGAAGGAGAAAAAAATTAAGGCTAATGAAATTAGGGGTTGTTTAAATCAGAGGCAATTAAAATGCACACATTTCTTTTCCTGGAATCTGCAATTGTATTCAACATTCGCAGTACAACGCCTGCCTGTAGGATAAATAATTTAATGGGTTTTGTGATTTGGTACTAAAAGCATAACAAAATCCTACAGCTGTAGCTTCATTTTTCTCCACACTCAAACTGTTTTCTTCTGAAATTGCATATTTTGTACAGTTTTTTTTTTAAAGAACACAGTGTAGGTTCTACATCTTTGAGAACCAATTTCCGACATAATAGGTAATTGCACATAATTACAGGAGTTTGAGAAACTGAAACAAGAAAACAAACACAAAAACAAAAACAAAAAATCTCACTCTCTAACAATTCTTTCTTCTTAAAGATTGGAATTAAGTCACCATCTGATTCAATTCAACTTTACCCTTTATTACAGCAAATGAGATACACCGAGAAGAACCCAAAGTGAAAACCACCCCACGTGCTTTATTCATTCAGCATTTTGACCACACAAACAGGAGTTCAGGTTTTCATCCATTTCCTTCAGTTTTGTATTTTTACAAGTGCGCCACACTCCGAGGGCATGTGGTCAGCACTAGGCTTTGGAGTGATGAGGGTTGTATATTTCGGTCACTTTGCTATGTTCCGCCTCCATGCTTTCCAGGTGCGTCCTAACACTCATTAACCCTCACACGCTCAGGATGAGACCAAGGACCAGAAGGAAACAGCTTCCGTGACCCAAGCAAGAGGATATCCAACTTTCAAAAGAGGTGGGAAGAGGGAAGTTTAGTACTGAGTGAGGGAGCAACTGTCTTCCCCTCTCCTTCATACTTCTTTGGAGTTGTTGAGATGGCAACGGGGTTGGGACCCCAGGCAGAGGTAGGGTCTTGCTCCAGGGCCTTGGCGGGAGTAAGAGTTACTGCTGGAAACCCGAGCTGCTGGGTTTTCTGCCTGTTGAAGGGAGGCTGGGGGCAGCCTTTCTCTCTTCTCCCTCTCCCTGACAGGAGACGGTCCGAGGAAGGTTGAAAGAAGAGTTTTTAGGACTTGGCAGCATCTTTCCCTAACTTTCAAGCTAAACAATACACACACCTCATTGAATGGGTAGGTGACGTCAGCTGGATTGTCTTTCTGTTTGTGCCCTGGCTGCGAGGGATGTCGGCAAACTGGCCCCTGGTCAGATTCCAGGAGGAAAAAGTGGGAAGGAGTTTCGTTTTCACACCCAGAAAATAGGCTGGTTATTACTTACAGCTTGCATCTTTTATGCCTGACTCCAACTTCTTTCTTTTTCTGCTGTGACGTTGAAGTGTTACTCAATGGCACTAAAAATGAATAAGGTGTAAATCAGAAGTCTGCAGATACATTTATTTTTTTTTAACCACAGGCTTAAAAATCAAACTAAGTGTGTGAAACAAATGCATATAACAGGTCGTGTTTGGGGGTAGCTCGGGTCACTGTTTCTTCAGCCAGTCCAGGGACCATGATGGATCTTGGCAATTCTGTATCTCTCTAGGCAGGTGAGAAGCAAGGAGACAGGTCTGTGGGCTTGGTCACAAGGACAAAGTTGAGAGATTATGATCTCCATTGATTAGTAAATAATTTCACAATAAAACAACAACAACAACAACAACAAAAGAATAGTAAAAGGATAAGCATTTCTAGAAAAAGAGCTTCCGGTATAAAAATACAGGTTGGTAAAGATTAGGTGTCCCTGCTGCCATTGCAGGTCTGAGGGATGACAGGTGAGAGCAGGTGAGAGCAGGCCAGGAAGATATGCTCAAAAGAGGCGATACAGAGGGAAGAAATGTCTTCCTCTAGAAGAATCTAGAATATCCTCCTTACATAGCCGATTTTGCACATGTCTCTGAACTCCACTTTTCTCAACTGTAAAATGGGAATAATAATAATAAAAATAATGAGTCTGTAGGACGGCAAGGCCTGGACCACAAAATGCCCTTAGAATTTGTCAGGTCATTCTTTGGTTGCCGGCCTGTCCACATTCTGCTACACCATGAGGCTTTGCTCCCTGTCTCCCTAGCCCCTCCGGAGTGTCTGGTACACAAGCATTTCATAGTGTATGGTAACTGGATAAATGAATGGAGAATTAACTCTCTTGAAGTGCCCAACCTCCCTCCCCCCTTTTTTTAGATCTAGGATCTTATAACACTCTACTAAGGAAAGTATAAATAAGATAATCTCTCTTGCCCTGGCAAGTTTGGTTTAGTGCTTGAGTGTTTGCCTGCAGACCTAAAGGTTGAGGGTTCAATTTCCAGTCAAGGGCACATAGCTGGGTTGTAGGTTTGATCCCCAACCCCCCTTGGGGTTGTGTAGGAGGCAAAAAATGTATGTGCCTCTCTCACATGGATGTTTTTCTCTCTCTCTCCTTCCCTCCCTTCTACTCTCTCTAAAAATCAATAGAAAAATATCCTAGGGTGAGGATTAACAACAATTAAAAAAGATAAAATTTCTTTTTTTCATATGATCTTATAATTATTCCTTGACTAATTTTTTCCCCAAGATAGCACACCCCATCCAAAAAAAATTATAAAAGTATTGAATACGGTAAAGTTGTCTTACCTTTTCTTTTCTATTCCATACACTGTCTTACACAATTTAGAAACTTATCAAATACATGCTGAAATGAATTGCACAGTGAACCGATGACTCAAGTCAAGGTTGGCAAACTCGCCCAAGATGACCTACCACCTATTTTTGTAAAAATAGTTGTGTTGAAACACAGCCACACCCATTCATTTATGTATTGTCTATGGCTATTTTTGCAGTATAATGGCAGAATTAAGTACTTGCAATAGAGAAGACCATATGGCCTGTAAATACTAAAATATTTACTATTTGGCACATTGCATTTTCAGACACCTGACTTAGAGGACTACCCTGTTTCTCCACTCACAAATTAACTCAGTAACACCACGAGTTTTGGTCTTCCACCTCTGATCAGAGAATGAGGGTCAACTGTATTCCCAATAATGTGATGAATAGGAGTTACAGCGACCCTACACAGATCCTTAACTAAAAGTGAGGTAATGTTATCATCTGTGCTTCTAGGCTCTTGAGTAATACACCCTATCTTCCCATCCTCATTGAATAGTTTTTAGGAAAAACCTAACTGTCTCATGCTTAATTCTGTGACATAGAAGTTGTCTGGGGAGATGCCAGTATATAAACTATTGTAAGATCGAAGAACCATTTGTCTTTAGGACATCCTAGCCTACTTATAGATGACTCTGGAAGATGTAAAGAAGGGTTAGAACACAAACACAGGAGTCAATGATATGTGTATATTATATGTACCTATTGTTTGTTGATGGAATAAAGTTACCTTTCATCATACTGAAATTATGTGTTTTTTTCCTCCAAATAATGTTTATTGTTATCAGACTTTTGAAAGTGATATATGGCAGTTTCAAAATGGTGAGTTATACAATTGTGTGTATTACCATACAAAGGCATTTATGGTATAATTTTAGGCTTTGTGGTTTATGTTTCACAAGTATATATCTTTGGTGGAAACACATTAGCTATACTTGTATGATGTGGATTAGGGATAAGTATGAAGAGCAATATCTTATCTGGTATTATACAAAAGCTCTCGTATCTATAATATGCTATTGTGGACTTATAAAATACAACAGTTAGGATAGAAAAGAAGTATATGACAATTTCAGGATCCTCCTCAAGATTAAACACATGTAGTCGAAATCTGGGACTGAAAAGCATACATCTGTCTAGATTTACATAAAAGAAGTTGATATAGTAAAACAATTAACATGATGATTTCTGAATGAAGAAGTTATGGTCATGAGATTAACATTCATGTATTCAGACTCAGACCTTCAATCCTGGCTCCATTCCTTGGACCACCTGTGACTTTTTACACATTATATTATTAACTCTTCTGTTCCTCAGTTTCTTGATCTACAAAATGGGGATATTAATAGTGCCTCATGGTTATGTTGTCTGGATAAGCACACGGGTTTATACAGATTAAGCTCTTAAGGCAGTGTCTGTCTCAATAAATGACAATGACTACTTCTGGTCCCCAACCTATTGCTAGCCTGTCCTTTCCGAGCCTCATTTATGTTTTGTAAAGTGGAGTTTTGGAAGAATAGTTTACCTACCTTACAGCTTTGAGTTTTGCTTATAATTTTGTGGGGGAAATGAAAGGAAGTGTAAAGAGTTAGAGAAGGTTATAGGGAAACTTTGTTCAATCAAAAACAATGACAAGAGATAGTTAAAAGAGATGACAAAAACAACACGTATAGCTCTAGGTATTCACAGGCACCTGAGTCTCTCTCACACACACACACACACACACACACACACACACTCCATGTCTGTCATCTACATGTACCACCTACTGAAGAAACCTTACTATTATGGTCATCAGACACCAGCAACCAAGGAACTGCTTCTGAAAGTAAATTAAGATTTGTTTTATTTTCTTACATTAGGAAAAAATAATGGGGGGGGGGGGCGGATTATAGCAACCATAATTTTTCATGCCAGTAGCTTTTAGAAAGTGGTAGATTATTTTTTTAAGTTTTTCTTTATTGATTTTAGAGAGAAAGGAAATTAGAGAGAAACATTGATGAGAGAGAACATGGATTGGCCGCCTCCTGCATGCCCCCCAGTGGGGATCGGGCCCACGACTTGGGCATGTGCCCTGACCGGGAATAGAACTGGTGACCTCTTGATGCAGGGTCGATGCTCAATCACTGAGCCACACCAGCCAGGTGAAAGTGGTGGATTTTAAGAAAACATTTCAGGGTAGAGGTTAAAAGAAGGAAGTGGATTCCAGCACATCTACCCTTGTCTGAACACACAGAGAATTCAGATCTCGCTCTCTCTTTATTTTTTTTCCCCCTGAGTATATGTAAAATTATACCATACATAGAATCTTAAGAGTTACCAGAAAAAGAGACACAATTTGGGGTTGAGTTTTTGAGGTTAAAAAGATTAACCATAGGACAAAACTCTAGAAAACATTTTGTACGAAGCTGCATTTATCGTCATTAGATTCATCCACCAGAGGTCATTGAATGATCTGGTGACAAATTCCCCACTACTTTTGAAATGAAAGGTTACCACACCCTCTGGGCTTTTTAAAGAAATTGCAGTCTAGTCCCAAAAATGGGTTTAATGGAGATGAAGACTTTTGGGGACCATAAAACTTTGCACTGCGATAGTTTGTCTTATGATGAATTGCTTCAGTCCTGTTGGAGCACTGACCACACAATAACATAAAATCAGGAAAATGACTTGCTACAAATGTACATTTCATAACCATGCTACCTAGTCCCTGTTATGTTACACATAGCATGGTGTTAGAGAGAAAAGTCACATTTTTTGTTACTATCTCAACTCTACCAGAAACTATGTAAGGTATCATTAAATACCTATAAACCTCAGTGTTCTCACCAATAAAGTAGACCAAAGGATACTTACCACATAGTGCTATTGTGAAGGTCAACCAAAATGTTCCATATGCATTTGTTATCTGTGTAACCAATTAAACCCTTCGCCAAAATTTAGCGTCTAAAAAACCACATTTATTATATCACAGTTTTTCTGGGTGAGGAGTCCAGGCATGGCTTGGCTGTGTGTCCTCACTCAGGATCTCTGCAAAGGCTGCAATCAAAGGGTTGACGGGGGCAGTGGTCACCTCAAGGCTCAATGGGAGACAAATCTACTTCTTAAGTCCCTCACATGGCTGTTGGCTAGATTGTTGACCCGATGGCCTTCATTACTCACCAGATGTTGGTCAAAAGCCAACTCTAGCTGCTTGCTTGGCAGTGGGTCTCTCCATAGGGCGTTCCCAACGTGGCAGCTCACTTCATCAGTGCAAGCCTGTATGAGGCAAAAAGACAGTGGAAGCAAGACAGAGGTCACAGTCTTTTGCAACTTAATCCCAGAAATGCCACCTCATTACTTTTTTTCATATTGTCCTTATTAAAAGTGGATTGCTAGATCCAGCCCATTCTCACGTGGAAGGAAATGAAGCACAGCCATGAACACCAGGAACTGAAGATCACTGGAAGCTGTTTCGGAAGTCGTCTCCCATAGTAGTTAGCACAATGGCTAGCACAAAGAAAGTGCTCACTGTTTTTTCTCTGAGTTGGTTATAGTCCTAAGAATTTTGCTTTAATGATAGGCCCAGGAGCTATGGGCTGAGGTTTAAAACTGGTCTGAGGGTTCTTGTAAAGGGATGTAGCTTCTGTGACAATTTATTTACGTCTGAGTTTTTCCTACATAGGTGTTCCCCACTCTCTGAAAGTAGAGCACTCCTATGAAATTGTTGGTAAATCAAAGGAGCATAAAGCGAAGAAGCAGTGATCTCAGGACAGGTCTTGCTGATGGTGGCATGAAATAGATGGAGATGAAGCACAGGTGCTCACAGACACAGTTCAAAGTTCTGGCAGCTTGATGCTGAGTGTAGTCCTGGGGAGGAGCGTGGCAGGGCCACTCTTGCTGCCTCTAGAAAGCCTTGCTGCAAAACAAACTCTGAAGATTATTTTGTCTCCACCATTTTTATTTATTTATTTATTTTTATTTTTATTTTTTTGTGGTAAAAGCAAAAATCCTCTTTGGATTTCTTTTAGTTAGCGGACACAGGTACAGGTATTAACGTAGGTCTTTTGTAAAACTGAAGAATTGTGAAGTAAACTTTTGAAAAGAGGGGTATGCATACCTGTGTATTCGTGGAAAACAAAATGACCTAGTGAGTGAAAAGGGTGGAATAGGTTGCTAAGAATTTAAGGAAAGTGAAGAGAAATATAAATATGGATGCGGTTATTCTTCCCTATTCTCCCAATCCAATCGTAGGTTCATGGGCTAGAACTAGAAAAAAGAGAGTTCCCTATGTCCAATGTGCATCCCAAACCTACCATAACGCTCGCTCTCAGCAAACACTCGAGGCATCCTGGCTTGTTCGGTGCAACCATAACGTCTAACCTACATCTGTCCCTGGTCCATCTGGATTTCCATCTCTTCTAATGCCCTGACTTCAGTTTTCGGACTGAATGACCTCATCTTTCCCTCTTTCAGCAGATACCCACCCAAGTGTCTATGTCTCAGACATCACTTTGCAACTGCTCCACCTGTGTGCTCTTAAAATCTGAACTAGCTCTCTCTGAATATACCTGTCCCCTCTCACACTCCTATTAACCTTCCATAAGATCCAACCACGGGACACAGTCACTCCATTCTGTTGTCTCATCTTTTCCTGCTATTCTTCCCTATGACAGCCTGGGATCGGCCATATAAGTCAATTCCACCATTCGATTTCTCAGTTTCTGAAGGTAAGCCTTTTCCCAGTGCTGGGTAAATCCCCAGTTTACTTCCCCTGCTCTGGTTTCCAGGCTGCCAAGAGTCATTGCAGAAAGTTAAAAAACAACAATGACACTGATTTGGCCCTCTGCAGTTTTTGCTGGTTAACTTCAGCAGGAGCCTCAATATTCCTACGGTTACACTTTACAGTCAAATGCACATGCTTCAATTCGGAATCTGCCGTTTTCTGGCAATTTGAACCTAAACAAAATATTAAAATTCCTCATCTATAAAAGGGGGATGGAGTGCAACTGAAAAAATCTTTCCTTATTTTCCTTCTCTTTAAACTCAGAAGCATTTAATTCTTTTGATCATAGGCTCCTCTATTGACTTATTTTACTATTTGTGATTCTACACTATTCCAGTCTTTTCCTACCTCTATAGAAAGACCTTGTACAGTGTTTGCATCATTTCTCATAATCTGCCTTATTATTATGATGGCTGGTATGTTTGACTGGGTGCCTACTCATCACAAGTACCCAAGTACCCAAGAACACAGCTCTGTTGACCCAGATTTGCCTATTTTGCAGTCAGCACGGTGCCTTACATATGGTCGGCACTTAGTAAACAGGGATGCATCTCACTGCTCCTGAAGTTTTAGCTGCATTTACTGCATGTGTAATCCAGTAGAGCAGTTCTCTCCTTTCGTTTATTAAATGCCTGAAAAATTGGAGGACCATGTTTATTTCGAGGTCCATCCCTCTTTGGTGGCCGTTGCTTTCTATATGTGAAAAAGCCACTAAGACCCAGAGTGTAACACCAGGGAATGAGCTTTATAATGAGGGACCACTGGCCTTAACTGCCATACTGGTTGATAATTTTAGTTCGCAAAGATCATAACCTATAAAAAGATGTGGGAAAAAAATGAACATAATCACAGCCTTTTGCCTCCCCCACCTCCTCCATGAGATTAAAGTAGTTCTCATTTAAAACTGGGAAATGAGCCTGGCTGGTGTGGCTCAGTGGAATGAGCATCGTCCCATGGACTGAGAGGTCCTAGTTCAATTCCCGGTCAGAGCACATGCCCAGGTTGCAGGCTCGATCCCCGGGAGGGGGGGGTGGGGGGATGGGGAGGGGGGGTGCAGGAGTTAGCCAATCGATGTTTCTCTCTCACATCACTGTTTCTATCTCTCTCTTCGTTCCTCTCTTTCTAAAAAAGAAATCAATAAAAACCTATTAAAAAATAAAATAAAATTGGGAAATGACACAAAAGTAAAACTAGAAAAAAAAAATAACTAAAAATGTTACATTATCTACTATCAAGATATTACCTTGTTTGGTAGATAAACAGAGAACACTTCAGCAAGTGAACCAGATATCTCATTTTGATATCGTACACTGCTGAAATTCCTTGCAGCCAGAGCTTAAAAAACTAATATTTGATCATTTTAATTTTCAAATGCTCTGACACCTCTTTGCACCTTTGGAGTCAGCTGTAAACTAATGAATCTGGAAATAATCAATTCATATTTCTTTCCTTAGTAACTTCTTATCAGAACTTGCCTGAAGCGATGTTTCTTCCTTCGTGCATGTCCAGGGAAGTCTGAAGCATTTTCTCCTTTGTGACCCAGATTCTCTGATCTGTGTGTCTGTATGTAGCTTCCAATTATGTAGAGCATCTCCTTGTACATGCTGTGTAGTCCTTATTAGTAATGTAGGAAAACAAGTAACGAAACTATGATAGGTTGTATTCTCCCAAGGACACTTGAAGGAAACATTTAATTTGTATTTTTTTTTTTTTTTTTTTTTTACCATTTAATACTTCTCTATAAAATATGAGTAACCAATGTTTCTGGCTATTTCTCTCACCATTCCATGTAGAGCACCAGACTATTCCAAAGCCCCATTTTTAAAGTAAACTTGAGCCTAGCCAGTGTGGCTCAGTGGTTGAGCATCGACCCATGCACCAAGAGTTCACTGGTTTGATTCTCAGTCAGGACACATGCCCAGGTTATGGGCCAAATCCCAAGTGGGGGGCATGCAGGAGGTGGCTGATTGATGTTCTCTCATTGATGTTTCTATTTCTCTCTCTCTCCTTCTCTCTCTTCCTCTTTCTCTAAAATCAATAAAAGAAAGGAAGAAAGAAAGAAAGAAAGAAAGAAAGAAAGAAAGAAAGAAAGAAAGAAAGAAAGAAAGAAAGAAAGAACACTTGGGCGTTTAAAGAGGGTGTTTCACATCTGCTCTTGAACAATCAGTTGTCGCTCACCTTTTCTGCTGGGTACCATGACACTTTATACTGGCATGACCTTGACCACTGCACGCTGCTATCTTCCTCTGGTACCGATGCTGGAGCTCGGGAATTCTAATGGTGTCAAAGCCACACGAGCATGTGAGAGGAGGTTGGGAAAATGCATCTGTGTCCTATCCACAGCGTGCCCTGCTACGAGGATGCCAGGGCACTACTGCTGTGCATGGACATTTAATTAAGCTAAATATTTTCTTGCTCGCTGTTCTTTTTTCTGCTTTCTCCCATACCACTCAGGCTTCAGAGGATTCAAATAGGACTCAGTTGCTCTTCTGGCCAAGAGACAAGGTGGAAGGACAATAATGTTGTGCTCAGATGACTAAAGCTTTGGGTCTCAGTCAAGTTTGTCTCGACAAAGCCCTATATTTCTGGGGTTGGTGTTCTTTCCCAGATGTTTCCTCAGCTGGTGGGTTAGGCCTGCTATCTCCCCGAGCCTGCCTGGGCAGGTGAGAACGTGTGCTTTGAGGCTCACACCGCAGGCTCTGCCTCAGACGGACATGAAACGAAGCGACCTGGCCCATGAGAACGTGCTCAGCCTGGAGCGGGTGCCCAGGCCATGCTCTAGCTTAGTGCAAATGTTTCAGTCACAAGCAATATTCAGTTCTTTAAAAAGCAACATGATTAAGTGTGGATTGGTTTTGTTCCCATTTATGAAATCTTAGTAGAAAGGAGTACACTTGATTTGGGCATGAGTCAGGGTGAATCAAGTATATGGATTAAATCGCTCAGTCATTAAGTTTAAGGGGCATTGGGGTACCATTTGTTGAATAAACTCAAAGAAAGTATACAACTGTACCCTGAGGCCCAATAGTAGTGTGTCACTGAGCTAGGGGCCTGCTTATATGTCGTGATTCCCTAGGAACATTTTATTTACCCAAGAGCTGTGTCTTTCGAACATCTTGAGTGAGACTCTCAGTAATAAACAGATTTTCAGATTTTTTTTTTTTTTTTTTTGGAACGTGCCACTAGTGGGAACTGAACCCGGGGCTCTCTGGTCCGCAGGCTGATGCTCCAACCTCTGAGCCAAACTGGCCAGGGAGATATAAACAGATTTTTAAGGAATGACCCAGTATACCCCACACACATGTTCACATGTGTTTGTACGTCTATAGAACAAAACAAATTTCACCGAACAATAGCCACCCTCATTGCATGTAACATATTCTAATTTTTTTTCTGTACTGTGTTTTTCTTCTTCTTCTCTTTCTTTTCCACCCTTCTCTCTCCTCCCCCTTCCTCCCTCCCTCCCCTTATTTATTTATTTTTTTATTGCTCATCAGGACCAGCTGATGGGTTGCCATTTCAAAAGCACGGCCTGAAAAGATGTCATGAGATTTCAAAATACCTCAGAGCAGGTTAAGACTATTTGGAAATTCTGGAAAACTACCAATGACTTCTAAAAGTTTTCCTTCAAGAACCTAGATAAGATAACCCCCAAAAGACGTGGCTTCAGTGTGACCCCAGCCCGTTTTCAGAAGCTCAAACATCAGGCCAGGTCACGTGGGGCATTTAGAAGTCTCCTCCTTGGGCAATGCGCTGTTGAGGGAAAACACAGGGATGGACAGGGCGTCTGAGACTGGTGATCAATGCTACACAACCTCTCAGACTTGTTTGGCATTTGTCCTCACCTCTGAAATCACTGACACTCAACAACGAGGCCTGCTCTCCACCTGAAAACTGGACAAAGAGGCTTGTTAGTTGAACAGTCCTCTCCTGAGGGTTGTGGTGGGCGGGGAAAGGAATGGGAGAGAAGGCCAGTAAAGAAGATATCTGAATACCTACCCTGTCCATGAACATCTGGGACCCTGCAGTTCTCTTGTTTAGCCTCATCGTGAGAAGGAGAGAAGTTAAAGGAGTCTCATTATTCTCCAGCTCGTGTAAGACACTGATTTCCACCCTTTACCCTCATCTCCTTCCCTGTAACCTGAGCCAAGACTTACACAGTCTAAGATCAGTGTGTTTCAGGGGTGAGCTGCTCATCATCGACCTGCTGAGTCTCTCAGGGCTCCTTGGAATGAGCCTTGTTGCCTCCAGTGAAGAGGGAGGGGTTCTGCCCGGGAGGCCAGCAGGTCCTGCCCTTCCTGGACAGCTGGTGGGAGAGACTGGGCTCAATGACCTAACAAATGCCTATTGCCTTGATCTGAAATATCGTCGGCAACTTTCTGCAGACACTTGATTCATTCTTTCTGTTGTTTCCGCAGAAAACTCCCTCTGCAAACACACATTTCCCTGATCTAAAGGTAAAATAAGAGAGACGGGGACTCCATGCAAGGTCTGCCATGCAGGCTGCTGGAGAGGTGCTCACGCTGGTCCCACGTCCCCGAAACGGGCCTGCCGAAACCACGCTTTCACTCCCACGGAGACCTTTCGCACTGCGGTGGGTTCTGCAATAAGATGGGATGCTAAAGTTGAGACAATGACCTCACAAAACACATTTGAAGATGTGTTTCTTTTTAAAACATAAAAAAGGCAAGTACCATATGATTTCACTCATATATGGAATCTGATGAACAAAATGAATGAAGAAGCAAAATAGAGACAGACTCATGGATCGAGAGCAGGCTGACAGCTGTCGGGGGCTGGGAGGCCTGAGTGAGGGTGTGGAGGGATTGAGAAAAACTCAGGGCCATGGACCACATTGTGGTGATTGCCAGGGTTAGGGGGAAGGTGGAGGTGGAGGAGGGTATAGGGGAGATAAAGGGTGATGGACAGACTTGATTTGGGGTGGTCAACACACAATACAGTGTATAGATGATAGAAGGATGCACCTGAAACTTGTATAACTTTGTTATTCAGTGTCACCCCAAGACATTCAATAAAAAGGAGGGGAGTAAATGCATATGATGGCGTTGCTTTGGTTGAGATGCTCAGATGAGTCTATGGCCTCACAGTCAGCACATACAAGGTAGATGGTCTATGTATATGCAACCATCTCAAACAAAACACCTGCCCCTCCTTTTCCCGATGTGTGGCAGCTCATCCTGGCAATGGGACGCAGGAGGAGTTGAAACTGAGGTGCACAGGCACAATGACTTCATACCGTGAGGTTCCCCTGTGGCAGAGGAACCCTAGCACTGAGGCCTCTGGACTCCAGCAGCCCCTACTCACATGCTTGCTCTCTATTCCAGGAAGTCTAAAAGGGCTGGGTCAAGCCTTGTGCTCTGTTCAGCAGTTCACATAGGCTGTGCGTGCTGATTATAACTGTTGACACAGCCTTTCCCTGGGAGGCCATGGACACCTTGTGGAAAACAGGACCCCACAGGGCCACTGGGGGACCATTCCCGAAGTTGCTGCTTCAGTGTGCAAAACAATAGCCAAGGGCCTTGCAGAGATTCCACGCTGCTTCCGAAACTGCCGGGTGAACACCCAGGGAGCAGCGGAGGTGAGAAGCTGCTTTCATTAAGCAGAAAAGGCTTGGATTGAAATAATAAGGCAGTATCTTTCTCATTTTTTTGTGGTGGCTATTTTTTAATCCTCACTGGAGGATACGTTTTCTATTGATTCTAGAGAGAGAGGGAGAGAGAGAGAGAGAAACATCAATGTGAGAGAGACACATGGATCAGTTGCCTCACGAATATGCCCCGACTGGGGATGGAACTCTAAACCTGGGTATGTGCCCTGAGTGGGAATTGAACACGCAACTCTTCGGTGTAAGGGACAATGCTCTAACCACTTAGCCACACTGGCCAGGGTTATCTTTCTTATTTTGAATGAGCTGCCCATTTCTAAGTGTTTTACAAACAACATCTCCCACCATCATGACAGGCTAGAGTGTAGTGCTCTTATCTCATCTTAGAAATAGCAGGTAGCTGGCAAATGACTTTTTACAGCAGTCACAGAAGGAGATAAAGTTCTCTGGAACCCTCTTTCCCCCCTCAGCTTCCTAACTTTGCCACCATTCGCCCCCCGTACCAGTCATCCCAGCACAGTTTCTGTCCAGTGAACCACACCCTGTGCTTTCTCACTGCCCTGCCTTGTCATTCAGACAATGTTCCCCTCTCCACTCTGTGTAAACCATGCCCATCCCCCAGGGCTCCCGCCAACTCCACTTCCTCAGGAACATTTCCATGAGCGCTCCAGTCTGGAAATGCACCTTTCCCCCCTCGGATGCCTTCACATTCCGTTGAAATATATAATTACTGCCTCTTCATGGGGTCACGTTCTATCTCCCTAACTAGAAGGGCAGCTTTTCAAAGGCAAAACCTCGCTCTGCAAAGTCTCTTTCAGGACAACATTTTAAAGGCAAGGACAAAGTGTGAACCGGCTCCCTCTCGTGTCCTCACCGGGCAGGCACCTGGCAGCCTCCCGATGCACACAGGTCCACTCCGTGTTACAGCTTCACAGCGATTCACATACTCCAGATCCAGGTGGAAGCTTATGTTTTGGGAGCTCAGATAGTATCTGAAGCTCAGATACTCTTAGGTAGCCTTTCTGAATTGTACTTGCTGCTCCCAAGAAGTGGTTCCACTCTGGGTACATATTATCGTCCCGGGGGGTGGGCCAGGCTGCCAAAAGGCAGAGGAATGTCTGAACCGGCAGATTAATGAGCAATCAGAGGGGAACTGTGGATCCCCATTCAAGCTCTTGGAAAGTGTCTGTCTGGGGTGTGATAAAAGGGCCTGGATTTGGGGCCAGCGGGTGAGAGTGAGTCCACATGTCTCCTACCTCCTGCTGCGGGAGGCTGCACAACAATGAGGAGTCGGCCAGGCAGTGGCACGTGGGGGGCAGCTGACTCCAGCTGGTTGAAAAGAGGCCATTTGTCCCGTTCAATGGGAATGTGTACAGAGGCCCGCACAGTCTGGGCTGCAAAGTGGGAGGGGGCAGGCAGTTGTATTTTTGTATGCGTGTGTGTGAGAGACGAAGCCCTCTTTCTTTGCTTTTCAATCAGCTCTCTCTACTCAATAAATCACCAATAAGAATAACCTATGATCTCACCAGTTTTACTAGCTGGTAAAGACATAAGTGCTCTAGGGGAAAAGGCTTGAATGGAATTCTAGACATTAGGCCCCACCAGATATTTCTCAACCCGTGGCAACAGGATTGATCAGAAACAGCTCAAACACTGTTCACGCTACGGCTGAATATTCTAATTAACGGCACGATGGTCCTAAAAAATATTGCTTTCTTAAGTGGATATTCATAAAGCTTGGAAATCTCTGGCCTACAAGGCAAGTTCTACGGAAGCGATATTTGCAGCCAGTCCTGATATTCCTATCAGTAGGATACGCTTTTAGGGGCCACACACTCAAAATCAGCTGGTCACTGACTGCCAGGTGAGGCACCCAGATAGGGGCTACAATATACAATCAGACTTCTAAAGGAAGATTCAGTAAACTGGTTTTTGGAGGAGATTTCTTGTTCAAAGGGTGATGCAAGGGTGAGTATTTATACATATGTGTAGCATTTTTGTGTCTGTGTGTATGTGCACTTACACACATACACCTGTATTTGGCAGTAGAGAGTGAGGGAGTTATAACACCTTCTCTCTCGTCCTTCATACGAAAAGGCATAAGCTTTTACTCTGGCACCATTCAAAGTCAAGGCATGGGGTCCTACCTCCTCATTTCTCCCTGAGAGAGAACTGAGGCCCAGAAAAGTTAAATGGCTTATTCAGTGGTATTTGTTCCTTTAGGTTGTACCAGGCCCTCTACCAGGTCAAGGTCAGAACTCAGATCTCTTGGCCTCCAGACCGGAACTTTGTTCCGCAGTAGCTCACTGTCAGTGTTGACATAACCCACTGAGCCAGGCAGTTGAGAATCTGCAAAGAGAAAGGGACTTTCCCTTCTCACGCAGGTGTCTCTACCTCTGAAACAAGCCTGGTGATTCTGACCCAAATGGCCAATTATCTGCTAGCTTCATTCTACGAATCACTGATCCCTGTCATTGGTCTGGAAGTTGAGAGTTGGCTCATGTGTACTGGGCTGTAAACCCAGCCGCTGCTGCGGAGTCAGGGAGGGTGACTGAATCGCTGCCCAGGGCTTTGAGGCAGTCACTATTACTCCCAGAGAACCCACAGCAATGTTTTTGCAGCCTTTCTTTTTGTTGCGCCTTTCGAAAAAAAAAATCTCATAGAGGTTATTTTTTTAAAAAAAATATATCCCTACATCCCTATGTTCAACTTTAAAAAATCACCCTTAATAATTTCCTTAGAATAAGGACAGCATTTTTTTTTTTCTTTAGAATTATCTCTTCCACCAAATACTATGTTCTTTTCTTCTCTGATGTGCCTTCAGGAAAGCCTAAAAGTTGGAGAACAGGAGAAATGTCCACTTTGCATCATTTGCATCCTTGTGATTTTAACTCAAAGTTGCTACCGGGAGGGGATAGGGGAATACAAAAATGAGTAAGACAGGGACTCATGCTTCAAGAAGCTACTATTTCAGTATGGGAGATAATAAAAGCATATGCGTACTGTAATTTAAGGGGGAAGAATATGAAAGGCACCGAAGAAACACTCATAATTTCCTCATGGGGTCCTCAGCCAAGGCTTGAAGCCAGAGGTAACATTTGAGCTGAGTTTTGAATTGATAACATAGGAACCTGTAGCCAGGTCAGGACTATCATTTCAGGCAAAGATGTTATGACAGCTTCTTGGTAGCTTTTGCTATTATAAAATTCCTTTCAGAAGGTTGAAGCTTCCAGTGTCTTCATAATTTTCCAAAAAATATTCCTGCATTTCATCTTGGGTTTCGGATACCCAGCCTAACTCATTGTCAATAAAGCGTACATTCAGATAGGATCCCAATGTATCAACACCATACAGGTGTGGGCTATAGAAGCAAACACTCGTGGTCTTTACTGAAGCAATGATACTGGGACACTGTCACACAGAAACACACAATGCAGGATGACATCCCAGCCTTCTCACTGTGCCAGGCCCTGTTTTAAGAGCCTGATGGCTATGAACTCCTTAACTCCAACAATAATGGGTGAAGATAACTTCAAGACAAATTTCTATTTTTATCTTCATTGTACAAATGAAGAAACTGAATGGAGACACAGAGACTTTAAGTAACTTGGCCAAAATCAGTCGTTAAGTGCTTGAGCTGGGATTCGAACCCAGACATTCTGACTAGAGAGTATATGCACTTTAACACTATATTAGACAGACCCTTCTCCTGAGTAAAATAATGATTATTGAATTGAATTATTTTATTTATTTATTTGCTTATGTGAATCGAATTATTTATTTTGTTGAGAAACTACTATCTTCTATGTCATGAGTTGAAAATAAGAAGAAAATGAAGAAGTGATATCTCACCTTAAAAAGTCTATCTAATGTGGAAGTGGGGTACAGACTGAAAATCCCCAGAAGAGGGGGTGGTGGGGGAGAGATAAACCACAGAACTTATATGCATGTATGCATGAACAATGGACACGGACAACAAAGCTAGGGACAGGGTGGGGAGGGTGGGGGAGGGAGAATCAGAGGGGGGAAAAAGGAGAAACATCTGTAACAAAAATAAATGAATTAATTAAAATTTTTTAAAATGTCTATCTAAAACCTTGAAAAAGCTATTATTTAAAATGATGCCAATTGCTAATAGAGAGAAGACTAAAGTCTCTGAACTTTTACCTTTTAGGTCTTATATTAGAAATAATGCTAGATACTGTCAATGAGGCCCCGAAAAATCTCAGTGGCTTAGCATAAAATGTTATCACTCAGTAATCCAAAAGGATGTTTCTGTTTGGGCAGCTCTCCAAGCAGGGATTCAAGGACTCTGGCTCTTTTTGTTCCTGTTTCTGCTGTCTCCCCAAGTTCTTCTCAGGGACCATCATTCCCAGTCAGCTAAAAGATGTAAAGATATGGAGAATCACTAAAAAAAAAAAAAAAAAGATATGGAGACTCATACATGGGAATATTTTAAGGCCAAGGTCAAGAAATCATACATATCACATACACTTACATTCCTTTGAGTAGAACTAATTACATGGCCAAACATAGAAGCTCTGGGACCTGGGAAATGTAGTCTCACCGTGGGCCCAGGAAGAAAAAAAAAAGAGGTAGGTTTGATGATTAGCTAGAGGTCCCAAAGACATATCCTTGCACCATCAACTTTCTAATTCATTGAATTGCCCAATGATGCCAGTAGGCTGTTTAAAACGGCATGTAAATTTTAAAATTCAGGAACATTATATAGATAACCCATCACACATGGAGATAGAATATGATAAGTGGAGGGAGGATCCTGCTTCTGTGTTGGCAATATAAAAGGGAAGGAAGGCATTTACTTAACAGGGCTCCCATTCTTTATTCTTCTCATCCTAGTATTGGATATTGACAACTGTGTAAAATGCTAAATAGAAATTTAATTATTTGTGCATAATTTCAGCTACTCTAAAAATTATGCCGAATATATATTATCAAATGTATGGTAGAAGGTGTAACGAGGACTAACATTTATTGAGTATTTAAATAGTTAGCAATCACTGTTTCAGGTTCTTTCCATGGTATTACTTTTAATTCTTGTAAAGTATCATTATTACACCCATTTAATAGATAGGGTTGATAGGGTTTAAATAATGTGCCAAATATCCCATACATATAAATGCCAAAGCCAGGATTCAAACCCTGTTCTGTCTAACCCCAAAATATTTATTCACCCTTGGAGTGATTAAATTTACTCAGTCTGAACAGGCATATAAATAATTCAATGGGGTAAATAACTCAAAAGCTTTTAAATTTATAACCCTGAAGTATCCAAGTAATTTCTACCACTCTCTGATTAACTCTATCTAGACAGACAATAAATGTTTATGATGCAAAGTCATCTGCAAGGAAAGGGACCCTAGTTAACTGTGTCTCAGGAGGCATTTCATGGCAGATTGTTCTCATTAATTCTATCAACATATACTGAGTGTGTATAATATGCTGGTGACTCCCAGGCTATCCAATGATGATAAAAGCCATGATGTTACCCTCCAACAGACTTCCTCCACAAAGGCAGGCTCAGGTGCTTCTCCCAAAAGATCTATACTTACCCTATTGGTATACCTATTTCAGAGACATTTGTAACTGCCCTTAAATTTGACTATAATCAACATTCTATGATCTCTCCAGCATTGCATCATTCCTGACACATATGTGTTCAGAAAATGCACCCTGCAATAAATGAATAGATAGATGGATATATTTCAGAAAAAAACAAAAACAAAAAACAATCAGTAAGAACACAGTCACTGAGACACGAATTACTACAGTGAATTCAAGGACCTAGTAGAAATTCAGTAAGTGAGGTTCAGGTTGGGAGTAGGGGAAACAGAATAAAACAAGATAGAAGCCAGTTTAGGGCTAAAAATTGTGGGCTTAATTCAAATAAATACGCCACTGAAGGAAGGCGTTTTTAATGTTCTTGTTTGTTTGAAGGCAATGGCTGAAGTGCCAACTTGATTGAAGATAATGATCACTTAAAAAGAGAAACATTTCTAAATTATGGTTTAAGCATAGACCAGTCTAGTTTCCATGAAACGTCATGGTTAAAGGCCAGGAGAAAGCTGTATTTTGTGGGCCTCAGATAAAGGCAATTATTTGAAAACTTAAAATCTTTCCAGTAAAGAGTTCCAGTGAATTTGCTAACCATTTGAAAGTGGATTAGGATACTGTCATAAAGTCAATATTCATGACCAATAAAAAATATATGATTGCTTAGCTCTTCATTATCGGCATGGCCTGGAGCACTGTTGGGTAAACACTTGAGAAATATATTTTGAGTGTGTTTCCTGTTCAGATGTAAATCAGAGTTTACATAATGAAAAGTGAGGGAGGAAGCAGGAGGTAAACCAAGTTAATAGTGGTAGGTTAGGAGAATAAGTACTGAGCTGGAATTTCAACATTAAAGAAGCTAGGCTATCCTCAGAGTACCAGAGAAAACAAGCAATTTATTTCACCAGGTCCTGTAAGACTTTGAACTCAGGTCGAGGGAATGGCAGGAAAGAAAGTGCTTTGCACTCAGAATCAGGAAAATTTGTTCCAGATCTGCCACTAACTAGATGTGAGATCTTTACCATTTAACTTCTCTGAGTCTGTTTCCTCATCTGAAAGATAAGGATTTGAAATGAGGCTATTAGACCAGATAATCTAAGAAATTCTTTCTGGCCTTAAATAAGCTATTAAGTTTTCAAAGCATGTAATTTAATTGTTAATTCACCTTGCCTCACACTACATTCCTTAGAATGACGTAGCATTACATGCTTATGAGTCCTGATATTAGTGTCCAGTTATCCAGCATCAGACTCCTGATTTGCTAACCTGAAGAAAGGGTGGGCCCAAAGATTGCCAGGCTAGGGCTGGTGTTGCCCATTGGGTAATTCAAGAGAGATGGTCTTCACTATCCTACCAATTTTAAGATCCAGGGGCAGAAGCTAGTGAAAGGCCAGATTCGAAGATGAAGCTGTAGGTTGGATACAAAGCCAACAGAGATGGATGAAAGTATGGGGGGAGGTCATTATACCAACTGTATTGGTTGTCTATGGCTACTATAACAAATTACCACAAATTTAGTGGCTTAAATAATACAAATTTATTTCTGTAGGTCAGAATTCCAAGATGGGTTTCATTAGGCTAAAATCAAAATTTTGGCAGGGCGTGTTTCTTTTCTGGAGGTCCTGGGAAAGAATCCATTTTCTTGCCTTTTCTATCTTCTAAAGGCTACCCACATCCCTTGACTCATTGTCCCCCTTTTCTATCTTCACAGTCACCCATGTGGCATCTCTCTGTTTATTCTTGTATAGTCATACATTCCTCTTCCACTTTTTTTAAAAAATATTTTTTTTCTTTATTGATTTAAGAGAGAGAGGAAGGGAGAGAGAGAGATAGAAACATCAATGAAAGAGAACATCCATTGTCCACCTCCTGCATTCCCCCCCACCCTGGGGATTGGGCCCACAACCTGGACATGTGCCCTGACCAGGAATCAAACCAGAAACCTCTTGATGCATGGGTCAATGCTCAACCACTAAGTCACACCAGCTGAGCCCTCTTCCACTTTTTAAAAAATATATTTTTATTGATTTTTAGAGAGAGAGGGAGGGGGAGAAAGGGATAGAAACATTGATGTGAGAGAGAACCATTGATCAGCTGCCTCCTGCATGTCCCCTACTGGGGACTGAGCCCAGGGCATGTGCCCTGACTGGGAATCAAACCTGCAGTCTCTTGGTGCATAGATCGACGGTCAACCACTGAGCCACGCCAACCGGGATCCTCTTCCATTTTTAAAGACCCTGGTGATTTCATTGACCCCAATCAAATAATTCAGAAAAGTCTCTATATTTTAAGGTCAACTGATTAGAAACCTTAATTTCATCCGCAACCTTAATTCATCATAGACATGAAACCTAACAGTCAAAGAGGTTCAGGGGATGAGGTAATAGGCATCTCTGGGGATCCATTAGCTTGCTACCCATACCTGCTCAACATGAATCTAGGGGAACACAAATATCTGATTGCCACCATCCTGCTTGGTGTGCTCCATTGCTATGGCCAATCTTTACCACAATGTGTGTGTGGTATAAACAACAACAACAAAACATAAAAACTAGACTTTGTGTTCTGAAATCATTAGTTTGAATCATTGGACAAACTTTTTATATCTAAAAATGGGGATAATAATGCATATTGTGAAGGGTCATTTTGAGGATTAACATAATTGATAAACTGAATCTAGTGTCCTTATGTTTTTTAATCTATAACTGATATTTGAATGGTGATCACTGATATTTGTGTTTTGTTTTTACTTATTTTGTTCATTTGTTTTTGTTACTCAAGTGTTGACAATGCATACATTGATTTTTAGGAAGCCACATCTAGGTTTGTTTTTTGAGGCACATGGGAAAAGAACCAGCTTTTAATTATCCTTCAGAGCAAGAGCACACTCTCCAGGCATATAATCCATCACAGTTTTTCAAAGAACATAAACGTTTATTGGTTCAAGCAAGACCTAAAACGTTTATGTATGAAGCTTGACTAAGACTAAAATAAATCATGCTCTTGGCAAGAGAAAATTGTGTTTTACTAAACATGAAACTTCCAACCTGAAATCTGAGCTGACTTCCATGACTGGCACTAATTCTAGATCCGGAAGAGGGATGATGACTATCTCAGCAGGTTTCAACTACTCAGCCTCCCCATGCAGGAGACCCCAGGACTTCTGCAATACCCCTCATCTGTCTTGTGATGAAGAGAACCATTGTGTACAGAATTAAACACAATGGGCAAACACGGAGAACTTTTCTAGCTCTCACTCTAAGCCTTCTTGGCATTACTAAAACATGAACTGTTTTTTTTGTTTGTTTGTTTTGTTTTTTTTGTCGGTCAGTCAATTCATTTCATCTTTGTGATTAAAAAAATAAACAATGCAGGCAACTTTTCCAGTGCCTTTACTTAAATGACCACACTGGTTGTTATTGCTGCATTGACCAGTGCAGGGTATCTTAGATTGGCAGTGGTAGAACATCCTGTTTTGATTGTCAGTTCACAACCACCAGTTCAAGAGAAAACAAGGCAATGTTTGATCAAGGTCTAGAACAACTAGCATGGTGGGTGGGAATGTGGGTCAAGTTTCATGTCTCCGGAGGACATTTTGGCTCTGGTTGCCGATGTTGCATCTTTAATGCTTCACTCCTTAGACTACACTGAAGCTGCCTTGCTGGCAAATTGCTGTCTATTAGTTATAGCACTATGTTGTCATATCTTTTTGCATCTTCAAAAAGTGCTAAAACCCAGTCATTCATTTCCTTCACTTGTTTCACTGTATAACATTAACAAACACCAAGAAAAATGAGATGGCTTTACTCAGAACCACAAATATTTTTTTCTGCCTTAATATTGTATTATTATTATTATTTTGCTACCTACCAGTGTTCAATTTTCACATCAATGAATATAAAAAAAGCCTATTGTGTGCAAGCATGGTAAAGCAGGCAATGTAAGATTACAAAGAAAGCTAAGACAAAGCGTTATCTTTGGGGAGATTACAAAGTTCTTCCATCATTTTATTTCTATTTTTTAAAATATTTTTTCTTTATTGATTTTAGAGAGAGGAAAGGAGAAAGAGAGATAGAAATATAGATGAGAAGGAACATCAATTGGATGCCTCCTGCATGCCCCACACGGGGATCGGTCCCACAACCTGGACATGTGTCCTGACCAGGAATCAAACCAGCTACCTCTTAGTGCATGAGTCGATACTCAACCAGTGAGCTATACTGACTGGGCTTATTTTTATTTTTTAAGAACTGATGATGGACTGTGGAGCAGTACATGATTAGGAACTTCAGATCTGAGAGTAATACCAAGCTGAGCTACAGTCACTGTTACTCCTATTTGAAGGAAAAAAAGTTTTCATTTTGTGAAATCCTATTCTTAGTGTCTATCACACCTAAGATTGCTGGAAATTGTGTCACATAGTTAATATGTCTAGAGTATATATGGGTGGAACTCTGTCAACATGCATAGATCGGGAACTGGATCCTGAAGGATATTGCTCTAGAGAGCTGATTTGGATTTACATTTAAGGACTGGCTTATGGCACCTCTTCATGGAACAATAAGGGTGGCTTTGGTCTGTGTGTTAACTGAACTGTACATTTGGAGAGTTGCCATAAAACATCTTATATTCATTGTTCAACAAAAATGAGTGACACATATAAAAATATTTTAACTAAATCAAAGATCAGAACAGTTCTTTGGGGAGACTCTGACCAAATCCTTGTTTACAATCAAAGGAACTAGAAGATCCTCTATGGCCAAAATAGTAACATAAAGAAAATGTTGCACTCTGCATATGAAACTTGCTCATCTTCACTCCTCTCCTTCATTTGTTGACCTCTACCAACTTTAGGATAAATCCTTACAAAATCAGTGATTCCTCCTATCTTTGTCTGACTTGGAAGAATTTAAAAAAAAATCCTTCACATGGCACTGAGGAAAGGTGAGCAATGAATTTTAGAAATATTTCCATGCTAAGGAATTATCCCAAAGAGGGGCCATGAGCATGGATACCCGACACTCTTAAAGATGTGTCAATGCCAAGAGACTCTGTTGGAAAGCACTCCACAATAAAAGCCATCCACTCACTACATGGTGTTCTGTGGGCCCTGGAACACCAACATAGAGATTCACAGGATAAGATAAGCAAGATACCACACATAAATTATTTTCCTTTTATATTACTTTCTGTGGTGATAGCACTGATGACCAGTGAGAGACACTTTATCTTACACTCTTAATCAAATCACAGAATCATTCAGTGGAAAAGAATTAAGTGGCCATTTAGTTGTTTACTAAAGACCATGAGGAGTCTGGGGACCTCTGTGCTCTTTGGCTAGGTCTGTACATTTGCCATCAAGCTTTATATCCCCCTGGTGAGTTGCAGCTTGGAACTGATACCTTTCCAAACCATTTTTTCAGAGTTTACTTAAATAATAACAGAATTTCTTCAATCAAGGATTTATTTTCAGGTTATCTTCTTTGGTGTTAAGAGCTACATTTATATGTAAATATTCTTCTTCTTAGACATCCAATTTCTTTTGAAATTTGGTCTCACTACACTAAATCCTAATTTTTTAAAAATTCATCTATATTGTTGAACATATTACAAATGTCCCTCCTTTTTTCCCCATTGACACCTCCTTCCCACTCCCACCCCACCCTGCCTTCGCCACACTGCTTTTTGTGTCCACAGTGATGCACATAAGTTTTTTGGTCTATCTCTTCTAGCCCTCCTTACCCTATTCGCTCTGAGGTTTGTCAGTCTCTTCTCTACTTCTATGTCTCTGGATGTATTTTGTTCAACAGCATATTTTGTTCATTGTATTCCACAAATAACTGTGATCATGTGATACTTGTCTTTCTCTGACTAGCTTATTTTGCTTAGCATAATACTTTCCAGGTCCGTTCATGTTGTCTCAAAGGGTAAGAGTTCCTTCTTTTTTTACAGCTGCATAGTATTCCATTGTGTAAAAGCACCACAGCTTTTTTATCCACTCATCTGCTGGTAGACACTTGGGCTTTTTCTATATCTTAGCTATTATAAATAGCACTGCTTTGAACATAGGGGTGCATATATTCTTTCTGATTGGTGTTTCACGCTTCTTAGGATATAGTCCTAGAAGTGGAATCACTGGGTCAAATGGCAGTTCCATTTTTAATGTTTCTAGGAACCACCAAATTGTTTTCCATAGTGGCTGCACCAGTCTGCGTTCCCACCAGCAGTGTACTAGAGTCCCCTTTTCTCCATAACCTTGCCAGCACCTGTTTGTGGATTTGTTGATGGTAGCCATTCTGGCAGGTGTGAGGTAATATTTCATAGTCATTTTAATTTGCATCTCTCATAATTAGAGATGTTGAGCATTTTTTCATATATCTGGCCATTTGCATGTCCTGTTTGGAGAAGTGTCCATTCAGGTCTTCTGCCCATTTTAATTGGATTATTTGTCTTCCTTTTGCTGAGTTGTATGAATACTTTATATATTTTGTATATTATCCCCTTAGAGGGATCATAATTCCAGATACCAGGTTATACTACAAGTCTATTATAATCAAAACAACCTGGTACTGGCACAAGAACAGGCATATAGATTAATGGAACAGGACAGAGAACCCAGAAATTGACCCAAGACATATGTTCATTTAATATTTGACAAAGGAGGCAAGATCACACAATGGAGTAAAGACAGTCTCTTCAATAAATGGTGTTGGGAAAATTGGACAGCTACACGCAAAAAAATATGAAACTAGGCCACCAACTTACACCCTACACAAGAATAAATTCAAAATGGTTAAAAAACTTAAATGTAAGTCATAAAACCATAAAAATCCTAGAAGAAAATGTAGGTAATAAAATCTCAGACATCACAAGAAGCAGGATTTTCACAGATACATTACCTAGGTAAGGGAAACAAAGAAAAAAATAGTAAATGAGACTACATGAAACTAAAAAGCTTCTGCAGAACAAAAGAAACCAGCATCAAAATGGAAAGGGAACCCCTCTATGGGAGAACATATTTGCCAATAAATCCAATTTTTTTTTAATTCTCTCAAAAATGTATATAAAAAAAGAAAGATAAGAATAAAAAAATAATATTCCAAATTGGGATTTTAGTAGATGTTAGATGCCATTTCTCATTCTTTTAGTAATTCAGGTGCCATTTATGTGTGACCTTGGATATGGCCTCATTGGACCTAGTGCTACTTGAACAAAATATGGCACTTGTATTTGCTTTTATTTGCTTATGCTTATCTTCCTGGGCTGCTCTGTATCAGGATGTATTCTTATACACATATCTGGAATTGTGATCCAATACATCCCGACCAAACTGGGCTTCTTGACCTGTGAATCCACATCCACTAAACTTTGGGCTCACATTTTTATGAGAAAAGTAGGAATAGTATATGTATTAGTATACTTTCATTCAACCCCAACATTTTCCCAATCTTTGAAATTTAGGGACCTTTTGTTTAGCTTGTTCTCTGATATCAGTAGCAGTACAAATTGGCATGAACTGTTGGAGACATGCAAGTCCTATTTGTTAGGAATAAAAGGAAAACTTGTCCTGGATGGTGTGGCTCAGTTTCTTGAGCATCATTCGGTGCACTGAATGATTGCCAGTTCAATTTCCAGTTAGGGGCCAGGCCCAGGCCCAAATTTCAGGTTGGATCTTGGTCGGCGTACATACAAAAGGCAACTGATGGATGTTTCATTCTCGTGATTTTTCTCTTTCTCCTTCTCCCTGCACTCTCTCTAAAAATCAATAACAACATATATTTTTTTATAAAGTATACAAGGCAAATTATTCATTTTGCTTGGGGTAACTAGCCTGTATAATCCCTTTGCTCCTTAGTTTCCCACTTTTGTAATAAAATATTTTTAGTTTGATTTCCTACTGAGGATGTAGTTGGAAAAAAATGGGATTTGAGAGAAAACTCTGACCTGTATCCTCTCCAAAACATTTAATTATGGAAATTCCAAACTGCCCAATATTTTTGCTATAAACACTCAGACCAATGTAATCCTATACCTATGTAAAAACTCATGTGTGCCTATGTAAGGCAGTATGATTGGACCAGACTTAGTGGATGTAAAGTTAAATGGTCACTTTATTTGCATCATTTTACTCAAAGTTAATGTCTTCCTTCACCCAGGCTTCTTGTTCCATATTTCTCCACAAGAAACAGCTTGTCATGCAGGAGGCTCTGTTCTTTAATGACTCACACAATATTCCTAACCAAACATTTTCCTCCCGCAAGACTTTACTAGATTTCATTTCTGTGTGGAGTCATTGCTTTGTGAATTGCCAATACCAATTTGTCTTTTTCTTTCTTTCTTTCTTTTTTCTTTACTGAACAACAAAGGGAATGGTTCGAGCTTTAACAACCAAGACATAAATAAGACAAACAGCTAGAAAGCAGAACACTGTGTGGCTGTTAAACCATCAGCTCCTTTCAGGTCCTCCATAAGGATTAAGGGCTAAATGAATCTTTTCACATATTGTTACTCGGACACAAGGCATGGAATCAACTTCATTCTTCTCCTTTGAACCAAAACGACAATCGTACTGGGAAGCCTCCCACCGTCCCCTGAGTCAATTAAAGATCCTGTTACTGGAGTTATTTTAAATGGGTGTGTATAAAGCACTAGGGGACAGATTGTAGGATATAATCCTCAACTGACAGAGGGGAATGTACTAAAAGTCCCCCAGGAGATCACCCATCTTGATGTTTGTGAGACACATGGTAGCAGAGATGGGCAAACCAATTTGAATGAGATAAGAAAAGCCAAGCATTTTCTCCCCTTCCCCCAAATCCTCAGCCACCTCACAGGCTGAACCTTTCAAATACACTCAGTGTTGAGGCCATTGGACATGGATAGTAGATTAACACACCCACACAATACAAACAGGGAAGGGCCCCTCCCTTACCGACGCCAAGTTCCCGGAATCAGCTGCTGCATGGTAGGCCAAAAGCCAGCTTGGAAAGACCAGAATTGTATCTTTGCCTCTCCCTGTCTTTATTTTATGGTTCAACGGGGCCTGTGGGAGAAGAAAGTTCCATGGGTTCTTGAAAAGTCTAGAGAATGACTCGTTTTTTTTTTTTTAAAGGGAAAAACAAATCATCTATAAAATGTGCTTGCTTTCCTTTATTTGTTAAATTGTGGTGGTATTCAGGGACCACTGATGAAAGAGAATTGAAGGAGAGGTCATGAGAGACTAGGATTCACCCAAATCCAGATATAAAAGAAGAACCTTGCATATTTTTTTAAATTTCTGTAGATCCTCTCTATATTGTTATTTATGACCCTCCTCGATCTTGTACCCTCACTCTGCTAGCTATGTCATAAAACTTGCAGGGAGAGACAGAGAGAAGCTGATGTCCACACAGCCATGGGTTTTAGTGTTTGTGTAGCTGCAGGAAGGGGACTCCTCATAGTTCCTGCTGAACGGAGACCCCCTGGGTAAGGGCAAAGGAAGCGAATGCACCTGCACGATCTAACACGACTTGCTTGTTCTTTGTTTTACCTCCACCTTTAAAAACAAGGAAGTTAGAAAATCATTTGAAAGTAGGTTGCCTGAAGACCAGTTTCTCCTGGGCTAATTGATTTGTCTCCAGAACTGTCTTGTGCTCTAAGTCCAAATGCCCACGCAAGCCGAATGCTCAGCTCTGAAACCTACCCATTCCACTCAGATTTATCTTCCTCACCTGACATCTCTTATTTCTGACATATCCCCTCCTTGATTTCACACCAAAATGACTCAGTGGGAAAAATGTGAGCCATTACTGGAGGATATAGTAAGTGAAAAGTAAAAAGTAACTCCCCCTTGCAGATTTTATTATTTATTTTGATTAATTTTAGCCCTATGTATTTTTTGAAATCATGGTGTTAAATTTTGTGCTAAATGACATTTAGTTCTCTCAGATTTCCCACGGAATATGTTTGTTTGTTTTTTTTTCTCTTGATATGATCAAGCTTTCCATCAAAATAGGGAATGTGTGACCAACACATGATACAACTGAGAGAAGCCAATACATATGATGTTGTCAAAATGGTAAATGCTGAATGTGAGTGTTCACAGTGTCTGATAGTGGCTGTTTCAACGCAGACTGTAAAAGTTAAAAATAGCCTCAATCCAGGAAGTAGACTCTGAAGAAAGAGAGACTCAGTTTTGGTCTGGGTATTGGTATATTTACTTTACGGAAAACCTAGATTTTGTGAGAGCAGGGATTTTTCTCAGGAACTCTCAGTTTTTGTCAGTGAAAATTTTTCACGGATGACAAAATTCAAATCCAGAAACAGAGCTGTTAATCTGGAGCCCATATCCATGCTAAAGTCACATAAGTCCTTTCCAAAGATGGTGTAAAGCTACTGTAAAGAAAATGTTTCAGCCTTTGGTTGGGGAGTGGATGGCTTATGCAGTTCCCTTGTGGAGCTATTTTGTTCTGCCCACCTGCGCTAACTCATGCGATTGGAGCACGTTCTCAGAGTTCCCAAGACTGCCCAGTATCTCCTCCAATCATTTATTGGTTTCTTGCAGGAACCTTTCATTTTGCATAATGCTACCTTTCCTTTTATTTATTTATATATTTCTCTGCATATTGCTAATAACATACATACACAAAAACATCTTGGAAATAATCATGTGTTTTCCCATGGCTTCGAAGCAATTATAAATCATTTTTGAGGTATGAAAGAGGGACAAGGATATCATTTTTCTGGAACCTGCTCATAAAGCATATATTAGCTTATAAATTGCTTAACAGCAATTAGAATTATTGCTGTAAAATGTGCTCAGAGACTCTTTTGACCATTTATTTGTCTCTGAATAAATGATCACTAAGGAACTTGTAAATTACGTGTCCTCATTCACTCATCCAAAGTGATAGCTCTAACTATGTATTCCAAGTAATAATGTGTCCATTTAATATATGGCTCTGTAGAAGAATAATCTTGTGTTCTTAACGTTGCATGTATATGTGGCTCAAAGAAAAGTAAAATTTTCTGTAAAACTCTTATGACCCCTTTCATGTCAACTACATGTGTTTATTCATTAATGATTGTTATCCGCCCTCATAGATGTATAAGACGTTGGTCTGTTGTCCACCCTGTATCATTATATTACCTGGTTTACATAATCTGCCAATGTGCCTAGCACAGTACTTTGAGCGGTACTGATGATGCTAAGTTGGTTTCATGGTATCTCATTTCCTCCCCTTCTTTGTTTACTCTTAAAATGGGGTGAAGAATTAAGGGAGCTGAAAGTCCCACCCTCCCTCTGGACCCAAAGGGTCTCTTTTCCATGTTTGAATGCTCTGGGAAAATGAGTTTCTGATGTCCACAATTCAGAGTATGAAAACATACTTTCCCAAGTACGTTCTTCACCTTGTTCTTCACCTTGTGCCCAATATCAAAAGAGATAGTAAGGAATCACCTATTTTAAAATAGCAGCCAAGTTTTTAAAACAGTTTCCTGCTTGGTGAGTGGAGTAGTAAACACACACACACACACACACACACACATTTTAACTCCTAGAAGTACAAAAAAAAGTGAAGTTCTGTTTGTTTCATGTTTTCCTCAATTTCTAATTCCATTGACTTAACTTCAGTGCATAGAACCACCCTCCTACCTTGGGCAGTCAATCATGCCACATGGAGCAGGAGCCCTGAAGCCAGAGATATTGGATACAGTGATGAAAATACTATAAACTGTAAATCAAAGATGATGTCTAGTGTATGAGAATTTTGCCTGAAGACACATCTTTATTCCCAAAAGCCTCTTTGCTGAAGCATTTATTACGGATCCTAATTCCTCTTGCAAACTTAGTTAACACTCATGGATATCTTTTGCATACAGGGCAGAGACCATGCCGTCAGAACTGATGTGTCTGCCTGGCAAATGCAGAGTGGAGCGGAGCTGACCACAGAGAGGAAGGTGAGCACTGGAACAGTATGCCGTCTAAACTAAATGTAGCAAAAGCGTTCACTCTGTGGGCTACTCCTGACATCCTGCGCCTTAAGACCAAATACTTGGGGACCCCCAGCTGAAAAGTCCATACTTTGAGAAGTAATCCTCTCTGTTCGCCAAAGCAACGTCATGACTAGTTTTGAAATAATTAAAAAAAAATATTTGCTGTCTTCGGATCAGCTTCCTTAGAGCCAGTGTTTACTTATTTCATATTTCTGAGGTTTTCTGGCTTGCTTTCACTTGAAAGTCAACATTCTTGTCCTTCTCCCCTTGTCCTAGCATGTTTAAAGTTGAGAATGGTGTTCTTGCTTTCTTAAGAGCTCTTGCCAAGCCACCAGGCATGTGTCTTTTGTTCATCTTCTGGGAGTCCCCAGTAAATACAAGTCCTCATTCTCCCATTTAGTCAAAAACAAGGAGCTCACTTTCTTTACACATGCACTGAATTATTTTCATGCACCAAGGTAACTTATATAGGTGTTTCCCCAATGACTGGAAACTTTGGGCTACATATACCCCTAAAAATGTCTTCTTCATCCCCAGCTCCACATCGAAACATAATTAACTATCCCCTCAGTTCCAGAGTCAGGTTCTGCCCCGTCTACCTGTTTACCTGTCACATCTGTCTTTCAGAATTCTGCATGCAGACATTTCCACATCTTGGTCCTAGTTTTGACCCACTGATTTTAAGCAAAATTATATACAACTAAATTCTGAATTGATAGAGACACTTCGAGAGCTCCTCCAGAGTTTCCCAAAATAAAATTTGACCAAAATGGGGGGGAAAAAATGGAATGTGACATATTTCCCTAAATCTCAGGAAGGTATATTTTTATTGCATTCATGTAAGTGCATCCCTCAAGAAAACAGTTCTGGGACCCAAACTACTAAGCCTCACTCTCAGTCACCACCTCTCATCACATTTAGCGTTTACTTTGTTCGTCTGGTGGTTGCCACATGCAGCCGTTGTATTGTCAATTTGTTTCTTTTCTTTTTAAAAAATATCATATTCCCTATTAAAACTTAAACCTTTAGGGCATCAGGAGTATGTATATGACTGTGCTGCTGATCAATAAGCCTGGCATGAAGCTCTGGCCTAAGATGCTGGACGTCACTGAGAAAAAGAACTGCCCACTGATTTCTTGTAAATAGTCTCTTAGGAACTTTATCCTTGAGGTGACATATCCAAGAGGGGAAACCACTCCTTGGAAGTTTCAGGTAGCCTCCCCTGCAGCTTCCAGCCTGGTCTTCTTGAGCGGAGATGCCATGAAAAGCTCAGGACACTGTGCCCAGAAAGGCACTCTGAAATTATCAGCAGAACCACTGAAGAAGTGGTGAGGTATTTTCTGGAGCTAGTTTAAAGTGCTAAAAAGAGAAACTCTTATGTTCAAGGATGCCTAGAGTGTGAAGAACTGATGTCACTTCTTCAGTGTATCAAATTTCTTTTGCTTTCCCTCGACGGGAGGAACATGCTGGGTTTCGGAGTTCCGCCTTCTCACCTCTCCGCCCTTCACATTTCCTCTTTGCAGTGGAGCTCCCCCGGGTTCTCCATGTCCATGTGCTTTATTTATCCCTCGCAGCTTTTTTCCCCCTTCCAATTGCAAAATCTTTCATTTAAACATTAGCTATTAATTCATGCTAATAATAAATGACTGATAATAATGCCTGTGTATGGGGAATTCAGATTGCATACATAATATTTAAGAATATGGGGGGAGCCTGGGCCGGTGTGGCTCAGTGGTTGAGTGTCAGCCCATGAACCAAGAGGTCGCTGGTTCAATTTCCGGTCAGGGCACATGCCCAGGTTGTGGGCCCAATCACCAGTGGGGGGCATGCAGGAGGCAGCCAATCTATGTTCTCTCTCATCGATGTTTCTATCTCTCCCTCTCCCTTCCTCTCTCTATAAAATCAATAAAGAAAAAAATATATATGGGAGGAAAAGATTAAAGATTGACATTGTTACTGTGAATTCCAGGAATTAACATAAGGAAATATAGTTTAGAGGGAGAGAGAGAGGCTTAACCAAGACCCCCAACATTGGGCAAGGTAGGCAATATTCTTGCATATACAGACTCTATGAGAAAATTGTGTCTATGGTACTTTCCCATGAAGATTCCCCTCTCCCCCAGCCCAGTATTAACCTTGATGGGAATGACAAATATAGAAAATGTATGATTAACTGTCTGAGAATCAGAGGCATTCTAATGGAATGATGCAATCCAAAGAACCATTTTATATTCCAGTGATTCCGTATTCATGTCAGGCTGGTGTGTCATCTTCCAAATTCCTTTATTTTAATACGGGATTCAAATTTGGTGATTCACAAACCACATAAGATCATATAGCTGGCCTGTAACAAACACTCATTCATCCCCTTTATCAAGTAATCGGATGAATTTTACTAGCTAGGAACTCTGATAGGTCATAGAGCAGTTTTTATCAGCCATGGTGATACTAGACTGCAGTGTGTATTCATATACTTAGTAAATATCTACTGAGCAGGACATTTAGGCCAGACATTATTTCCACTACTGTGAATATAGTGGTCAACATGGCAAACTTCCTGTTTACATGTAGCAGGGCTTTTTTGTTTTAAACGAAGAATTTTCAAATTTTTTTGTCACAAGAAATTTTCAAAAAACTTCCCAACAGTAATGCACCCTCACTTGTTTCTATCCCAACACATGTTTCTGAATGTAAGAGGTCTGAGTCATTCCCCTATATTCTTCCCTGAGAGTGTCTCACACTGGAGAATATTAGAATTATCACTTTGTGTAGGAAATGTTTTTGGAAATTATTTTTTAATGAAAGTAAGTTAAATTAGGTTTTAGAATACTAAGTTCAGAAAAGAATGTTTTGGAAAGATGGCAACCCCTATCGAAACAATAATTCTTAGTCCTTGGATGGATGCCCTCATCACTGGTTTTCATTTGGTTGTCAGAGGAAGCTTGACATTCTGAGTGTATTTGCTACCATCCAATGACCTTAGGTGTGTACAGCTTTGGGGAAAGCACTATCATTATCATGACTCTTACACGCCACACTCAAGGATTTTACCCTACTGTAATGAATACTGAGTGAAGGAGTGTGTGATCCAGAATCTGAACTGATATCTTTCTAAATACCCCATGCTAGGATTTGTTTGAACTTGGTGGAGATGGGAGAGGTCGATGATTATGTTATTAAAACTTCTATAATTTCCTAGTTCTTGCTACCTCTTTCCTATGTTTAGGGTATATATTTTTTACCCTACATTTGTAATCATTTGATTCCTCTTTAATAGAAGCTGATCACCAAATGCTTAAAATTTGGTAACCTTCTAAGTTGGGTTCCTGGACCCAATTCCAGTGTGTGTGTGTGTGTGTGTGTGTAGACTTCTCCACACCAACAAGCAATTCTTGGGCACTCATTACTCTTATTGTTCAGGAAAATTCCAAGGATTTTGGGAGTTGTGAGCCATCTGAATAACCAAATATATGATTTCTTGTAAATCATAATATCTTACATTTCTAGCAAACCCAGGCATCTGGAACTACAGTATTAAAAAAAAAAAAAATCTAATCTAATAACCTTGTCAGCCTTTGCTAGACCTCGTTTTCCTTCCTGCCAAGGTTTTACTTTCCAAAACCAATGTCTTCCATCACCCCAAATCTACCCTACAAAGCACCTGCCAGGCGCTAAGTGGCAGGTGATACAGACAGTGACCCAACCTCCTACCAGTGCTTTTCACTTCCCATCGTGCTTCATTCCTGCAGACCTTTCTCATCTTGGGCCCTCACTTTCCTTCTCATATTTCTGTTTCTGTCACCCAGATGCAGGTGTGTCAAAACCAGTGTTTGATTCCATCAGTAGACATTTCAGAAATATATTAAATATGTTTTGTGTGCATGAACAAAATAGCCAATTGGCTGCTTTTTTTTTTTTTAATGTTTCAACCAGTGGCATTGTTTTTTATATTAACATAAAGGTGAAAAACTATCAGTTGAGAATTGCATACCCAGCACTAATAGGCAAACGAGCTGCACCTTAAAGAATCTAATTTGAAGTTCCAGAATCTCACAAAATTACTAATGTTGCATTTTAGGGACTAGTCCCTATAAGTCTAAGTAGTGGGAATAGAAGAGAAGAGAATGGGAATGCTGGGCAATCCAACACTTTCTACACGGGCCGTCGTTCAGCATATTGCTGATTAGGGCCATATTTAATTAGTAATAAACATGGCCATCGACAGAGTAAGGACATTTATCAGCATCTTTCTACTGGGAGCTCACTGCTCAGTTAATCATATATATTCCGTTACCCAGATACTTTGAAGACCTCCGCAAGTAGCAAGTCATGATTAAAGACGGCAAAGTGAAAGCTGAAAGAATGCCAGAATGTTAACAAAACATTTGTGGGTAACTCGGAGAATCCCAGATAAAAACAAGTTTCTCCGTATTTCCAGGAATTGCACATAAGCTTCAGTAAAAATTGTGGGAACTTAGCACACTAACCAACAAAGGAGATTGGATGCATTTTAAGAGGTAAAAGACCAGACACTGCAATTATTAGAGTTAAAAGTGGCGAATTGGAGATCTGTGATTGCTTTGTCTTCTCCAAGAAAGGCACACTGGTTAAGGACTTCCTAGAAGTTTTCCCTTGCTGTGTGCCTGACCATAATGCACAGCCTCCCCTAGAAGGGTGCCCTTGCATGTAAACCGTGTCAGTTGCTGGCCGAGCTTGTGTCTCATTTTCCTTTATCGTGTCACAAACGAAGCAGCCGCGTGTTTGCGTCTCACCCTGTGCCTCTCGCCACATCCAGGGCTGCGCCGTGCATGGTGTGCCGTCAGAAATGCCTATTGAATGAACTTCTTGTCTATGTTGATCCTATTAAGCAGATAATTGCCTAATCTCCACTTGGCTTTGTGCTCCATAGGCACAACACAACAGGTGAAGTGAATAAAAGCTCTCTTCCAGCAAATACGCTCATGAATGGGGTCTTTCTCTGAGAGGGCATGGTCGCCTGCACCTCTGGAAGACAATATTCATCTCACACCAATGAGCAGATTAGACCCAGAGCAAAGTTGACCCAACAGATCAGATTTAGTATCAGCACAAACAAATCTTTACGGAGGAGAAGTCAGGGGGAGGCCCCGCCCAACAGGACTTTTCCTTTCCAGCTCCACTTTTCTCCCAGCAAACATCCCTACCCCAGACATTCCGATCACCATCAACACTGTTTACTTGGGCTGAGGCAAAACTCAATAAGATCGATTCCAAGTTACAGAGCCAGATATAAGGAAGAGGAGAGCTGTGGTATGAATGTGGGGGTGGGGAGTGGGGAGAAAGGAAAGGAAAAGGCATCTTACCTACACATACAATAGTCAGGTTGCTAACCATGACATGAGACTGTGGGGAAGGATCCACCTCTCCACAACTCTATTGCATTTGAGGCTCTGAGTTCATCAGATACAGTTAGCCAGCATTGCAGGGGACATTCTACTATACCTGAAGGTCGAGAATGTTTACTTGAAGAAAGTTATTTCAAGCAGCTACCTGTATGTCTTACATCCCAAGCCTCAATACATAAAAATATAAATATGTGCCCCATCACGATATTTTCATATTGGGTAACTACAGAGAATATTTTGGCAAGGGTGCTTAATCTAAAATGTTCAATTTTAATCAGTTTGAACTATGGTCTGTCTTTCTGTGAACTGAAAACCACCAATCAATTTTCCTTTATCTTTTTTTCTGTTTTTCTTACCCAAGGCAATGCCTTTTGTAAAAGGGTATTTATTTTTAATGGATTTTTTAATGAATTTTTCAGTCAAGCTATTAATAATGCCATTAATTATAGGCAGCTTGTATTAAAGTGCATGCTGGCCTCTTAATCCTGACCCCCAGCTATTGGCTTGCAGCTAATCCAGCCTGGTGCTTGGCAGAGAAGGGCAGGACTCAGCCAGCGGCTGCTAGGAAACGGGATGGGAAAGGCAGAACCATGGGATAAGAGGGAGGAGGGCTCAGATAGAACGTTTTGTCTCTTCTTTGCCAGAGGGCCTGAAGTTTAAAGCCAGATGATGTGGGAGTGGGGTGGGATAATCCCGCGGATGCCACGCAAGCACTTAGAAGAACTTCCCGGTGGAAGGGCTTTGCTCTGCCTTCAAGGCCTGGCCGACTTGATAACCCCACAGGAGCCCTGCGCTCCCTCACCTGAGGCGGTTCTGTGCGTCTGCCTCGGCTCCAATCTGCTTAAATCGACCAAACAGAAGCCTCCGCCGCATAATGGATTCCAATCCCTAGCTTTCTTTCCTTCTCCACCGCCGCTCTCTCGTGCTAGGAAAAGTGTTTTAATTACCATTTGCTTTCAAGATAATTCAGTGTTCCAGAAGTTCATCCATTAGCGAAAAACGCTGCTGTGGGGTGCCGCCGATGGGCGTGTTGTGTGTTTTTTTTTTGAGGACGTTGGCAGGTAGTGCGAGCAAACTATTAGGTTTCGGTGAGTAATAGTCAGCTTTGGGGAGTCTTCTGTTGATTGTTGTGGTTGACAGGGGCGTTCCCTTTGAAAGAGGGAAGCCACTTTGATGTGAAGATGGTAGAAAAAAAGGCTTCCAGGGACTGTAGCAGCCCAAACTGGAGAAAGGAAATGTCAACAATAACCGCTGAAAAATAGTGAAAGTAGACAGCTGAAGACCTATTTATTGTGATCATGAAGCAAACAGGCAGGAAAATAGGAATGTGTGAGTCCTCCTGACAGCAACCTATTTTGTCTTTCCAAGGGAGTGGTTGCATGCAACTGGTATGAGAGAAAATATTGTCTCTAATAACAAATCCATCCTAATCAAAATAAACACAAATCCTCGTGGCGTTAGTTTATGAAGGACAGACATAGTTATAGCTATTTTCTGGTGCAATGATTTTGACATAAACCAAGGTGAAGCCTCACTTTTCACGAGTACCCCAACTAAATCTGGGTTCAGTTCTCCAAAAAAATGAAAACTAGTTAAGGGGTTTATCTCACATTGAAGTTTGGTAAATATTTACATTGTGTTGCAATAAGAGAGTTTCATGGGAAGTTGATTTCAGAATCAACGGATTTATTAATGACACTTTACTTTTATTTTTTTCAACTATAAACATTATCAGTTTCTCATCTGCCTAAAAGAATTTCTGCCATTAAAAATAAAACAATACACGAAGGGGTTGTTTTTACTAGGACAAATCGGGATAATATCCTCACATAAGATTAAATTGGTTCTTCATGTAACCTGTATATATTATACAGCTTGCATGAACGGCTACATTTTGAGAACAGAGTGGTTTTCTACCCTTACTGAGCTTAAAGTTATCCAAGGTGCCTTGGTAATGGCAACTTCTATCCTCCTCCCAAACTTTTCTTCACACCACGCCCCTGCCGCAACCATATAGGAAATGAAAATTAATTTTCGATCATATTCGTGCCCCAGATCACCATCAAAATGTTTCTCTAGAATACTGGAGATAGACGTCCAATATCAAAGACATGAGAAACATTTTGTTTCCTTCATTATTTCTGCCTTTGATGAGTATAGAATTTTTCTTTTTTAAATCCACTCTCTAGGATATGTTTATTGATTTTTAGAGAGAGAAAGAGGAAGAAAAAAACATCAATGTGAGAGAGAAACATTGATCACTTACCTCCAGTCCATGCCTCGACTGGGGATTGAACCTGCATACTTTTTGGTGTATGGGATGACACTCCAACCAACTGAGCCACCCAGCCAGAGCTAAGATTTTTCTGATAAAGCTAAGAGCATGCATCTTTATTCATCTAAGACAATCCTCTCTGATGAATCTATATGGAATGATCCTATGGAGGAGTTTTATGCGCCATTAACTTACTACAACTAGGATCAGGGCTTGAGGGTCTGTCTGTTGCAAAATTTGAAAGGTCACTCTTGCCAGTTTATCACTATCTGACCTATGCCCATGCTCTTTCAAACTCTAGATACTTGATGGTCAAGCCATACTCTGAACTCTGTATAAATAGTCTTCATATGTCCCTAATAGTCACTCAATTAACCTTATTTTCTTAGTATAGGTGAGAATCTGGCTTATGATTTCAGAGGATAAGCAGTTTTTCTGTATATTACCAATGGTTTATAAGCTTGACTTCCATAAAACTGAAATCTAGGGGAGCAAAGCTTGTAATTTTTTAGTCTCGGTCTTCTCAGTCTAGCACAGTGAACAAACAGTTGGCATTCTGAACAACTTGAGTAAGAGAGTGACAGGTATCACACTGAAATGAATGTCAAGTCAGATGTGAGGAAATTGTAATTTTGTTCTTAGAAAAGCTGGTTCCTATTAAATTGTTATTGAACACTTAATCCTTTCATTCTTATTTTAACCCACAACTATCCACAAGCTGGATAATTGTGGACCTGTTATTTAAACTGTCTAAATCATTATTTCCTCATCTTTAAAATGGGAATAAAAATCTCTGCTTCTCAAGGTCATGGAAGTCAAAGAATGAAAAGTCCCCATTAAAGAGCATGAGTGAGAGAACTCAGTATAAGGTAATCAGCTTATTATTATACTTGTTTCCCGACACAGCATAAATTAAAAACACACCGCATGGCATTCTTTTTATTGAGCGTGTCCTTTCCAGGAAAATAACTATGCCCATTCCATGATTTAACTCTGATGCCTTATTGCATATGCTTGATTTAGCTGGAGATTAGACCTCATTGAAGTCATGTTGCTGTGATAGATTGTGAATCTGGAAGCCAGCTTCATACAATGAAGAGAGGCAAGAGAATTCTCCTTAAACACTACTGAGAGTCTTCTGAGTTCCTTTGTGATTTTCTCCACGCCGAAAAAAATATTTAGACTCGTTTCTTAATTTAAGAGGCTTAACATTACTTATGGCTTATCAGGATTCAAATTCAAAATCAAACTCAGTGAGGACAAACTGTTCCCATCAGGTTTCTGTCACTCTGCTGCTTAACCGAACCGAAGACGGGGAAGCGTCCATGGAACTTGAGTTTTATGAGCACTTTACATGGAACTCATTAAAGGAATACTCTGTACTCACATTTGTGAGCTACGCATTCTTCCCACTAGATTCGTGGATTTGTAAATTGTGTCTTAAAACAAGCAGCCGAGTGTAATGAGACTGGCGGCGAAAGACTCGCGATGTCACAAAAGGCCGTGGTGTCTCTGTTCAGAAGATGTCACGGTTGAAGTGTCCTTGTTATTTCATTATCTCAAAGAGTTTGTTGTTTTCTATGCTTTAGGGTTTTGTATTAACTCAACGTTTCAAAAATTTTCAGAATAAACGAGTCTATAAATTGACCTAGCTGATTTCAAGTGTGTTGGTGGTTTTATCACATATCCAAAGTTCTTCCCATTTCTCCCTCAGAATTTTTCCTGGGAAGCTGAGCTGCCCGTTGCTGTGGTGGGGAAAACATTACAGGTGCCTCCAAGTCCAACATTCGATGTGAGCTTCATTACCACGCCAGACCAGTCAGAACCCTAAAAGGTGCGTGGTTCATGTAAATGTCTGTAGCACAGAGCTGTGAACAAGACAAAGAGTGGTTCTCTTATCTGGCATTTATGTGGGGATACAATAGAGGACCCAGAGGTCTGATCTTTCTGATCACAAAAGGTACATTTAGTTCACTGGGCAATGTGTGTCTGTGAATATATTTTATATCTCTGTTCATGCCAGCTGTTCGGTGTCTTCTTTCAATTTTAGCCTCAGCTTCATAAATTTTATATTTTTATCACTTATGTGTAAAACCAATTGCAGTTTTTATAATAATATTTTCGTAAAAAGAGCAGAATGATCTCTGAGCCCAGCTAGTTTTATACAACTGTCATTGACTATATTCCGTCTTTCTTCTCTGAGGGAGACACTGAGATTTCAGCCACTGCAGAAGCTAATACAGGGCAGAAATTCTACACTTGAATACATTTAAAATAACTCAAGAATGAGATAAGTTAAATTTTTCTGAGATAAGATTGAGAAGGATCTAATTATTTTCCCAAGGGGTCAAATAAAAAAAAAATTTGGTACATTAGTGCTAGAGTTATCAAACAAGGACTTAAGAAATTTAAAATTTAAATATTTTATTTATTTAAACTTAATAAATTAAATAATTTTTCTGACCCCTCCCCATTTCCACACTCATTTCCAAGGAAATAGCACAAAAGGCTCAGTTGCTGTCTGAAAAGAAAGAAGCCAGTGTTTATGAATGATATCCTCTGTGAAAATCGGGGCACCGCTTACAACCATGACTCACTTTCCCTGTTTCTGTGTTCAGTTTAGAAGATGGAATAGAACAAGCCCTTGCTTTCATATAGTCCCTCACCTTGATTTTACAAACTGCTTTTACACTCATTTCTTCATACTGTCCATGTGATAACCTTATGCAGTAGATAGAAAAGAGATTATCTCCATTTATAGATTAGAAAATTTAGGCTCGGAAGTTCAAGTGATGTCCACCATCCTATAACTTTAAGTGACAGGGGCAGGATTTGATCCCAGATCATCTAAATCTCCATCCAGTGGGCTTTCCATCATGCAAGGTGTGGGTGAAGATCTGTACTGCACATGTATATGAGAGCTTCACCTATCCCTTGCAAGCACCAGAAATATTTCTTGCAGGGCTTCTGGTTCTACATCACATAAGAGTATGGAAACATGTAGTATCTTCAGTGGAAGACTATAAAAATTAAAAGTAAATATTTAAAAACATTCAGCTCATTAAAATCATAGGTTAGTTAATTTAAAAAAAAAAAAGGTAATTTCCCCAAGATGTCTTAGAGAAACCATAAAGTAACCCAGGAATTCTGAAGGAAAAACAGTGGACTAAAATGAGTTCTAAGGTCATTCCAGGCCTATTCAACTCAGTCTCTCAACCAACTGGTGGTGGGTGGTGAGGGATGGGGAGACATAAAGGATGTTACAGGCTGACTGACAGTCTGCAATTCTAGGTGATGGTGTAGAAAATGACTCCTGTTCAGACACAGTCAGGGACAGGGAATTATTCTTTCTGGACTCCTCTTCCTTCTATCTTTCCATTTGTTTGTTGGTAAGACAAACTAGTATGTTGCCAAACTCTTTGCTCTTTGTACAGGGTCACTCAAGTCTCTCTCTCTCTCTCTCTCTCTCTCTCTCTCTCTCTCTCTCTCTCTCTCTCTCTCTGTCTTTTCATAACTTTCAAAGAAAATGTACATGATAGTAGGGTAGTGTGCCCAAATGAATGTTCAATTAGTAACTCTATAACAGTTGCAAATCCTTGATGTGTTTGCTTGTTTTTCTCCTTCATTCTTGCCCTTCCTTTCCCTCTTGCTCTGACAGCATGTCTTCAGAATGTATGTTAATGCTCTCTAGAAAATAATTCGATGTTGTTCCCAATCCCACTACTTTCCTTTTCCTAGTGAAGCTCCAACTCGCTAATGCTTTGTTGTGTCATGTCACTTGCTAGTTGTTTTGTTTTGACAGAGCTGGGTTATGGATTCAAGGGAAGGAAAGAGTCAAAGAACAAAAGGAGCCCAATTCATGCTGGAGATTCTCTGTTTTCCCAGTGGGACTGTGTTTTTGTTTGTTCTTCAGAGGAGTGAATAGTGATCAGACTAAATTTAAGACCCACAGGGAAGTTGTACACACTATAAATTCTTTGGGTCCCCAACAGAGTAACACACTTGATGATTTCACAAAGTACTGATGAATCTCAGTAAAGATCAGGGGATTGTTTTTTTTTGTTTTGTTTTTTGTTTTTTGTTTTTTTTAAAGCAAAGTAAATAGAATGCCCAAGGGATTGGAGTTCTCTCTCATTTTTTACTTTCTCTATTTTCTCTTAATTCTTTAGAGAACCCACCCTTCCAACATTTCTCCAGGGAGGTACACAACTCCCAAGGTTACAGCAACAACAAAAATGACACTCGGTGGGCTTTGAGAGTAAACAAAGGCTGTGCTTGTGTACAGAATCTGCTTTATTGGTCCACTTTAACAAACGCCTTCCACGCAGTCTTGTGAACACAGGAACTGGGACATGGCTCCTGGAGTCCAAGGCTGTCAAATGGAATCCTGGTAAGTGAAAGCAGTTCAAACTTTCAATTCTATCTGATTTCACCACAGGCTTGCAGACAGGCCGGTATAGACTATTGTGGAGAGTGGTGATTTGAGGATTCCAAGAAACTCTGATATGCCTGTCTTTTCTACTTTATGGCTTAGCTCATTATGAAGAAAAACTGGAATGTCTAACAATAAACGTCCATAGGTATATGCATATAAAGATAGAGTTTATTTATAGTCACCTTTTTTTTTTTTTATTCTCACTCATGCACATTTTTGTATTTATCTTCGGATAGAGTGGGAAGGAGAGAGGGGGGAAGAGAGAGAGAGAAACATCCATGTGAGAGGAACACATCAACTGATTGCCACCCTCACGACTCCAACCGGGGCAAGGGACAAACTGCAACGGAGGCATGTGCCCTTAGCGAGAACCAAACCTAGGACATTCGCAGGCTGATGCTCTAACCCCTGTCCCAAACTGGCCAGGGCTATAGTCACCTTTAAAGGACAATTTGACAAATATTAATCCTAACTCATTTGATTGAGCACAAAAAATAAAAAGCTAAAGTATGACTTCTTCACTTTTATTTTTAATCCTCACCTGAGGATGTGCTTGGAGAGAGAGGGAGAGAGAGAGAGAGAGAGAGAGAGAGAGAGAGAGAGAGAAAGAAACATGATGTTTTAGAGAAACCTCGATCAGTTGCCTTCCAAATGGTGACTGAATCTGAAACCTAGGTATGTGCTCTGACTGGGAATCAAACCCACACCCTCTTGGTGTATGGGACAATGGTCCTATCAACTGAGCTACCTGTACAGAGCTCTTCACTTTTGTTTCATTATATTCTTTTTCTCATTGGCATGAAAAAAACTCATATAGTATAGTATAGTATTATATACACTGTAATAGTAGAGTCTATCTAATCTAGTCTATAAGAGGAGTTGACTCAGCAAAATTTTTTAGCAAAGGACAAGATAGTAATTTTAGGTTTCATGGGCCATGTGATACCTGTCTGAACTATTTAACTCTGCCATTGTAGTACAAGTGAAGTCATAGAGAGCAATGTGGTCGTGTTCTAATAAAACTTTATTCATAAAAACAGGCGGCAGCCTTTCCATAGGTCACAATTGGCCAACGCCTTGTCCATCTCATGACCTATGAGGTATAGTGTGAGAAAAATCCCTCATCAGTTTTTAATACTAATGGGAAGAAAAGTCTACATAATGGTACAGTTAATAAAATCTGAAGTAGTGTCGTTTAATTAATCTTCCTCTTGTAATATTACTTCCTAGTAGTACTATTATTCTATAAGTCTGAATTTATCTTTCCATTCATTGATAAGTAAAGAAAGACTGTACTAAACATGTATATGAGTATAAGGCATCATGCTTGATTCTGTAAGGACACAAATATATGAGACGGAATTCTAGATTCCCCAAGAATTTACAATCTAGTTAGGATTTTAAGGAATTACCCTTTAACAGAAAATCAAGATAGACTAGGAAAAGTGTCATATGGGAAGGTATTGATAATGCAGTTTGTTGATATCCAGGAAAAGCAAAATGATTGCTAAGACAGGAAGGATACTACGGTATCTCTTGGTGTTAGTCAATATGCTGAGTGCTTTTGCTTCACTGATTTCTCATCTGGTCCTGAAAATTAGCCTAAAATAATAGTATTATTCTTTTCTCTTTTTTTTGAATTAGAAAATAGACTCAGAAGAGATAGATGAATTCAAACTATTCTTTGTCTCTGTTTACCTTTTTCTTTAAGTTCACGGTAGAAAGAATGTTTGCTTGTTTCTGCTCAGCACAACCCAGAAAAGTACGTGGAAACGTCCACTTCCTGTCAAAGGCACAAGCAGAGAGAGATGGAATGAACTGCTTCTGATCTCACAGTAATTGAACTAAAAACTGAACTGGAATTTGCAGTCTGACTTTTTAAACCATATCTGAACACACCACCATGCAAAAGGTCAAGATCTAAACCTCATTACACCAGTAAAAAAGAAAGTGGGGAGTGGGCTATGAGTTTAACCATCCTTGGAACAATGACATATCTGTTTTGAATAAAATATCAAAATAAGCCCGACTGGTGGTTGAGCATCAACCCATGCACTAAGAGGTCGCTGGTTTGATTCCCAGTCAGGACCCATGCCCAGGGTGTAGGCCCAATCCCCAGTGGGGAGCATGCAGGAGGTGGCCATGCGATGTTCTTTCTCATCGATGTTTCTATCTCTCTCTTCCTCTCCCTTCCTCTCTCTCTAAAATCAATAAAGAAAAAATAAACATCTGAGGGAAAAAAAAAGTAAAATGCCAAAATAAACCAGTCAGTATAGAAAGAGATTTTAATCTGATAAAAAAAAAAAAATCATGGGACAATATTTCTGAAAAGCCTCTGCAAAGCTAAACTAAGGCAGAATGAATCTTGGGATGCCACGGGAATACTTCTAACAGTCATTTGCCAATGTTTACATCTTAAAGCTCATTATAAAGGTCATTATTAGCTCATTAGGTGGTAAGTCATTTCAACTCCAAGACCCCAGTTTTCTCCTCTGGAACAATAAAAAACTACCCCCATATTCATCACTAAGATTAAAGATTAAGATTAAGATTACTTCCAGATTAAAAAAATGAATACATCTGAGATTCTCTAAGTTGCTGTGTTCTAAACCTACGAGTTACATACATGTGGCCTTTGGGTATTAACCTGCCCATCAGAGTTTAGAATTAAGCACTGAGTCAGAGAACACATGGCCTAACACAGAGCAAAAAGTAGAGGCAACACAAATACTACTGTCAATGGATGTATCTTTTTGAGTAAGCAACTCTAATTTTTAAAATTAATTTCTAGATGTACTTTTAGTGTTCCATGGCTTTGGAGTGTCCTCACGAATCCTCCAAAGTCAGCAGGGTGTCGGGTCTCACGTAAAGCCTTCGAGAAGAGGAAGTTCAGATGTACATCTCCCTTCCGAGTTCTGCTGAATGGGTCCGAGGCCCAAGAGCTAGGGATCAGGCCATCAGGGGCTAATGGTGTCCCATCTTTTTCCTTGGGAAGATAGGATTAAGGAATGTCTGGTTTGTGCTCCCCCCCCCCTTTTTTTTTTTTTGCATTATAGACATAACATCTTACAGGAAACCCTCCTCCATCAGCCAGAGACTTTGCTGGGCATCTCTGTACTTAGCACAGGGAGCCTGACCAATTAGTCCATTTCATAGGAACTCCCCAGCCAGCCTGCCTCTGGAAAAGAGGTGAGAAATTCTTCTATGCCTCTCAGTATGTTAATCAGACAACTGGTATCACAGTTCTCTAACTGTGTAATACCAGTCCCCCTTGGCAGATATATTTTATTTGGATGATGATGTGAAATTTAAGATCTACGTTTCAATTGTGCAGAGCCATAGGCAGTTGTCAATTTCAGTGACAGACACAGACCTGGAGCTAAATTCCTGTGCACAAGCAAAAATTCCAACAAGCGTAGCACAATTCTGGTCCCTTAATAGAAATACATTTTCTCCCATCGAGGGGCAGTATTTTTAAACTGTTCATCGCATCTCTTGGTACCGGCAAATCATTAGTGCTCTCAAATATTTCCTTGAACGTGGGCATTGGTGACTTGAGCCATCAACCAGCTTGACAGGAAAGCAGATGGTTATAACCTGAGAGGCTACTTCTTCTCTAGGAGAACAGTCCTGGATATACACTGGCCTTTCTTTATGCCTCTGCAGTTTCTGTAGCAATGTTGCTTGTTAATAGGTCCAAATTCCAAGGTAAAGAGAAGAGCTCGGAAATGCTGAATTTCTGAGACCTTACGATCTACGATCTACAGACTGGCGAGAATTCCCACTGCTGATCTTGTTGTGGGCAATTACATTAAAGAAACAGCCAGCGACTGAACTTCGTGGCCTGGGGCATTGGTAATGTGATGAGTGGCCTCTCACCTCCAGGTCACTTGTTCAAATCCTACCATGGCTAATGGGGTCTGAACGGTGTCTGGCATTCTAGGTAAAATTATTTGTTAGATTTGTGAAAACACACATCAGGACCTCAGGCAAATGTACCAAAATAAACATCACAATTAATCCTAACCCATTGGTTTATGGTTTAGCACTTAGTGAGTTTTAGCCAGTAGAAAAGAAGGAAGGGAGAAAAACAAGTTTGCAAAGTATACGTGCTCCTCTTGCAAAATTGTCTTGTATTGTGTTGTCAAGGTAAAGAAACTGGGGCTTTGTCTAAGCAGAGAGAAGGGAATTCCATGAAATGCAAAGCAGGGACATCAGCAAAAGGAGGCGGCTGAGTTTTCCCACTCCAGCGCGGACAGGGAGAGATGCTGTCTCGCACAGATTTGTTTACACACTTCCAGATACTAATCCGTGGCCCAAATTGGAAGACAAAAAACCCGGGGGTGGGGCATAATACTCCTCGGATTTCTTCTCTGGAGCTTATTTTCTCACCTGTAATAAAAGGTTTGGGGCGGGGGGATCACTGAAGCCCCAACTAGCTTTGTGAGTCTGTGATTCTTACGCCTGCAGGTCTGAGCCCTAGAATGGGAACAGCTTTTTGCTCCCTGATTGAGCAAATATTATCACCTTGTCTAAGTCCCAGCGAAGGCACGCCAAGATCCTCAACATGCAGGCTTGGGGGTCATCAGACAGGATCTAAAACCTGTCCCGGCTCCTCCCAGCGATGTGTCTTTCTTCAGGGAACATCCCCTTCCTAAACCTTAGGTGGGTCCCTCACCCATAACAGAAAGAGATAATATCTACTCGCAAAGTATAGAGTAGGTTGAAGAAGATAAATAAAGAACCTAGTACAGTGCCTGGTACATAGTACATTACCAATAAATGGTAGACATTTTATTAATAATTACCTTTTTCACTGACCCCCACCCTCACCCCAGAACCATTCTAGGGTTGGTACTGCTTATCCACTCATTCCAGGGACTCTGATATTTGAACTTATTCTGAATCTATGTCGTCAGAAAAAGTGAACAACATGGTGCCAGCTGCTGACCATCAGAGCCTCACCTCTGAATAAAGCCCAGATGTGTGCTCTTCTTGAACAGACGGACTGCTAAGACCGGCAGAGCCACACAAAGGGCCGTGAATATTCTTGAGAAACCTTTACTTAGGACAAAGAAAGAAACTGAAGGTATTTTCAAAACTGGATATATATACATATCCAGTAATATATATATTTTAATTAAAGGACAATGGGGAAAAACACCAACTTTGAGTGGGCATCGGAGATGGTTTTACAACTCAAGTTCAGTTCCTTCCTGGACTCAGCTTGTCTGTCTACCTGCAGCTGGGCCCCTCAGGTTGCCCTGACTATGTGCACCCCGATGGCTAATTGTTAACAGCTGGGATGCACCGCTTGGGATTTGATGGATAAGAGGGAAAATCTTGTGGGAGATAACTGAAGTTCTCTTTGACTACTTAACTTCCTATTTCATACTTACGCATCTAGAAGACGGTTTCTCTACCTCGGCACTGTTGACATTTCGAGGATAATTCTTTGTTGTGGGCACTGTTCTGTGCCTCTTAGGATATTTAGCAGAATCTTTGGCCATCACCCACGAGATACAAAGAGCATATCCCCAGTTGTGACAACCAAAATGTCTCCAGATATTGTCAATTGGCCCCTGGGGTGGCAACATCCACCCAGCTGAGAACCACCAATGTAGACACCACCTTCCCCTCCCCAAGCCATCTGGGAAAATAACTCCAGTGGAAGTTTAGTCCTTGGCATTTTCTCAAAGAGCATAAAGGTGCAATTTGTGTTGTTTACCCAACTTTCAAGTTACATGTAACCATTGCTTGTCTCTCTGTGCTCTTTAGGTCCCGCACAGAGCTGTGCATCTATATGTTGGGCTATAGTGTTACCTTGGGATTTAGAAACAGGAACTGGAGGTTTGGTGTTTGTTTTTATTTGACAGATTTTGAGACTCTGTGTCTATTGATCTTTGATGTCTTCCAGATGGAACTCACAACAACAACATACAGCTCAGTTGTTGATTAAAATATGTGTGTGTGTGTGTGTGTATTTTCTTTCCCCCAAGAAAAATCCAGAAAAAAAAAATAGGTGTGGTAGAAATCCAACCACAAAAGAACACCACTGCAACAGGAAGTAGTAACTCAGAGACAGAGCATGACAGGGCTGGAGCCATAGAGGAGGAAATCAGAGACATAAAAGGAGGCCAGCCTCACAACAAAGCCGAGGACTTTCAGAACTCTAAGACGATAAATAGATTCAGTGTTCTCTTAAGATTGACTGGCACTTAAACTTTCTTATGAGTGAATATGTCAAGATAATAACAGAAAAGCGCTGCAAATATGCAACGAAAAGTATTACACAACGGCCTCCATAACTCTGGGGGTGGGGGGGTGGCCCAGCCACACCATCTGAGCAAGAGTTTGAAACTGGCTAAACTGGATTGGAGAGCTTCCTGGCACTCTGCATTTTCCAAGTTCAGGCACTGTTCTGGGCGGATATAAATGTAACACAAATGTAACTGGTGTCTTGCAAAGATCCTTGATCGCCAGGTAACTTTGTAGGAGACTTTGGCAGTTTGCCCAAGCCTCTTCAGATGTATGTTATTGCATGTCAGCTACAGAAATATCTGACCATTCTTTTTCTGTTTGTGTGCTATGCTCTGAAAGAGTACACTGACAGTTGTCCTTACCATTTCACATTTTTCCTAAGAGCCAGACTCAGATGCGGCTGAAGAATAATATAGTTGGGAAGTTATGCCTTTAGACTCCCCTGCTCTGCCTGTGCTAGGGGGTCTGGGAAAAGGCAAATGGAAGTAAGATTGTAGAAAGAGGGGATGGAGGAGACAAAAAAGATGAGTAAGGTCAAATATTTTCTACCCATTTGTTGAAAGGTCTTTTGTAAGCTTCCCTCTTCTCATGTGCCAGTAATTTACTCCTTACAACAGTACGAGGTATGTTCATCATTTCAGAATCAATTAAAGGGCAACCCGCTGTTCCACAATAGGACTTGGCCTCAGTAGGAGCTTTTCTGAGATTTGGAACTAATCGACCAGCCATTTTCTCCAATGTCTTTTTCTTGCTCCCTGTTAGAAATCTAAAAACACCCATTTCCCAACCTCCTCCCCACTCAAACCACCACCAGTAGTACTATGTGCATTTTGCTGCTCACTAATAAAGAATAATACAAGCTCCTTTTCTTTTTAATCTTGTCCTGGGGATATCTTTCTATTGATTTTTAGATAGAGTGGAAGGGAGAGAGGAAGAAAGAGAGAAAGAGAAACATCAATGTGAGAGAGACACATCACTTGGTTGCCTCCTGCATAACCCTGACTGGGACTAGGGATTGAAACTGCAACCTAGATACATGCCCTTGACCAGGAACTGAAACTGCAAGCCATTAGTCCACAGGCTGACACTCTAACTGCTGAATCAAACCAGCCTGGGCCAAGCTCCTTTTTTTTTTTTTTTTTTGAAGTAAAGGCATCCATATTGAGCCTGCCAAGGGGTCCCCAAAGGATTGTTGGATGTCTCTCTATGCAGAGAAAACAACACTCTATTGGCATTTTCAGCCAAGTAACAAGTTTGAGTCACAGCCAGCCAGACTAATCTTCAAAAATGAAAAGGCAACAAAGCATACATTGTAGACACCTCAAGAATTCACAGAATACTTTTCACCTTTCATGATAGTTTTCACAACCCTTTGGTTGCACTTGGAATTTAAATGAGACAAGATGTTCAATCCCAAACATCCTTTCCCCTGACATGGGTAGAAGTGAGAGATTTCCCTTTGGTTGATACAGCAGCTCAAGAAATTGTGTGGATGATTTGGGGATGGTCTGTAACAGAGAGGGATATCCATCATCTTTCGAAGTGGCTTTGCAGAGCAAATGTGATGGTCTATGGAAGCACTTTGAAAATAAAAAGTGGCATCTAGGTGTAAGATGTTACTAACAGTAATGGTTCATTGTTTAAATAGCAGCTCAGCGTCTAGCACATCGTTTCGGCAGGTCGTGGATGTGGTGTGAAGGTATGTTGGGGTGATGTTCTGAAGTATGTGTTCTCACACTGTTACCTGTCAACCTTGTTAAAGAATGTGGTGATATGTTAATCGCATTCTGCATTTGAGGAGTCTTCACCACCATGATCACCAGCAAATGCCTGTAGTTACTTGTGTCCCTGGGCTTGTTTATGTCACATGAGCAAAGGAAACCAGAGAAGAGGATGCATGGTATGTATAATGATCACAGACTCTGCCCTCTTAATTTTAACGTTTGCCTGCATTGTGACATTTTCCAATCGACATTGTTTATAAACACCATCCCAGTCCCTAAGGGACTTCATATTGAAGATAGATAATTACTACATAGACGTGAAGAGTTCAAGTGCAAATATTAAAGGAAGAAGTAAATAAGTACTCTTTCTTTCTCTCTTTTCTCTCTCTTTCTTTCCTTCTTTCTTTCCTTCTTTCTTTCCTTCTTTCTTTCCTTCTTTCTTTCTTTCTTTCTTTCTTTCTTTCTTTCTTTCTTTCTTTCTTTCTTTCTTTCTTTCTTTCTTTCTTTCTTTCTTTCTTTCTTTCTTTCTTTCTTTCTTTCTCTTTCCTCACCCGAGGATATTTTTCTATTTATCATCAGATAGAGTGGGAGGGAGAGAGAGAGAAGGAGAGAAACATTGACGTGATAGAGCCACATAGACTGATTGCCTTCCACACTACCCAACCAGGGCCAGGGACAAACCACAACCAAGGTACGTGCCCTTGACCAGAATCAAACCCGTGACTCATTGGTCCTTGGGCTGATGTTCTAACCACAGAGCCAAACCAGCCAGGGCTAAATAGATAGTTTTGTAACAGACCGATGACATGCTTAAAAGGTCTTGGGGACTGGACCAAGCCTCATGTGTGGGAAGGGGAAGAAAGATATAGAAATGGGAAACTGCTCTTTATTTAACTTCCCAGTGATTTATCTTTGGAAACATTTCTTTTTTGACAGTAAGAACAGAATCTGTATGTTTCTCTGGCAATACCTCTTCTCCAAGAGAAAATTTCCAGCTTTCAGAGACAAAATGAATAACTTCCATGTTTTACTTTTAAGAAAGTAAAAAAAAAAAAAAGCCCTGGCTGGTTTGGCACAGCAGTTAGAGCATTGACCCACGGACCAGAGAGTCCTGGGGTCAGTTCCCTCTAAGGGCATGTACCTTAGTTGACCCTGGTTGGGGTTGTGTGGGTGGCAACCACTTGGTGTGTCTCTCTCACAATGATGTTTCTCTCTCTCTCTTCCTTCCTTTCTCCTTCCCACTCTATTTGAAGATAAATGCAGGAAAAAAAAAAAAAAGGCCTTGGGCCTTGGGTGAGGCCCTGGCTGGTTTGGCTCAGCAGTTGGAGCATCAGCCCCCGGACCAGAGAGTTCCGAGTTCGGTTACCGCTAGGGGCATGTGCCTTGGTTGTAGTTTGTCCCCGGCCCCTGTTGGAGTTGTGTGGGTGGTAACCACTTGGTGTGTCTCTCTCACGTCAATGTTTCTCTCTCTCTCTCTTCCTCCCTCTCTCCCTCCTGCTCTATCTGAAAAAATAAATGCAAAAATGTCCTCGGGTGAGGATAAATAAATAAATAAATAAAGAGAGTCAAAAAAAGAAAGGTATTCCTTTCTGATCATACTACTTTATGGTAGTACCCTAGGCAAGAAGATATTTGCAAGGAATACATATCTAAACTGCTTCATTAATTTATTTAAGTTATTACTTGTCCCAGACATAACTGTCAATGTGATATAATTCCTGCCTTTTTAATAGTAATTTCTATTTTAAAAGTTACTAAAACAATGATTTTAGGATTGAGCCTTAAAAAGACAGGGGACACTGTTTTTACATGAAATCTGCCTTAGATGACAACCCCTGCTCTAAGAAATTTTCTGCAAATTTCAGTAATTTGGCAGACTGAAAAGCTAAAGGAGTGGCTTTTTCAAATGCTGATGATCTTGTCCTCAATTATTTTATAAAATGTTGGTGCTTTTCGTAAGTCTTTTGAGTAACAATTTATAATAAAGAAAAGAGAAGTACTTTACAAATGAAAAAAATGGTAACCTGTCCTAAATTACAGCCAATAAACACCAAGTCTCCATAACAGGAGAGAGAAAATCTGCTAATTTATAGTCAGTTCATTAAAATGTTAAATATTAATACATTTCAGTTCTGCCTTCGCTTAGTGCTGATTGAATCATGAACCTCATCAAGGAACCATTAAAGGCTCAAGTTCTGCCCCACACTAAAAGAACAACACAGACCTGTTTCCTGCTCCCCGGGGACTCAGAAACCAATTTATTAAAAAAAAAATAATGTGGGCAAAAATGTACAGAAAGTAGAGGGAAAAAATTAAATCCTCATCTTTATATGGGCAGTGTTCTACACTGTGTACTTTGCCCATCTCTAAATATTTGGAGAGAGAAGGAAGCAGTTCAGTGTGCATAGTAGGCACTCAGTTAATGTTTCCTGATTATAATTAGAATGTATTCATGATTTTTATGGGCCAAAGCCACATTCCTATAGCTCTCAATTAGACCCACTATTTTGGGAAAAAACAAACAAACAAACAAACAACAAAACTTGTTTCTCCCGGCCGGTGTGGCTCAGTGGTTGAGCATTGACTCAGGCACCAAGAGGTCGCCGGTTTGATTCCTGATCAGGGTACATGCCCAGGTTGTGGGCCAAATCCCCAGTGAGGGTCATGCAGGAGGCGGCCAATCGGTGTTCTCTCTCATTGATGTTTCTATCTCTCCCGCTCCCTTCTTCTCCCTCTAAATTCCATAAAGAAAAATAATAATAATAATAATAATAATAATAATAATAATAATAAATAAAAACTTGTACAAGGAATTTGCAAGTCGTCAAAAGCCAAAGACCCCATACTTAGTCTTCTATGTGCCCTTAAAACATCTCCACAGACTGCAGGAGGGTTGTATGCCTATAAACGCTCCCCTCATGGAAATTCTGAGAACACCACCACTGCTCTGTAGAGAAAAGGAAATGACAATAAGATTAAAAGCAGGGAATACTGATCACTACAGCCTGAGAAAAACTTCAGTTTTCCCCAACAGCTACCCACCCCCCAATCCTGACAAATATCAGAAACCGATGGTACTTCCTTTGCTGTTGGTTCTTGAATGCAGAATTCTTCATTAAAGTTGAGGGATTAAATATGGCACTTTAGCTAATTAATTATAGTTTGATCGTTTTGACACCTCCAAATGACTCAGCCACATACCTTGAAGCTTTGTCAACTCAATTGCATCTTTATTTTTGTTGCCTTTAACCAACAATGAAGACGAATGCCACTCTTTCTAGTTTTCAATCACCTCTACAGAAGTGCTCCCCTGGCAATGTGCAAGGACAGACCTAATTAATCCCTCATCTGCCCTCCGTGGTGTCTATACATCACACTGGCAGTTGGAACTGCTGCTTGTTTTAAGGCTATTGCTGGAATGAAAAGCTCATCTGTTTTTCAATAATTTTACCACAGGTGGTGATTTGTAATTAGAGAGGGCAGAATCCGAATTTGGGTATGTGCATGTGTGTGTGTGTGGGGGGGGGGTGTGCATGTGTGTGCACGCACCTGCATGTGCTTTTCATTCACAATGGGCACTTATCGTAGCAGAGGGGGAAGGATTGCAAAGATGAAAAGAAATAGCACAGCAGGAGGAAAGCATTACATTTTACAGCAAGCTGAATAAGATTTTAAAAGAATCGATATTCTGGGGTTTTAATTTTTTGTTGTTATTGTTAATCCTCAATTGAGGACATTTTTTTTTCTCATTGATTTTTAGAAAGAGTGGAAGGGAGGGAGGGAGTGGGAGAGAGAGAGAAACATCAATGTGAGGGAGAAAAATGGATGTTCCAGAGACATATCTGTTGGTTGCCTCCTGCTTGTGCCCTGACCTGGGGCTGGGGATCAAACCTGCAACCCAATTACCTGCCCGTGAATGGGAATCAAACCCCAGACCTTTCCATTCAAGGGTGGATGCTCTAACCACAGAGCAACACACACCTGGCAGGGCTGGGTTTTGATTTTTGTTTTCTCCTTTTTAAAAACAGATACGGTACCCCACCAGTGTGGCTCAGTGATAGAGCGTCAACCTATGCACCAAGAGGTTGCCAGTTCAATTCTGGGTCAGGGCACATGCCCAGGTTGTGGGCCAAATCCCCAGTGGGGCGCATGTAGGAGATGGCTAATTGATGTTCTCTCTCATGATATTTCTATCTCTCTCACCCTTTTCCTTCCTCTCTCTCCCAAATTAATAAAGAAAAAAATATTTTTAAATAAAAATAAAAAATAAAATAAAAACGGATATGGTCATATACAGGTCAAAGGTTAACCACTTGGAGAAACTAGAAAGACCCTAAGCTCTGGGAAACCTTTAGCCTTACTGGTGTTCCCTGGAGTGGGCACATGCTTATGGTAGTGTATGGAGATCCACGAAGGAGGGCCAAGGGAAAGCCTCCTCTTGGACTTCGGTCTCCCTTGGCCACCTGCTCATGCTGAGCGGAGGCAGGTGCGCTCTCACCCTCCTCCGTGGTGGAACTTGCAGTAGCTGGAAAGATCACTCAGTGTGAGGGGGCAATCTGGCTTCCTGCAGCAAAGCAGCTGGGAGAGGAGCCTTGCTTTCAGGCGGGTGGAAATGCCCTGATAAAAGCCACTTCATCTCAGGAATTCAGCAGTCACTACATTGCCATCCCCTGACACACACCTTGAGCACTTTCTTTGCTCTTCTTGGCCAATTCAGATTCTCCTCTTTAGTCTTCAAGGCACTGCTGTTCCATGAAGTCTTGCTCAATTATATCAGCCTGCCATTCACTTTCGGCAAACCCCATGGCTTTGGGCCTGAAAGATACAGATAGACAGCCCAGGGTTTCCAAAGAGAGCACACATGTCCTGCCTCTCCAACCCCTGGAGGGCAAGGGTACTCTGGAGCTTTTCCTCTTTATCCCAGAGCCATGTGTAGAGCATGTGTGTGTGTGGTGTGTGTGTGTGTGTGTGGGGGGTGTGTGTGGGGGTGTGTGTGTGTGTGTGTGTGAAATGGAATTGTTCTTTACGATTCCCAGTGTGAACTGTAACGTGGAGGCTGAGAGAGTGGCTGGACTCTCATGTGGGAAGAAGAAAGGTGGTATATAACCGTGGCAGAAAGTCACAAGTAAAACACCTTGAGAGAATTACTGTCTAGGCACCGGCAGAACCTTCCAGGCTACAAATATTATGAAGCACTGGAGATAAATGATCATATAGTCTTCTTCAGACAATGTTTGTTTTGAAGAACTTTTCCAAGTGTTATTTGCTTCAGGCGTGATGGATAGGTCACAGGCTCCCACAGCACTAGGGCTGGTGGTGATGGGATGGGGGGGTAGATGCAGAGAAATGGAACGCTGACTCCACATGGTTTCTGCCAACCACGGCTTGTTTGTTCAGGATCATGGAATGCTACTAGCACATCCTACTGTAGAAACGGGACATTGTGTCAAAGGTCAGGATGCCCTTTCACATCAAAAGATTTCCCCAATAAAAGGAAACCTTTGCCTAGTTCTCTGGGTTTTCCTTCCACAAGAGCAAGTTTACAGAACCACAGCAGAGCTGAGCTACACCACACTTCCCATGTGTCTCTAAGCTCTTATACCTGGTGGTAGGGGGACTAGTCCATCCAAACCACTGGAAGGCAGCTGACCCTGTAACAGGTTATCTTCCCGTTTAAATAGTCATCTGCATTCTAATTAGACCAGTTATCCTCACAGTCATACTTTAATATACATGAAGAATGTAATCTGCTATGTTTAATTTTAAAAAAAGAAAGTAAATACTATAAATGCAAAGAATAGCTTGGATCATTTCTTTTTAAAGCTACATTTTTGGTTGGGTTTTATAGTTTAGGCCATGCATTTTTGTTACGATTTTTTTTTTTGCCCCCAGTGACCTACATCTCTTAGCTCTAACTCTTCACCTTAGTATTAATGCCTCCCCTATTTTATATGAAATCTTCACTTTTAGTCTGATTTCTCACTGTTTTTGTACACAGATTTCCTCTGTCATTAGGCTTCTGTTCTCACACCCTGCAGACATGTGGTATATACATTCTCATTTCTGGGCCTGCACATACACCATGCCCTTCATAGGGAACACCCTCGCACCCGCCTCATCACCCAGAAACCATGTCTTTTTCAACCAGACTATTCCACTAGCCAGGACTTCGGTGCTCCAGCGTGTGTACCATGCCATCAGGCTCTATGCCCAGTACCAGTGCAATACGTTGTGTTTTATCACAAGATGTTTCTGAATTGTTATATTTATTGTTATTTTATACTGGTGGCTTCATTTTATACATTCATGCTTAATTTTTTTTAGTTAGTCATGGCCGTTCTTTTGACTTTCACAGTACCCAGCAGATAGCACATGCTGTCTTTAATAACTTGCTTTTAAACAGACATGCAGTATTGTCCTTCCACTTTCCGAATCTGTATTCAACAAAAGAGGAGGGGAAATGTAAAATAGTGAAGAGCTCTAAAAAAGGGTCAGGAGTCCGGCCAGTGTGGCTCAGTGATTGAGCATCAACTCATGCACCAAGAGGTCGCCAGTTTGATTGCAGTCAGGGCACATGCCCAGGTTGTGGGCCAGATCCCCAGTGGGGGGCATGCAGGAGGTGGTCATTCAGTGTTCTCTCTCATCGATATTTCTATCTCTCTCTCTCTCTCCCTTTCTCTTTCTTTAAAATCAATAAAGAAAAATAAAATAAAAAAGGATCAGGAAGCTTATTCTTGCTCTGTAGAAGCAAAGGCGGTAGAAAGATCATGCTTCTGCGGAACTGACAAAATAGTGCACACTGAGACCTAGACTGAGCTGGAAGAAATTTTAGACCTAATTTCCTCTAACTCCTTCTTTCAATCATTGAGAAAACTGGGACTCTACAAGGAACACCAATTTTATGTTTTTATACTGTACCTGGACACACATCTCATAATATCAGTACAATTTAACGCACTTCATATTTCTCAAAGTATTTTATATACATCTAATTTTACTCCCATTGAAGCACTGTACAAACATTTTTTTTAATTATCTTTTTTTTTTTTTTTTCAGAAGTTCATGTGCTCACTCCACTGCAGAGTATGGACTAAGATTTGCGTCCTGGACCATCTCTCCTGAGTCATCTCCTCTATCCATTTCCCCAAGGTCAAATATCTATTTCTAACACAGAGCTTGGCTCTGAGTTCCAGATTTACACATATATACATCCATAGAAGTCATCTTGGGGAATAGGAGTCATGGAAATGGAGAGGAATGGAGATAAAAAAAAGACACATTTCCAGGCAAAGAGAAGAATATGTTTGAACACTTGAGTTGAGAAAGCATAGGCCAACTCTGAGAAAGGAAATAAGAGCTGAAATACAGAAGGGAAGGGGGAGGATGCGTGTATGCGTGTATGCATGTGTAGAAGAGGGTGATCTTCTTCACACTTCTACTTGGAGGTTTTAAAAATACTCCAAACTCAGTATCTCCAAAGCCAAACTCATTATGTTTACCACAGAGCCCCACATCTGGTTCCATTCCAATATTTCTTAGCATGATGAAGAATGTCCTCATTCAGTATTGTTCAAGCTGGAAGTCTAACACTCATCCTGAGCATCTCTCTCACCCACAGTCAAAATACTTCTCCATTCCACTCACTCTCTCTATACAAACCATCTCTACTGTAGTCCATGCTACTGTTGTCTCTTGTCTTATTTCACCAATCTCCTCCATGGTCTTGGTAATTCTACTGTGCCCACCCATTCTGGTCTGTTCTTCCACAATTTATTCAGGGCAATCTTTCAAAAATATATAAATTTGACAATGTCACCAATCCACAAAAATTCTACAATGACTTCCCATTGCTATAAACATTAAGACTAAAAATCTTCGATTAATTTTAGATCAATGTCTCTTAAACTTTCATGTAAATACAAATTACCTGGAAGTCTTCTTAAAATGTTGCTTCTAATATGGTTTGTCAGGCTGGCCTGAGATTCCGCGTTTATAACAAGCTCCCTGGTCAGTGCTTGTGGTGTGTCCATGACATTTTGAGAATCAAGGACCTTAAGGACCCTCACTGCTCTGGTCTACCACCTTCAAGTATCCCTCCTCCGTCACTCTCTACATCAGAGGATCTCAACCCGTGGGTCGCCACACCTTTGGGGGTCAAAGGACCCTTTCAGAGGGGTCGCCTAAGATCATCGGAAAACACATATTTCCAATGGCAATTCATAACAGTAGCAAAATTACAGTTATGAAGTAGCAACAAAAATAATTCTATGGCTGGGGGTCACCACTACATGAGGAACTGTATTAAAGGGTTGCGGCATTAGGAAGGTTGAGGACCACTGCTCTACATCCTATCCACAGTGGCCTCCTTTTCAGTTCTGGAAGTTAGTATGCTCTGTCGCAACTCAAGCCTTTGAATACGGTCTTTCCTCTACCCAGAGTTTTCCTTCTCTATCCCCATTATACGATACCCCCCAACTCCCATGTTCCTGGTCCACTCATATTTACCCCTTAAAACTTAACTCCAGACCCACTCTGACCTGTACCTGAATTTTCCTTCACCGAACTTCACTGTGTGTATTCACATGTTTAAGTCCTGTTAATATTTGGTTAATATATTTCCATATTAGACTCCAGACTCCATGAGGATTGAACTTACATGTAAAAACCAAGAAATGTGCTACTGGGGGTCCAAATACATTTAATGGATTCCTCTACTGACCCCTCTGGATACCAGAAAATGACATTATTTTATTACTGGCTGGAGTAAGAGGTGAGCACCAGACACCTGGATGCAGTCCAAAGGTGGCAAGTAATAGAAATTTCTGCAGGAGCAGCAAGAAAGAGGGAGCCAACCTGAGGCACCAGAGGCCAAATGCGAACCACATGTCACTGGTCTGTTTTGCTTACCACCAAATCCACATCTTGCTCAATGCTTGGCACATACAGAAGTTTAATAAATGTTTTTTGAATTAATAAATAATTACATATAAATAACTAAAATGCTTATCTCCTTATCTGATGGCCAGTACAATATAGGTAGAGTGTGAATAACAAACACAAGCTACATATGTAACTTTAAATATTCTGGAAATATTCAAAATATAAAAAACAAAACAAAAAAACATGTGAAGTTAATGCTAGTGATATATTTTGTTGAGTCCCCAAAATTGTCATTTTAGCATGTAATCAATATTTTATCTTCTTTTTTCTTTTCAAACCAAGTCTTAAAAAGACAGTGTGTATTTTATGCCTATACCACATCTCAGTTTGGATTAGTCACAATTTCAAGTACTCAGTAGTACATGTGTTTAGTGGATACCATATTGGACTGCATAGCTCTAAACCATTTGGCCTCACTCCATATTTCTTAAATGAATCTATGACCTGGCGTTTACTGTGAAATAAACTTCTACAGCAGGGTAGAGACAACTGTTGCAAACCTATCACATCCCACATCCATGCCCCTTACAATCGAGTCATCGTTTTACCCACTGCTGTGTGCGGTGTGCCAAGTTGAAAGCCTAAGGTGTGAGCAACTCTCGCTACTGAGAATGTAAAACAGAACTGGAAATAGAGTCTAAGTGCTTTTATTTCTGTACCAATATGCCTGAAGGGTAGAAACGGTTTTTAAAACATCTTGTACTTGATTTGAAATCTTGAAGGAAAGTGATTGAAGGATTTGGGGTTTTACATCATTTGCATGTTCCTAATGAGCTACTGACATTTCCAGGTAATGCGCACAGCCTGTATATATTTACATGCATTAGCACTGGCTGGTGACAAGGAACAGTTCCTTAATAAAGCATTCAAGACAAATTTGCTGTGACTACTGGGAAAGCCATTCAAAAACATGTGTCTAATTTTGAAATTAATCGAATGCATTCCTTGATCTGTGCTGCACAGTGGGAATAATATCCCGCAAGTTGTGTGCTGAACATTGTATATATATATTTTTTGTAACTCTAGGGATTTAAATTTCACATACAAGCTTTTTTTTTTTTTTTTTTTTGCATAAATTTTAGAGACACTTGAAAAATAGGCTATAACCAAATAGAGCAGGTGTTTTTGTCAGGCCTGTGGAAGTTCCTTAATGCCAACCATATAAGCCAAATGTTCTCTAGGCCCCACCCCTTAAGTTTCAGGGGAAGGTCACTTACATTGTTTGTCACTGGTGTGCTGATCAACATTTCCATCAACCATGACAGAATCTGAGTCACTTCCCCCAACATCACCTGTCCTCAGTCTCTAAGGAATTAAGGGAAGGCAATGGCAGAGGAGAGAGGCCTCATACAGCTTCAGAGACCCACGACCGTTTTGTTGGAAGATTATTGAAGCCATCTTGCTATGGATTATTGAGGTTTAAATGCCCACCTTTTCTGTTAACCCAATGGGATGGACCCAAACTAGGACCCTGGTATCCGTGATCTGCTTTCCAACATTGTTACCTATTCTCACTTGTTCCTTGTCTTAGTTTCCCTGAGGCCACTATCAGGAGTTCCTTGCCATCTAATGGGTGCCTCCAAGACCCTGATGTGCATTTTTTAATTTGGTCAGAAGGGAAGCAATACCCTCTTCTTGTACTCAGCTCTTTCAGAAGAGATACAACAAAAGTGTCAGGGTCCCTAGTTATCAGTTCTTTCAATTTATTTCATAACATGATCTTATTGGGGTACATCTTTCCTAGAGAAAGAACTGGATAAAGGAGGGTCAGAAGCAGACCCTTTCTGTATGTATCCTGAACCCACTATCTGTCCCCACTCTCTGGTTCTGCTACTAAAGCTAACCTACCCTGCAGCTACATGCTGCAAAGAGAGAGTTTTTTTCTCTTTTTAAAAATATATGTTTGTATTGATTTTTTTAGAAAGAGATAGAAAATCAACGTGAGAGAGAAACATCAACTGGCTGCCTCCTGCATGCTCCCTATTGGAGATTAAGCCCACAACCGGGGCATGTGCCTTGACCGGGAATCGAACCAGGACCTCTCAGTCCATGGGATGATGCTCAATCCACTGAACCACACTGGCTTGGCTCTCTTAATATCTCTGTTACCAAACTGCACTCTGAATTCAGCCAAGTTCTTCCTCTCTCAGATGGGCTGATATGCATATGTCTAAATTTCCAGGGGTTGGCAAGATTGAAGCATTTGCTCTTAGAGCTCATTGGCCCTTGGTTGGACACTTATTGAAGTGTCTCTGAACATTCTGTGACAGGTAAGGAACCTGTGTCCACCCAGAGAACATGAAAGACTCAGAGAACCCATTTATAGCAAGTGCATCCACCCTGAGTGTGTTGGGTGGGGCCCTGGAGTTCACAAAGTTTAAGGAATTAGCCTCTACATTTCCAGTTTTCTATTACTATAGGTGTTTTAAATTTCCATTGTATATATTCCCCATAAGAAGGAAATATAATTTGTGTATGTGTGTCAATAAGAGTCATTTAAGTCATTATTTTGTGCACACCACACTGGAATGTGCAAGTTCCAGGATGCCATGGCTAATGGTTGTCTAGTTGAGAAAGGAGCAAGCATTAGGAGGATGGGGATTTTAATGTATGCAATTATTAAGCTAAGTAACAAGATATTGATGTAGCCTTTGAAACCCTAACCACTTCCTTAGTGGCTAGCAAGTATTAGTGCCGAACCTCCTCTTTGAATTCAGGTTTTTATTAGGTTAACCTCTTTGAGATGGTGAATCTTCTTATAGAGGCCATAATATTCAAGGTGTGTTTTTCTTGAAAAAATAAATGAGTAAAGAGTACGTATTACATATAAGATCATATATTCCCACTGGTCATTTTAGTGAAGCTTTCCCATATGGAAATTAGCAAGGAAAAAATACAATAAAATTTCCAACTTTGCATTCCAAGTGCGTTTTGGTATATTACTATATCACCTTGGTGGCTGTTCTTTGCCTAATAAAATTTCCAAAAACTAATCAGATGAATGGATACTTCACATGAACTCAAGATATCTCTCTGACAACATTAAACTGAAAAATTCAACTACACATTTTATTCTCTACCATTTCAGATACTATAAAGTGGTACTGTTCCTCCCAATGTGGTTCTCTGCTTTCTGTAAACCTTGGTAGGTATCAACAGGCTTCAATGATAGCAGAATGTTATCAAACTCCGGGGTTTGATCTAAAAGATAATTTCATATTGAGTGACTCAGGAGGAAGCTGTCTTGGGTGAAGTGTCTGCTGTTCCCCTTGTCTAAGCTGTTGGGATGGGTAGAAGAAGGTGGTGTGCTATGAGAGACAACACTTGGCAACTTTCTTAAAGTGGGTTCCAATCTCCCCCAAGTAATTTCGTGCACGATGAGATCATGACTAAACAGTTTAGGACATTAAATGGTACCTTTATAACCTGTAAGTGTCCCTAATTTCCACTTTACATCCCTTCCCATAGGCATTGCTCAAATACAGATGATTAAGTAGAAAAACTATGCACAATCATTGCTCACCTTCTACCCCTTCCACTCCCCACAGCTCAGTGGAGGGAAAATAAGACAGAGAAGAGGATGCCAGTGTACATGCCTCTAGGCAGGGCTTCTCCTCCAACCCTTGGACTCCTTCCCAACTTTTCATTTTACTGCCTACCTGGGAAAGTAAACAGCCGAGCGATTTTCTGAACGTTTCTGCAAGACTACCTTAACGATCCTCTATCAGCCCTTATGTGCTTTAATGCCTTGAAGGGGAATTTGGCAGAACCAAGAAAGGCTTATAAATCACCTCTGGGTGACTTGGCCAACAATCCAACGGTGTCTCATTCCCTCAAGTGATTCACCGTTTATTTTCAGTCCTCATGTCGGATGGTGTGGTTGATAAGCTGAAATCTCAACAATCAACTGACCACGGTCTGCAGTGGCGGTGGACTGAAGCCGAGGGGTGCCGGGCCGGGTGACAGCCGCTATGTGACAGAGCTTGTCAGAAGCACAGGCAGGGCCTCAGGGTGTCAGTGGGTCTGACCCTGGCGATGAATGAGAGCTGACAGGAGTGATCTTTGCAACATGGAATAAAGTGATGACACGAAAGCAGTGACTTGTTTGGGGTGGAAGCACCAGGCACAGATATGTCGCTTATAATGGTCCGAGAAATGACAGGGGACTCACATTAATTTTACTTGATTTCAGTTTAAAGATGTCCTTTGTGCTGAGCCAGAACTCGCTGGGAGTCATGGATTGGGAGGACACTTCCTCCCCAGCCATCCCCACCCCAACTGAGTCTCAGCTACAAAACCACCTGGTGTTTTGTGCCATTGGAACAGTGAGCCCTACCACTGGCCTCCCATTAGAAGCACCTGAGCATTCTTGGCCTGGCCGGGACGTTCTATTTAATTGGCCTGGAGTGGGACACGGACATGGGTATGCCTTAAAATGCCCCCAGGCGACCCTGGTCGGCAGCGGTGGTTGGAAAATGGGTATGATTTTCACTGTTACAACACTCGGAAGCTCAAACCCTTCCTTCTTTTATTACCTCATTGTTTTATTTTTAAACGTTGTCATTACGAAGTGCAGCAAGGCGAAACCCATCGGCGTGACTCATCCGACACGTCGCTGGTCGCTGGGTTCGGGAACACACGTTTCGCCCCTTCCTGCCCAAAGCCCTTTCTTTGAGCTAGAAGTTAATATCGACTGTGAACCACAAACGAACCAGTGTCACCTTGCCCCTAGTCCAATGTGAACTTTGAGGATCAAAGGAAAAGGTGCTCTAGAGCTGTTAATTCAATAATACAAACATGCTATCCCCCCCACACACTTTTTTTTTTTTTTCTTTGTGGAAATGATGCACAGGTTAGAAAAAGCAGGCACTAATTTTCATTTTAGCTGAGATAACAGTTTCGGCTTTTTTATTTTGTTTTGTTACTTGCATATTCTAACTCAGACATGGGAAGGTTGGGGCTGAGATAGGACAAAGATCACAGTGAGTTGATCCTGTCTTCTTCCTCTGTCCTGGATTCTCATTTGAAATCGAGTCCACATGTCAAACCCCGTCTTCCCCAAAGGATCTAAAAGATGTCATTTACTTTCCCAAACTTTCTCAATCTGTACCTTTTCCTAGGGTAGTTTACATTTCAAACATTATCTGCAACAGACTGAAAATAACGCAGACATGGGAAAGCAAGTTAGAAACAGAGATAAGTATGCAGATTTGACAGACATGAGAGATGGCAGATAAATTAATGCATTGGCAGATGATGGATAAATTGTTTGGGGTGCTTCATGGAATTCCACACTATAAGTAACTATCTGTGAGTAGCCTGAACATAATGGGAGAAAAATGAAAACTAATCCTTACATCTTTCCTCTGGGTGGCCTTACCGGCTAAGAGAGAAAATAGCACACACAGGGTGGTGGTGGTGGGTTAAAGGATTTCAAATTGCATCACTATAAATCTGTTAAATAACTTTCCACCTTGGATGACTTGCCCAGTAGTAACTGCTACTGGGACATATAAGTAAAATTAGTTGTTAATGAAATAAGAATGGAAAGCAAAATTATGACTCAAAAATTATTTTTTAATAATCCTTTAAACATCAACAAACCATACTTTTTTATTTTTACTTTTTAATTAAAAAATAATAATAACATAAGCTACTTATACTAGGAAGAATGCCTATTTCCTCTCCTGGTTGTGGGGATCAATGATGTGGATTGCGATATATGATTGACAATGAGATGTTATTCTCCAAATATAAAAGTTTTTCCAAATATAAAAGTTATTTTCTTAAAGTATACCAGGGCATGATGGCAATTAGAAATGTGTACTTGATGCATTTCCATCCACACGTGAAAACAGAATAACAGGTAATATCGCAAACTATTTATTAAAATAATATTGTGGAAATATCACCTTTAACCATAACATGGGAAGGATGAACTAGGAAATCTTAGTCAACCACTCGTGCCCACATCTGTGAAACAAACTCAGCTAAACAGCTAAGAAATGACAAAAGATTAAATGAGCCCATAATCACTGTCCCAATACCTGCCCCACGCCTCAGATTCTTTTATATCAGAAAATTGGGCTGCACCTTCAGTCACTTAGGGTCGATCCCAGTGATTCAGGTGCTCAGAGTTGTCTGTTCCAACCCTGAGTCTTCTGTTTTCACCCCATTTGGGACCTCTGTTAGGGTTCCTCTTTGAGAGACGATGCGTTCCGATCTGCAGAGGCCAGGAGTAAAGGGTCACACGTACTCGTATCCAGCACTCAGAATTAAAGGGGGCAGAGGCAGGACGGGTCGTGGGAGCACTCCATGACATCTAGCAAAAAAAGACCACAGGCCACCTTTTAAATATCCCTGAATAGGTGTATCAGCAAATGTGTGGGCTGTCTTTTCATTTTGTTGATGGTTTCCTTTGCCGCGCAAAAACGTTTCAGTTTGATGTCGTCCTATTTGTTTATTTATTATTTTGTTTCCCTTGCCCGAGGAGATATATCAGAAAAAAATATTGCTACAAGAAATGTCTAATATTTTACTGCCAGTGTTTTCTTCTAGGATTTTTATGGTTTTGAAGCTAATATTTAAGTAGTTAATTCATTTTGAGTTTATTCTTGTGCATGGTGTAAGTACATGGTCTAGTCTTATTTTTTTGCACATATCTGTCCAGTATTCACAACACCATTTATTGAATAGACTATCTTTACTCCATTATCACAAATTATTTATTACACTAATATTGTGGAACCCTTAACCATAACATGGGAAGGGTGAACTAGCATTGTTTTTCCTTTGTCAAACATTAATTGATTATAAATTAATAAAGCACTTATGAAACGTAACACTGATAAACTAATACAATTAAGATATGGGCAAAAGATCCAAATGGACATAGAGATGACCAATAGGCATATGAAAAGATGCTCAACATTACCAATCATCAGAGAAGTGTAAATTAAACCCACAGTCAGATGTCATCTCAACTTTTAGAATGGCTATCATCAATAAATCAACAAACATCAAGCGTTGGTATTGGCAAGGATGTGGAGAAGAGGGAACCCTCGTGCACTGTTGGTGGGAATGCAAACAATGCAGGCAGTATGGAAAACATTAAAAATGAAACTGACTTATGACTCAGCGATTTCACTTCTGGCAATGTATCCAAAGGAACAAGAAACACTAATTTAAAGGAATACATGAACCTCTATGTTCATTGCAGCATTATTTACAATAGCCAAGATTTGGAAGCAGCCCAAGTGTGTCCATCAGTAGAGGAGTGGATAAAAAAGCTGTGGTACATTTACACAATGGAATACTACTCAGCCATAAAAAGGAAGGAAATCTTACCCTTTGCAACAGCATGGATGGACCTGAGGAGCATTATGCTAAGTGAAATAAGCCAGTCAGAGAAAGACAAGTACCATATGATTTCACTCATATGTGGAATCCAATGAACAAAATGAAAATAATAAGCAAAACTGTGACAAACCCACAGATAGAGAGCAAGACAGATAGCTGTTAGGGGGCTAGGTGGGGAGTTGAAGAATTGAGGAAAAAAAACACATAAAAGAGAAAAAGCTCATGGACGTAAATAAATGGTGATGGATGGAGACTAAAATTTTTAAAATATTAATAAATAAATAAATATTCCTGAATAATAATCTTCCCAGTGTAAGAGTGAAATCACTATGTTCAAGAGAACACATATTTTTTAGAAAAACTTACTTTTCTAGAATAAAGAAAAATAAATCAAAGTATCATAGGGAAGTTAATTATACACACACACACACACACACACACACAAATATATATGTTGCTGTTTTTTTTCCTAGCTTTCTTGAGGTGTAATTAACAAATAAAAAGAAAGCTAATTTTAAAGAAATGAATTTAGGCTAATTTCAGATTTCTTTTCCTGATTGGAAAAGTTTACAATGTTAAAATATCCCACAGTAATAGTAAACAGAGAGATGAAATTGATAACAGGTTTTGCAGTCAAAATGTTTTTAAGAAACAAGGCTCTCCAAAATTCTGAGGTAGTGGCAAGAGTAGCACTCAGTGTTGTTGGAGGCGGTGTAAATGGGTGGAAGTAATTTAAGAAATAATTTGTTTTTATGTATCAAGACACTTAAAAATTTAGATGCAATTTACAGAAAATCTATACTGAGGTTAGCATTAGGGTCAAAGACATACATTTGTTTATAAAGCAATTTAGCTCATCATTATTGATTAAAGGAATAAAAGTGCAATAATTTAACCAACAAAAAATAGATAGATGGGTAAATGGTACTCGTTCCTATAAGATTATTATTGTTATTAAAGTTTCCAAATACTATTTCACAAAATTGTGAAAGCATCCATAAAATAATAATGTAGAAAATATATATACATAACATGACTCCAAGTTTGTTTGATTTATTTATTTATTTATTTATTTATTTATTTATTTATTTATTTTTAATCCACACCCAAGGATATTTTTCTATTTATCTTTAGATACAGTGGGAAGGAGTGGAGGAGAGAGAGAGAGAGAGAAACATGGATGTGTTTCATCAACTGGTTGCTTCCTGCATGATGCAAACCAGGGCCAGGGACGAACCACAACTGAGGTATCTGCCCTTGACCAAAATCGAACCCAAGACTCTTTGGTCTGCTCGCCTACACTCCAACCCCTGAGCCAAACCGGCCAGGGCATGATCTCAAATTTTAAAAAAATATTTACATGGAATATGTATACAAATAACCTGAGCTTAATCTATTTTGTTTTTCAAACATGAAAAAATGTTAAATGCAACTTAATAACTCTTGTGGTGTTATCAAGAGTTATTTTCCCATGAAATAGGGAATCATAGGTCATTTTTATTTTTTGTACTGAGCTACCTACTTATAATTTTTTTAGAAATTATAAGCAGGGCCCAGCTGGTGTGGCTCAGTGGTTGAGCATCAATCCATACACCAAGAAGTCACAGGTTCAATTCCCTGACAGAGCACATGCCCAGGTTGTGGGCCTGGTCTCTAGTGTTGAGGGTGCAGGAGGCGGCCAATCGATGTTCTCTCTCATAAGTGTTTCTAACTCTCTCCCTCTTCCTTCCTCTCTCTCTAAAATCAACAAAGAAAAAAACTATTTAAAAAAATGTTTTAAATCATAAGCAGGGAATATTCTTTACTGAACATATAATCATATCTATTTTAAAGTATTAAGAAAAATGTTCATCAGCTAAATTCAATAGCTAGTTTCCTTGCTCTAAGAAGTGATATAGCAAAGCGCTTTTAAATATAACCATCACATGTCAAATAATTAGCACAGTAAATGAATTCTCTGGAAATTCAGAAGAGAAAGAGCTAGTTTCTTGGAGAAAATGAAATATCTCATGAAACCCAGTTCAAGTCAGATTCAGAAGGCACTGAATGCCAGACTAAGAAAGATAGACTTGATTCTGATGCAAATAGAAGTCCTTCAAGAGATTTTTGTGGCCCTAATTAATGAACGTCCTTTGTTCTTGAAAATGTATATGCATGTGTGTATTCATATCTGAACGTCTATACACTGGAGGTATTCACCCCTAGGCAGGAAATAATGTGTCTATAAAGAAGAAACAGGAAGAATGATTAAGGCATTCGTTAATTAGGGTCCATTTACATTTCCAGAGTCAGCTCATCCACTTGTTTAAACGGAAATCTCCTCAGTTTATTACAGTCATTATTACTCGGCAGTAAGAGATAACTAGTTTGAATTTCACAAGTAGAGAAAATTGCAGTCTGTTGCTTCTCTCAAGGGTCACTATTAGTCAATGTTTGAGTAAAAGAAATTGCAATTTCTAGGAAATAAAATCAACATTTTTTTGAGTACCTACTACATATAAGACAGCTGGATAAATTTTATAGATATTCTCATTTAGTCCTCACAGCAACCCATACAGTTTGCTGATTATAGGTTGATAAAGGTGGTTATTATAACCCACACTTTATAGTAAAGGAGTCTGAGAAAGATGTTAAGAAAGTCATGTAACTGGCCATGGGAGCCTAGATTTAAACTCAGAACTGATTTTCTCTAACTGTTCAGTGCAAAGCAATGGTGGTAAGTTATCACACTGGAACACAACCATTAATTCATGCATTTTCTAATATTACTATTAAATTATATATTTTTGAGAATCTGTATATAGATGTGCAACATGTACATGTGTCTATGTAGTTATAGTGTACATATGCAGCTATTATATACCTATATTTTATGTATAATATAGACATGCATTATAGTAGCAAATGTATATACATAATTAAAGCAACATTACTTATTATGCTATGCTTTTATATGTATGTGTTATATGTAGCTATATATAAGTGTATGTCATAAATATAAATTATTCATACATGCATATGCATATATGTTTATACATAAAATGATATAAGAAAACTGCTGAAGATGTAAGAAAGAAAAGATCTCTTATCATTTGAGATGATATGGAGAGTATTACGCTAAGCAAAATAAGCCAATCAAAGAAAGACAAGTATCACATGATCTCACTTATTTGTGGAATATAATGAACAAAATAAACTGATGAACAAATGGACCCAGAGACCTGGATGTGGAGTAGAGACTGACAAACCTCAGAAGAGGGGGTTGGGAGGGGGAGAAGAGTTACACCACAGAACTATGCATGTATGCGTAAACAATGGACATAGACAACTATGTTGGGGGCAGGATCAGGAGGAGGGTGTCAATGGGGGAAAAGGAGAACCATCTGTAACAAAAATAAATAAATTATAAAAAATAATAATAAACTTAAAAAAGAAAACTGCTGAGGAACTGGAGAAACTATGTTATAGTCTAGGAAACATTACTCCACAATGCAGAATGAGTTCTGACTCTACATTCAGGATCGCAGCCCCAAAGAAGAGAGTTGATACTTGTCTTGCATCTAAAGGCTGTGCATTCCTAACAACGACCTAAGAATCCCCAGGTGTAAACTTGAAGGAATAACCTTTTCCCTTTCTCCCATACATGTGTCCCCAACACCCACCTCATCAACACACACTCCATGCAAAGTCCCCAGTAGGAGGAGTGACCGAGCCTCTTCAGCTCTGACTCTGAGTCTATTCTGTACACTCCAAGGATCAGCTCTAAGTCTGGTCCCTGCAGTGAAAAGACAATCACCTAACAATGAAATTCATTCAGCTCTTTATTCAAGAAAACGATATAGGATTTTCATCAGAGAACCCACTGATCAGTTAGCCCTACAATAAATAAAGGGTCACCTCAGAGAGAAAAGAGCCCTTGGTGGGAGTGTGTGGTTCCACACAAAGGCTGCGAGGCCAGCCGAGTTGTCACTCCTTTTCTTCATCCCTATACCCCATGCATAGCACCAGCTCTAGCGTGAAGGGAGGTTTAAAAGCAACTAAGTCCATATAAACATTTCTCATTCATTATCTGGGGTTTCTGCTACTGGGTGACATATCATTAGTCCTAGTGTAAGGCAAGCTTTAAAAACGTAATTACTTAATCATGCAGTTAGCTTCCCATCAATCCTAGCAGCATTTGTTCTTAACTAGCTTTTAAGAACAAAATTAGGAGTAATTTGTAAACAAAAGTAATTGAAGAAAGGCAGATATTGCCAAGGTGTTGACAGCATTAGCAGACATTATTGTTTCCCTTAATACCACCACAGCACTGCAGTTAACAATAGGTAGCTGGGAAAAGGCAACAGGAGGAATTTGTAGGTTGCAACCTGAGGAAGTACAATGGTAGGCAAAGTGGTCCTTCCCCTGCCCATAGAGGTATCCAACTCCAACGGATAGGATAGGTGGATAAGTGGATAGGTGTTCAACTCCAGTGAATAGGATAGGTGGATAGATAACCAATTCCAGCAGATAGGATAGGTGGATAGGTGTCCAACTCCAGTAGATAGGATAGGTGGATAAGATCCAACTCCAGCGGATAGGACAGGTGGAGAGGTATCCAACTCCAGCAGATAGGATAGGTGGATAGGTGTCCAACTCCAGTAGATAGGATAGGTGGATAAGATCCAACTCCAGCGGATAGGACAGGTGGAGAGGTATCCAACTCCAGTGGATAGGACAGGTAGATAGGTATCCAACTCCAGCAGATAGGTGGACCCTTTACTTCAAAAATGATTTGCATTATAATTCAATGACTTGGAGATTTATGGTGTGGTTCAACATTTTTACATGACCATGAAAATAACCTCATTATATTTTTCATACCCTCCTTTTTTTTTTTTTTTATCCTCACCCAAGGACATTTTTACATTTATCTTCAGATAGAGCAGGAAGGAGAGCGAGGGAGAAACATGGATGTGAGAGAGACACACCGACATGACCCCAACTGGGGCTGGGGACAAACTGCAACCAATGTACATGCTCTTAGTGAGAACCGAACCCGGGACTCTCTGGTTTGCAGGCCAACGTTCTAAACCCTGAGCCAAACCAGCCAGGGCCATACCCTTTTGCTAGATACTGAGCCCAAGAATTTTCCCCTGAAAGGTGCAGTCCTATTCACACGAGCCACAGGTGTACAGTTTCCATCTGATGAGACTCACTCAAGTCAGGATAGTGACCACAAAGGCAGAGGCCAGTGCTTTCTCCAAAGGAGCTATGCTTGTATTTATTTTTTGCTCTTTGTTACAGGTTGAGGGACTTTATGGTGCACATTACATTTTTGGCCAGACAGTGTGTTAAACACTTGAGAAATCGCAGTGAGAAAAAACTGGACCCCATTTTCAAGAAGCTCATTATTTTGAGAGATCAAAGAAGGAAACAGAACGTGATCAGAAACACTTACAACAACATAAATAGATCTTGAAAGCATCATGCTAAGTGAAATGTCAGATGGAACAGAACGTGAACCATATGATTTCACTCATATGTGGGATATAAAACAAAAAGGAAGAAACAAATAAAACAAACATAAAATCAAATTGGTAGATACAGGCAACCGAAAGGTGGTTAACAGAGAGGGAAGTGTGTGGGGAGGATGAGGAGGGCAAAGGGGGACAAATATATGTTGACGGAAGGAGACTAGGCTTTGGGCAATGAGCACACAATAAACTGTACAGATGTCATATTATAAATTGTACACCTAAATTTTATGTAATGGTATTAACCAAGGTTACCCCCAATAAATTTGATAATGAATAAATAAATGGAAAAAAATAAAGGTTGAAAGCAAGTTAATAATAGCTGAATAGTCAGCTTCTGACTCTGTTGGTATTGGAGACTGTATAAGGCCTCCAAGAGAAAGCCTGAAAAAATGTAAATCTTGGAGCACAAACAGGAGAGTCAGGTCCCGGAATCCTTACTTTATGCATGAAGTAACTAAGGTGGAAATGAATCAAAAGCTTACTGAAAACCACCCATCTATTAAATGGAAAAATTGGGATTCAGACCCAGGTATTTCTTCTTCTTCTTACTATTGTTTTCATGGGGATGATGAGTACACCTATCTTTTCAGGACACCCTGGAATTCAACAGAAGAACTCCTGAACCCCAGATTCGGAACACCCAACTTCAGTTCTGCCTTTGAAACGTTCTACTGTGTGACTTTACGTTATGAAAACTCTCTGATCCCCCAGTGTTCCCATCAGTCAAAATTAGTATCTTGGTACCTTGACCTCAGTCTGAGGCTGTAAGGATCTCATGGAGTAATGAAAATAAAAATGCTCTGTACATTTTAAGTTTAGAGGTAAAGTATTAGTACTGTAGGATTCCATTTATATGAAGTCCAGGAACAGGCAAAATGGCCTGTGCTAATAGAAATTAAAATATGCAGACCCCTGAAGAGTTAAGAATCCGACAGAAAAGGCACAAGGAATTTTCTAGGCTAATGAAAATGTTGCATATCAATTGTCAACACTCATCAAGTTGAGCACTTTAAAACAAACATTCTTTTGTGTGTGATACCTGAAATTTATACTGAAAAATAAAAAATAATTATTTCTATTAAAGCTTTTGGGAAATTATATGTAACTTTTCACATAAATTGTTACCATCTCAGAAGTCAGCTAAAGTCTAGTGTCCAGAATGGACACTCCAAGGAAGTCACCCCATGTACCACTCGCAATCTGGGGAGAGAGCACATACTGTTACACCTCTAATTTAATTCAAAAGAGGTATCACCTCTTTTTTTCTTAAATATGTTTTTATTGATATTTGAGAGAGGAAGGGAGAGAGAGAGAGAGATAGAAACATCCATGTGAGAGAGAAACATCCATCAGCTGCCTCCTGCATGCCCCCTACTGGAAATTAAGCCCACAATCTAAGCATGTGCCCTGACCAGGAATTGAACTGGGACCTCTCAGTCCATGGGATGACATTCAATCCACTGAGCCACACCAGCAGAGCTCACCTCTTCTTTACATCCTTAAAAACCCAAAGCATTAAGAATCATCAGGAATCATCATGGCCCAGCCAGTGTGACTGAGTTGATTAAGCACTGTCCTATGCACCAAGAGGTCCCTAGTTCAATTCCCTGTCAGGGCACACGTCTGTGTTTCTGGCATGATCCCCAGTAAGGGGCATGTGGGAGGCAGCCAATCAATGTTTCTCTTTCATCAGTGTTTCTATCTCTCTCTTCTTCTCTCTCTAAAATAAATAAAAACATTTATTTTTTTAAAAAAGAATCATCATGAACTTCCAGGTTACTGACTGTAGCATAAAAGAACAAAATGAAACTCACTGCTCTCTATATTTTCCAATGCAAAAAAAAAAGTAAATGTTCCAACCAGAGAAGGGTAAGAATATTTCATGTTGTTTGAAAATAAATATGAGAGAGAACTTCTGATCCACTGGCATATAAGACGACAGAAATTATTACCAAAACAAGTTTCATATCATTTTGGGCTGGATTAATGTTACTTTATTTCATGACTAGAGCAATTTTTCCTTTCTATATGGTTTTATGATTCTAACATAAGCAAGAATAAATATATACCTTTGAGTGTTCAGAAATATTGGGCCAGCATATATATATATACATGTATGCATACACGTACAATAAAATAATTCAGCCTTAAAAATAGTTGTTGCTATTTGCAACAACTGAATGAACATGGAAGTCATTATGTTAAGTGAAAGAAGTCAGATGCAGAAAGACAAATACTGTATGACCTCACTTACATGTGGAATCTAAAATCATCAAACTCATGGAAGCAAAGTGTAGAATGGTGTTTCCCAGGGGCTGGGGGGGTGAAATGGGAAGATGTTGATCAAGTGGTTCAGGGTTTCAGTCATGGAAAATAGTTCAATCATGGAGATCTAATCTACAACAATATGACTATAGTTAGCAGTGTTTTCCTGTGTACTGAAAATTTGCTAAGAGGGTAGATCATAGTGTTAGAGAATACACACACACACACACACACAAATGGTAACAACCTGTGGGGAGAGATATGTTTGTTAGCTTGACTATAGTGATTATTTCACAGTGCATATGTATATCAAATCATCAGGTTGTATACCTTAAATATATAAAATGTTAATTGTCAAATATTCCTTAATTAAAAGAAAAATGAGACTCCAATTCAGACACAAAAAAAGAAATTCTTTGGTCAAGTCTTCATAGTCCAAAGCAAATCAATCAACATGTTTCCATTGAGCATCTACCATGAGCCCAGAACAGCAGTTAAAAATGCTGAGATAATTATCCAGATAATTATCTAGGCCCCAAAGTGACTTTTATTGGTTTTCATAGATCATTTGGGTAGAAGGAAGCTTTTTCCTTTTAATTATTTGTAAACTTAACTCACTGTATCACAAGATTGGCTTCGTTCTTTAAAAAATTAAATAAAAATTACTTAAATAAATGTAAACACTTAGGCTGGAAAATTCTTTTGACAAACCTTCAGAACTTGAAAAAAAAAAAGCATCAGCTTAAGTTTTAATGCCAGTCAATTATGTGAGACTTGAAAAACTTTCCAATCATGAAGATGGCTCAACACTCATAATAAAAACCACAGTTTATTGTCTTTGCCTTGAAGAGAAAAAAGGATTAAGTTGACCTTCAGTGGCAAAAGTAAGACCATCTGCTCCTGAGGCCCAGGTTGAGTTTTGGAGTGGGCCAAACATTAATGGGTCACCTACATGCCTCCCATGTATTATGAGAAGCTCATGGCAAATCCTTGTCAAAAATAAAAATCTTTCGCCCTGGCCGGTTTGGCTCAGCGGTTAGAGCGTCGGCCTGCAGTCCTGAGAGACCCGGGTTCGGTTCCCGCTAAGGGCATGTACCTCAGTTGCAGTTTGTCCCCGGCCCTGGTAGGTTGTGCGGGTGGCAACCACTCGATGTGTCCCTTCACATCGATGTTTCTCTCTCTCTCTCCCACTCTACCTGAACAAAAAATGGAAAAATGTCCTCGGGTGAGGATTAAAAAAAATAATAAAATAAAATAAAAATCTTTCTACATTCAGATGCCATAATAAACATCTCCAATCATCATCATCTTCTTTCTCCTCCTCCTCATCCTCCTCCTCCTCAGACATTTTAAAAAGTATCTTTATATAAGGCTCTGACATTCTATGATGTTTAATATTATCTCTCATGTCTCTATCAAACACAACATATATCATACGATTAGGAAGGGTGACCACAGAATTTATGCTGAGATTCTGGTTATAATCACTTTGCTTTCCTCCTTTTGATTCTGACAAGCCCAGTGTCTGGAGAAAGGAAGATGCCCTGAGAGGGAGAAGACAGATGTGGGGGAAAAGTCATCCCACAGAACGACCTGCTGCAGGGCCCGCCTCCCACTTCATCCTTCCCCGTGGCTTTGCTCAAGGTCTTCACCTCTACTTCAGAATCAGAACCAGAGCGGAGGGATACCAATGCTGGAAGCTTCTAGCTTAGCTGGAAGTTCACCGCTTCATGGTAAGGGGAAAACCCTGGCTTGGGGGTCAGGAAGACCAGGACTTGATTCTAAACTCTGCTTCTGTATTTTTATTTTTTTAACACTCACTCAAAGGGTATTTCTCCATTTTAGCTTCAGATAGAGTGGGAGGGAGAGAGAGAGAGAGACATCGATATAAGAGAGGCACATCCACTGGTTGCCTCCCGCATGACCCTGACCAGGACCAGGGACAAACCACAACAGAGGTACATGCCCTTGACTAGAATCAAACCCACTGGGGTCAACACTCTAACCACTGAGCCAAACCGGCCAGGGCTGCTTCTGTTTTTGTTTTTTTGTTTTTTTTTAAATCACAGTAATAGTAATAAGTGCTTTGCATATATTATTTTATCAATCCTCAACTCAGGCTTAAAAATGCTTTCCAGGGAAACTGGAATTGCTAGTCTATCACATCACATGTCACCTTTGTTACCTCTTCGGAAACGATTTCCTCTTCTCAGTTGCTTTCCTTTTCTCCTCCATAACATTTGACCCTCTCTAAATGTCTTTTAAATGTGTTTATGTGTACCTGTTGTTTACCCTCTTCATGAAATTAAAGCTCAGGAGGACAGAGGTCTTCTCTGTCTAGTAATTTCTAGAAGAGTGCCACTGTTTAACAACGACAACAGTGTGTGGAAGAAGAAACTCTTGTCATTCCCATTTCACAGGTAAAGAAAGTGGGATTAATGCCCAGGGCAGTCCCCTCAGAGTAAGGGCACAGCTGTGAGTGAGACCTGCTCGAACAGTGACTCCACTGTTTATGCCTAAGCTCTTCCTGCCTCTGTTTTGCCTCCTGAAAAAATGTGGAGACTGTCTGCATGTTGAGGGTATCATCGGGACAAAGATAATGTGCAAAAAACTCCTGACGCATGCTACTCAGTCAATAGTGGTAGATTCAATCTCTCTCGGGGGGCTCATGAACAGAGATAACACTACACCCTTTATTCGGATGGTACCTTCGGCTGTCAGTCACACTCTACCTCCAACTGGAATAGTCATTTGTTTGTGTAGTTTCAGCCTAACTTACATGGAATGAAGTAGGAAGAAGAATTGGGCATTCATATCTACCATGTGTCAGACACACATTGGCATACTGAATTTTAAAAATAGCTCTATCAAATAATCATACTTAATTCAATAGTTGAGGAAATTTAGGTTCAGAGAAGCAGAGGCAAGAACATGGACACACAGCACATAAAATAAGTGGGTCTCTGGAGTCCAGGCAGGTCATCCTGTATTTTAATTATTTGCCTGCATGCTTCTCTCACTAGACTTTGCATTCCTAGACAATAGGGGTCAAGTATCCAAGTGATCTGTGCATCTCTAGGAGCTATCATTCCACTGCACAGAGATAGGTGCCTGCACAGACTTGCGTATATCTTCAGTAAATTTTCTCCAAATGCATTATAAAAGGAATGAGATTCAATGCTCGTTCTAATATATCTTGTAACCTAATTGAGCTTTGAGACTAACTTTCAGCATTATGAATATGGGAAACAATGCAAAACTCCAGGAAACACAGAGGAAGAGCTGCACCAGGATTAAGGATGGATGTTCATCTTGGGTTTCTGTGCAGGGAACACATGGTTCAGAAAATAAAATAATTAATTTCAAAGGTTTATTCTCAAAATGTAAAGGTGAACAATGATACTAAATGTTCCAGGCATTAGCACATTTAAGAGACTTACTTAAAATCAACCAATAAATTTAATCTACCAATATTTATTGTGCTGAGCCAGGAGACGTGGAGAAGAATAGTAAACATTTAGGTTTGTGTGGAGTCTACATAAATGACTTTGGAATATACTCTACTTTCTCTTTAATTCTCAATACAACTCTGTGAGGTGGGCCTTATGCTCCTACTATTGTTACAGAAGAAAAAACTAAGGTTGAAAATAGTTTAGACTTCACTGAGTTGAGTTGCACAGTGTCATGATCTGGGTTTGAACTCATGTTTCAGATCCAAGCTATGCTCAGACCTCATCACAGCTGAGAAAAAAGTCATAAGATACCAGCTTTGAGTTCCGAGAGTCTGTGATCTCGTTGTGATGAGACCACATGCTTGAGAAACAGGGGCTACACATTAAAGAATAGTGAATGCAATAGGAGAGACAGACTGAAGGCAGCAGACATTGAGAGGTGAGCATCTTGCCCTGAAAGGGATGTGCTTAGATTGTGCTACTTGACAGGATTTGGAAGAACAATGAATCTAAAACCTGTGTTTGTGTGTGTGTGTGTGTGTGTGTGTGTGTGTGTGTCTTAGTTACCAAAGTAGAGAATAATTCTATTGAAGACCAAACATTTGTATGATGCTATGCTGTTACAAGATACAGTAATTTCCTTCATTCAATAATAAAAGCTGGTTTAAACAAATGATGGATTTAGATTTCAGTGGGTTGAGTGAAAGCAGGTGCTAGAACATCAAGTAAAAATAATCATTTGGGCCTTGACTTTGGGTGAGAAGCCAGAACTTCAAGGTCCAACACTGTGACACCTTAGAAGGCAGAAACCAATTTTTAAAATGCATTCTATTTTCTCATAACCCCCTTTTATCTTGGGCTTCTATTCATTTGTCTGGAATATAATGGAGCTAAATAAATATGTGTAAATAGTTTGAATAAGTGATTGGTTCAACAATTATATCCATCTTACCCACAATAACAATTACAAGAAAGGTAGCTAAAACCAAGAGCGATAATTCCAAATAGCAAAAATAAATATTATACAATCCACCATGGTTTTGTTCTCATCTATTTTCAATTTGCATGGGAAACTATATTTTCAGGCAAACTGTTTGCTGCAAGTCAGACCTTCTGATCTTCATGGGAAGACGAGAGATGTATGAAGGAGCACCAACACTCTTTAACACAGCTAAGGCCAAAGGAGATCAGATGCAGTTCCCTCCTGTGGAATGTTTCTTGTTTGTTTGTTGTTTTTGTGTTTGTTTTCAGAAAATCTCTGGGAGTCCCTTCCACCAATCCCCAAACTGCAAATGCGTCACAACTTGCAACATGGTGCTGATCTTAGAGGACAGCTTTTGCTTAAAAACTGCACAATGTAAATGGAATCTGGTATTTAAGGAAATGCATTGAAATTGCTATATGGTGACACAGATTTTTCCTACGTTGTTGAACATGTCATGAGGAAACGTTTTATAGGCATTGTAAAATCTCTTTACCACACACAGCTGCATTACCCCAAATTACTCAAATCTGCAGGGCATCTGAAACTCACTCTGTAATAGTAATAGGCTTTGCTGCTTAAAAAGTGATTATGACTAATGCACAAAAACAATTATCACTAGACTTAATGGCTAAGCATTGAGATTTCATTTCCACTGAAATTTGAGCAATTGCTAGAAAAACAAGTGATTTTTACAATTTACAGGATCATGGAGAAATAGGAAAAAACATTTTTAACCAGGAAAACATATATTTAATCTATCAGTCTATACAAAGAAGATTTTATTGGCATTATTTTCATAAGTCCTAAAGTTTTACTGGTTTTAGTACACATTTTTGGTTAATTAGAGAAATTCTAAAAAATATGGATGAACAAAACTGCCTCATAGGGTTGGCCCTACACCAAGAATAGATGACAGGAGGTGTTGAAAAGAGACAGGAATGGAGTCAGATAGATTTGGTTTCTAGACATGTTCTGCCATGGGCAATTCATTTATCTCTTTAGTCTTGATCTTCTTCTTCCATACAAAGAAATTTTTGGGCCAAGCATTACTGGGGCCTTTCCCTGCACTGATCTATGATTTGATCTTAGATGATCTAAAGTAGAAAAAACTTGTCTGCCTTTGGTCTCTTCTTTTGGAGAAACAAACAAACAAACAAAAATGAGACAAGACTTAGTGAAAGAGATGATCCTGTGTGCTTTCAAGGGTTTGGTGTAGAAGAAAGTGATTTGGAGCTATTAAATAGAATAAACAGTCTGATAGAGGCAGTGTGGTAGGAAAGCACAGAAAAGGTTCAAGAAATGATATCATGAGCATAACAGTCTGAGGATGGGGTAGTCCCAGAGACGTGGAAGTGGGGTACAGACAGACAATCCCTAGAAGAGAGGGTGGTGGGGGAGAGATAAACCACAGAACTTATATGCATATATGCATGAACAAAGGTCATGGACAACAAAGCTGGGGACGGGGAGGGGGGGGTGGGAATCAGTGAGGGGAAAATGAGAAATATCTGTAACAAAAATTAATTAATTAATTAAATAAAATTTAAAAAAGAAAAGGTTCAAGAAATGGTCAGAAAGGCACACTAATCTGATATTGGAGAAATGTAAAGTCAATAATGGTTTAACTTTCTACACTAGGTGTAACTAAGAGTTTCTACTGCTCAAGAAAGTCCACATGATCCTTTCCTGTCTGACCTCACATTTAGTTCATGTGTCCTAACAGTGGAATATGGGGTGGAGATGATGCATGTCACTTTGGACCTGCTCTATAGAGCTCTTCCCTGGCATCCCCCCATCTTCTCTTTTTTCGGTTGATCAATAAAGAGACTGAGTGGGAGCCCCAAGTGATGAAAGAAAACCCCATCAGCTTGGGTTTCTAAATAATGTATGGAGCAGAGCCATCCCGCTAACCCTAAACCACTCAGCCTTTTAAATGAGCAAGAAAAAAATTCAAAGTTTAAATGTTGCATATTAGTCATTGACTATTCATTATCTAAAGAGTAATTGCTGTGGTGTGGTGGTAACAGAAAGCAGAATCCACTATGTTGTGGGATGAGAAAAAAATTCACAATAAAAATCAGTGGGAATAGACTACATTTTTATGAATTTCAACAGTGAAAGGACAGAGATTGAAGAGATAGAAGAGTTAAGGGAGATATCTGAGAAAGTTAAGCTTGTTATGGAGAAGCTAGTAGCTAGGAGTTCAGGCTTTGAGTTCAGATGACCTGAATTTGTTCCTGGGACCCAGCTTAATTAGATATTGACCTTGTATAGGAATCCTTGATATACATTTTGTCATTTAATTCCCATAACAAACCTATTAGGTGGATACTCTTATTAACTCCATTTTAGAGATGAGGAAACTATGGCTTAGAGAAGCCAAGCAAGCATACTGTCCAAAGTAATTTATGATAAATACTAAAGTTGCTCTTTAAACCCAGATCTATCTGATGCAAAGCCTAGGGTCTGTGCAGGGGTAAGGCTGAAATTGGTCAGTTACTGGAACAACTAACAAGACACTTTCAAGATGCAGTACATACTGAGAGCTCAGTGATCCAATTGTTCTACAGTTGAGCTGGTCTGTGCTATCTGGTAACATTGACAGAAAGGGGAGATAGTCAGAGGTCTCTGAGCACAAAGCACCGTTGGCACTTTGATCATTGGGCCCATTACTGCCCCACACCACATGAGGTGAAACTAATGTCCTTTTCTACAAAGAAATCTAGAAATAGTTGTAGGAGACTGAAAGAGCAAATCATCCCTAACTCACATTTCTGTCTCTAAAAGTCAACTGCAAATAAATTGTTATTGCATTTTACTAATTTCTAGATTAATGTAGAAATACAAAGTCTCTATGTAGCTCCTGCAGGCTATAACTGGATGGTCTTAATGGACTCCGGTCAGACAATACAATTAGGTCTTTTTTGTGGCTTCTGAGCTCTTGTAATTCTTGTTAAGGTCAAAGGCATGTGATCTCATTAAAGGACTTATACAATCACATGTTAATTGAACATCTACTGTGAAATAGGCAGTTTGCCAGGAAAGTGGAATTTGGGGAAACTAAGACATAATTATTGTGTTCAAGAAATTCCTAATCTAGTGCAGAAGGCACTCAAGTAAAATAACATTTAGCTATGGTGTAAAGGTTAAGAACATGAGCTAGAGATAGGGTATATCAGTTTGAATCCTAACTCCTAGCTACTAGGTATGTGAATTGGGGCAAGTTACCTTACTTCTCAATGCCTCTTCCACCCATTTACAGTTCTCTCATGGTAAAATGGGAAACTGCCTCATAGAGCATGAAAATGATTAAATATTAAAACAATTAAATGAGTTAATAAATTTGAGATTGACCAGTGTTAGTTTTTTTTTATAACAGTCTGATGAACATATAAAAATACATCAGACTAGTTGGCTTAGTCACTGTAGGCTTCCCATTGGAGGTGATAACTGAGTTGAGCACTAAAGACTGAGTAGGCATTAACTCACCAGGAAATCAAAATTGTGTGAAGTCCTTCTAGGCAGGAGATGACATTAATGTGGAAACTGTAAAAGAGCCTATTATAACACTAGGGAACGCACAAGAAGTTCCATCAGAAAGGAGAATCATCTATCTGAGACAGACGATATAGACAAGGCTAAAAAGGAAGGCAAGAGCCAACCCATAAGTCAGAAACAGGGTTTAGAGTCATTCCCGAGGGCAGGTGGAGCCACTGCTGATGGCCTTTAAGCAGGACATTGAAAAATTGGATGCCAGTAAATTGATGTTGGATGAACAGCTCTGGGAGCCGACAGAGGCAAGAGTATTTGATGAAGATGGGCACCAATGTGTTGACTCCCAATAACTTGCTTTGTGTGCCCTGTCAGTTTGTGCAGATATCAAAATCCAGAAATATCCATGCAACACCTTAGGAAAGTGACTGCTTCTGTATCCTGTTAGCCACCTCAGACTTTACCCTTTTCCCAGCCTTATATAAACTGAGAGCAGAAATGAGCTTCTGTCTATGCCTGCCCTGGTGGTCCCATGAGGGCAGAGCACTGAATTCAGTGCAATAGATTTATAAAGAAAGTAAAGGGCCAGGCATTTGTCCTGATGATGTCATATTCTAAAAGGATGAGAGGAAAAAAAGATCATACAAACATACATACAAATGTACATGAAAACTGGCTCCTAAGGAAGTGGGCTCACATCTATAGCAGTGTTTCTTCAAAACACAGCCTGGAGGCACCAACATCGGAATGATTTGGAACACTTGTTTAAAATGTAGCTGCCTGAGCTGTGCCCAAGACCTGATGAATCAGTATCTGCATTTTTAACAAGCATTTCAGCCAATCTGCAATACACTAAAGATGAACTTATTACACCATGCCTTATTTTAAATACTCTTGCATGCATCTATAATCAAAGAACTAGAATTACTGTATCTGTTTGAGACTATTATGTTCCCGTAACTTTAAGGAGGAATGATTCTTATCTTCTTAGGAAACTCTCATGCCTCTCATAGGGCACTCAAACCTCTTAATTTTGTGACCCAACTTCACCACCACAGATAAGGGAACTAAATCATTGGTTTGAAAGATAAGAAACTTCAATATTTTCCCTGGGTAACCATAATGTTTGAAGGAGAGCCCTGTTTCTTCTGAAATGGTGTCTATTTAGGGACAGCCTTTTGGCTTTTCATTAGCCAGTATCACTGTCTATACATTCCAGGTACCAAGCTATAACCATGAATTTTAATGAAGAACTAGATCTGATCTCCACGCTGGAGAAGCCATGGTTATTTTTCTTCTTCTTTTTTGGTTAGAGAAGGGAGCTGGCACTGGGAAAAGAAATGTAAATACTATCAGATGAACACAGTATTAGATATGCTACAGGGACTCTGGGAGGTTGGTAGGTGTCACAGAGGAAGTCATGCAGCGTTCTGAGCAGATGCTGACAGAAGGGTAGAGATGTTCCTCCCTAAAATGTGAATGCAGGCAAAGTAACTCAAATGAGTCAAGGCCTCTGGGAAACACTCGTCCCTGTAGTTCCAACAAGGGATCCCACCACCCAGCCTTCTTCATAAAACGTGGATGGTCTTACCAAAATAGTCTGAATAGATGTCAGACTTGCACTATTTATGTATGAATACAAATATTCATTCTAACATCAAAAATGAGAATTAACCCATATAATTGCATCTAAAATCAATTAGTATCCTCATTACTTTGTTCTGGTAAAGAAAAAGCCTTTATTTTCCTCATAAAAAGGCATTTCAAGACATCCTGCATACATTACTACTAAAAAAACAACAACATTATATTGTAATTAGGTTAACTCCATTTTCTCACTTTTCCCTCTGGCCACCTCCTTCTAAAATAGATCACTCTGTAAAAAGTAGCCGTTATTCAAAACAAAATATGTTGGTGTATCTTGCAGCCAAATTAAATGGATCGACACGGCACAACAATAGAAGCCAACCTCAAATTGATAAATTTGTCCAGTGAAACAATATAGTTTGTGCAGCTTTGTTGATCATTTAAAATGTTAATGGTAATATGCTTCTTCACTATTGAGATATTTATGACTAATGATGGGATGTTGTTTAAATTTACAACACTCATTAATTTCAGCTGTTTTTCATGAATAGAAAAAAAATAATTTTTAAAAAATTCAATATTTTCCAAGAACAATATATGAAGCAACACTAGAGTTCTACCACGCGCAGAAAGCCCCTTCCGCAGACTTGGTTCTGCCAAATCCATGCTCTGGAAAGACTTCCTCTGGGTGATTCTGGGTTCCATCCAGATTTCCAAAGACTTAAAATAAAAAGAACTCTTCTAATTTCTCTATTAACTTGGTATCAGAATATGATTAGTCCCATTGTGGTTATGATTAGTAATATATAAAGGCTACATTTATGCCCCATGTAAAGGAGGTCATATGACAAAAGTGATTTTTTCCCTTCAGTCCATGGGTGACTCAAGACTCATAATGTTCACATTTTATAACAGGAAATAGAAAGTTAATTGACAGCTATTTAGATCCTTTGTGGGGGAAAAAACTTAGACAATGAAGAGTTATTTTGTAAAAGATTTGAAAGACCATAGAAAATAATTTATTAGGACTGACTTCCATATTGGTTGTTGCCAACAGACAACTGGCGCTAATTGTTTACTTAAACTGAGTCATTGCAACTCAAGTCAAAATGTCTTCCATAGCTCGACAATGGCTTTAGCCTTTTACCTCCCAGAACGGATGGGCATAAAGGTTCCACAGTATTTCCGCTCTATTTGTCCCCCTTTCTCTAAAAAAATCTTAATGTTATTTACAGTCAGGAGTTTTGTTTTATTTTTTATTTTTTCTGTTATACATAATCCTGCCTTTATCCATGTTTATGGATATGGAAAGAGTTATATTCATAACAATGCTTATCTATAAACTCATTGACTTATTCACTCAAGATAAGATTTAAAAAACATAGCTTTTGTTACCAAGCAGTATGTAATATATTAATATTAAGTATACCCTACTGCAAAATTAATTAGTGCATAGAAAATGAGATGATAAAACTTAGGTCATCTTAGCCTGTTTAGAGGAAGGGCTCTCACACTGTGATGATCAATTAATCAATAAATGGTCCTATGTTTTACAGTTATAATTACTAACTAACCCAGATGTAATATGCATATCTACAAAATCATGGTGAGCTAACAAAGCAGTCACCAACTACCTGTTAGTAAAATGAGCCAATTCGCTTGATTAATAGTAACAAAAAAATACTGAAATGAAGATGCCTGAAACTACAAAAAGAAAAAGAGGGGAAGCATCGACAGAGAGAGCCATGGAAGAAAATACTTGATCAGACATTCTTCATGGTTTCTATGACAGATCATTGAGCTTAGCTCTGGAACATGCAGAACTGTATGGCTGACTTATTCTTGAATTTGAGCCAAGTATATGTCAGGGAACTGTGCTGCTTCTATTTTGGAGAAAAGAAGGGAGGGAGGGAGCGAGGGAGCGAGGGAGCGAGGGAAGGAAGGAAGGAAGGAAGGAAGGAAGGAAGGAAGGAAGGAAGGAAGGAAGGAAGGAAGGAAGGAAGGGCAAAAGAGACTGTTCTGGTCAGCTACTGCTGCACTGTAAATTACCCCAAACTTAGTGACTTAAAACAATAATTTGTTATTTTCCACAGTTCTGTGAATTGACTGAGCTGACCTGGGAGACTCTTGCTCAGAGATTCTCATGAAATTGCAGTCAAATGGTGGCTGGAACTACAATAATCTCAAAATCTTGACTAAACTGGACATCCAGGATGGTTCCGTCATGGCTCTTGGGTGGTAGCTCAGCTTCAGCTTTGTTAACTGCGGTGCCCTACACATGACCCCTCCATGTGGCTTAGGTTTCATTTGTGTGGTGGCTGGGACTTTACAGGGAGCATCACTAAAAGAAGCATTCCAACAGATCCAAGTGGAAACTAAGAAATCCAACGACCTAGCATCCGAAGTCTCAGATCATCATTTTCATTTTCACCACTACATTGGTCAACCAAGTCACAAAGTCCAGCCTAAAGTCAAGGGAAGGAAAATTAGGGCTCTATCTCTTGCAAAGCAGCTGCATAGATGTATAGAGAGGAAAGGAATTGATAGTAATCATCTTAGGAGACTCTCACAGAGGTATTATTTCTGTCTTGGATATGCTAAATACATGTAGACCCTTCATGATAGGTGTGAGTATTAAGCACAGCAAAGTGGCCACAAATATCAATGGCAAATGAAACATACAAATGAGATCATGTCACCCTTTCACTGAAAACCAATCAATATTTCCATTATACTGAGAATAAAGTTCACATTTCTTAACATGGACTACAACGCCATATAGGGTTTGCTCCATTGCCGCTTCTCTGACGTCATTTCCTTCCACTCTTTCTCCTGCCCACTTTGCTCTAGCCTTGGTTTTCATCCAACCACCCAAGCTCATTTCCACATTATAGCCTTGTCAATTTCTACTGCTCATTCCTGGAAATGCCCCCAGATCTTCATGCAGCTTGTTTCTTTACTGTATTCAAGTTTCTTTGCAAACATCTCTTCACAAGGACATCCCTTGACCACCCTCTTTAACGGATCACCCACTATGCTCCACTCACCATCATGTCATTGTTATCTGAAACTACTTTGTTTAGTTGTAGGCATCTGTCTTGCCCATGACTATAAGCCCAACTGGAACATTGACCTTACCTGTCTTGCTCACTTTCAGATCTCCAGAACTTGGAACAGTGTCTGACACTAGTGATACTAAGAACTTTTATTTTATTTTGTTTTGTTTTGTTATTTTATTTTATTATTTTATTTTAATCCTCACCCAAGGATACTGTTTCATTGATTTTTAGATAAAGTGGGAAGGACAGAGGGAGAGAAAGAGAGAGATAGAAATATCGATGTAAGAGAAACACATTGATTGGTTGCCGCCCACATGACCCTGACCTGGGCTGGGAATAGAATCTGCAACTCTTCAGTAGGAGGGCTGACACTTTAACTGATGAACAAAACCAGCCAGGGCTAAGTACCTATTTTTTAATAGATAAATGAATGTGGACCATGCTCAAGTTTTCTTTTTAATTGGTTATAATTAGAAATGACCTAAATATCCTTAAAAATTATGTGAACCTTATGCATAATTCTTTCAACTTTCCATTTCAGCTATGGCTATCCATCTGCTATAAAATTTAGAAAGAAGAGAGTCATGTTCCCTAACTAACCTTTATGACTCTAATCTGTCAGTTATGTAGACCCTTACTGCTGCCACACTTCTCTCCAGTGATCTGCAGCATTTTTTGTTGCTATTGTGCTACATGAAATGAAACCACACAAAATAGAACAAAATATTTCGCTGTCCTTCTCTCTTTCCAGTCTAAGATGGTATTAGAAACTAAGGTGGAGGGGTTAAAGAGGAAAAGCAGCACTCACTGTCTTACAAAATTATTTTTTTCTATTCATTGTTTGGATCTCATATTCCAATCTGTGTCCATCATTTGATGTCTGTTGTCTTAAAATCTACATGACAGTTTTAGCAGATTAAACTTCCCTTGGACACCTATATCCTCTCCCTGCTTTATGGCTCCCCTTAGATACCTGTATCCTCTCCCTACTTTGCAGCTTTCTGGAATGCTGTTTCTTCCTTTATTGATCCAGCTAAGGACCTTTCATCAGTGAACATGTATTTTGTATATCTGCTCATTTGGAAAGACAGAGCACCATCCCCATTTCCATTTGCCAACCCTTTCTACATTAGGTCTTGTGTTACTAACTGCAGTACAGTAGAGTGAGTGCTGTCTCCTCCTCCAGCTATGAGTTCTTTGATGCCATGGGGGCCATCTTATTAATTTCTATAATCCTACTGCCAAGTCCAAGCACATAGTACACACTCAGTAAGTACTTCTTGAATTGGATACAATTGAATTAAATCAAAATAAAAGAAGGAAAATAGTAGAGAGTTAGGGTAATAGTAGATAAAGTTGAAAGGCTAAGAACATCCTGGCCTCTTTCTTTTATACACACTAATTTTATTAGTTCAGGCTCAATTATGTGTGCTTTTTTTAGAAATGTCACCATTGTCTAATATGTTAAGAAAAGAAATTGAAACTAGAATTATTTAGAGGACAAGCATGAAATCAGGCATTTTATATACTCCTTTTCTGACACACCCATTACTCTTCCTCTTGCTCATTTGCATTTTTCTTGATCAGTCTGTAGGGGGCAGGTGCAGAAAGTCAGCACCAGGTGCACCTATAGAATTCTATGCTCTCTCTGACGAAAGAGACTTTCTATTCAAGTATTTTTATAACTGCAAATTCTTTCTTTTAAATATTTATTTACATACAAGTACATTTATAAAAGTATGCCTATCGTGTGTGCTTTTGTGTGTCTTTTATAGGCATATAGAAATTGGATGCATTACCCATATCCAATAATTAACTTATTGGAATAAAAAAAAAAAGAACGTTTTATCTTTAAAGGAAATGAATGCTATAATTTGAGCACTTAAGTGTATTTATAAAATACTTTTAAAAGAATTGATAACATGGTGCTTTTCCACTTTTTCAAAGAAAACAAGAACAGAAACAATCTGCTAGCAAGCTAGTTAAGCCTTACTTTGTTCACTGCATAGAGACCAATTTGAAATTGCACCTTCAATTCAAAGCAATTCTTCACTTTGTCGATAGCCTTATTATGAGGCCCCTTTGAAATACCCCAGTAATTGAAATGTTCCAGGTGGAGAAAACAGCAAAATAACAGATTTAGCTCTGGCACAAGGCTGCAATGCTTCCAAGGATGATCAGGTACTTCACAATGTGGATTGATCAATACTTGTAGAGCAAGTTTTTCTGCAAAGTCTGAAAGATGTGGATCAGTTGGTAGTTGGAGATGACAGATGGAATAAATTAATGGAAAGATAAAACTAATGAATTGTAAAAATTATGACTTTGTGTTGGCAGGAAAAATCAGGGACGGTGCTTTCTGGTTCAAGATTGTGAAAACCAGTTCTCAGGTCAGCCAAACAAAAAGAGCTTCTAATAGATTTTTTTCTTTCTATTTTTCCCATACTTTTACATCCATGAGAAATATTTTCTTTTTTCCTTAACATTTTATCTCTATTTCAGATTTTTCATCTATCACATCCTGTCTCATATTTTAAGTATTCATATAACTTCCTCATATTTCTCCTATTAGACAGAAAGCTCCCAAAGGGGGAAAGGTGTTTGTCCAATTCAGCTTTTTATGTATCAAACAAATGAAAGGATACAATGCATAATAGAGTTATTCCATATTCATTTAATTAACATATTAATGAACAGAGACTATAGGGTATGGATTCAATTTTGGATGAAGGAAATCAGTATATAATCAACTCAGGACTAAAATTGTATTAAAAAGATTGATAAGCTGTGTAGAGAAATATCCTTGGAATTTCACATCAGTTTCAGACACTTTATTTTTTCAGTGATGAGGTGGAGACTGCAGAAGCAGACTTGCCTTCCAAATGATGTAGCAGCAGCCCGTTGTTTTCAAGAGCTCGGCTCTCAAGACTCCAGGAAGGGCCCTAGTGGGGGAAGAGTTTAATGAAGAAGATATTGCAGTAAGAAGCAAAATTCCTCATCCAACTCAGGAGAAACCAAGCTTCCTACCTTAAGCCCTGATGTGTCCAGAGGTTCTTTGGCTGTCGTATTCAATGGTGTGGATGGAGGGTGAGACAAAAGCACTGAAGAGGGAGAGCAGGGCTGACCCCGACACCTCTGAGTGTCCCAACACCAACACAGACTGCATCACATGAGTCAACAATGGAGACCTCAGCGACCCCCCCAAATACCAGCATGTCTCCAAGACCAACTTCTCCAAAGCTCCAACAGCTGTCAGGAGCTCTCCCTGGGACAGCCACAGCACAGACCCAACCCCCTAATTCAGCAAGTTTTGCTGATCTATATCAACCCTCTTTTTGTAAGCCTAGTTGCTCAGAAACAAAACAAAACAAATCTCTTTTTTAAAATGTTTGATAATAGAAATGTTCACACAAGTTAAAAGTAAGGAGAATAGTTGATGGACTCTCTTGTACCCATCCTCCAGTAAAAAAAAACTTTTCTCAATGTCTGTACTCAATCATGCCTGATTGGGAAACCCCAGTTCATGTTATCACTTTGCCAGGTGTGATCAGCTCAGCCTTGCCTATAATTTAGTCTGATCCAGACCTCTGTCTGATTTTCTGTAACCCTACCAAGACCTACCCCTGCTGCCATCTCAGACCAACCAGCCATAGCACTCTCAAGTCTTCCCATTAGTTTATATTTTTCTCTTTAGTTTCTCAAACTTTTAGTTAGCACCTGTTAGGTACTCAGACACTATGCTGAAACTAGAAATATAATAATTGATAACTCTCTATTGCTGTCCTAATGGAGATAATAAACAATCCAATTAAGGTGTGCTCTAAGTACTACATAGTGCTAGAAAAGAGAATGAGTCTTTTCCACCAAAGCTAAGATGAAAACATAGTAGCAACGTTAGGACTAAAACCTAAATCTCAAGGGATTGCATTTCTATGGTACCAGTTACCTACAGGGGAGCACATGATAATTTTTGATTAGGTACCTGTTATCTACTAGCCTAACATGCAATAGAGCCAGTATTTTGAATAAAATAATTGCTACTCTGAGTATTACTGAATATGAATGAAGTACTGCAAGGAAGGTCAGATAATAATAAGTCCTGACTAAAATGGAACCAGGGATAAGTGCTGGGGAGTGAAACCTTCACATAACTTCTAAGCAGAAAAAGTGACATTACAGGGGAAAACCACAAAATGTGTGACTGAGAGACATGAGTTTTAGTATTGCCTCTGCCTGTAATTAGCAAGTAACGACGTTTCTCCGAATGTCAGGTTTCTCTACTGTAAAATAAGAGAGCTGGACTTAATCATCTCTAAGATTTCCAGCATGTTGTATGACTATACCTTTCTCTGGCCTGAACCTAAGGCAGAGCAAATGGCCACCAGCACCTCATGGCTGGGATTACCTGTGTGTTCTGATTACTCACTGGACTCCAGTTTCCGGTTGCTGACACTAAACCATATTATGGGACTTTTTCTCTGAAGCATTGCCTTGTAACTACATCATGCATGCGACTCAAAATGTTCTCTCGTGCATCATCTCTTTCCAATGCCCAGCCACCTGAAGCAGGTATTAGTGTTCTCAAGTTTTTAGAAGAGAAAACTGAGGCTACAACAACACTCCATACCATTTGAAAGGTAATTGTCTTTGCCAGTGTTCCTCAAGGGCCTATAAATAAGCTATTTTCTGAAATTGATGCCATCCAACCAAGTTTGCTCCCTTTTTTTATTGACAGTATTACAGATGTTGCCCAATCCCCTCTCTCCTATTATCCTCCACCACCCAGTGCCTGCCCCACCCCAGGTCTTCACCACACTATTATCTGTGTCCATTAGTTATGCATACATGTATGTAAGTTCTTTGGTTAATCTCTTCCTCTCTCCTCCACCTTCCCCTCTAAGATCTGTCAGCCTGTTCCATGTCCATCAGTAGATGAGTGGATAAAAAAAGCTGTGATACATTTACACCTTTGCTTTCTTGTCTTTTCTTCTTTTAAAAGAGAATCTGAGAGAGAATGAAGATGCCGGCGGGCAGGACTGGAGGGAGGGTGAGTGTGTGAGAGAGGGAGCTAGGGTGTGAGACAGTGTGAGTGGACATGAAGGTGGACGACCAAACCCAAGCAGTGCAGAAACGCAGAGCAAAAGGTTCCTGTTCTGTGGACCACAGCAGCCATCTACCATGGTAAGTGGCTCTTCAGGGAGCTTCTCCCTGCACCACAGGGAGGTCCCATCATTTTGGAAGATCCTGGGTCTTCCCTGGGAGGAGGCAGTGGGAGCGGCTAGGCACCAGCAACCTTAGCCCACCAGCGCACCTGGCACCAGTGGACACTCTGTGTCAACACAGACCTGTGCACAGTAATGGAGCTCCCAAGGTGCCGGTCATGGAAGCCCTGGACATCCAGAAGCCCAGCACCATCCCCCACAGTAGCAGCCTGATCAGAGTCCAGATATACCCACAGCAACAGAGGCTGCAGAGCAGACATCCATCTCCAGGCAACAGAAGCACAGACCAGCTGCTGAGACCCATCCCCAAAAACGACAGCAAAAGCTGAGCAGGAGTTGAGCCCCACAGGGCAGCAGCACTCCCCATCCACCAGCGGCAGGACCTGGGCCTCCACAGAGGCCTGTGCTGTCCAGCAGCTCACAACAGCAGTGGGAAGCCCGAGCCCCAGAGGGACTGGTGCGATCCACCTGCCCGACTGTGGGACCTGCGGGGTGCTAAGGCACCAGAGAGGCCTGTGCGACCCAGTAGCCCACAAGAGCGATGGAAAGCCTGAGCCCGAGAGGGACTGGTGCAAGCCAACTGCCTGCCCACAGGACCTGAGGGGCCAGGGGAACCAGAGAGGCCTCTGTGACCCAGCAGGGACTGTGCTATCCAGTTACCTGTGGGACCTGTGGGGTGCTGAAGCACCAGAAAGGCCTGTGCGACCCAGCAGCCCATAAGATAGGCATAGCGATGGGTCCCCAAAGGGGCTGTGCCATCCACTTACCCTCAGGACCTGCAGGGTACAGGGGCACCAGAGAGGCCTGTGTGACCCAGCTATGCACAAGATAGGCGTAGAGAATGTGAAAATGGAGGCAGAGTGAATGAAAGCTATGCAGACAATTTCCTAGGACCAAACGGGAATTACAACTAAAATAAAGACAAATCCTCAGAAAAACGCAACAGTAAAGCAGCAGGACAGGACCATATAACCAGGGACACTGGTAGTATCTGTGGAGGCACGAGAGGGTGGTGGGCTGGGACCCCACAGACAGCAGCAGTCTTAGCTGTGAGCAGCGCCCTGGGGGAATAAAGACCAAGCCCGCACCACAGCGCAGAGTACCAGGACAAAGCACTAAAATAACCACAGCCACTCAACTGGGTGCTACGGCAGAGGGAGGGCAGACTGGGCTGGAACTCTGTGGGGACACCCAGGATTTGGAGGGCACTCAGAGTTATAGCTGAATTGTGGCCACAAAGGACAGTGGCCAGCGTGCTCCTTCCCAGAGCTGTGGGGAAAAGCAGCAGCTTCCGCCCTCAGAGATTCAGCCTTTCCCAGGTGAGGTAAAGACATGCAAATTGAGGCTCATTAACAACCAGCATCTATCCCACCCTCTGGAAATCCTCTTATGCAGAACACCAGGGCTACATTCCAAGGCACTGAGTAACAGACTACTAGCCACCAGGAAAAAGCTGGAGAATAACTGAACCTTTCCTGGGCTTACAAATCTACCCAAGAAAGTAAACTCGACTGTGGTGTTTAATGTGGGCCCACCCAGGCACATCCAAACCTAATAGAGGAGCCATAAACAGAACACCAACACCCACAGGGAAAATTTGGCAGGCTCCAAAACCCACTGAGATAGCAAAAATGGTGAAACAAACAAACAAAAAAAATCCCAAATGAAAGAACAAGAGAACTCTGTTGAAGATTAGCTCAATGAAATACAGTTAAGCAAATGATCAGAGATAGAGTTCAGAGCCATGATCTTAAGGAAGCTCAACGGCATGAGTAAGGACATAAGAACCATGAGTAAAGATATAGAAACATTGAAAACCAACCAAGTGAAAATGAAGAATGACATAGCAGAAATTAAGAACATTGGAAGGACTAACCAGCAGAGTAGAGGAAGCTGAGGACCAAATCAGTGAATTAAAAGACAGGGTAGAAAACATCAACCAATCAGAAAAACAGAAGTAAAAAACAATTATAAAACAGGAAGATAGCTTAAGGGAACTGTGGGACAACTAGAAACATAATAACATTTGCATCATAGGAGTCCCTGAAGAGGAAGAAAATGGGCAAGGGTTAGAGAATATATTTGAAGAAATAGTGACAGAAAACTTTCCAAGAAAACTTGGCAAAGGAAGAAAGCATTCAAGTTCAAGAAGCACAGAGAGCCCCAAGTAAGAATAACCCAAATAGGCCCACACCAAGACACATAATAATTAAAATGCCAAAAATTAAAGACAAAGAGAGAATCCTAAAGGCAGCAAAAGATAAGCAACAGGTGACCTACAAAGGAAACCCCATAAGGCTCTCAGCTGACTTCTCACAAGAAACACTATAGGCCAGAAGGGAATGGCATGAAGTAATCAAGGTCATGAAAAACAAATATCTGAATCCAAGACTACTCTACCAGAAAGGTGATCATTCAAAATAAAAGGTCAAATAAAGAGCTTTCCAGACAAAAAAAAAAAAAAAAAAAAAAAAGGCTAAGGGAATATATTAACACCAAACCAGCACTGCAAGATATGCTAAAAGGACTGCTGTAATCAGTAGAAGAAATAGGAAGAAAACTAGAACCACACTAAACAAAAATGGCAACAAATAAGTACATATCAATTATCACCCCTTAAATGTGAATAGTTTCAATGCTTTGATAAAAAAAACACAGAGTAGCTGACTGGATAAGAAAGCTGTATGACACACATATATGTTGTTTACAAGAGACCCACCTCACAACAAGACTCACAGAGGTTGAAAGTGAAGGCATGGAAAAAAATCTTTCAAGCACACAAAAAGTAAAAACATCCTGGGGTAGCAATACTCATATGTGATAAAGTAGATTTCAAAATTAAGGCCATAACTAGAGACAAAGAGGTTCACTACAAAATGTTGAAAAGATCTATCCAACTGGAAGATATAACCTTGGTAAAAATATACGCACCCAATATAGGAGCCCCAACATATATTAAAAATCTTTTGGAGGACTTCAAAGGAGAAATCAACAGTAATACAATCATAGCAGGGGATTACAATACCCCGCTGACATCACTGGATAGATCTTCTAGACAAAAAATTAACGAGGAAACACAGACTCTAAATGAAGCTCTAGATCAAATGGATTTCATAGATATCTACAGAGAATTACACTCCAAAACTGCAGTATTCACATTCTTCTCAAGTGCACATGGGACATTCTCAAAGATAGACCACATATTAGGGCACAAACTAAGTCTCTACAAGTTCAAGAAGACTGAAATCACATCAAGCATCTTCTCAGATCTCAATGGCATGAAACTAGAAATCAATTGCAACAAGAACATGCAAAGACATTTGAAAACATGGAGGCTAAATAGCATGTTATTGAACAAGGAATGGGTTACCATGCAGATCAAGGAAGAAATTAAAAACTTCCTGGAAACTAATGAAAATGAACACACAACACAAAATCTATGGGATGCAGGGAAAGCAGTTCTGAGAGGGAAATTCATATCACTACAGGCCTACCTCAAGGAGCAAAAAAAAATTTCTAATAGACTATCTAACTTCGCAACTTAAAGAACTAGAAAGCAAAAAAAAAAAAAAGAAAAGAAAAGAAAGTAAGAAAACCCCAGAACAAGTAGAGGAAAGGAAATAGTAAAGATCAGAGAAGAAATAAATGACGTGGAGACCAAAAAAAAAAAAATCAAAGGATCAATGAAACAAAGAGTTGGTTCTTTGAAAAGATAAACAAGATTGATGGACCCTTAGCTAGGCTCACCAAGAAACAAAGAGGGAGAACCCAAATACACAAAATCAGAAATGAAAGAGGAGAAATAGTAACTGATACCACAGAAATACAACAGATCATTAACAAATATGATGAACAATTATACGGCAACAAATTCAACAATCTAAGTGAAATGGACAAATTTCAAGAAATACATAGTCTCCCAAAACTGAACAGACCAATAACAACAAAAGAAATTGAACATGTAATCAAGACTCTCCCAGCAAACAAAAGCCCAGGCCCGGATGGCTTCACGGGGGAATTTAACTGAACATTCAAAGAACTAATACCCATCTCCTCAAACTATTTCAAAAAATTCAAGAAGGAAGATGGCCAAACTTGTTTTATGAGGCTAGCATAAATCTAATTGAAAAAACAGAAAAAGACACTACAAAGAAAGAAAACTACAGACCAATAACCCTGATGAACATAGATGCCACAATCCTGAACAAAATACTAGCAAATCCAATCCAGCAGTACATCAAAAAAAATTATTCACTGTGACCAAGTGGGATTCATCCCAGGGATGCAAGTCTGGTACAATATTTGCAAATCAATAAATGTGATACACCACATAAACAAAATGAAAGATAAAAATCATATGATCATATCAATAGATGCTGAAAAAGCATTCGACAAAATCCAGCACCCATTTCTGATAAAAACTCTCAGCAATCTGGGAATACAGGGATCATATCTTGACATAATAAAGGCCATATATGAAAGACCTACAGCCAACATTATACTCAATGGGCAAAAAATAAAAGCATTTCCCTTAGGAACAGGAACAAGACAAGGATGCCCACTTCCACCACTCTTACTTAACATAGTACTGGAAGACTTAGCCACAGCAATCAGACATGAAGAAAAAATGAAAGGGATTCAAATGGGAAAGGAGGAAGTGAAACTGTCATTATTTGCAGATAACATGATACTATACGTAGAAAACCCCAAACACGCCATCAAAAATTTACTAGACTTAATAAATGAATTTGGCAAAGTAGCAGGATACAAAATTAACATCAAGAAATTGATGGCATTCTTATACACCAATGATGAACTCACAGAAAGAGAAGCTAAAAAAATGGTAAATTCCACTTACCATCGCGGCAAAAAATTTAAGATACCTAGGAATAAACTTAACCAAAGAAATAAAGGACCTATTAGCAGAAAATGACAGGTCATTGAAAAAGAAATAGAGGAAGATATAAAAAAGTAGAAGCACATACCTTGTTCATGGATTGGAATAATCAACATCATTAAAATGTCCATACTACCCAAAGCAATCTACAGATTCAATGCAATCCCCAACAAAATACCAATAACATACTTCACAGAACTAGAACAAATACTTCAAAAGTTCATATGGAACAAAAAAAAAACCTCAAATAGCCACAGAAATCTTGAAAAAGAGCAACAAAGTAGGAGGGATCACATTACCAGATTTCAGGTTATACTACAAAGCCACTGTAATCAAAACAGCCTGGTACTAGCACAAGAACAGGCATATAGACCAGTGGAACAGAACAGAGAACCCAGAAATGGACCCAAGGCAATATGCTCAATTATTATTTGACAAAGGTGGCAAGAGCATACAGTGGAGTAAGGACAGCCTCTTTAATAAATGGTGCTGGGAAAATTGGACAGATACATGCAGAAAAATAAAACTAGACTATCTATTTACACCCTATACAAGAATAAACTCAAAATGGATAAAAGACTTAAATGTGACTCACGAATCCATAAAAATAATAGAAGAAACTATAGGTAACAAAATTTCCGACATTATGCATAGCAGAATTTTCACCGATACATCACCTAAGGCGATAGAAACAAAGGAGAAAATGAACACATGGTACTACATCAAACTCAAAAGCTTCTGCACACCAAAAGATATAATCATCAAAATAGAAAGGCAACCCACTGTATCGGAGGCATAATTGCCAATGATATATCAGATAAGGGGTTAATTTCCAAAATATATAGAGTTCATACAACTCAACAAAAGGAAGCCAAAGAACCCAATTAAAAAATGGGCAGAGGATCTATATAGACACCTCTCTGAACAGGACATACAAATGGCCAAGAGACATATGTAGAAATGCTCAACATCACTTATCATCAGAGAGAGGCAAATTATAACAACAATAAAGTATCACCTCACACCTGTCAGAATAGCCGCCATCAATAAATCATCAAACAACAAGTGTTGGCCAGGGTGTGGAGAAAAGGGGACTCTGGTACACTGCTGGTGGGAATGCAGACTGGTGCAGCCACTATGGAAAACAATATGGTGTTACCTCAAAAATTTAAAAATTGAACTTCCATTTGACCCAGTGATCCCAGTTCTAGGAATATACCCTAAGAAGCTTGAAACACCAATCAGAAAGAATATATGTATCCTCATGTTCGTAGCAGCACTATTTATAATAGCTAAGATCTGGAAACAGCCCAAATGTCCATTAGTAGACGAATGGATAAAAAAGCAGTGGTACTTATACACAATGGACTACTATGCAGCTGTAAAAAAGAAAGAGCTATTATACTTTGAGACGACATGGAGGAACCTGGAAAGTATCATCCTAAGCGAAACAAGCCAAACAGAGAAAGACAAATATCATATGATCTCACTTATTTGTGGAATATAATGAACATAGCAGTCTGAGGAATGGGGTAGTCTTAGCGATGTGGAAGTGGGGTACAGACTGAGAATCCTCAGAAAAGGGGGTGTTGGGGGAGAGATAAACCACAGTTATATGCATGTATGCATGAACAATGGACATGGACAACAAAGCCATGGACACGGCGGGGACGATGAGGGAGGGTGGAATCAGTGGGGGGAAAAGGGGAAGCATCTCTTAACAAAAACAAATTAATTAATTAACAAAAAAGAGGTTCTGATGTTAGAATAGGGTTCGTCAGCAGTATGGATAAGTATAGATGCATCTCACACTATGACAAAGATGCACTTTTGAGTAGTTGTGGGCGAGTTTCTTTTAATCAATTTTCAATATGCTGGGATCTCGTCAATGACAAAATATTATACAGTGAATACTTACACCTCATGACTGATGCCACCCCTAATAGTTCATTCTAGAAACTTAAAATTTCTGCTATAACGTGCGCTGAAGTAGAAGCATAGCTGCATTTTAATGGGGCCCATGTGCCTTCCTGGGGAGAACGTCCCTTCCTTCGTGACATCGTGCTGAATCTGGAGGTGCAAAGCCTTGAGCCCCTTGCTTTGTTGAATGCCTCCTTCCTGCTCTCGCTCCCTGTGTTTCTTGGCAGCTGAGCTGTTCTTACATCATTTTAAGTAAATTAAAATTATTAGTGTAGTTTTAATAGCCAGTGCTCCCTGAGGCCAAGTAACAAACGGTGCAATTTGAAGAAAATTGGATAAATAGAATAAGGAGGAGACAAATGAAACAATACTTTGGAAAAGGAATGAGAGAAAAATTAGTCTATTAGCAAGGCCATCTACACTAAAAATTGTAATAATAACAGTGTGTTACTTCAAAAGGAGCCAGCACAGAGGAAAAACTGGTTGTGGCCAATAATTCTTTGATTTCAAGAACACCAGGAGGACCTCCAGGCCCACCCCTTGTTCACCAGCCTCACCGGTGCTTGAGAGGATGTGATTGATCCTTTGGTCTCCATGATCCTGCCCCTTAGGAGGGACAACACATTGTGTCTTATTTAATGTATGCCCCTGTGGACAGGATGTTTTTATTGATCAGTTTGCCACTTCCATTTCCCTGGTAAACAGGGCAGGTGTGCTAACCTATTAGGACCATCTCTCAGGTGTCCATGACGTCAGGATCTCTTCTCCCAGAAGGGAGTTACCAGGGACATAAAAGGTACGTGTTTTTAAGACAGGCAAAGAGAGAATAAAACAAGATAAGGGCAATGACTATATGCAGATTTGAGCGGGTTTCAGTAGTGGAGAGATGAGTGGGGCTCTGGGACAGGGGTTTTCCCAAATGCCACTTGAATGACATGCTGGCTCCTGGACTTTGGACAAGTTGCTTAGCTTCTGTGAACATCAGGCTCCTCATCTGAAAACTAGGGTTAAAAGAAGGATCTCTTTTAGAAAGATCTGGGGATGATTTAGTGACATCACATACGCAAGGTACTTAACACAGGGCCAGAAGCCCAGTCAATGTACAATAACGTCAGTCATTATTATCATTATAGTTTTTACTCCAACAATGGAGAGAATTCTCAGGATTAGAGGAAAGCATACAGAAGGGCGAGTCTAGAGATGCTAGAGGCCACACGAGCTATTTTCTGTTTCTATGCTAAGGTTTGGGTTAAATTAGCATTCTGTGATGTATAAATAGTAAAGCCAACACTAGGTGAGGGCTTTGCACTGAGCGCCATTCACATGCTTTCTATGAGTTTTCTCAGAATGACTCTGATTAGGTGCTATTATTGCATAACCACTTCACAGCTAGGAAAACTAAGACATGGAGCAGTTAACTGTCCTGCCCCAGGTAACAGACGTGCACAGATAGCACGGGGTGAACCCCAGACTTAAACTGCCAGTGCAGTCTGGCTGTGGATGCCTTGCCCCTGCCGGTGTCACGTTGTGACCACCAGCGGCTGAAGTTCAATGGCCTATGCAAGCTGCCCCAGGTGGTGCTACATGTACTCCGAGTGTGGATCCCAGTTTGGAGCTAGAGGGTTGGAGAGGAGGCATTTTTTCCTAATCCACTGGCTCAGGCTTTTAACATCCTCACAGAGCCCTGCCTGGGCCAGGGCAAGCCGGGGGCCTGAGCTAGCCCTTCGTCCTTGTCTTGCACACATTCCGCCTGTGGAGTCAAGCTCAGCTCCTCCTCTACAGCCAGTGTTCTGTTCTCCAGGAGGGTGTGTCCAGGAAAAGACTAATCATCTGAAAGTGTTGGCCATGGGAACGGATGCCCTGGTGTCACTTGATCAAAGAAGACAGAGCTGTTAATGTACCGGAGCATTCTCACTGCGGAAATGAGTCACACCACAGAGCCCGGCTGCTGCGGCATCATTCGGAAACTGTAACAAGACTCAAGGGCCACTCTCCAGTGGAGGAGAGCTCGGCAGATGGCCAGGAAAAGGTGGGAGGCTGCCAGACTCCTAATGAAAGGATGGCTTCACAGTGAGGCCTCTTGCTATAACTGTCTCTCCTGCTTTCTCTTTTTAAAGCTATTTTTCCTCTTATAAATAATCCCCTCCAATGAAGACCATTGTCTCCCCTTGCACACAAGAGGCCTATTCAGAGTCCTGAGTGGTAATGAATGAGAAAAGCACACACAGTCAAAAAGAGGAGGGTGTGGTGTGTTCCATCAGGAGGGAAGCAGGAGGTAAAGGAGGGAGGGCAGGAGCTGGGCTGCGTGAGGAAAAGCCCAGCGTGCCCGGCTTGCCCGGCCAGTTGGAAAACCTCTTGTGCAATCTCTCCATAGTTAATGCTAGTTCATGGGGACGGGCAGGAGGCACAGAAATAGGAGATGAATTTGGGGAACTGTGCTAGTGGTTTCCAATATCTTTGGGAGAGAGAAAAGTAAGTAGTATGATGATTGACGCAAACAGAAGAGCAGAGCTGGTGACCAAAAGGACATGTTTTCTGTAGCCTGTGGCACAGAGATATTACTCCAATTAGCCTACATTTTTCTGGGCAGCATTTAAATGAGTTTCTCTGCCATGATGCAAGGTAGACATTTCAGTGGTGAGCAACCAGCTGATGTTTAAAAAAGAAAATGTTTTAAGGCTATTGAGAAAGTTTAAAATCCTTTCAGGGATAGATTCTTGACAATTAGTTATATTTTAAAATCAGACCAGATTGGCCAATCAGCAAACCTTTCTCTTTAACTCTTCAAACACAGCTGATACATTTCAAGAAGAGGAAAGAATGCAGTAAGGAGAGAGTAGGGCATATTGACGAAAAGAGCAGACTCTGGAACAAGACTTCATGGACTCAAATTAATGCTTTCATTCATTGGGCAAGTTACTCAACTTTTTTGTGCCTCTGTTTTTCATACATAACTTGGAAATAATAATAGAAAGTACCACAGAAGATTGTGGTGAAGGTTAAATGAGTTAGTATAAGTGAAGTACTTAGAAGAGTGCCTGGCACATCCTAAATGGTCAATAAATGCTTGTTGCCTGGCTGGTGTGGCTCAGTGATTGAGCATCAACCCATGCACCAAGAGGTTGCTGGTTTGATTTCCAGTCAGGGCACATGCCCAGACTGTGGCCCTGATCCCCAGTGGGGGGCATGGAGGAGGTGGCCAGTTGATGTTCTCTCCCATCAATGTTTCTATCTCTCTCGCCCTCTCCGTTCCTCTCTCTAAAATCAATAAAGCACAAATATGAAACAAAAATAAATGCTTGTTGTTATTATTAAAGACTAGTTGTCAAATAGAGGGCAACTAGTCACATGAGATAATTCATAAGCAGACGTGACATGCAGTGGTTCTGACCTGAGTTTTCCCATTGATGTACGGCACCGTGAATGCTTAAGATTTTGTTCAGAACAAAATGCAAATCACACCTGTCTCCTCTGTGGCCTTGAAGCATTTGAATGTAACTTGTCACCCAGATTCGATGCAGAAGTGTCAGCCACCAACTCTTTATCCACTCTTTTTGTTGTTTAGCCAGAGTTATCATAAGGACACACAAAATTAGGATGGTCACCACAAACCCCATTTTTGGAAGCTTTGGTAACATCTGATCAATGACTTTGGAAGAAGCATAGGAGTCCTAAGAAAAAGGTCTTTGACTCATCCATGATATTCTCTGACTTTTACCCCCAAATCACCAAGGAAAATGAAAGGATTGCTCCTTCCTTGAGATTATGGATTATGCTTTGATGAAATTACCCCCTTGGAAGTTCTCTCTGTATATTTGTTAATGTCATCTCCCTACATACAAATGTTCTCCGGGCCATGGTGAAGCTTCCTGGTGACGAGACCGAACTCTACTTGGTCATCAATTATTGATGCTGCTTTCTGTGTGCAGAGAGCTCCGTACCACAGAGGCATGTCCTTGTTGCCCTAGCTGTCTCGGGACGGTAGAGCTAACATGGTTTTAGACTGCTCTGAGCGCACCAAATACGCCAAATATTTTAGGCCCATCTACATGATTACATGGATTACTCAGATGAATGCTGAGGAAACCTCAACATACAGAAACCTGTAAAATTGCTTTAAACGTGGAGAATAAAAATTCTGCATCTCAAAGAAACACATTTTAAATAGTACAGTATTGCTTTTTCAGATTACTATTGGAGCATGAAGATCTGGATAAAAGTACTGTGGAGCCCATTCCTTGTTGTGTGGTTCTTCATAAGGGAACTGTGGCCCTCGAGTGTGTTTTGGAAACTTTCGGGGGTCATTTTGGTCACCCCAACAATTGGATGTGTTATTGCCCTTTAGTGGATGAGATCCAGGGTTGCTGATGTCTGGCAATGTGTGGAGAGCCGGACACAATGAAAAGCTGTCCTACGTGTCTCCTAACTTTTTGTACTGTACTTGACATTCACATATGCGAAGAGCTGGTCCTGTGCTGGGCATGTTATTACTACATCACTTAGGGTTATTTCCCTCTTCCTCTCGTAATATGCTAATAAATCTGGTCTGTCATTATGTAGCCTAATGCTAGTTTTTAGTCTAGTGTTTGCCTCCACCTCTGTTCTTTCATTTTCCTGTATCCTTTGACTGGAATGGCTTCTGATCTTTTTATAGCTCTTAATCCAGGGATAGTCAGTTTAAGTGTGTAAAATAAATTTAATTTATCATCATGACTTCTAGTATAGTCATGCCCAAGATTTTCCAAATCGAAATATGTATTATTTCATTATTAATTGCTTTCCTGCTATTTCTTCTTTATAAAAGAATATATTATTAAATATTTAAATTACAACAGAATCATATTTTATACTTATGAATTTTCAATTTAGAGTAGAAAGAGGAGCATATTTATAACATTATACATATATTACACAAATGTAAATTGTTGATATGTTACATATATAATGTTCTGAAATATGTTTTATGTATTATATATTTATATATAAATATGTCATGTATAAAAACCATTTAGTATTGGTACATTTGTCATATGTTGTAGATATATGCTATATAGGTATATATATTATGTGTGTATGATATAGTAGTATGTTATATGCTTATCTATTCACATCAGTGTTGTGCATATATGCATATATGTGAATACCATGTACATATATGTCTTATAATTCATGGATATATGCATGTTACATGCGTACACATTACATTCCATGTCCATTATACACATATTATATGTTTGCATCACAAATATTTGTATGTGCACATATGTGTTATATAAATATGTGATAGATTTAAAATATACACACCTGTGTGATTTATACATATACATATTCGTTGGTATAAGTGCTTTGCACATTCATATTATATATGTTTTATATATTGCATAACAGAATCAGAAGCATACCTATAACATATTTTTTAGGGTAAGGAGATATTCCCTAAGAATAAAGTAGTTGATGAGATCTTGCTATGATGTTTACTTATTGTAATCTTTTTCCTAAAATGAGCAGTGATGGGTTTGCAACTTTTAGCATTTAAATCACATTTTCGAAATATAATCACATGAGATTCAACAAGTCTAGAAATATTTGAAAAGATAGTAGTTATAAGAATAAGGTAATATATTACTGATTCATCAGCACTAACATGGCCAAAGCCATGTTGGAAACTAGAACATTCTAGCCAGTTTGTTTGTATCCCCATCTTTTCCCATTTTAGGTCTGACCCAGAGGCAAAAAGGCCCAGAAATATTTATGGCTCTCATTTGCATTTTCATATTTGCACATAATTCAATTTCCTTTATCCGGCTAAGGCTACCATTAAAAGTTTCCAAAGACAGAGAGACAGAGCAAGAGTTAGAGAAATTTTAGAGATATAAATTTATTGAAATATACTACAGGTAGAACAGGCCCAGAAGCCCTCTTGGGATTGTCAGCTCATAGAGCCTGGCGCCCTGTCTCCTCAGAGACTCTGTCAGTTGACAGACACCATGTGGACCTTCTACTTTCTTACTGTGATGTACAAGTCACTGCATTATGATAGACACGGACCTAATTCCTGTTTATAAGACTTGATGCTGAGTATGATTCAGATATGAGAATTTTCAGTGGCCTAATACTTCTCTGCTATGTGGTTAACCCTGAGATCGGCAATAAATTGTCCTTCCAGGCTTCATTTGGTAACAGTTTGAAATGGGATTTCTTAGCAGATCACCAAGGATGTCTTTGCCTGAGTTAAGCTGTAGCCTAGTCAATGCTATAAGATGTATTCAGGGCAAGCTCTTCTTTTGCGTTGACATTTAGCCTTAATTAAATAGCAGTTCTGCTTCCCAAAGACTCACTGAGAGCTTGTAAAATGTATTTTGTCCTTCACTTGGTTGTGATGGGTGGCCTTGCTTACAGGTGACCACAGCAAGGACCCTGAGGAGAAAGACATTATTTAGAGTTGCTGAAGCCAGATCAATCATTAACCTGGAATAGTCAAACCTTTAGAAGACATCAGATCTTCAGATCACCCATATTTAGGCTGCAAGGCAATCAAATGGCCCCCCTTCTTAAAAAGTAGAAAAACAGTATTTCAGAGGGCTTGCACAGACAAGAGATCACCTAGTCCCTTCTTTCTTTCTTTCTTTCTTTCTTTCTTTCTTTCTTTCTTTCTTTCTTTCTTTCTTTTTTTTTTTTTTGGTAATTTTTTTCTTCTTTATTTATTTTAGAGAGAGAGGAAGGGAGAGAGAGAAAGAGATAGAAACACTGATGAGAGAGAACATTGATTGGCCACCTCCTGCATGCCCCCCCCCCCCCCGGGGATGTGCCCCACAACCTGGGCATGTGCCCTGACTGGGAATCAAACTGGCGACCTTTTGGTGCATGGGTCGATGCTCAACCACTGAGCCACACCAGCCGGGCACCTAGTCCCTTCTTTTTACAAAGCTGGAGCTAATGGGCAATTATCCATAGGCAAGAATGTAAATAATCATTAGATGATAACATAGAACACTGTCATTTTTCTCTTTATGTTAACATGGCTTGACTTTGCCACAGAATCTGTGTACTTTTTAAAAATCCAATTACAGTTTGCATTTGACATTGTTTTCTATTAGTTTCAAGTGTACAGCATAGTAGTTAGATAATCGTATACTGTACAAAGTTTTCCCCCTGATATTTCCTATACGCACCTGGGGCTGTATACAGCTATTGTGATATTGTTGACTGTATCCCCATGTTTTACTTTTGAAAGCTAGCAATCTGAGGGGGCAAACCTCATCTAGTGAAAAAAGAAGAAGAGGAGGAGAAAAGGGAGCAAGAAGTAAGAAAAAAAATGGAAAACCAAAATGGAGAGAGCAGACAAAGTTATGACAAGTTCTCAGATACTTCATTTCTTTCCCTAATTTTCAGAGCTTCCAATCTCCTAGATATACAGGGAAATTAATATCTCCTCATTGTGTTACTGGGGAATACACATTTCATTGAACTTCAGACTCTATTAATTATGCTGGTGCAATGTTATCATAAACTGTTGTTGATTATCTGACTCTTCTGGGCATGTGACTGATGCCAGAATGTCAGTTTTATATTAAAAGGATGTCGTTTCTGAAAACTAAATACAGAAATAAAGTATGTGTTTCATTATGGCTTTAATCTTCCCTGAGCTCATTTTTTAGAAAGGTGGGGGGTGGTGCCCAGGATGCCTATGGGGTTAATAATATTCTCCTAAAATGATTCGTATTCCTATACTAAGTATTAGTAAACATCCGTTTGTGTTAGTCATTAACTTTAATGGCTTGATATTATTTTACCTCTCTTGATTATATGTTCCAGTCCAGATACTTATAAACTAATGGTGCCATCTATATATTTTGATGAATTTTTAAAAAGCCAGATACAACTGCCCACGGAGCAGACAGCTCCAAGAAAATAACCAGGCAGACAGATGATGGGAGAGTGAAGATGAGAAAGCAGAGGGCGGGGGTGGGGGGGTGAAAGTATCCTTGAGAAGCTGGGATGATAAAGAGAGAATTTTAAACAGTGAGAAAAATAAATTAAAAACAAAATAAAACAAACACAAAATCCATCAAATTTCGGGAGCAGAAAAAGGAGACGAGGAAAGTCACACAGTGTTGGACCCAAGCCAGGCCCCCAACACCGCCCCAGGAGTGCAGAGGGATCTCCAGTGTCCTGGTGACTGACAGACATAAGCAGAGTGGTTCGGCCACGCTAACCCTCAAAGCTGATTCTTCCTATGGAGCCGGTGAAAGGAAAAGGAAATGTCAGAAAATTAAACCCACTGCTAAAGGGTATGTTTGTTTTACCGGTTCCAGGGAAAGCTTTGTTTTGACTTAGAGGGCCCCGTTAAAAACGACGATGTTCTCAACATTTCCTCTTTGGCCTTCGACAGCTCAGTCCTGTGAGCGGGTTTCTTTTTGTCCCTCTGCCATCCGTCCCCTAGACTGGGTGGCACCGAGGTAAGGACAGGACAGGCTCCTGACCCACAGAAGGACGATCACTGCTGCTGGATGGGGATCCGGTCCCCTCCTGTGTGTAGGGGAGTGGGGAAGAGAGCGGGAAAACAAAACAAACACACCAAAAAGCAGGTGGGGCCTAGTGACTTTGAAGGGCTGACCGATCGTGGCTGGTTTCAGAAAAACTAGCTCCTCTATCTTTTTTGAGAATAGTAAGCAGGTACTTTTTTTTAAGACATCTCTTTCATAATACAGCAAATGCTAAAAGAGCATAAAAAGTCTTTTTTATTCTTTTTTTGTTGTTTTATCCATGGCCTTGGAATGCTTGCTGACTTGGCCCCAGTCAGGTTTCGGATTCTGGAGAGTGCCCTTGAGTTCTAATGATAGCTGTAATGATATTGTGTGGGTTCCCCACTGCTTAAACAAAGACAGAATTTATAATGCGCCTCAGAGCATCAAGAAGGGATGCTAGAGAGCATTAATATTACTATTTTTATCACTATTTAGTGAGCAGTGCTGGAAGATATTAATATTACCATGATCATTATTACAGCGAGATAACGAAGAAGTGGAACTCCATGTGGCAAAGAGATTGTTGGGGTGGGGGGGCATAGATGAGCTTATTTTTCTCTAAGTTCTTTAAATCGAGCTTAACTAGAAAAATAATCGCAGTGGCTAACCGAGTCAAGAGTCAAGGTAATTAAGTGGGTAAATGAGGCCCCTGTCATTTGAATTTATGCATTTCCCTTCCTTCCTTTGTTTGCTCTGCCTTTCTCATCGCTGGATCTCCACCACACGTTGTTTATTCATGGAGGGCATGCCACAGTTTTTAATACTGGGGGGAAAATCTGAAACCCTTCATCCGACTGGCCAACATGTAGACTGGAGAGAGCGCAAGGGGATCAAAGTGATATGAAGACAACAGGGGTTTCATTAAAATGTTCCGTTCTCTGCCTGAGGACAGAGCAGTGAGAAAAGGGTGAAAAAATAATCATCTAGCCCAAACAAGTTTAACTTAAAAAAAAAAAAAAGGCAACGAACCACCTGTGGTCTCCTTGGAAACAGGAAAGCACACCCTCCAGCCACCTTTTAATGAAACCCCAGAGCCCCTTTTATTAATTTATTAAAGAATCTATTTTCTGAAGACTCATAAACCCCATATAACTCATATTCCAACACATCTCTGCTATGCTAATGGCACACACTTCTATGAATAATTAATTATTTAATTAGTAATAATTAGAGGTTGTTGTATAGGTCAAACCATTGGACTGACAGCATGCTATTGTCAAAATGTCACTCGAATTAATGGAAAGGCATTTAAACAGAGAGTGATTCATCGTTGAGGGTGGTGACTTACCTACCCACTTCCTCCTCCTCCCCCAAGTATCTTCCATAGCATATGGCATCATAAGATGTGTATAACATGTAAAACGGGGCATTTAATACTGAGCATTCTACAGAAAATGTGTAGCCCTCAATACTTGGATAGATACAGAATAGTGTGAGCTAAGTAACTGAATTTATGACATTCAGTCACTACAGCAAAAGGACATGAGTTTAAACCCTTTACAGAGAATTTCTAAAACTCCTTTTTTGTCCCTGGAACGAAGCCCTCCTAAAGACCAAATACACTCAAAAGGAATAATTGTTCACATACACTGAAATATATTTGTTGAATGGCTCTAGTAAAATAATCTTTAAAGATGATTATTAGAAAACAGTCTAGTAGTGTTGAGTCACTGCTCTGAGCTGTCAGGTCTTTACATTCTGTGTTCATTCAGCCCGTATTCTATACTCCAACCCTGCTGACCGGGATACTTGATCCTCACCATCGACAAAAGAACTGAGAGAGGGTCTTCCTGAGCCAGGAGCCGGGCTTGGCGCTCATTGGAAGTGTCACTCCAGCCATCATTTACGCTCTTGATGCTGCAATTTTTTCATTTGTCATGTGGAACCCATGACAGCAACTACCTTGTGGATCAATGAAGTGGTCCATATACGAAGGGCTGAGCTAAACACCTAACTCAGGATAAGCTCACCATAAATGAGAACTATTTTTACTTTATATGCCAAAATATCACTTTTCCATACGTAGAGGAGTAAGTTGGACAAGGTAGACATTATTCTAATCAGGAAACTAAGCAAAGCACAGTCTTTGATCCTCTAAGCCAAGGGTCACAAACTTTTTCTGTAGAGGGAGAGCTGGTAAATATTCTCAACTTTGTGACCCACATGTTCCCTCATACAGAAGCAGCCACAGAGAATATAAAAAGGCTGGGTATGGCTGTGTTTCAATAAAACTTTTCATATGAAAGCAGGCAGCAGACTGGATTTGGTTATGGCCTATAGTTTATCAACCCCTGGTCTAAGCCGTGTTGACAGCAGGTCACACATAGTACGTTCTCAATTAATGGTAGTTGGATTAACAAAATAATGCATGAAAGAATACATCTGGGACAAGACTCCTCATCTCAAGCTTAGTGCTATGTTTGGCCCTGATAGTACTCCATTAATTAAACTTGCAGTACCTAAGACAGAACAAAATTTACTTTTATTTTTATATACAAAAAAAAAAAAAAATCACCTGTTAGTATGTTGATGTAGATATACTTTAAAGGAATCCAACAATGAAAACTTTTAACAGAGCAAATAGACTTTTTTTAAAAGTTTGAATGCATAGACATTTAAAAATAGGTACAACATACTATAAATGTACTGGCTTTAGCTTAGAGCTAATCTAAGAAAAATAGATCTTAGAGCTGGTGATAGAAAAATATAAGAATGTGCCTTCTGTCTTCAAAGAGCACAATTTATTTTATTCATCCTTCTACTCTTCTTCTGCCTGGTTGTAGCAAAATATTCCAAGGGCACTAGAGGGAGAGCAGTTGGATCCAGATTGTGCCCCCTTTCCTCTCAGCCCAGCTGGAGCCCCAAACTTCCCTTCTTTGTTTTCTCTCCACCATTGTCCACAGTCCTGCCTACCTCATGGTTTCTTCACAGCCTCTGAGACAGACAAGTAGTGAGGAACTCATGTAGAGAAAGTTACCAAAACTCTGACTAAAGCCTTTGTACTCCAAGTATTCAGTCAGAATGGACCCTGTAAATGGTTTAAAATAATGATAGAACACACAGGCAATGACCCATCATATTCTGGGGAATTTTATAAACACAAAGTTGTTTATACATGAGAGAACATTTCTGGTAAAAGAGGTCCAAATGAACTGGACAACAGCATCGAGGAGTCAGAATGGCTACCAGTAATGTCTGTGTGTTTGTTAGAAATCCGAGCTAAGAAATTATAACAAAAATATGTCAAATCATCCTTTTTGTCTAGCGATGAAATATCAGATGCCTGGGTTATTAGAGATATGGTAACTGGAAAATTGTTTTATGCTTTTTATAAATAACTGGATGCAAAAAATACAGTTGTACAGATGTGGGACCAGCAATGATCAGAGATAAGAGGACCATAAAAAGCATGGTGTATAAAATACAAAAAAATACAGCTAAATGCAGTTGAAAGTTGACAATCACAAACTTAGAGCTTAAGTAATACACATTTACTATTTCACAGTTTTTATGGTTCAGAAATCCAGGCAGAGCTTAGCTATATCCTCTGCTTAGATTTATAAGGCTCTATGTGGTCAAGGTGTTGGCCAGGGTGCAGTTCTCATTAGAGACTTAACTGGAGAAAGACTCACTTCCAAACTCGTTGAGGTTGTCAGCAGAATTCATTTTTTAGTGCCTGGGATATCCATGGTAGTTTGCTTCTTCAAAGCCAGCAATGGGAAGAGAGACAACACCATCAGGTCTACCAGCAAGACAGACTCTATGTAGCACAATGACAGGAGTGACATCCTGTCACCACTGCCATACCCTGTTGGTTAGAAGTAAGTCACAAGTCCTGCCCATGCTCAGTGAGATGGATTTATACAAGAGTGTGAGCCCCAAGAGTCAGGGATGATGGAGCATGCCTTCAAGTATGTCCTCACAACTGGGTCAGGTTTTGCAATAGAGATGCGCTTTGAAGATGAAGCCTTGTATCTACTGGCTTTGTGACCCCAGAAAAGTTTTTTAACTTCTCTGGAAGTCATTTTTCTTTTATGAAAACTACAGATATTAACACTGAGTTAATAATGTTGCTGCATCTAATGTATAATAAATGTGAATGTGCTTTGTAAACACCAATTTTGGTTAACATTGATTGGCCAATCAGGCCTCCTCTCTCCTCTGCATTTTCCTCTGCTCTAAATGATGTATACCTATACGTACTTTCATTGTATCTAAATCCCTATAACTAGCGTCTGAATCTGATATCTAAGAAGACTTAAATTCCATAAACATCGGTAGGGTGTCTACAATCCATACTTGAATGTAAGCAAGTAATTATAAAGAACAGGGCTTTGCTTCCCAGAGTGATTCTGGGTAAGAAGGATCAGCCCCACCTCTCTCTTCCTATGTGGTCAGCTTAGGAACCCATAATGTGGCAAAACCCGATAACTAGTTGCTAAAGATTCATGTTGCCCTGGCGTGCGGTAGAGTTGTTGCCAGGTAGCAGCTGCCCAGGCTGGGATTCTATTTTGCAGCCCTCCCTCCATCTAGGCAGAACTGTGTGGCTGAGTTCTGACCAATGGAGTGTGGGAGAAAATGATATACACCATTTTGGGGCCAGGATCAAGGACTTTTCTACTGGATGCTGACACTGATGCTACCACATCTAGCATCAGAGGGATTTGGGAAGCCCAATTTAAAAACAGAAGTCTCTCATCTCCAGGCCCTGACTTTGGAGAACACAGCCCCCTGCTGCTACTGCTCAGGGTTCCAGTTAAACAAGAAATAAGTTGGCATTGTATTAAGCCCTAGATTTCTGAATGTATCTGTCACAACAGCCAGTGTTGCCCTCGTTTCAATATATCTTGAAATGAGACCAGTGGAATTTTAAAAAGTACATAAATGTTTCCCTTTAACATAGTGCTTTTTAAACTTTAATATGCATGAAAATGACTAGGGAAACTTTTTTAAATGTTGGTTTTCATTTGTTAAGTCTTAAGCACGGCCTGACTTTCTGCATCTCTAACAGTCTCAGACATAATGTCAAGATTGGAATACCCTTTGAGTAAAAAGGCACCAACATAATGGTTCTCAAACTCTAGTGGGTATCAGAACCCCCAGAGGATTTGTTAACATGGGGATTGCTGAGCCACATCCCCAGGCCCAAGAATATGTATTTTGAACAAGTTCCCAGATAATGCTGATCCTATTGGTCCATGGACCACACTTTGAGAACCATTGGTCTAAGCAATTCTAATGCAGCCTTTTCCTAGATTCTCCAGCAACTCATTGGTCCTCAGGTCAGTGTATCATTTATCACAAGCGTGCTGGAGAAGAAAAGCATGCTCATGGACCAACACCTTAAATCAGTTGTCATCACCTAGAGTATATTTTATTGTTTTTTTGTTTGTTTTGATTTGTTTGTTAAATGCTGATTCCCAAGTCCCAGTGCAGACTAATTGAATCTGAATCTTGGGATGGGGGCAACATTAGACATTAACATTTTTTAAATGCTCCATGTGAATCTATTAAGCAACTAGATTTTAGAACCATTGTCTTAAATAAATGGTGTCAGTAACCTGAGAGGCAAGACTCTTGTTGATCATAAATTGTTTAACTGTTGAATGAAGACCAGCCTTATCTAATTCTCTCTCTAACCAGTGAGAGAGCTCAACTTCTCTAACATATGGTTTGTATCAATGCTATTCAATTAGGCAACTCTCCCCCAGCCTTTGACGAGAGGTTAAGTGAGGCTGGATAAATGTAAAAAAAAACAAAAAAAAAAACCACAAAATGTTCTCCATTGGAAAAAAAAATTCAGGTGAACACTAATAACAACTGAAAAGAAAGAGAGGAAGAAAGGAAAAAAGGAGAAGCAGAAGAGAGAGAGAGAGCAAGAAAGGGAAGGGAAGAAAGGGGAAGAAAAAGGTAGGGAAGAAGGGAAGGGAAGGGGACAGGAGGGAAGGGGAGGGGAGGGGAGGGGAGGGGAGGGGAGGGGAGGGGAGGGGAGGGGAGGGGAGGGGAGGGGAGGGGAGGGGAGGGGAGGGGAGGAAAGAAAAAAGAAGAGAAGAGAAGAGAAGAAAGAAAAGAAAACCAAAACAAAACAAAACAAAAAAGCCAACAGTTTTACCAGGAGAAATGGAAGTTATTTTGTTCCAAGTAAAAAATAATTCCCTGGTTCCATCAGAAATCATTTAGATTATGCGCATTGGTGACTAGAATTGTCCCTCTTAGCGCTTCACTGTGAACCATAAAAGCAGGTCACAAAAGATGCAGCAGTGGATTCCTTGGGAACTGACACCAAGGGGGACGTTTTCACCAGAGAAAACTACTCAAGGTGATTAAAGTACATTAAGACTTTTTCTTCATTACCAAGTGCAGAAATTACTCATTTCTTGGCACAGACTAGCTACCAAAATTATGCAGTTTTATAGAGAAACATCATCTTCAAAGAAGTCCATAATTTTTTCCTCACTGAGAGATTAAAGAATAATGCATGTGATTTGTCTCATCATCTCCTTGGAGTCTCCAGCGGGGCACCCTTCTGAATAAAGCGGATGTAGTAATCCAATATTCATCTCAGTCCCTCACCCCTGAGCCCTAATGCTAACGAGGCTTCATCTCCCCAGGAATGTCTCATGTAGCCAGTACATATACCAAAAAGAAGTCATGTGGCGGTCCTTCCCAATATGGTTTTATGAAATAGAAAGGAGGTGACACTAGACAAAAACATGGCATTGAGTTCAATCCAGCCAGACTTTCAGTTCCAGTTAAGTGACTTATCATCTGTGAGAGCTTTAGGTAGATTCCCTGACCAAACACACATTCTACCTGTTCCCATGCCTATGCCTATGTGGCTAGATATTAGGTTATAGATTATTTGAGCAAATATTAAAAGAGATGATTCATACTCTTTCTATGACATAGAATTTGATATATGATATGATATAATATGATATGATATGATCATATACAATAATGGTGTGTGAAAAAATTCGAGAGAGAATAAACAGGAGGGCTCTAGCAAGCCAGCAGGAAAAAAGGTTGTTTTCTTTCCTGGATAGGCACACAGTACAGTGGTTGTCAAATTGTGATCCTCAGACCGGCAGCATCAGCATTACCAGGAAACTTGCTAAAATGCATGTTCTCAGACCTCACCCCAGATTTACTGAATCAGGACCTCCAGGATGTGACTTAGCAGTCTGTTCAAATAATCCCTCTGTGTTACTCAGATGCACCCAAATACAAGAACTACTTGTATTGGTCAGGATAGGTTAGGTTATGCTGGCCTACAAACACCCAAAAGCGATTGGCCAAAAACAACAAGGTTAGTTTCTTGTTCATTTACAGGGCCTTCGTGATCTGTGGCATGTATCACTCCTCACAGTCCAAAGCAAGTCACAGAGCCACACCTAAGCTCAAGGGTACAGGTACTAATTCTACCACATGCTGGAGAGGAGGACTGGAAACATTCAGTGATGAGAACTCACAATCACCACACCATCCCACCTCATACCAAACTACTCTGCCTGACGACAAAAATCCTTTTGAGGCTACTTTTATGATTATTGCAAAGAAGCTACTAGGCAGTGCTTTGCAGAGAAGGGGGCTGCAAAAAGGAATACCATGCAGCTCTTGGCAACTGGCACCCTGACCTGCTCTGACCACCTGGGGGCTGGAAAAAGCATATTCCAGAAGAAATGACTGTTTGGGCTGACTTGAGTCAGAGACACCCCAGAAAGCTAGATCATCTTGTCATATGAAACAGTGATATTTCCTTCTCAGGACTGTAAAGTTATATGATTTCATAGTTTGCAAGTTACTTTGGTTGGATGTCCTGGGAAGGAAATATCACTGTCTTCATTTAATGTATGTTCAAACTAAGACTAAAGGAAGAAGCATTAACTAGGTTTTTCTTTGTTTGCTAATTGGGCAGATAGAACTAATCATAGCCATATTGTTTATTGTGAAAACTATAGATGATAGCATACATAAAATTGCAAGCATTCTGTGAGTGCTCAGCAAATATCCGTCCCCTTTCCAGTTCAGAGATACAACTCGGTGATGGCTTGGCCAGTGACTTCTTTACAAAATGAGGTAACACTTGAACTAAAGGAACTTCACTTCATACAAAACACCGATTTAAAATCAGCAGCAGGAACTACCAAAGTAATATATGCTCAGCTATTAAAAGAGCATTACTTCTTCTGATATAAAAGGTTTTAAAACTAGCATTACTGTGTGCAAAGCATTGTTCTAAGCTCTTTACAAATATTAACTCTTAATCCATGTGATAAGCATAAGAGATAGGTACCATGATTATCACGATTTATAGATAATAAAACTAGAGTGCAGAGAGGTTAAGCTATTGGACCGAGGTCACACAGGGATGAAACTGAGATTTGAACCAAGTAGTCTGGATCCAGAATTTATGCTCTTAGCCAACACAGTGCTATTCTGTATCCTACTGCAGCAAACATAGGCTATTTGGAATGCAATTCCACTTGAAGAATCTGTCATCTCTATCTCCCATAACTGCAGTGCATGGCATTCCTAACAAAGCTAGGATGTAGCATGCACTTCCTTCTTGTTATTCACCTCCTGACACGGGAAGGCGTGGCTTGGACACATTATGTTCCTGGTGGCTGGTGAACTGGAAAGCAGCAGTATTGTTTTAAAACCCATACGTCACTCTTCTTTTAACATCTGACTTTCCACAAATTCATATCTACAGATGGCTATAAAATTAACAGAGTTTTTTTGTTTTGTTTTGTTTTTTAGCACCTATTAAGCATTTTATGCGATCTTGAATACCTTGCATCACAGTTAGAGCAAGCATACTGCAATCCTCTTTTCTGGTGTAGCCCATTAAGTGCACTGTAAGGACTATGCTGGAATTTCACTGTGTAAATATGGCCTCAGTCTCCTTTTTAGCTCTACATGCTAGAGAGACAACTTGTAGACATTATTTCAGTGGACTCCACAGTCAAGTAAATGTAATGGTAAAATGATTATCTAGACCTGGGCCAGATGATTCAGCACCCCTTTCTCTGTTTGGTCTTTGTTTAAGGCAAAGAGCCATTTATTCAATTCCTGGGCACTTGATTTCACATCTCAGGTCATTTCTGAGTGGTTCTATGTAGGTGTTTTGTGGAGTGATTGGGGAATTGGACCATCTAAACAGTGACTTCTCAGAATCCCATAAAACTGGGGGTGTTGCCCAGGTAGAGAAGCCTTCCAATGAGAATTTCTACCTAAGGAGATCACTGAATAAGTTGTCTGTGACATCCCTTATTTGCATAAGCATTTAACCCCAATACAGGTGACTATTTCAAAATAAATTAAAAGTGAAAGGAATGTATGGGAAGAGAGCTAGGGGGTTTTCACCACTGCCTAAAAAAGAACTATAAAATGAATAAAACACAGCCACCCCCTCCAATGGAAAGGAAACTCAAAAAGTTTCTCCTTAAATGGAAGGCAATCCATTAATTTTAATTAGATTACAAGCTCCTCCTGTTCACCACCCAGTAGTTGAGGGGTTAATGAAATGGGGGAGGGTTACCAAGATAGCTGATGAGGGATTCTTGCATGAATAATAATTCCTGAGTGGGAGTGAGATGTACCATCTCCCTCCCCACCTCAAGGTACTTCAGGCTCAACTGGATATAAAAATTAGCCAGTGTTCTTTCTGCTTCATACATCACCCAGTAGAACACAGCTGGCTGTTTGGCTCCAAGGCAAACACATTTGAATAGACAAAAATACAGGCTATGTTAGGGTAGCTTGACTGAATTGCCCTTCAACCTGGATTTTGTCTTATTTATTTGTTTGTATATTTATGCATTTGTGTATTTGTTTATTTGATAAGTTAGGAGGTCTTTGGAAATGTCCACAAATACCAGAACACCCCCTCTCTTAACAGGGAATATTTCTTCCCTAAAATCTTGTTTTATCCTTGATCAATACAATCATTATCAGCACCGTTTCCACCGCGATTAATTCTAGTGACAAGGGAGTTGCTGAGACTCTGAATTTAAGGCCTGAAATCAACGTGGTAATAATGTAGGTGCATCATCATCTTTCCCTTCTGACATTTGGAAATCAGCATTGTTTTATGGGTTTATGCCAATCTAGAAAGGCATGATCTCCTGTAAGATCTATGAAACCTGTTTCTGTGATAGTCACCTGCACCTCTTGGGGTTATGGCGAGCTGCCTTGATCATTCAGGGGCAGCTTGGTCTGCCACCAGGTTGAAGATTTTATTGACTGATCATTGTCCATACAGTAAACAATGGGGTTTTTAGATGAAGGAAAACATAAAGGCTGGAAGATAAAGAATCAGGAGAAGTGGAGGCATGAGAAAAAATGGTGGGCCCTGGAACTGGAGCCTCAGTGGCTTAGCTTTCTCTCTTCTGTAACCAGGATGAATAAAGAAACAAATCCCCCATGCCATTGAATGAACAACAACAGAGCCTAATGGAAAAATAAAAGAATTTACCAACCCTGCTTCCAGAATACTGTGGGAGAGGACACTGATGTGTTGGCCTGACAGACTGAACTAGAGTCATAGTAGAGATGAAAGAAATAACAGGCAGACAGACCCAACCTAAACAACAGCTAAATGATTTTCCCCAACTGTGATCAAATTGCTCCAATCTTACGAAAAAATGTATTTGATAACAATATTTGATGCTTCAGATCATGGGAGCAATTGCTAAAATACATAAGAGAGAGAAATTGTGGTTTTCTTTCACAAAAAAAAGAAGGTTACCAGAGCTATATAATTAGACTTAGATATATATTAAGATTATAATTTTGACTTTAAAAAGGCCTACAGTTTTCCTTTCTAAAAATAATCTAATCATGGTTTCATGGTTTGTAAGCTCCACTTGGTGCTTCTGTACTTTGAATATTGACCTATAGTAGAAGAATTTGTTTGTTTGCTTTGGGGTATATCTGTCTGTGTCCACATACATACACACATTTTAATAAATAGTTTCTGTGCACAAAAATTATATTGTCACCTGGATGATGTGGCTCAATGGTTGAGCATTGACCCATGCACCAAGAGGTCACTGGTTCAATTTCTAGTCAGGGCATATGCCCAGGTTGTGGGCTCGATACCCAGTGGGGAGCATGCTAGAGGCGGCCAAGTGATGTTCTCTTTCATTGATGTTTCTATCTCTCCCGCTCCCTTCCTCTCTCCCTAAAAATCAATTAAAAAATTTTTAAATGACATTATCTTTGCATAATTTTAATAAAATTACTAGTATAATGAAATCTACTTTTATCCTCCCCTCCTACTTTTTAACCTTACTTTTTTTTAAATTCATTGATTTTTAGAGAGAGAGAAAAAGAGACCTGGGTTTCTTGTTCCACTTATTTATGCATTCATTGGTTGCTTCTTGTATGTGCCCTGTCCAGGGATCAAATCTGAAATCTTGGTTTATTGAAAAGCTCTAACCAACTGAGCAGCCTGGCCAGAGCCTAACCCTTACTCTTAAATAAACCAGCTTTGACACCTCAAAATAAAGAAGAAATACCTTTCAAGGACAATGAGTATTCTGATTGCATAACTACTTAAGTTCTCTGTTCTTGAAAGTTGATTTCAAAGCCTGTAATCTGTATTTGTGATTATGGTTGAGTTTTGTCAGGGCACAGGAGTGTAAGACTTGAGCCACTGAACATATGGAAAATGAAAACAAGAGTGTAAATCTACATATGTTAATAAATAAACCTTATACAGTGAAGGTTTTTAACCAAATGGAAAAAATTATCTGGTCCTGGTTGAATGGAGGTTTTAAGAAATGAAAGGCAGTCAAGAGAATAGATCCAGGGAAAAGGGTGGGAAGTGCATAAACTCCTAAAAAGGAGATGATCTCCGTAGGACTGAGGGATATGGATATATTCAGTGACTGATATTGAAAATGGGGGTGGGAGAGAATCCTTGAGAACTCAATCTATTGTAGTGATTCGCAGTAGTGGTAAAACAAACATGATGCTTTATTTTCTTATGTTTTTTTATCCTCACCTGAGGACATTTTTCTGTTTTTTGTTCAGATAGAGTGGGAGGAAGAGAGAGAGAGAAACATCAAAGTGAAAGGGACACATCCAGTGGCTGCCACCCGCACGACCAACCAGGGCCGGGGACAAACTGCAACCGAGGTACATGCCCTTAGTGGGAACCAAACCCGGGTCTCTCTGGACTGCAGGCTGATGCTCTAACCGCTGAGCCAAACTGGCCAGGGCCAAACATGATGCTTTAAAGAATACACATGCTTCTGCTCATTCTATTCTAATATTCTCTTCAGGGACCATGACCCCAAATAGCAAAATCCCCAGGAACTTTGTGAGAGGATGGGGAATTGCAGACTCTTCTGGTTAAGGAGTCAAGAAACCATTGAGCCCAGGCCTTTGGAATAGTCAATGTCACAAGGTTCTAGTAAGGATTCTCTTTTATTAACACTCACAGGCACTCCATAGTGCTATCTATGATGCCTGGTCTTTGCTTTCATTCTTCCTGCTGCCGATGTCTGCCTTGCCTTTGTCTTCCTTCTTCACTTCTCTGATGACTCCATTCAACTTCACTCACTACATCTTCCTAAATCTGACCCTCCTTGAAGACTAGGCTCACAGATTACCCACTCTCTAACTCTCCAGGTCTGAGTTAAAAGCTTCTAATTCATGTTCTCCTAGCATCGTGGCTTTCTCTCTGTGCATGTTAGCACTTGATTTGTTTATTTACTTGCTTATGTTCTCGTTACACTCTGAGCTTTGTAAGGTCAGAGGGCATGTTTCATTTGCCTTTGAAATCATCCCCTTAATAGGGTCCAATGCAAAATAATTATCTGCTAAGTGTTTGTTAAAAAACAAAACAAAACAAAACAAAAAAACACTGAAATCCTTAAACAGGTTTTGAAAGACAAAGGACAGAGGGGAGAGAGAGAAACTTTAACTATTCAGTGATCTTAATAAGTAATGGCATCTAGGGACTATCATAACTATAACATACAAGTTATTGTTAAAGCTATACTTAAACATGGAATGTAGTTGACTACCAAACAAAAACATTCAGGTGAACATTAAAGGAAGTTTGGATAGATACTACTGAATTGAAAATTTTGCCTTTGGATACATTCAATTGGCATGAAATTCATTGTTTAGACAGGTGCATTTTTTGCTATCCTCTTGCATCACCAAAGCCACAACAACCGAAGGGTGGGAAGATATTTGGAGTCTCTGTGATCCTCTGCCTCTCCATGCTCTTCCTGGCTATGTAAAGTCTGAATAACATAGCTTATCCCATTCTGCAAATCTTTTTTAGGAAGATGTATTAAGTGAGTTTGGAAGAAGGAAAATAAAGAAAAAATAACTAATATTCACTGAGTGCTGGCTATGTGTCAGAAATTTCAAATAAATTTAACCTAAGTGAGCACATGTAGTTCCTGCAGCCACCATTCAAGATCCCAATATTTGCTCCATCAGCTGAGGGAACTGAATCTCACGGAGGCGGTTACTCTTCTAAAACTACACAGCAACTGAAGAGAAGGAAAATAATTGGGATTGAGGCTCATATGTCCCCACAATTCATGTGTGACCTCTGCAACCCACAACCCACAGTCGTACCTGTGGACTGGTTCGTGGAGAGAAAGATCCACCACCAAGGGTTGATAAAGGGTCCCCTGCTGTGGAGGTGACACACAGTAGAAATGTTTAGCTACATCCACACAAGAAATTGTCTGGCATACTGAACATATTACTAAATCTGGGAGATAAACCTAAGACACTGCACATAAAAAATTCACTCTTTCAACAAAATATGTATGTCCTTCATACTAGGAGATCAATATCAATATTACTTGACCATCCTTCTTGCATGAAATTAAGTCAGTTTAGTCTGCTGATTCAAATCCATTTGCGATCAGGGAACTTTTCTTCTATTGTCTACATAAGTATCACCCTTCCTGTCTCTGGAACCATATTGATTACATGTTAGTACTGAACCTGCCCTCTCAGCCTCTTGTTTTTTTCCTCTTGGTTTCTATATCTTTACCTGTATGGGGGTGAGTTCTTCCTTCTGTTGATGTTCTATGCACATTTTTTTTTTTCCCAAGCAGGGTCTACTTTTTAAAATCATCTATTGGATTTTTTTATTTTTAATTACAATTGACATTCAATACTATATTAATTTCAGAGGTACTGCTCAGTGGTTAGACATTTATATAACTTATGAACTGAGTCCCCTAATAAGTCTAGTACTTACCTGGCACCATACATAGTTATTAAAATATAATTGACTATATTCTCTATGCTATAATTTACATTCTGATGAAATCCAAAACCCTAATTTAAAAACATAAATGATTCGTCCGACCATTGTGGCTCAGTGGTTGAGAGTTGATCCGTGCACCAAGAGGTCTCTGGTTCGATTGCCAGCCAGGACACATGCCCAGGTTGTGGGCCTAATCCCCAGTGGGGAGCATGCAGGAGGCAGCCAATCAATATTCTCTCTCATCAATGTTTCTATCTCTCTCTCCCTTCCTCTCTCACTAAAATCAATAGGAAAAAAAAAGAAAAAGAAAAAAAACACAAATGATCCCTATGTTTATTGCAGCATTATTTACATTAGCCAAGCTATAGAATAAATTTAAGTGCCCATCAATAGATGACTAGATTAAGAAGATGTACATATATAAAATTTAATATTACTCAGCCATAAACAAAGAATAAAATCTTAACATTCGCAACACAATGTATGGACCTAGAGGATCTTATACAAAGTATAGTAAGTCAAACAGAGAAAGACAAATGATCTATTGGATTTTTAAAGTCATAAACTATGTTCCCTAAATTCAAAACAGAAGTCTTTTTTGTGTGTTCCAGTTTTATTTACTTGAGAACTCCAGTGTGTCTTATTAAATATCTCAATTGACATTTTCATTGTTTCTACTTTTATGGGTGCTACCTATTCCAGGCAATCACATAGGTTTTCCCCTCTCAGATTGCTAGTACCCTTGAGTTGTAACTTGTCTTTGCTTCATTATGGAATATAAGCCTTGGAAAGTCCAGTTAAGCTAAAGATCCTTTGAAAAATGGTGGACCAGAAAATGAAAAAAGAAAAATGTAGTCTCTATCATTATGAACTATCCGAGAACAGTTCAGCAAATAGTTCACCTTCTGCTGAAGCTTTCTGCTCCTAGACCTCCTGAAAACGTATGGCAGTTCTTTCTTAATCTCAAGGATGGGGAGCACTCAGCCCACTCACATAATTGCCCCATCCAAGCCCTCCAGGGTCAGCTGGACCAGGCTAGCACTCAGGAAAATTGGCTGATGCAACATTTGTTGAAGGGAATCATGTCAGCTGACCACTCTGGCAGGTACAGAATTCTGGACTTCTCAGAGACAAACAGGACTTCCTCTCACCAAGTGGTACCCTGGCTCCCTCTCATGTAGAACCAAATCCTGGGCCTGTTTTTGAAATGAAATCTTAGACCCCTCCAGCAGCCTGCCTCCCCTAGTTTATGCCTCATGCAGAGGATGATGGGAGAAAAGGACAGTCCGAGCCACATGATCTGGTTGCTCTTTTCCCAGAATCTCCTCAAAACATATGTACCGAGCACCCACCATGTGCTGCCAGTGGGACATCTTGACATAGAACTATCAGAGACACACATCGCTTAATCACGGAACATCATATTTAATGTTTGTTTATTTATTTAAAAAGAAGTTGTTAAATTTATGATTAAAAGAACTGATGGTCTTAGCAATCTCTGAAGATGAATAACACAGGAGGAACAAAGCTATAAACATTTTTATTTTGTGATGCATGAAAACTTTAGTAATATGCAAAATTTGATTGATATTGCACATTTCAGGGGCATAAATTAACCATCTGAGGACACTTTAGAATAACTTTTTCTGCTTGGTAGAGTGTCAGAACTAAGAAAGCAAATTCACTAATATCTCATAAATTCCCAAGAGAACTCATGATAGAATTATTATTATCATTCCCATAACCCTGATGAGTCCACAGTCCAGGATATGTTAAATGGCTTGCCAAATAAATAAAGAGTGGAACCTAAATCTTCTTATGCAACATACCATGAAACTTCCTATCATAGGATTGCCAATAAAACTAAATGGTGATAGCATGGAGGAATGCTAGCTTTAATCTCCTAAAGCAACGGTTCAATTTCTAATGTAAAAACTTGACAAATATACTTTAGCTGAGTATGCATTAATTTTCTAGTTCAGAGCTAGATTTATAAGCAGATTCTTTTTCCTCTGAAAAACTATGACTATATACAAAGTTAGACAAGTTAAATGCAGGACACACACAAGCTTTCATGTCACCTTAAAGTTCCCAAGATCCAATAGAGGAAGAATACGGAGAGATCACCACCATGGAAGGGAATTGAGAATTACTGTAACTTGCCTTCCTGAGCAGTAACATGTACCTATAGACAGTAGAGATGGATTCAGAGTTCCTCTGGAACATTATGTATCCTAAGGAATTGGATTTTTCTTTTCCAGCAAGAAAGGAACAATGCTGTCATCAGTAAGTATCAGCCACACAGTATTAGCACATGGACTGGGGGAGTCCTGTTGACATTAGATCTTCTTCCTGTATTGGGCTAGCTGGCGGGAGTGCTGACATCTATCAAGAGGTGCCAGGTACTCAAGAGCGGAGCTGCCCAGACATAAGTAACTTGCCCATCCTTTAAGTATGCCCAGCTAACCATATAAGTATGCATAGCTAATCAATGTGTATTTATAGCTAACCTATAAGTGTGCATAGCCAATCAATCTTGAAGATGATGTCATCATCAAATTCCATCCATCCGTATTATATTTAAGTTCATTAAGCTTAACCAATTAAAAGGACAATCCCATTACACAGGTTATAGTGCTATGCAGTTGAGGGCCCCAGTCTCTAAAAGGGCTTTATTTCAAAGAGCTCTATCAATACAAGTGTAGATAAAATACACACGTAGTCTTGGGTTCCATACTACAGGGGTGTCTCCTCTTTTGATTAGCTGCTACTTCTCTTTAACTCCTTCTTTCATCGCTCCATCAGTCTTACCATTCCCTAGATACTTGCTTTCTTATTTGAATGCTTCACCTCTAAAGGCATATTATTTTTTCACAAGTCCTGTTACCTGATTTATAATAAATTATTTCTAACTTCTATTGTTTTTTTTTTTAATGTATATTCATGTTTTTAATTGTCTTAGTTTTGTTAAAGAAGAACTTCTTGAACACATCACATTTTACATGAGTCTTTCATTTCTGAGGGAACTTCTCTAAAATGCTCATCACACACAGGTCCAGTGGCCCTGAGAGCTGGCAGGTTGAGAATAAGATGAGCTGGGTTAAATCGTTGCCTCTCTAATTACACCTAAGGGCACCACTGATTCCACATTTGATAATACACTGACCCTACAATAAGGAACAGATTACAGTGGGGAAAATGGAAGTAGTTACTCATATTTTCTTGGTGAGGCAAATTTTCTACAGACTTAATAAAAGGGCCTAGTGTCAATGGGGAAAAGGGGGGGACATCTATAATACTTTTAACAATTTTTTTAAAAAAGGTCCTATAATCTACAGAAAAGGTATTCCATAGATTGGTCAAATTATTTCCTATGTAGACCTGCTGTAGGAAGTTACATGAGAAAAGGAAACTCTTATGTTGTCTTTTTGAAAACCTCAAAAGTAAATACCTAATACATTCTATAGGTTTCAGTTTCTTATTAAAAACAATTTCATTGTCTAGCTTATTTTCACACATTATCTTTAGAATTTTCTACATCTTGTTACTTACTCTTTTATGAAATGTTTTCCTGTTTTTCTTTTCTATCAATTGCTAACAGTGAGTTATAGAGAAAGAGGAAACTAGGAATCTGTGTATGTCTGTACTCATACATTTGTATATATGCAGAGAACACACACCTGTTTAAAATAGAAATATATGTACAGTGATCAATATATTAAAGTAAAATATATTTTACTAAGTAAATAATATTAAGAGATTATGAAGAATTTTTTATCATATCTATTCTTACACTGATGTAACATTTTATGCTTTTCAAAGTCGTTTCACATTTTTTGACCTTGCAGTAATGAAGGAGGGCACATGTTAAACTTAATTCTAAAAGACTCAGACAGAGTGATCACCCTTGAAGTCCCAAATAGTGATAGAAATAGTACTTGAGCTCTTGTTTCTTAACCTCAACTTTCTTGTACCAAAAACAAAAACAAAAACAAAAAACATTGAATAAAGAAACACACTTATAGGTATATGTTACTAGAGGCCACACTACTCTTGAGAATGCAGGTAATGTGATAAGGCAACACCAACACAGACCTTAAGCCCAAGGTCAGGGCCAAATGATTCCATTGCATGATTGCCTCACATACCCCAGACAGGCAGGGGGTGGTGTGCCTCAATACACTACATAGAAACATGCTAGGAGCATGACGTGTAAGAATGGGGTGCTCTCCCACTCTCTGCCAGCATTTCTAGTGAGATTAGATCGTTCATGGATTGTAACTTTGCCCCTCACACCCGCTTAAGAGTGGGGTAAATAATTGTGTCTCACAAACCTACTGCCTCAGAGCGCTGCCCTACCTCAACATGCCATCACCAACAGTAATCAGATTTACCTCTGAGCACAGGAGGAGAAAAGGGGACAGACTTAACATGTCACTTTAGGGACACAGAAATCCTTTCTGTAATAGTAAGTGTTTGTCAATGTAGAAATATAAAATCTGAATGGGCAAATGATCAAAGTCAATAGTTATAGAAATTCTGGATTGGGTGGGTGAACACAGAAATAGCTACCCCATGAAGTTAATAGCTCATTGAGGGCAAATAAGCCTAAGACTTATTTATCTGACCCAAGAATGGCAGATATATGAGGTTCTTAGTTTTAGGCAGCATGAATAAATGTTCATACACTAATCTCAAGAGATGATTTAGTATGAAAATCTAATAGATTTAGTATTTATTTTACCTATTAATTGATTGATCCCAAATCTGCTAAATGTAATACATATTTTTACCTGTATCAGTTGATTGATCACAATTTTTAAGAATGGGCGTACCAGAGAATATGACCAATCTTTGAAGTTATTAGCCTACTGAACAAGCACAGATCCTACTGCACAAAAGGGCTGAGATACTTTTCTCTAAAATATAGCAGAGGTCAAGGTTAGCCATGGGCTAGTCATGACTGCTCATATAGCCATCATAAAAATTACTCTGTGCTTTGCCCTAACTTTGGTGCTATAAACTCTATCCAGTGTTCTGAGATCTGCTCAGGAGATATAAGGAGTTCAGAACCAAAGTGAAGACAGACACTGTATCCACATGCAGAGATAATAAGTCATCCACTGTCCTTTCAAATTCACTAGATATTCTAATGAATTAATTAAAATCATTAAAGACCAGCATGCTACCTTACCATTTACTCTCCTTTCCTTAACACAGATTTGCTGGCTTATAGAGTCTAAAATACCTGACTCTGGCTCAGTGAAGTCATTTATTGGATAAAGAACCGTGGAAAGGTCATTTAATCTCTACAAACCCTATTTTATTTGTATGTAAAATGAAGCCAATAAAACTTACCTTATAGACAGAGGATTAAATAAGTATGCTTATTACAGTGTCTGGACAACTACAAATGTTAGCTATTATAATTATTATTAAATAGTTCAATTATCCAAACTCTACTCAGTTTCTCCCTAGTGGTAGGTATTCCATCTTCCTTGGTGGTAGCACTATAATCCTCTTCTTAGATTTGCAAAAGTGAACATTAATGGGTAAGCCCATGTTATTTATATATTTCAACTAGAATATTCTTCCTTCCTTTTTACCCAACCCACTGTTTTTACCTCCATATTATGTTCCAAAATTCTGTCCTTTGGGGCTGAATTTTTCCATGCATGATCTCAGCCAAAAGGTGATTTAAAAAAAAATAATGTTGACTCAAATTCACTCTGTCTACTTTTGAATTAGAAGCAGATGAAAGTAACGTATTTTATTTTTCTGCCTGAAAGAAACATAAGGCTGTTTCTGTGCCCAGATAATTCACTAATAGCTGAAAGTATCCAAATATCTCATCTTCACTCAGGAAGTCTCCTGGCTAATTATGAAAATATTAATTAAGTTAGGGGCAATTGAAAAAAGTTACTTTTGAACCTGCTCAACGTGAACTAGTATTAAGTTACTACTGTATTTATGTGGGGTCAGGTTTCAGAAACATCTGGGAAAAGATTCCCATCCAATATGACCATAGTTTTATGATCTTTTTTCTCTAGGGAAAGAAGTAGGTATTCTACTGTCAGCCAGCACACTTGACCTTTGGAAGTTACTCAAAAATTAAGTTTTCCTAAAACCATTCAAAACTATATGATGAGGGCAAAAGCAGGTTTACAGTCATGTATTATCATTGCTTAATTATTGCATTATTTTCCATATGAACAACTGTAAACCTATTTTTGCCCCACCCTGTATGCCAAGACCCTTTCATAATGTATTGGTTTTGTGTTCTAGAGTTTGTCCATTTGCCCCACCAGGTCCTCTGTATTCTATTCCCAGCCTACGCTGTTCCCAGGGACTCTGACCCTTCTAGACAGCATCTGTGGATTCATTTTCCCAGGGGACTTCTGGCTGATTGCAGACAATGAGCAGCGCAGGTATAAGCTCATACCGTGAGCAAAGAATGAACTTGAGATCTGTTTCCTGCCTCACGCATGCTAGGTTGCTGTGGGATGGCTGTATCCTTCTACCAAAGGCTCCTGTCCCGCTTCTGCTTCCATACAGTTACTCTGTGGGGTCCCGTGTAGTCACTCCCTCATCTCACCTCTTTGGGTGGGAATAAATTCCTGATGTTACTAGCTCTGGGGCACTGCCCACCCCTATTGGTTTCCTGAAACTCCACCTATGCTGTTAAATTAGTCCCCATATTAAACTTCCTGAAATTATCCATTTTGAGTGTGCCATACAATACTTAGTGTGAAAGCATTTAAGCCTGTTCAGATTCTGTTCCCTTTGCCTAGCATCCCATTTCCTGTCTTACCTGACTGGAGAAGACCCATTCATCCTTTGAGACATAATGCCAAGGACAGCTCTTCTGCACAGCCCTCCCCTCTGGTCCTCCAGAGAGTGAAGACCATGCCCTTCTCTGGTCTTAAGCATTGAGCCAGGTTAGCCAGGCTCAGATTCTGGCTTCACCATTTACTGGTGACATCCAAGGAGTCACTTCACTTTCCTGAGCTTCAAATTTCTCATGTGTAAAATAGAAGCAGTAAGAGTACTTCCCTCAGAGAATTACTGTGAGGGTTAAATTGGTTGACGCATACTTTGAATGTTATCAAACACTGCCTGGAACATTTGAATCAATAAACACCATTCTTGTAGCCATTGTTATTATTATCACTCTTACTCTACATCGCCAGGCTGGCCGGGCACTCATCTTGGTCTCCCTGGCCTGGCCGAGCTTAGCCGAATTTCAGTAACTGTCTACTGAAAGATGAAAACAATGAACCTGTGAATATTCCCTTTTCTGGGCTACTTTCTATTGCCAAGAAGGTACTGAGAGATGTGTGGGGCATAGAATTCCATTTTGCCTTTTCTATGGAGTTGTATTTGAGGAGAAACGAAGAATTCAGACACGGGTATGACATACACTGGGAATGCTCTGGGAAACTCAGATGAAAAAGTTACAAGCTAAACAACATTAAAAAAGAGTGCTTTCAGGGTTTCTTGGATGTGATTCTGTGCCTCAGAAATATACACAGAATTGAAGAGAATCCAGCATGCACAACACTTCAAAGTAGCAACATATGTGAGGAATTGAGAAGATGATTCCCTAATTAAGACTGCTAGTTATCCAGAAGCCATTATTTTAGGAAAATGACTGGTATAGTGGTGTTCTTTTCCCCCAGCCAATCACTAAAAGCTGTTGTCTAAAATGACAAAATCTGAGAGTCATATCTACTCCTTGGAGGTTACTGCTGGTCACAAGCTAGTCTGCAACAGATAAAATCTATCTTTAGAAAATGAATTTGCTGAACAACACGATAAACTGATTATTGAAGTGAAAATTAAATGTTCAGGTAAGTTAAACACACCCATAAGTTGCAACCAAGTGAGATTCTCTAACCTACACAAGAGGCTGTATTCCCTTTCTGGAACCCTTACGCCCCCAAATCGACTTTCTGAGGCCCTTTGTTAGGTCTAGACACATCCGTTACAGCAGCTCTGGTTGTCCAGCAATCAAGTCCAGCCTTTTCTATGAGAGGAAATTTAAAAATTAGGAAAATAAAGAAGCAGGAGAAGTTACTAATTATATACTGTTTGCCTACTATTTATGAGGTGATTCACTAGGAACTTTATATGCATTATTACATTCATTAATTATAACTATGCTGACAATAATCTTATGAGGTTCCTTATTATTATCCTCATTATACAAATGAAGAAACTGAGGCCCAGGGATAAGTAATTTGCTCTGGCCCATGCAGCTAATGATATGCTTTACCTTCTTTTATCACCACTGATGTTATTTTTATCTGATCAGAAGTTTTCAACCACAAGCTGTACCTCTTCTCCTGCCTCAAAGAAGCATAAATGTATAGAGCATTTTTGTTTGCCACACTTTGGGCCCAGCTCTTCCGGTTTTAAGTGTGTGGCCAGGATGCCACATACTCTGCAAAACATGAGACGGCTATGCACAGAGAAAATTAGTCTCCCCGAGTGCCTACACACACCCTTTGAAACACACTGTGCTTAAACTCTAGATATTGGGTAACATCTGAATAAAAAATAAGCTATTAATTAAGATGTAGTTCATTTGTCTGAATTTTATTTTAATCAAATACATCTATCCTAGTCATTAACTAGATACCCTATGCTTACTGATCTCAGATCAGAGCCCAATATTCAATAAATTTTTTAAACAATTGAAAATAAGAGGATCTCTGAAAGCTTTTAATAGTCACTGCTAGAATTATCCCAATGAACCTGGTGAGACAGGTAAGTGAACATGTTTTCTTACTCTGTTAACAGATCTTTCACATTCAAATAAAAACAACTGGTAAACTGTCTTGTATAGTGATCACAGTCTAAGGTTTCAACAAGTATACCGGAACCAGAATAAATTCGTCAGAAAAAGCTGCCCTCCAAAGGCATCTTTCTGAAGTGGGTACGTGCATTCCAATTGTCCTCATTATTCTAAATACACTGGTCATTTCTCTCTGCAAATGTTTTCAAAGCCTGTGTACTTTCTTTTCAATACCTTCAAATGTAGTTGTCTGGAGTTAACTCTTAGTCAATTACATTCAATTTGACTGCATAAGACAGAATTAGTTTGTTCACATCACGTGACAGGATAGAGATGAGCAAGGCAGAAATCTGCAAAAAGATGGATGGTCCTTCTGGATAAGACTTGTCTTTGTTAAAATGTAGGTGTGACTCAGACCAATGGAACAGAATTGAGAGCCCAGAAATAACCTCACATGTAAGTGGGCAAATAACTTTCAACAAAAGAGCCAAAAACATACAGCGGAGGAAAGAAAGCCTCTTGAATAAATGTTGCTGGAAAAATTGGAAAGCCACATGCAAAAGAATGAAACTAGACAACTGTTTGTCCTGTGTACAAAAAGTAACTCAAAATGGATCAAAAACCTAAATATAAGACCTGAAACAATAAATTACATAAAAGAAAACATAGGTACCAAACTTATGGACCTTGTTTTAGAGAAGAGTGTATGAATTTGACCCCAAAGACAAAGGAAGTAAAGGCAAAAATAAATGAATGGAACTATATCAAACTAAAAAAGCTTCTACACTGCAAAAGAAACACTAACAAAACCGAAAAGGCAACCAACTGAATGGGAGGAGACATTTGCAAACAACAGTCTCGACAAGGGGTTAATATCCAAAATATACAAAGCACTCATACAATTCAACACCAAACAAACAATCCAATTAAAAAATGGGCAGCCCTGACAAGTTTGGCTCAGCAGTTAGAGTGCTGGCTCATGTACCAAAGAATCACAGGTTCGATTTCGATCAAGGGCACATACTTAGGTTTCAGTTCAGTCCCCGGTCCTGGTCGGGTGTTCCAGAAAGCAACCAATCGATCAATCGATGTGTATCTTTCACATTGATCTCTCTCTCTCTCTCTCTCTCTCTCTCTCTCTTTCTCTCTCTCTCTCTCTCTCCCCCTCCCTCCCTCTTCTTTTCTTGCTTTTTAAAATCAATAGAGAAATATATATATATATATATATATATATATTTTTATCCTCACACGAGGACATTTTTGCATTTATCTTCAGATACAGCAGGAGGTAGAGAGGAAGAGAGAGCAAGAAACATCGATGTGAGAGAGACACATCAACTGGCTGCCACCCACACGGCCCCAACCAGAGCCAGAGACAAACTGCAACCAAGGTGCGTGCCCCTAGTGGGAACCGAACCAAGGACTCTGGTCAGCAGGCCAACGTTCTAACCGCTGAGCCAAACTGGCCAGGGCAGAAAAAAATATTTTTAAAAAATAAAATAAAATAGAGTTCCAAAAATGTGCCAAACCTTATTAGAATGATACACAGAATATGTTCACTGAAACATCCACTTTTTAAAAAATATCTTTTAGAAATTAGTTTTATTATTTCATAGTCACACTTGGTATCTGTTCACACAATTTCCTCCATAGACTTATTTCCTTCTTATTTGGGGTGCACTTTTTATTCTCTAAGGCCCCCAGAGAGCAAAGTGTTCCCTTCAGTCTGAGATTAAATGGAATGTTGTGAACACCAGCAGAGGCATCAAGTCAAGAACCGGGAAGCCTAGAGACAGAGCCATTAGGCTGCGCACAGCTGGGAACTCCGATCTACAACAGGAAACATGTAGGGACAGAGGACTTTTCTTTTCAGTTCACCAGCCCTCCACACTACTTGCATAAGCTTAGACTACCAAATAGTGCGGGGAAAATGCCTCCTATGTGGGACCACAGGAAGGGAGCAATAAACTAGAACAGGACAAGGAGGCAAGATGCCTGTGTTCTGAGCTACTCTGCAAATTTCCAGGGTGGAGCTTTGAGCAAAATCTTTCACATTTCTGAGCCTAAACACACTCATCTGTAAAATGAAGACATTCAGCTGGTTAATGCCGATCACTCTTTTTACTTAAATATATTGTTTTAATGTACTGGAAAGAAAATAAGCTCATAAAGAGATACAAAAGCTATGAAATTCAGCAGTCTGATTGAAAAAAAGAAAAGAAAAACTGGATTAGAGATGTCTTTTGGAGTCTAGATTCAAAAGAGAAACTGATTTGTGACATTATAAATTTTACAAATGTGGTCCCTCTCTCCCCTTCCCAATACTGTCTTATCCCTACTTTACTGCTAGCCTTCCGAACTTCATCATTCATTACAATGTGGGTCAGAACCACTCTCAAATCAACCCAGTTATAAATTTCCTTCAATGTATTCACTTAGGGGGATTCTTTGACTTAAATTAGAAATAAATCCCGGGATTCCCCAAATGTTAAAGCAGGCAGCCCTTCCTTTGGCTTAGTGTGGATTTTTTTTTATTATTATTTATTTTATACCTCATTCAAGGATATTTTTCTGTTTATCATCAGATAGAGTGGGAGGGAGGGGGGAGAGAAAGAGAGACAGAGAGAGAGACAGAGACAGGGAAACAGAGAGAGACAGAGAGAAACATCTATGTGATAGAGCCACATCGACCGGTTGCCTCCTGCACAACCAGAACAGGTTGGGGAACGAACCGCAACCAAAGTACGTGCCCTTGACTGGAATCGAACCCGTGGCTCATTGGTCCATGGCCAACACTCCAACTGCTGAGCCAAACCAGCACTATGATATTAAGCCCTTCTCTGACTCAGTGTGAATGGAGACACCGTGGGCATCTCAGCCATCTTCTCAGAGAGTTCATGATTCATCCTGTAGATCAGATGTCCTTGGGAGGAAACCAGGGGTCATTCTTGCTGTCAAACAAAATATTTCTCAATACTGAAATGAGAACGAATTTGACTTACTCTACATTGACAGCTATTAAAATAGCTCAATACTGAAATAAATTCACTAATGCCATTAGAATTAGGAGTCTACAACTAAGATACATCCACAGTCTGAGGGTAGTTTTAAATATTGGGTCTCTGTAGAGAACTATAAAAGAAGTAGCATGAATAAGAGCTCTATGCAGTTGTTTTACATCTGTGATTGGAGATGGTGTCATCTCTTCAAATGCCTACATTATACAGGGTGGAGCAAAAGTAGTTTTACAGTTGTTCGTATGGAAAATAATACTATAATTAATAAACAACAATACAAGAATGAACTCTTGTGTTTTGCGTACTCGCAGCTGTAAACCTACTTTTGCCCTATGCCGTAAAATTAAATTCTGTTCTGGGGGAAAGACACTTTTCTGTTTTGGGATTAATAAAAGTGCACTTAAAAAGCTTAAAATTAAAAAAAAAATTATCACATCAGTTTATAAGTAATTCTATAAAGTTTGTTTTGATGTGGTCCTTTTCCAGAATAAAGGCAATATCCCTGCACTGCATCGTGGGTGGTATATTATATTGTTGGCTTAGTTCCCATACTGTAAGTAAGGAAATGTTATTTAATGATAATTGACATTGTTATGGCAAATGTTTTGATTAGTATCATAATCAAGATCTTAGTTACACAATTATCATTATTATTCCTGTTTCATCTTGATAACAAGATGGGTCACTTAGTGATTGATCCCAGAGACCTGTTGACTTAACCATTGGTTGTCTGGTAGTAAATCACAATGGTGACCATTGGTGTCAGAACTCAGGCAACATGATGATAGGATGACGAACTTACCCTGTTTGCCTCTGAATTTCAGTTTTACACTCAAAGTTTCACATGCTAGGAAATTCATCAGACTCAAGCAAACTGGGACAGTGGGTCATCCATGGTGGAGTGGGACTAGGGTCTGGGGTCAGAAAACCCAGACTCTGACCCAGTTACTCTCAGATGGCACATATCTGAGCTTAGTTTTCCACCTATAATGACTTGTCATTAAAACATCTCTATGTAGTAACACACTAGAGTGCCTTTGGAAAACTATAAAGTTATGCACAGATATTAGCTCTTTTCATTTTTATCTTACAAACCAGCAACCTGAACAGATATGCCCATCCTCATGAGAGCTGTGGATTGTCATAGCTTCTGTGTAACGTCATTAGATGTTATGGTTCACTGAGGTGATGCTTGGGGTGAGCTTTTGGTTTCACAGTTGTTAAGCTTACTTTATGCCCATGGAAAGTTATCTTCTCTATTGAAAATTGAGCAGTGCATGAGCTGGGGGAAAGGGGAACAAATTTTCATCTGTTGGGTATCAGCAGGGTGACTTGGGGTGAATCATCTAACTTTCTCAGCTTCAGTGTCTTCATTTGAAAAATAGAAAACAATTCTTGAACACAACATCTTAAAGGTTGTTTTGGTTATGAAATAATATACAAGGTGGGGAAAAAGTAGGTTTATAGTTGTTAGTATGGAGAATAATACAATAATAAATAATAATACAAGAATAAGCCTGTGTTTCACGTACTCACAACTATAAACCTACTTTGCCCCACCCTGTGTATCTAAACAATAAAGTCACATATAATTATAATACAAAAATATATTATAATATATTATATATTTTTATGTATAGTATTATAAAATTTAATATATAAAAATCATAAATATCAATTATATGATGCATGCTAGGAATTTGTCCTTTAACAAAATATCAACACATTCAAGCCTAGAGTGTTCTAAGGACAAATCATGAACTCAAATAGACATAGAATAATAAAGGTAGGAAGAATCTTAGACACCATCTGGTCCAACTCCTGAAGTGTAGACATGACCCTCTGATGCCATGAAGTGAAAAGTAAATTAGGTCCATTTCCACAGCTAATTAGTGGGGAAGCCACACTCATCCTCCAGTTTCTCGACTCTGATAGAGTCTCCTTGACTACATCGCTTGGCTTCCCCTCCCAGGGCCTTAACAAGTCAGTGCCTTTGACTTTGTACCTATAACTAATTATTTTACACAGTTTTATTTAATTCTCTCAGAAAGATTAATAACTGTCAGGCTAAGAAACTATTAAGACAATTGTGAAAGACAATATACAAAAGGATTCGACATAAGTCTTCAATGCTTTAGTCAATAAATTGTCCTTAATGCGAAAGAGTAATATGCAAGGTTGTGATGATTAGTCTCTAGCCATCCTTTGCATATCTGCAATCATGACTGAACTACCTTTCTTCAGTTTGGACTATGAGAAGGGGAAGAGGAGGGAGAGAAGGAGAAAGAAGGGAGAGGGCGAGAGATTGAGAGGTTAGAAGTCAAGTCGGTATGGTCTAAGTTGGATGCATACGCAGGAGAGATAAGGCAGAATATTTACTGCATAAATATTTGAAATGTCACTCAGACTGGCCAATAGTTGAGGATGGGCAAATGCTCAAGGAAAACTGCATGAAATTAGGAATATGGTCTGGCAGGAAGTTGTGGTGAGGAGCTGCAGGGAAAAGAAACTCCAGGGTTTGGAGGAAACCTCTTTCTACTAAACAGAATCCTGAGCTGACTGGGGTTAAGACAACAGAGAAAGGGATTTCTGTGTCGTGTATATACAAATCACCCTAGAGACTCTGAAGTCTTTTCCCCAGACTTTCTTATTCAGTAGGTGGAGGGGGTTGATCCATGAATCCACATTGTAACAAGTGATTTGGATGTAGGCACTATGGCTTACACTTTAAGCAGCAGGCGTCTTGGAAAACTAGTGTGTCTTTGGGTGTCTCCTTCACCCCAGCACCTGCAGCCTCCCCTCTAAGTCTCCACATCATTCACAGGACCAGGACTCCTGATATGTTTTATTTGGGACCATGAAAGGGGAAAGGATATTTGCACGCTTTTCTGAAGTGTTAGGCTGAAGCCAGAGCTTGGATAATTATTTGGATGATGAAAATGATGGTAGTGATGATGGTGGTGGCTCACATTGTACAAGGCACTGTGCTAAAGGCTTCCCATGGGTGCACCAGCTGAGCCTCACAGCAACACTGGCAGCCAGAGAGGCAGCATTAGCTTCATGCTTTGTCAGAGGAAACCTTGGTTTTAAAAGGTAAAGCAATTTGCCCACAGTTACACTTCTCTGAAGCAACAGAAATATAAATCAGATCAGCTCTCTTGACTGCAATCCCATGTTCTTAATGTCTGTATTTATTGCTTTTCACCAGTTATCTTTTAGACGTGGCTTTTCTTCCCTTTAAAACTGAGGTCTCCTCAATATTGCAGCTTTCATGGATTCCTGTCTGGAGGAGCAATTTCTCCCAAAATGTGTTGCCATCCATAATATTTTCTATAACTCAATTGTACTTGCATTTAAAAAAAATTTTTTTTTCTTTATTGGTTTTTAGTGAGAGAGAAAGGGAGAAGGAGAGAGAGGCAGAAACATCGATGAGAGAGGACATCGATTGGCCGCCTCCTGCATGCTCCCACTGGGGATCTGGCTCACAACTGGGTCATGTGCCCTGACTAAGAATCAAACCAGCGACCACTTGGTGCATGGGTCGACGCTCAACCACTGAGCCACACAGGCTGGACAATTGTACTTGCAAGATAAGTATCAGTTTATACTCTGTCTCTCTGGCTCCATTGAGAGCTCCTGGAAGATAGGACCTATAGTTCACTGTACTTGCATCTCCTTGCCTGGGCGCCAGTATCAACTCTGTAAGTGATGGATTGAGCGTTGAGATAACGCTACCTTTTAAGGCAAAGTTTCCATAAAATAGTGTTATTGTTGTTTTCAATGCCACACTAACACTGAAGATTATAAAGCTACAATTTGAAAGTGATAGAAATTATGGAAGGGCATAATGATTTGAGACATCTTTTTTTCCTCCCCTCCCATGAAAGCAAATGGAGAGAAACATTCTTGAAGTTTGAAAGGAAGTTCTTAACTGCAAATCAGGTACCATGTGGAATTTATTATGCCAATTATTTATATGAGCTGAAAGTAAAAATAGGCGCAGGAAGGATTTAAGATAAATTCTAAGACGAGAGCTGCATAACAAATTGTTAATAGCAAATTAGTCTCATTCTGGGGATGTCCATAATTTTTCATGAAGGAAAACTATTCTCTTCCCCCTTTGGTCCCAACACCGAGAGCTGAGTGAGGGGTTAATAGGATTTAGTCAGATTTAATTTGGTGCTTACATTTATATAGTTTTTTTTTTTTTTTTTTTTACATTCATACTTGCATTTGATCCCTTCGTATGCTGAGCAAGACTGGGCACTAGACCTGGAGATGAGTGCCGCTCAGTCAAGTCGCACCTAGCACACCACTGACACTCAAACAATGTTACAGAAAAATAAACTGGATGCCAGAAAGCTTGGTTCCTTTTCCCATGGGCCACAGAGGACACTTTCAAAAACCCACCGGGACTCACCGGACCCAACATCAGCACTATGAATCAAAGAAATTGTTTAAAATCTCTTGATCGATTATGGTATCCAAGGTGATATAAAAAAAAATACTGATAGTAACAATCAAGTTCAGTTCATTTATGAATATCAGGGGATCATTCCCTGAGAATTTCCTGGTATTGATATGATTCAATCCAAGTCACTGTGAAGGCTAAGTTTCAAAGGGTCTACAAAAGTGTTGTGAATGTCCCTTCTCCCCCCCATCCCAGCCTCTATGAGCCCTTCCACCAAAGGCCCAAGAAAGGGGAGACACCGTTTTAACTCAGAAAGAAGTAGGGACATAACACATTCTCCCTGGATGGTCCTTTTCAGTCACTTCGTTATTGACTACTGAACAAATTATTCTTAATAAAAAACTTATTTATTAGACTTTCATATATGAACTTAGCATTAGCTATTTTATCAAGGAAGACTCTTGTGTTAGGTATCATATCCATTTGCCCCCCAAAATCTTATTATTACATATACTTTTCACTTCCCTGCAGAACGAGGAGCAAAGCTGGTTAAGTCGCAATTACCGATAGAACTGCAATACAAAATGAGATGTGTATTTCCACGGGCCCTTCTCATCTTGCCCAACTCTCTGTAGGTCTGGAGAGGGCACAGTTAAAATGCTTAAGATCAAGGTAATCAGATCACCACCAAGTAAGTAAAATGCAGTTGCCTGTACAGGGTAACACCGCTCTCCACCTGTGAAGAATGAAGACCTTGGGAGCAGTGCCACGGCCCCGCGGTCCCTGCTGAGTTATTAGTAACAAAAGCGAGAACTCTTGCCCTTGGCACATAAGCTATAACACTTGAAATAGATTTTCCCAAAAGTTCAATATGATCATCCTTGCTGAATGTCTGTAAACTCAGAATTATTGCTGGAGCACCAAGGTGGACTGAGATTTCTAGAAATAAAAGGCCCACGAGAATGGCCACACATGTGCACACTACTAAAGGGTTTGCAGTGCACCCAGAGAGAGGGGCAGACTGCTTGAATCAGTAACTGATCACAAAGCATGCCCAGAGCCTGCGCTATAACCTGCTCTGTCCCAGGCGCTGTGGGAGGGGGACGGTAGTAGAAAAATGGGACAGTACCATCCCTAACCTAAAGGTGCATAGAATTTGTAAGGGAGAGGAAAAAAGGAGCATTTATTTATTTATTTATTTTTATCCTCACCGGAGGACATTTTTACATTTTTTGTTCAGACAGAGCGGGAGGGAGAGAGAGGAAGAGAGAGAGGGAGAAACATCGATGTGAAGGGACACATCGAGTGGCTGCCACCCACACGACCAACCAGGGCCGGGGACAAACTGCAGCTGAGGTACGTGCCCTTAGCGGGAACCGAACCCGGGTCTCTCTGTACCGCAGGCCGACGCTCCAACCGCTGAGCCAAACCGGCCAGGGCAAAAGGAGCATTTATTAAGCAAAGTGATTTGTAACAAATGCTGCACTGTGAGTTGTATTTATACAAATTTGATTTAGCAAAACTCTGAGTACTTTCTAAATACAAGGCCGTCTGCTAGGTGTCTCCAGGGACGAAAAGAGTATGGTTCAGGTCTTATTATAAAGGGAAATAATCTCACTGTGGACCTGTGACAAGGCCTTCCACTCGGTGCGCAGCCCACCAACCGATGGAAGGGGCATAATGGTTCCCAAGGCAAGTAGCGGCACATCCGTTTCACAGATGAGATTTCACCTGCTAGGGTCAGGATTCTGTCTAGGAGGCCTATGAGGACGGCTCATCACACGAGACTGCCTCCTGGAGATCCCTGGATCTTGTCATTCAGGTCCAGGTTCCCACAGGCTGGTCCGGAGCTGGTCCGCGATGACCCATTGCTGGGTCCTTGGCAAAGCAGAAAACACCACACCAGCATTGTGAGGGCTCTGTGTGTATGTAGCCGTTTCCTTCCTCCGCAGGTCCTATCGAACCTCATCTGTGTATGGCAGCTGTTGCTATTTTTTAAACTCTTTTTCTTTTCTAGAAAAGTAAATGCAAAAGTGGTACACTGTAGCATGTATTGTTTTGATTTTTTTTTTTTTTTCCTTTTCAAATGGTGCCTAAAATCCAACTGGAGAGCTCTGAGTAGACAATTCTGAGGTCAGTTTGTGGATCGAGTTTGGTAATGTGAAAAATTCTAGAAATTTGCAATAGATTAAACACACACACACACACACACACACCAAGTGAAACAAAAAATAAATGCATCGTCCCTCTTCCAGAACGTGTATCAGGCAGACTGGGAGAGGAAGCCAGGCCTGTCGATACTGGAAAGGAAACATCTCATGTTAGCGGCATCCACGCTGGGTCCTGGCTCACCCCAGGACAGAGCAGTAGTGGGAATGGCAGTGCTGAGATGCAGATGAGAGAGCTGGTCGCTCAAGCAAAGAGCCAAGTACCTGGCCTCTTCTGCCTAATGTCTTTTACACCAACGGCATGTTTCCCTTTCCTGAACCCAAAGCTTTGGGAAGGTCCTAACAAGAAGAACAAAGAGGTACAAAATATCCTGTGACTCGCTGTTGTGCGGTCCTGGTAACCCCAGTCAATTGGCTGCTGGGGCCCCAGCCCCCTGAGGATGCCACCAGGTAGGTGCGCTCAATCCGTGTGGCAACATCTGCCAGCCAGGTGAAGGCTCGGAGCTGCTCACGGGAAGACACCTTGTTCATGTACCCACGCCCAGCACAGTTGCTGGCACCTAGTAAGTATGCAGTAGATTCTTGAGGAATAAATAAATGGACAGGGGCAGTTACTGAACAAGTGTTCGGTAAATAAAACACTGAAGGTACTTGGTCCATTATGTGATGTGAGGGTCAAGACTGAGTCAGTGGAAGTGACTCTTTCTCTAGGAAAAGCTATCATAGGGCTATGATTACTCAAGGTTCATTTCTGTCTATCTGTCTGTCTCTGCTCATCTCTCTGCCTCTGCCTGTGTATGTATGTATCTGTCTACCAATCTAACCCTATCTCTCTCTAGGTCTCTCTCTAGGTCTCTTTCTTTTCTTTCTTTCTTTCTTTCTTTCTTTCTTTCTTTCTTTCTTTCTTTCTTTCTTTCTCTCTTTCTTTATTTCTTGATTACTCTTCTTTCTCAGCATCTTGAAGGGCTGACACCAGAAAAGTTTCAAAGGAAAAAAACTCCCAAGCCAGTGCTTCCTTTGTCACACAAAGGGTTCGACCCGTTCCTGTAACCTGACTTCACTTTCTACTCCTTCCTTTTCTGTCTAGCGCCCCGCCCCAGCCCCCACAGTCTGTCTGGCAGCAGACCATGCATAGCCTTGCGAACTCAGAGACCTCTCTGTGGTCCCTGTCATTTGCTCTGTCCCTGAAACTCTCTGGGAGACCACGAGGAAAAGAATACAGGGAAGGTGGTAAGGGTTTACTCAGGAGGGCTTGTGAAATTGTCAGGCATAAAAGGAAAAGTCTAGGCAAAAATCACCCACATTCTCTACTAAGTGAGGCCTGTCATCACATTCAAAGGACAAAGAGAGCCCTGTTTCACATGCTACAGGGTCTTCAGTTGGATGTTTTTTTACATGCCATTTTTTAGGCTGTTGGTCAAGGAAAGAGGAGGTGCCACAGTTCAGCAACCTCTAATGTGAACGTGAATGATTTCCCGATTTCCCCCTGTCGAGTGACACTCCTTACAGACTCCCCTAGCATACCCTGCCATAGCCTGCTCATGCTCCCCACACCAGCCTCCCACTGACCTCCGACCACATCCACAAGCAGCAGAAGTCAGGCTTCATACCCGGCAGCCTCACTGTGCACGCTGCCAGCACGGCCGGGGCAGGACCCTCGCCCACAGGCCCTATCCTCACTGCTCAGTGGAGAAGCCCTGGACCCACCCTGGCTTTACCACTTGCTCTCGGCAGACTTCCTGCAGATGCACACTCTGCACCAGGAAGCGTTTCTTTGTCGTAGCCTAAGCTCCTCCACTTTCCCGGCACGAACTGTCACCCCCAAGGTAGCCTCACACTTTGCTGATGTCATGAGCTCAGCTCCCCGTGAACATCTGCCTCCTTTTGCCCATCTTTCAGGCCCTAGATTGAACACCATCACCTTCATACAGCCTTGCTTAATTTGCACCAGCTGCAAACGCTCTCTCGATTCCCAGAGTATTTTTTGCTGTGGACATCCGACAGGTGACTGAGGAGCGCCCAACCTCAATCTTGTTAGTTGTAAAACAGTGCAAATAATACATGCCCGAAAGATTAGGTAATCAATAAACCTTAACTTATTTTATTCACCTATGACAAATTTTACTATTATGTTTATTTGTGTGTGTGTGTGCATTTATGTATATATAATCGTATATGCAATATATAAACTCCCAGAGAGTAAACACCATCTCATTCATCTTTTTAAATTGCTTGGCATAGTACTTTGCATAGAGCTTCTATAAAGTGTGTATGTTGAGTGACTGAATTTAACTCACAGCCTCAGTTTTTCATCTGTAAAATGGGAATGAAAGTAGTTTAGTTATTTCAAAGCATTATTATCAAGATACATTAGGATATTGTATGTAAGAACGTTTTGAAAATAAAAAGACCAAATGCTAGGCAAGTAAGAGCTATTATTTGATAAATTATTCTAGTATGTGGACATCAGAGAAACAACGTTACCCTATTTGTCCAGTAGAGGGCAATGACACACACATGAATATTCAGATTCTTTGTAAGACTCCAAAACCATAAATAAAAAAGTAAGAGACACTTTGGCATTATGTAAACAAAATATAATTTTTTTTCTGAATTTGGCTGTTTTTTAATCTCCCTTACTGTACTACCTATACAGTTTATATGTGTAGAAGGGGCCTTTGCTCCATTAGGTGTTTCCAGTGTGGTCCAATGGCCTGATGTTCTAATTTCTCTATTCAAATGTCCACTTGCCCCTTAGCCTTGGGTGAGGAATGAGTCCATTCTAGCCAATGGGGAAATAATGCTCTTTTCACTTGTTTTATTGCATCTATCTACAGTGTTTCGTCCTGATCTGGAAAGCAGCCTGGAAGGGTTTCCATGCTGGGGGAGGGACCAGAAAAAGATGAGGAAAAACAATGCCAACCATTGTTTCCTCGGCCTGCTTGGCTCCCCTTAGTCTGCTCCACTGAGACACTGGACCCATTGAGCAAGCCATTGACATTTTGTGAGGACGGGCTAAGTCTCCACAAAGATAAGGGGACGACCCGGGGTGGGGGGTGAATGGGTACAGGCAGCAGAGTGGACTCACTACACACACGTCTGCTCCCCACTCAGTTCTGAACTCCCTGTGCTCCAAACAGAAACATGCCTGTAGAGGTGCCTAAGGTCCGATGTCTGCCCCCAAGGAATTCAAAATGTAACACTAGGTCGTCAAATGAAACTTCAATGAACAAAATTTGAATAGTACGTTGAGTATTCCCTGTATGTCAGGCACTGGGCTAGGGTGGACAGATGATACAATGATGAGACATGATTCTTCCCTTTAAGGAATTCACAGTCTAGACCAGAGAGTGGAGGAACCCATGAAAGCAACCCCAAATAAATAGATACAAATATGGCCATAATAGAAATAACTACAGTTATGCTATAACACTTGTTTGCAGAAACAGGGACTCGTTCCAAGGATGGTTATATTAGGGGAAAATTTGAGCACAGCATGACTTTTGCATGTGATTATGTGCAATTTCAGCTGCAAGGAACTTTAGGCGAATGCAGAAAATTGCACCAAGGTGAACTGAGCAGTGAGGCAATAACCCAAAACACACACACACACACACACACACACACACACACACGAACATGCATCCACTCCCTCAGCTCACCGAATGGGTGCTGAGCCTCGCACACCGGGCTCTGGTGTTACAACCTTCTCTCAGATCTCACGTCACTCATCTTCCCCACCGCACCCAAACTCACACGCTGAACCCTTCTGATGCCCACATGAAGCAAACGGCAGGTCTTTTTTAAGGTCAAGCGCCCTGCTTATTGTGGTACTTAGGATTTTTGAACCATTTTCTGTGTGTCAAATGGAGCTGCTGTTTTCACTTGGTTTCTGTCTTTTTTATGTCAGTGTCATTTAACGTTTTTGCCTGTTGAGTCCTGAACTCCACTCTCCCCATAAGACTTATTTTCACTGCTTGATTTTGCCCAGCACAGTGACTTTTAGGAACACATTCCTGCTATTATTGCAGAACTTACAGCAAGCGCTTGAGTGCATGAAGCAAGGAGCTCCTACCCTGGAGGAGGGGAGAGAGGTCCAGGAATGGCCTCCCCAGAGAGGAACATGGGGGATCGCAGTGATATGGAAGAGTATGAGGTTTCTTTTCTTTTCTTCTGTATTTTTTTAAACTTGCCTCATTGTAAGGCCAACAACAAACCAAAAAGAGACTTAAAACTGGCTTATAAAAATGCACTTAATGGAGCAGGTCAAAATACATGAAAAGCAACTTTAAAAAAATTAGGCGGAGAGAAAATCAAAAGAGGCAAATAAGGCAAAACCCAGAGTTAGGTAAGCTTTCAAAAAGGCATGCCCTAAGTTTCATACAAAAATCTGCTACAGACAAACCACACATTTGTCTCTAAACTTCCCACCAATGAATGTCTGCCTTCCTATTGGTCTGATTTGATCCAGAGAGGATTCTACAAGTGATCTGTGCTGGACCGTACAACATCGTAGTCCTAGTCACATGCAGCCATAACACTTGAAATGTAGACAGTTCAGGGCGTGATGTGCTAAGTATAAAACACACAGTAAAGTTCAAAGACACACAAAAGATAATGTGGAAATCTCATGAATAATTTTATAATGATTATACATTAAAATGATAATATTTTGTGAATGATTAAATAAAATATATCACTAACATTTATTTTACTCATTTCCTTTTGTTTTTGTTTATTTGTTTTTCATTGTGGTTACTAGAAAATTTTAAATTACATATGCACCTCACATCTATGGTCCTCGTTATATTTCTTTCGGACATCCCTGATCCAGGGGAATGGATTGGATATACGTGATAATAGATAATCATCTATACATGCTTATTTCTGAAAAGTGGTGAGTTCAAATGGTGCCTCTTGACCAATGTCTGCGATGAGAACGTCTCTTGCTTGGTGAGGGAAACAGCCAGTTCTTTCAGCAATCAGCTTAAATGAGAGTAGCATGAATGTGCTCTGGGGAAAGCAAGAAGCCTGATTAGTTCATGAACCAAATAAAAGGCTATACTACCTTGCTGGGAGTGAGACTCAGGAAAGAGCAAGGATTAATCTGCATGAGATTGTGTCCTTGAATGTATGCTGATGTCTGCATGTGTGTGCATATCCATGCCTGTGTCCTTCTATGTAGCCTCATGGTTTATGTGTGTACATCTGTGTGTGTTCCTATATATGCACCTGTGTGTGATTACATGCCCCTGTGTGTGTGTGTGTGTGTGTGTGTGCGCGCATTTCTGGTGTGTCCACATGTATAGTATATACATGTTTGTGTCTTATATTCCTATGTGTGTGCCTGTGTGCACATTTGTGTGCACGGCTACTTCTATATTTCTGTGGTATCTTATATGTGTGTCCATATATATTTTATGCTTTTCCACGTATATACATATGTCCTTGTGTATATAAATGTGCACGTGTGTATATGTATGTGTATGTGTCCTTATGTGGGGTGTGTGTCAATGTGCTTGTGTGTGTGCCTTTGTACATGTGTATATATTACTTGTACATGGTGTAGGTGAGAAACTTTGGTGTGGAAAGATACACTCAGAGCCTCACCCAGAAGGTAAAAGATGTTATACATCAGGCTTGGAACTCATCTTGTAGATATTGATGGATTTCAAACCAGAAAATGTTATAGATTTGCATATTTTGACATATCATATTAGTTGCAGTAATAAATTGGCAACCGATCAGGAACAATTTTATTGAGATAAAAGATATCTACATTTCATAACTTCTTAAAAATTAGAAAACATGTCCTGGCCAGTGTGGCTCAGTTATTTGGATATTGTCCCATGTACTGAAAGATTCCCAGTTCAATTCCTGGTCAGGACACATGCCCAGGTTGTGGGCTCCAACCCCTGTGAGGGGCATGCAGGAGGCAACTGATGGATGTTTTGCTCTTACATTGATGCTTCTCTCTCCCTCTTCCTTCCTCTTTCTCTAAAAAATCAATTTTAAAAAAATCTTTGAAAAAAATCAGAAAACGTAATATTTAAAGCTGACATTCTTACATACTCTACCGAATGCACATTATTTTGCTTTAGGTGGCTAAAAACCTGAAATGAAAACGGAAACTATTAGCAGGTCAGTCCCGGAGGAGAGGGTTAATATGTAAGGCACTCACTCACTAAGTTTAGGTAGCATCCTTTTGTTCCTTCACTATATGCAAAGGAATCTCATAAGCTTTTCTTGATTCATCTTGTGAGAAGGACCTTACAGTTCTCTTTGCTCTTGGACTGAAAAATAAACAAGACTCCCATATGGTTATGAGCCTTGACCTCTGTTTCCTGGAGTCAAAGCTAAAAATTGAACTCAGCACCCAGAGCAGAGGTTGTGATGCAGAAATCTACCTGCTTCTCTGCCCTAAACACATGTAAAGACTTGACCATTGACTGTTTTCAGAGGATGGGAGGGATTTACTGGCTCCCTTTACTGCCAATCTTTACCTCTGACCCACTCCCTCCTTAATCTCCTTAATCTGGTCCATTTACCCAAACACAAAGCGACGACGTCACCATGTGTGTTGTTAGGGTATCTCTGCCTTTTAGGAAGGTTAACATCAAAGGACACCCTTTTCCTCTCCACAGTCCTAGGGAGTGACTCATTTTAACTGTCAGGCTCTTCCACATTAATAGGTTCTGCTACATCAGCAGGGGTTGGGGGGATGAAGACAGAGGCTAAGTAAATGTTCAGGAATTCTGAGCAATCTTCTTGTCATGTGTTTACCTGGAGTAACTTTACCTTGGGAAGTTACTCAAGGTTTCCAGATTATGCATGACAAAAAGTCCCAGTCTTCAGAAACTTACTCAAGTGAAGCCATTGAGATATTAAGCATGCCACCGAATACTTGAGCTCTTAAGATGAAAATAATCGATTTGAACCATTTGACAAAAATATACAGGGAATGCAGTATTGAGTGCAGCCCAGTAGATTGAGTCCTAGACTGAGGAATGTCAGCAGTGTGAGCCACCGACCCTCATGACATACATGTGCACATGAGCCAAATCAGAGGGGTGCCACAGTAGAGGAACCCCCCCACGCCCGGCAGCTCAGGGATGCCCCAAGTGGAACATTTCTGCAGTGGAAAGTGGACGGTAGGAATGGGGGCTGTTGAAGGGTTTTAGGTGACTGTCAGTTTCATTCTAGTTGTTCCTCTTGCTCTGGCCGCTGTGATCAACAGAGTAACGTTGCAGGTGAAGCAAGAAGCTGTTGAGATATTCCAGACAGAAGGAGGTCAGAGCTTCCAAGTCAATCATGGCAGTCATGATGAAGACGAGAAAACAAAGTTAGAGCTAAGGTAAGATGTTTTAAGTTGCTGGATATGGTGTCAATCACCAGCCGCTAACCACAAGATAAAGCCTACCTAGTACCTCTCTATGGGAAAGCCCCAGGTGTCTCTTGTGTGCTGTACCAGACACAGAGAACTCACTAAAGAAATTAGGCTCGGTGTGACACAAATGTGAGAGCATGGGCTCAGATGTAGAAGACCCAAGTTCACGTCCCTCATCGGCCAGGTGCTACCAATATGACCTTAGGCAAGTCATCAGTCTCAAGTCCCCATGTCAAATCGCGGATGGTAATGCTAGCTGAGACATGGGTTGCTGGGGGGAAGAATGATTGGCTCAGAGTCTCCTGGCTTAGACAACTGGGTAGATGGTAGAGCTCCCTGAAATGGAGAACACAGAGGTAGTAGGACCACAGTCCTCAAGATGAGGAAGAGTTCAGTTTCAAATATGTTTTACTTGCAGTGGTCTGGAACAGCCGCTGAAGACATGCCCAGCGAGCCGTCGAATGTACACTTGAGGCACATGTGTGAATTCCATGAGGAGACTAACGTGTCAGCAGGACTCTGAAATAGAAGGAACTATGAGTGTGGCTGAAATGAACCAGGGGAGCATCTAATTAAGAGCCCAAGGTTCCAGACACTAGTGGAAAAAAAGGAATCCAAAAAAGAGGAAAAAGGAATAATCATAAACAAAAACAAAGAACAATCAGAGAAGATCCAGTGTCAGGAAGCCAGTGGAGGAGAAGAACCACAGTGCCCTTGGGGCAGCCCTTGAATTCAGTGCTTTTGAGCTGAGTGCTGAGTTCCCAAGAGGCATTATCCTGGAGGAGATCGGGAAGGGTATCCGGCAGGGAGACCAGCACTGTGGCATCTGAGCACCCTATGGATGCTCACTACAAGTCTACAGATTTCTCTTGTTAGAGCATCAGTGCATAGCTCAACGAGGCTTAACAAGGCTTCAATGTATGTTCATCAGAACAAAGTGACCTCTGTAATGAAACAAGTTGAGTAGCCAAACTAAGTGCTGTTCAACTGAAAACCATAATAAACATAGGTTTTATTTACGCTCAACTTTCCAGAAAGTTCTTTTACACACATCACCTCATTTGAACCTCACGGCATCCCATGTCTCAGCTAGCATTATCATCCTCAACTTAACATGGGGACTTGAGACTGACGACTTGCCTAAGGTCATGTTGGTAGCACATAACCGATGAGAGACCTGAACTTGGGACTTCTGAATTTGAGCCCATGCTCTCACATTTGTATCACACGGAGCCCATTTTCTTTAGTGAGTTCTCTGAGTCTGGCACAGCACACAAGAGAAACCTGGGGCTTTCCCATAGGCAGGTCCCCGGCAGGCTTTACCCCGGGCTTAGTGGCTGGTGATTGACAACCCTGACTTGCAGCTATAGGGAAGGGCTGCTTCCACTGCAATGCCTCGAGGCTGCTTCCCTCTGCCAGTGTTGCTGCTCCCATAGCTGTCTGTCTGCCAGTTATTCCCCCTTCTTCCTCCCTAACAGAGCCTCAGGTGTATTTGGAATGGGGATGTGTTCAGCACCAGAACTCACCTCGCCACTGTCCCCAGGGAAGGAGTGTCCATGCAACCAAGTCTGGGACAGAGTAGGCTGGCAGCTCGCTGTTCTCTATTTGCTCTTTGCCCTTCCTTCTTTGAAGGCAAACACAATGGCTGGAAATGCAGCCATCATTGCCTGAACACAGGGACCAAACTATAGGCTAAGGATAGTGAAGCAGGAAGATGGAGGGAGACTGGTCTCTAATGGCACATTTGAGCCATTCTATCGGCCGTGAACACACTGACACACTTCCTGTTACGTGTGGAAACCAAAGTCCTTACTTATTTAAGATGAAGTCTTGCAGCTTTTCTGTTTCTTGTTCAGTGTGATCCCAGCTACATAAGCAATATTGATACCGGTGTTCCCCAGTTTCACAGCCCAGCCTCTTCATTCACTGACGTTACCTCCATTTCAGTATCTGGGCTGACAACTCACTGTTTTGAGGTAAAGAAGGAGAAGAAGTCATTTCTTTTCTTTTTTGTTTGTTTTTTATTTTTTATCTTTATTGTTGAATGTATTACAGGTGTTCCTCATTTTGCCCCCATTGACACCCTCCTCCCCCCTCCCGCCCCCTCCTGCCTTTTCACACTGTTGTCTGTGTCCATTGGTTATGCATATAAGTTCTTTGGTTTATTTCCTCCCACCCCCCAACCCCCTTCTCTTTGAGGTTTGTCAGTCTAGCAACCAATTTGTTCTTCTTAATCCCTTCACATTTTTCACCCATTCCCCCCCACCCCCCTCCCATCTGGCAACCAACAAAATGTTCTCTGTATCTATGAAAATGTTTCTGTTCTGCCTGTTCATTTTGTTTGTAGATTCAATTGTCAATAGATATGTATTCATTGACATTTTGTTTGTTCATATATTTTATCTTTTTCTTCAAAAAGACCCTTAAACATTTCACATAATAACGGTTTGGTGGTGATGAACTCATTTAGCTTTTTCTTGTCTGGGAAAGTCTTTACATGGCCATCAATTATAAATAACAGCTTTGCAGTATAGAGTAATCTTGGTTGTAGGTTCTTGCTTTTCATCATTCTGAATATTTCTTGCCACTCCCTTCTGGCCTGCAAAGTTTCTTTTGAGAAATCAGCTGACAGTCTTATGGGAACTCCCTTGTAGGTAATTATCTGCTTTTCTCTAGATACTTTTAAGATTCTCTCTTTGTCTTGAATCTTTTGCATTTTGATGATGATGTGTCTTGGGATGAGCCTCTTGGGGTTCATCTTGTTTGGGACTCTCTGTGCTTTCTGGGCTTGTATGTCTGTTTCCTTCACCAAGTTAGGAAAGTTTTCTGCCATTATTGTTTCAAACAGGTTTTCAATTTCTTGTTCTCTCTCTTCTCCTTCTGGCACCCCCAAGATGCGAATGTTGGCACGCTTGAAGTTGTCCCAGAGGTTGCTTACACTATTCTCATTTTTTTGGATTCTTTTCTCTTTTTGCTGTTCTGATTGGGTGTTTTTTGCTTCCTTATATTCCAAATCGATGGTTTGCTTCTTGGCTTTACCTTCTCTATTATTGAATCTGTGTAAATTATTCTTTATTTCAGTTAATGCCTCCTTCATTTCTGACTGTGCATCCATCATTTCTGACTGGTCCTTTTTTATGCTCTTGAGGCCCTCCCTAAGTTCACTGAGGTTCTCACTAAGTTCATTGAGCATCGTTATTAGCAGTATTTTGAACTCAGCATCTGTTAGGTTGCTTATCTCCATTTCGCTTAGTTCTTTTCCTGGAGATTTGTTCTTTTCTTTCATTTGGGACCTGTTTCTTTGTCTCCTCACTTTGGCTGCCTCCCTGTGTTTGTTTCTATGTATTACTTAATGAGAGATATGGGGCTAGATGAGACCAAATGCTGCTTGTTTGAGAGAATTTTGGAAAACCTGAAGCAGGATCCAAGACAGGCCAATCCTATGGTAAAGCAACTAGCAACAGCTTGGGTGGGCCTGAAAGTTGGGTGGGGCGGGGGCCTCAGGGAATCACCAGAGTGGGGCAACCAGTGTGAGCCAGGTTGCTGGAGTCCCAGATATGGTGACTGTCTGCACCCCAGGGAAGGGCTCACCCAAGGAACAAAGGCCTCTGACAGAACGTTTGTCCCGGGGAAAGCCCCTCTCCAGCCCTCGCTCCAGTGCCAAACAGCTCAGTTCTTCCCTGTATGTCTCTGGCGCCCCTCGAGCTGCCTCCCTTCCACGATTAGAGGGAGAGAGTCCAATAAGTCGATGTGCGGGCCCTTTAAGAAGCTGCCTGGGGCTCCAGCCACATCAGCTTCCCTGAGCCTCATTCTGCTGGTTTTTCCAGCCAGAAGTTATGGGGACTTCTCTTCCTGGCACTGAAACCCTGAGTGGGGCACCTGGTGTGGGACGGGGACCCCTCAGTCCTCAGGGAGGACCTTCCCAGCCGAAGTATCCTCCTGATTCTTATCTGCCACTCGTGGGTGTGGGACCAGCTCATTCGCCTCTGCCCTTCCTATTAGTCTCGATGTGGCTGCTTCTTTAATTCCTCTTTAATTGCATAGTTGTAGGACTTCCATTCAGCTTGATTTCAGGCAGTTTTGAATGATAGTTGTTTTGTAGTTTAGTTGTCACTTTGATGTGGTTGTGGGAGGATGCGATACCGCGTTTACCTACTCTGCCATCTTGACCGGAAGTCAGGAGTCGTTTCTTCACTCCAGGGAACACGGGGGTAGCTTGTGTTTAGAAAAAAAACTTTCAAACTCAAGAGTTGTACATCTTTCAAAATAAACTAGAGGTGAGCAAAATGGTGAGCTACTTTATATTCTAATAGAGATAATTTACTGCCACAGGATAGCAACGAAAAGCTTGGGATTTTGAAGTTATGGTATGAAGATCATGGTATGCATTTCAACTCTGTTATTTGCTACTTGTTTTACCTTGGACAGGTTACTTAACTTCTGGGCCCCAATTCACTGATCTGAAAACTGATAATTATACCAATTTTATAGAATTGCATAGGCATTAAATGGAAAAAATGTAGAGCATCTTCTTGTATAGTGTTTGGCACAATCAACATAACCTTTGCTAAAGATAGATATGAGCATTGTTTTTTACTTTTTATTGTTTTTTTTTTTTTTTTTTTTAGAGAGAGAGGAAGGGAGAGAGAGAGATAGAACCATCCATGTGAAAGAGAAACATTGACCAGCTGCCTCCTGCATGCTCCCTACTGGGAATTGAGCCTGAAACCCAGGCATGTGTCCTGACCGGGAATTGAACTGGGACCTCTTAGTCTTTGGGATGAGGCTCAATCCACTGAGCCACACCAGCTGGGCAAGACAGATATGAATATTAAGGAAAATTACCCATCCTACTTTCCACACAAGCCACTCTGTATAAAAATATGTCCTTCTTCCCCTCTCAGTGGGTCTCCAGGCCAGGAATGTGGTGCAATGGGCCATTTGTTGTCCCTCCCCAGACTCCTTGGGACCAGTGAAAGAGGAGAGACACAAGTGTCATAAGGTTAAGTTTGAGACAGGAATTGAAAAGAAAAGTTTAAGCTACTGGCTTCCTCAGCAACTCTTAAAGAGGAAGTGGGAATGATTTTGGAACCCAGGCCACCTTCAGATTAAAATTATAGCCACTGTTGGACAACCTGCCCAGAGTCTCAGTCAGAGCCAGGCAGCTCCTGTACTCTGTCAGCACAAGAAAGGCTAACTGCTCTCCTTGGAGGCCAGAGACCCAGGGCCTGGGGCACCTCCCACTCACTCGGTTTCTGTTGGCTCCCAGGAAAATAAGAATCAACATCTCTCTTGCAAGATGCCAAGTTATTGCATGGTGCCTTTGGAACTTTCTTGTGCAACATGAGGATAAAAGTGATAATGATCCTTATTTATCAACCTGTGTTCTTAATCCTTTCAATGTCTCAAATTTCTTTGGGCATTGGATGAAAGTTGTACCCTCTTTTTACAAAAATGCCTGTGTATATCCACTTAATTTTGCTTAATTTTAGAGTTTTCAGAGACACCTCCCCCCACCCCACCCCCAACGTCCATCCACATGCCTGCAATGGATTCACAAACCCAGGTAAATAATCCCGAATCTAGGCATTTTTCTTTTTTGTAGATTGACGGTCATCATCAGAGTGCTAGCGTTTTATATTTTATTTTTAATGGGTTTGTGGAGTGAGCTAACAGTGAACTACCCTTTCATTGTCTTCCATGGAGGCCTGGCTTTCTGGACTTCGGAGCTGTGGAGAAGCAAATCTTGCTTTAGCTTTGTTTCTCCGGGGGTGAGAGTTGTTTTCACTTTGTTTATTTGGTTGGCTTCCCTGTTTGGAATTTTTTCCTCCTGATTTGTAGTTGTTGGCAACAGGTTCTCTGACAATCTGAGGTCGAGGTGCCTGGGCTCATTTTCGTACATGGTAGCAGGCCAGTGCCGAGGTTCATGGCTGAGCCAGTGTTTCAACAGGAAACGAGTGACCACTGCCTCCTTCCCCTGGCTCGTATCAGTATGATCCATGTCAGCAGCTGCCTCAGTGACATAGGATGCTTCTCTTACATCATTGTTTTTCATACTGTGTCTTGTTGCTGAAGTGAATCTTAGGACCATATTCCTATACTTGAAGACAAAGGTAAAAATAAGGGAAAGTAAAGAACTCTGAATTCTCATGCCCAGAATGCAGTGTTTAGACAATCAAATAGGTGCAATGTTAGCCCCAGATACAATTGGTTATTGATTACTGTTTACTACATGCCATGCACCTTCCTAAGCAATTAAAATGAATTACTTCATTTGATTTTCACAGCAAGCCTATCCACAGGTGTTATTATCCACCTATTACAGCTAAAAAAAATTAAAGAACATAGTTACAGAATTTAGAGGGAGAGAGGGGGTGGGGGGTCAGTCTATCCAGGGAGCTGGGTTTCCTCACAGTGTATGCTTCTTATCGTGAGGACTGAATTTACAAGTAGAAGGGAGTAGTCAGTCTTTCTCTCCCTCTCTCTCTCTCCCATCTCTCCCCCTCTTTTCTCCCCCTCCCTCCCTCTCTCTCTTCCCCTCTATCCCCCTCACCCCCTCTCTCCCTCTAAATTCTGTAACTATGTTCTTTAATTTTTTTAGCTGTAATAGGTGGATAATAACACCTGTGGATAGGCTTGCTGTGAAAATTAAATGAAGTAATTCATTTTAATTGCTTAGGAAGGTGCATGGCATGTAGTAAACAGTAATCAATAACCAATTGTATCTGGGGCTAACATTGCACCTATTTGATTGTCTAAACACTGCATTCTGGGCATGAGAATTCAGAGTTCTTTACTTTCCCTTATTTTTACCTTTGTCTTCAAGTATAGGAATATGGTCCTAAGAGATAGAGGGGAAGAGAGAGAGGGAGGGAGGGGGAGAAAGGAGGGGGAGAGATGGGGGAGAGAGAGAGGGAGAGAAAGACTGACTACTCCCTTCTACTTGTAAACTCAGTCCTCACAATAAGAAGCATACATTGTGAGGAAGCCCAGCTCCCTGGATAGACTGACGTGGCTAGGATATTCAGGAATTCATAACGCAGTGCCAAAACATACTAGTTCCTTAACCCTATTTTAAGTGAGGATCCATAGGTCACGTAGCTACTGCACTTGGCCTAGAGCTCAGGTGTGCTAGCTCCTTCACTCAACCACTTCTGACCCTCTAATGCAACCAGGTTTCCTGCAATGCATATAATTGTTGACCTCAGTATTATCCGGCCCAGTGGATCTAAAATATGGAAAAGTCAAAAGATTATGCCACTTCTAATAATGTCAAATTAGACCCTCTCCCAGTTCACCTAATTTTTTTTTTTTTTAATCCTCACGGGATGATATTCTTCTATTTATCATCAGATAGAGTTGGAGGGAGGGAGGGAGAGAGAGATGATGTGAGAGAGACACATCGACTGGTCACCTTCCCCACAACCTGACCAGGACCCAGGACCAGCCGCAACTGAGGTATGTGCCCTTGACTGGAATCAAATCCAAGACTCATTGGTCTGTGGGCTGATGCTCTAACCACTGACACAAACCCACCTGGGCAGATCTGTTAAATTTTATTGTTCCATTTTTTGTTTTCTTCTCCCCTTCTCTATTTTTTGTTGGTAGAACTCTTGGTTCAACCTTCCCTAAATGATCAGATCGATCGCATGTAAGTGGAAAACACCTTCAGAACATGAAGTTTATCTTTGGATCCGCAGGTCACCACTTCCCTGTATCCCCCATGACTTTACCCTCTCCAGTGTAACAACCTGCCCCCGGGATCGGACCAAATAGAAGTCCCTCTACCTTCCTGGGGATTCTGAAGCACAGCCACCCTCCTCAGGGAAATTGGCATTTGAACTTCAGCGCTCATCGTGGCATGAAATGGGTGTCTCCCTGTGAAAGGGATCTGAGATATTCACTCTCCTCTTTGTGAGAGCAAGACTTTGGGGTCACTTGACTCCTCCCAGGATTTCTGAAATGAGAGTGCAGGCATGCAACCGCTCCAGTTCCAGGTAAGAACTTCCTGGAAGGAGTTCCCACTGAGAGTCCCCGATTCTCGTGAAAATGTGATTGTCACCCACCTCGCAGAAACGCTGGATTCTCTTAGGGCACGCTGAAATTTTCTGCCTGGAAGAAGCAGTAAAATGGATTCGCTCACCAGCGGTTACGCTTAGGAAGAGAGGCTGGAAGTGACAGGTACTTCTAACAACTATTTGGAAATCGTGTCCGCCTGGATTTATTTTCATTTATCAAATATTATTTTGCTACCGTACCTAAGGAGGTGTAACTAATGTCTCCAATTGCACTTGCCCACACCCTGGCCCTGTGCCCGCCAGCCCTGTGGGAGAAGGACGTCAAGTGACATCGGCAAGACTGCTCTTAAATAGCCGGCATTATTTTATTAAGGAAAATTTGTATTGCCCTTTTTTTCCTCTCAAAGGTGCCAAACGGGCAGATTTGGATTTTTCTTGGCTGAGGGAATGAAAGGCCGGGGAAGGGGCTCTGCTTCCCCTCTGGCGTTCGGGAGGCGCCTGCGGAATCCAATCACTTTGAGTAGCTAAAATTTCAGGTTTGAATTTCATCTCAGAAATGCACAAAGGCTAGGAGTTGGTGACAGTATCCGAGTGGGGGTTGTTGTCAGTTGCCTGTTATTCTGTGGCGGCTCACAGCTGGCCCAGGTGTATTCCCCGCAGGTAAGGCGGGAGGCCCTGATGAATGCCACATCTCTTTGTTGCAAGTTATCTTGTTAGTTAAGCTGTCAAGACAGTTGCCAGTGAGGAGGCTGGGGGCGGAGGGACACACAGAGTTTAATCCAATTAAACTTCGCTGGCTTTTCCACATTCCTGGTATCCGGGCTCAAACTAGGAAGAATCTTCTCAGCATGGGGATGGCAAGGGGGGTACAAAACTAACTTCAACCGTTTGCGTTACAAAAAGGCATCTCTAAAGCTCAACAGAGAAAGGATCTGTGGTGTGGGAGACGAAAAGAGCCCACTTTTTCAGCTGTTTGCTCAGCGCCTTTAACCCAGTGCTGTTTAGGGTGTAAAAAGACTCACTGAGCTTGCCAAGCAAGGAAGCTCTGCCTCCTCTTGCCCACCAGAGGTTGTTCTGCTGCAGATGTTCTGACCTGACTTCTAAGAGGGGGTTTGGTGATCCCAGGACGGTCTTTCCTTTGAGGGCCGGCGGAAACAATGACTGCAGCGCTCATGCCTTGGAATGAAAACTAACAAATGTGTTCACATTTACATCGACACCATCACATTGTGACACATATTGACACAGATGGTATACTTTAGTGCTAAACCTATTTTTCTTTGCTCACAATGGGAAACAGGCGGAGCCAGCTCCTTTCACAGAACGGTTTCTGAACGAGATCTGTACGCGGAGCAAACTTCTGCAAGAGGCGACTGCAGACCTCGCGCGCGTCCTCGGAAGGTCGGCGCGGCGCGGGGCCAAGAGCAGGGATGTCCTCTTCTGGGGGGAGCAAGGAAGGTGGTGCTGAGGGCTGCGGGGTGGGTGCGGGTAAAGGAAGCAGAAGAGAAGGCCACTTGGATGAGAACAGCTCACTTTGATACTCCAAGACTGCATTTCCATTTCCATTTTACAGAAAAGGTGTCATGACCAGAGACCCTGGTGCTGAGCATACAGACCCTGAGCACACAGAAAACAACACTGTACACTCTCTCTAAAGCCATTCTGGAACCTGGAAGGATGTCCAAGATATATTGTTAAGTGAACAAAGGAAATAGAATTATGTGTTTGCATGAGTTATAAATTACACACACACACACACACACACACACACACACACACAATGTAGTCAATGTATTTGTATTTGGTTGTACATACAATACTACAATAGTCCTTCCTTATCTGTAGTTTTTGCTTTACATGGTTTTGTTACCGGTGGTCAGAAATGTGTGAAATGGAAAATTACAGAAATAAAAAATTCATGTTTTAAACTTCATGCCGTTCTGAGTCGTGTGATGAAATGTTCTGCCCAAAAGTGACTCATCCCTTTGTCCAGTGTGTCCACAATGTATGTGCTCCCCGCCTGTTAGTCACTAGGTAGCCCTCTAGCTGATCAGATCAGTTTTCAGAGTTAGATCATATTCACCTAACTCCTAATACAATACATGGTCATAACTGTTCTATTTATAATTACAGTTATTGTCGTGAATCTATTACTGTGCCTAATTTAATAATTAAACTTTATCACAGGATACATATATAGGGGGAAAAAACAGTGTATTTAGAGTTTGGTGTTATCCACAGTTTCAGGCATCCACTGGGCCTCTTGGAAAGTATTCTCATTACAAGAATAAGGGGGACAACTGTACGCATATTGGACATCTCTAGGGGGTAAAAGGGGAAGTGGAAAATTATTTTACACTTTTTTATAATTAAAAAAACATGAGTTCTACTAAAACAATGAGGTCATTTATGGCCAGTTTGAAGTCTACTTACAGGTTTCTTTTATTACTGACCATTTTCTAAAGACCAAGACAGCATGATCTTATGTGTGGCTAGTGGTTGGTATCAATTAATGTTTAATGATTACATAGAAGTAATCTTTAAAACATTTTTTTCTTTATTGATTTTAGAGAGAGAGGAAGGGAGGAGAGAGAGATAGAAACATCGATGAGAGAGAACATCAACTAGCTGCCTCCTGCACGCCCCCCACTGGGTATCAGGCCCACAACCTGGGCATGTGCCCGGACTGGGAATGGAGCCAGCAATCTCTTGGTGCATGGGTCGACACTCAACCACTGAGCCACACTGGCCAGGCTAAACTGAGGTAATCTTATTAAAAAAAAAAAAAAAAAAGATTGAATTTCAAGTTTTACCTACCTAGAAAGTCTTGTTGTTAGCGGTTAGGAGAAATGTTTTACCTTTTTTATGAGAAACGTTAAAAAATATCTTCTGGTAGGATTTATATGATTAGTGTAGTAAAGTGATCCTTAAATAGAAGATAAGTTATAGACCTATTGGATAACCTAATATTTTTCAGTAATCTATTTCTGCACACAAGCAAAAATCACAAGGTTAAAATGTTGCTTATCATTTGCAGGGAGTGGGTACTGCACCTATCCAGGTACAGTACCAAGTAATCAATGGGTGATTATATCAGATATGCTCATCAGAATTAACAGTAAAATGTTCCTGAGTTTAAAGCAATAGATATTGACTATCCAGGAATGGGAAGAGAGTATTTTTTAAAATCTTTACAGATGAGCTTACTCTAACATATTCATGTCTGACCATTGGGGTCCCCAAATCTTAGGCAATGAACCTTCTCTTGAAGTTTCCTCTGGTTTCTGCATTTGGTTATTGTTGTTGTTCTAATAAGTAGGAGCTCTGAGGGAATGCAGTTGAAATCTAGGGAGAGTGATCTCAGACGTAAACCATGAAAGAGAGTAGGCCCAGGCGCAATTCCATGTGATTGGCTGAGAAGCCCTCTGAGGACCTGCAAAGATCAGTGTCCAGGTGAGGCCACTCTGCTGTGGTGCAACCTGAGGATAACCCCTAAGTCTCCCAGAGTCATCTGCCTCTCTATATACTGCCTCTGCTCTCTCTATTGATACCAACCAGTCCAAGTCCTTCACAGTCTGTGAGTTGGGATGGACTTTGTTCAGTAATTCCTTTAGGCAGCCCTTCCAAATTTGGCTGTGCAGTAGGATCACTTGGGGAGATCTTTAAAATCCTGATGCCAGGGCCATATCCCGAACCAGTAAATCAACATCTCTCTCAGGTGAGACTCAAACACTTGGGGTTTATAAAGTTTCCCAGGTGCTTCCAGGTGCAACCACCGCTGTACAGCCCTTCCCCACAGCATGCCTGGGCCCCGGCCGGCATTGGTGTCACTAAACATTCACCTCTGGGTTCAGTGAGGTACGTTTCCCAGGCTGTGAATAAGCCTGTCAGTGGGAGACTGAAGAGTTAACATCCCCAGAGCACATAGAATGAAAGCAGGACAAGGAAGCCTTAGAAAGATGTCCCCTCATGTCATTCTGCTGCAGTCCTTTCTGGATTCATACCACCCTAATTCCATATTCACATGGAAATATCAATCCTTAGGGCTAGAGAAGCACAGCTAAAGCTTTGTGAAGGTAACGACCTTAGACTTTGGGACCCTGATGAGCACAAGGAATTAGGAGCTAATTCTATTATTACAAATTGTTGGTCAAAAGGCCAAAGCACACAAAGACGTATAATAATTTTAGAGTGTCAATGTTGGACTGGAAATGCTTTAAACTGTGTTTGTGAATTAACCAGGACTTTTTCCATGATGAGTGCTTGGAACTAAACTCAAAGCAGATCAAGCAACAACATAAAACAGAAAGTAACCATAATGTATTGGCTCATCCAGTGAGTTGAAATACGGCTGGGTCCAGGTGCTCAAAAAACGTCACACCTGTTTTCCATCCGTGTTCAGTAATGTGTTCCTTGTTGCGCATTGAATTCCCTAGCCTCTTCTTTCCAGGTCTCAGGAAAATGGCCATTGGGTGTTTAGTCTTCCATGGTCCCCAAATCATTGTCCTTGACACATAGAAATAACTCTTGGCTTCCAGCACATCTAACCAAAAGACTAGCTGTGCTCTGCGATTTATCACTGTGGACAGAAGGGTAGGGCCCCACGTTTGGCCAGGCCTAGATCATGTGACCACCTTGTGAAGGGCAGGCTGGCACTATGAGACCTGCGAGGAAACACAGCCTGTGCACAGAAGAAAAGCAGTGCAGAAAGCATTCCATGTCCACCATAGTATGTCAATTGTGCCCTTATATTATAGGGGGACACAACTCACTCAAATATTGTAATCAGTCACTATCAAAAAATAAATGTTATATAGCAAAATGTTATGAATAAGTCTGTGCAATACATAAATAAACATTCTCAATGCTCTACCATGAGACACAAGACTAAATTTCTATTTGTTTTAGAAATAACCTTTGGTGGAAAACAGAGTAATTCACATCAGAGTAATTCTTCCATCATTAACCAAAAAAAGACAAAAAACAACAACATTATTATAATATAGATATGGTAGAAATAAGCTTTATTATGTTCTTATAGTGTTGAAATTTTAAAAGTGCATAAAACATAAATAACAGTGAATGTATAATTACAAAGCAGTTATTTGTATATCTACCAATATAACCACCAATCAGATCAAAGCAGGTCATGCTGTCAGCTGTCCAGTGCCCCCCACGAGCCCCCATTCTTCATCACAGCCCCTTCCGCTTAGCTAGGCGACCCCTTTCCCAGCTTCCATGCCTTCCACTTCCTTTATAGTTTGACCACTGATGCAGGCGCCCCTACAAGTATGGAACTCTTTGTGAACTTCATATAAGTAGAAACATATATATATGCATCCTTACAATCGATTTGTTTACAAATATTCATCCATATTATTGTAGATAACAATCGATTTGTTTACAAATATTTATCCATATTTTACTTTATCATATTTTACATTATCCAAGATAACTTGTTCTTGCTTATTTTTATTGCTGTGTAGTATTCCATTGTATAAATATACCTAATTTATTTAATCAAAGTTTGATAAATGTTTGGATTTTGTGCAGTCAGAGCTTTTACGAATAGTGTTGTTACAGACATTCCTCCATGCATATGCTTATATACTTTAACACATATCAGGATCACATGGAAGGTTTGTTAAAACAAGATTTTTGTTTCAACCTCAGTGTTTCTGATTCAGTAAGCCTATGGTAGGGCCCAAGCGTGTACATTTCTTACAAGTCCCTAGACACTGCCAATAGCACCAGTCTGGGAGACACATTTTGAGAACCATTGCTCTGGCCCTGGCTGTTCAAAGTTGGTCCTTATATTTTAATTACTTAGAAACATATAAGGATGGATGCTAGAAACCAGAAAGAGTTAGGCATACAATATTTGGGGTAGTTATTTGGGGTTATAAATATGAGAAAATAGCTTACTGAGTTGGTCAGAACCACAGAATTTTAGACTCCACCCCAGACCCACTGAATCAGAATTTTAATTTTAACAAGATCCCCAGGTAATTGGGATATACATTAAAACTTTGAGGAAAAAAATACTGTTGGTTAAATATATCTTTAAGTGAAATTGTTTTTCTGGGTCATAGTAACATAGATATATTTTAAAACATTTTAGACAGTGCCAAACTGTTGTTATAGCAGATTTACAAATTACATATCAACCACCAGAAATAGGTGTATTTTCAGGTATTTTTCAAATTGCTAAGAAAAAGACACTATAACTTTCAACCTAAATAAGCCTTCCTAAAATGTTTCTAACCTATCATCTATAAGACATTCCTTTCATTACCTTAAGTGGGTAAAAATGGTAAACAGTATAAGCCCCTCAGTTATTCCACCTAGTCCCCCTTTTCAATTTAGAGAAAATTATGAGCTCTTAAAGATTAAAAAACATAAAGTTATAAAGGGTTCAAAACAATTTTAAAATACTATAAGTAATTTCTCTTGGACAGGTGACATTAATCAAAGTGGCCATAACATAATTTTTAAAGTATTTGAAGTAATAAGTCAAGACTTAATCCTAAAATAATAGAAAGCTTTGGAGATACTTTCAGTTTTAATATGGAAACTTTCAAATAGAAGTGATGTGATCTTAACTTTTTCCATTTTCATAAACTTTGTAAGGTGAGTGTTTAGAGACTTTCAAGTGCCATGTTCTGTGTTCAACTTCCACCCTATTAAAAATTTGGGTTTAAAATTTCCTTAATACAAAAATATAATTTTTTTCTGATGGTATGAAAAGCTTGGTGGAGCAATCACATTTTCCTTTTGTTATTCTCTTTTAGTTATGATTACAATTTGGATCTAATGACTGCTGTAGGCTTTTGCTATTCTCTGTAAAAATGTTATTAGGACAACACATACAATGCTGGGGAAAAAACACCATTACAAAGAGATCACGAACAGTAAGGAAATGTAAACATGAACAACTTCTAATAGTTTTCTATATAATTTTAGGTGTGCCTTAAAATATATTTCATGCAAAGAAGGCAATATGAAAACCCCATTCAAAACATTTTGTGTATTTAAATGTAGATTCAGTTAATGTCTTTATAATTGTACTAATAATATTACAGTGGTTTCCAGACTAATTAAAGGATAATTAAGTGCAGGACAATAGCTAAAAAAAGAAAAAAAAAGAAAAAGAAAAGTACATCTCTCTTCTACAATATAATCACTTAATCTAATGCACTATAAATTGAAATGGCAATAATATTGGAGACAAAATTAAGCTTGCAAGGGAACTCTGTAATAGTGTGTAGTGTGATATAGCAATACCATTCCACATTATAGATATAAAATGAAAACTTTGCTAATAAGAATTTCATTTCATTTATTTGCTCATTCAAGCGTCACTTCACCACTACCACCTCCCTGTGGTAAAAATTCTAGTCCATAAAATAAGCTCATTGGTTTTGTCCATTAAGTTGATGGATTTTTAATTTTTTTCTTTTTTTTTTTTTGTATGTCCATTGGCTTCTCAGAGATTAGGTTTCGGTCTGACCAAGGGCAGTGCAGTAATCACCAAGTTGATCATTATCATGGTAATTGTGTGCTAAGAATTTATGCTCTGGCCATCCCAAAGGGTGTGTTGTGGCTTTACAATAGGACTAGCCGGACTCAATAGGCTCACCAACCTCTCATCACATGTTCAGAAGAGCAAGTCGTCTTACAGTCCAGTCCTTCCATGATTAGTTAGTTTGACCTAAAATCAAGACACCCACTCAACTGTGTTCTCTCCTCCTGACTTGCACCACCCAGATTACCACCAATACCCATTACCCACCTGACTCCAGGTTCCTGACAAACCTCTGTGTCTTACTGATTAGTGTGATAAGTGCAGTGACAACTCTAGGCTGGTTAACAATTGCTGTGTATAATCACTATTATTTGCAAGAATGTGGGTGCCCATCTGTACCTCTGTAAGGACCACATGTTGCAAATGGGTCTCATCTGAGACAGAGTAGTGACTTTCCCAGGCTCCCTCCCAAGCTCAGGTGCTCCAGTCTTACATGGAGTGAGATGAGGGGTAGCATAAGGCTCTGACTCCGCCAGTCTTCTATGTTCATGAAACTTCTACCATGAGAGGCATTTACTGCAATTGAGACTTTGCCTCCAGAAAGTTCTCATAAAACTGTACATACCCAGAAAGCAGAACACCAGCATGTAGCCCTCAAACGTATCTCTGTGTGTATAAATGAATTTATGCTAAGGTATAATGAAACCAGATAGAAGTTGTAAACAGAATAAGAAAGTATAGATTTGGGGACAAGTAGCGCTCTGAATGTAACTTGCCCTGATTAAATTCCTAACAAGGACCATCTCATACTCAATCCTCCTAAAGTTCTTGCCGAACCTCACTTTACTACTGTGTCATTGTGCCTTCTATTTGAATGCAGTGACAATTCCAGCCCACTTAACTCTAGTTTTAAAAAATGACCATGAGCCCAGCCAGTGTGGCTCAGTAGATTGAGCATCGTCCCATGGACTGAGAGATCCTGGTTCAATTCCCAGTCAGGCACATGCCTGGGTTGCAGGCTCCATCCCCAGTGGAGGGCGTGCAAGAGGCAGCTGATCGATGTTTCTCATTGATGTTTCTCTCTCTCTCCCTCCCTAAAAAAAAAATCAATAAAAAATAAATTAAATTTAAATGTAAAAAACAACAATAATAACCACAAGAAGGGATTAGGAAGTACCAACTGGTACTTTCAAAATAGTCACGAGGATTTAATGTAGAGCATAGAGGAATATAGTCAAGAATATTGTGATAACTATGTATGGTGCTAGGTGGAAACTCATGAAAAATAATGTTGACAGTAAACTGTCACTGAAAAATAAAAATTAAAACTTACACACGCACACACACACACCCCACATAAAAACCATTCCCATAATCTAGGAGGAAGTACATGCCCTAACCATGCCCACCTGTGCCCTCTGTAAGTACTTTCTGTTCCTACTGGCACTCATTTAGGACAAAACAGTGACTTTTCCCAGGATGATTACTTAACAGTTGTGTTCCATTCCCACGTGGTGCGTTGTGAGAGCTACCACAAGGCTGGGCTGATCAGTAGATATCTTTCATCAGTCACCAGGTTACAAGGATCTTCTACCATTGCCCCAAGAAGTCCTTGTTGGCATATACATTATGGGGAAGAGGAGAAGGAGCAGCAGCGCACAGAACTTCTCAACATGGCTTTGGATGTGACTGAATTTAGCTAAAGATTAAGTATTAGACACAAAGCAGACATTTTGATGAGAATCAGAAAGAGGAAATCAGGAGTCAGTGGCACTGTCCAGACTGACTCCCTCTCTAGGGGGTTCCTGATAATCATGAGAAAGTACACTAAACATAGGAGTATACTTATAGGACATGCCCCAAGAACTGGGCTGGGAAGTTGTGGTAGCTGGAAAAATCCCTCTTGGTGGGTTGCCAGCTCCCAGGAGGCTTAAAAGGCCAGAAAACCTTCAATCCAGCTTTATCATTATGGAGCTTTTGCTGAAAGGTTCCTAAAATAAAAAATCATGAGTAAATAAATAAATAAATACCTTTGTTTCTCACACTCCACCTGGAATACCCCACCCTTAACCCCAATACTGAAGACCTGAATATTTTTTTTAAGATTTTTAATTGATTTTTAGAGAGAGAAAAAGGGAGAGGGAGAGAGAGAAACACTGATGTGAGAGTGGAACATTGATCAGCTGCCTCCTGCCACCCTCAACCAAAGATCAAGCCCACAACCCAGACATGTGCGCCAACCAGGAATTGAACCGGCAGCCCTTCAGTGCACCGTACAGTGTCCAACCAACTGAGCCACACTGGCCAGGGTGGACCTGAACATCTTAGTTGACCATTTTGAGTTGTTTTTGCAGCCTCAGAATCATTAATAATATTCCCATTATATGTGTGAGTATATGCAGTTATGGGAAGGTTGGAAATTAGTTTGATTTGATAACATCTGAATCATGTTAGAGAGCTTTGCATTCAAATATACCAAAGAGTAACTCAAACTAAATATTGTTCTCCCAAGAAGTAGCACTCCCCATCAGGGTAATTCATGATAATTAAAGATTCATTTGTCTACAATCTTATTACTGTTTTAATTTGATAAGAAAACAGTTAAAAGTTGGAAAATATGGAGAAAATTCAGAATCAGGAATGTTGAATTATCAAAGATGCCAAACAAATGAAACAATCCATAAGATCAAATAAATTTTTATTTGCAATAAAATATAACAGTCCATAATTCACTCATTATTTCTTCAAACACCAAGATATGGGGCAATTTAACCCTAACTTTAGTAAAGTCTGAAAGTTAAATATTGAGTACATTTTATGAAACATATGAGAGATAACAACCAGCTAACAAATATTGGATGGCTGTAATTGATGACTACCAAATGGAGTTTTAATAAATACCTTCGAATATCTTTTAAAAAAGAAAAAAAAAAACAGTGGTCTTCAGTGACCTCATGCAAACTGAATTATAAGAAATTATTTCAGAAAAGTAGCATGCAAAGGAAAAGCTCATGAGGACCAGTAAATAATTTCATATTGCTCCTGATAGATTTCATTGCAAGGAGATAATACTATTGGCCACATTAGAGTAGTTACATCTGAAGTATTCTTCTTCTCATAAAGAATACTGACCTGGCTTGCCATTGATAATGAAGGGTCACAGAATATATATGCTGATGGACAGCCCAGCAAATTGGTGGATCTGCAGAGCTGAATTTGTCCCTCACCTTACCTATACTCCAGATGCATCCAGGTAGTACTGTAGCTGCAGAGTTGCTCATTCATCAAACAGACACTAAACGGTGTAGCTCTTGAGGCCAACATCACTGGTGGTGCTTTTTATTTTTTAATTAGTTAGAAACATACAAGGATGAATGCTAGAAACCAGAAAGAGTTGGGCATACAATATTTGGGGTAGTTATCGGGGGTTATAAATACAAGAAAATAGCTTACTGAGTGGGTAATCAACATCTGGGAATTCAAAGTGTTTGGCTTGAGTTTTAGGGGGACATCAGTAATGCCTGACACAGTGAGGATGGTGATTGCCAACCCTTTCCTGGTGCCTTGGTCTGAGGGACAATTTAGGCAAATTCAGATCAGAATACACAGGGAGGCGTGCTCCCTTGGCGTGAGCCCAAACCAACCTCCTCTGTGTCATGGGATCACAGGCTGGAAGTGCTTTCTTTAGAATATCATTGCCTAACCTGTCTTTTGGTAGTCAGTGTACCTTAGCAGCCAGTACTTGTAGGTACCTAAAACCCTCTCTGCTTCACTACCTAGGCATAATGAGCTGGATTAAGGAAGGGAGATCTGGCTCCTTACAAAGGCCCTTAAATGGATTAGAACGTGTTATTTTCCTGTGCAAACGGCTTAGGCCACTTTGAACAGATTGTACCTATAATGCTGTGGACTTACCAGCTCTTTTCATGCCTGACCTCTAAGCATGCTGCAAACCAAGTTCTTTTTCCATGTTATAAAGATGGAAAGGGTGGAGCACACTATAGCAAAATGGAAGATAGACTTTACAGTTCTTTTAGGGAGGCCTTAAAATGAGAGATGTTGTCTGCATAATTCAAGTTACCAAAAAAACAAACAAACAAATCAACAAAAGCTCTACTGAGGGAAATGAGTTTAAAAACAGAGTCATCTTTATTAGCTGTCTAGCTGAATCAAGTTCATAGAGTAACTCTTAACATTCCATTGTTTTGCTCTATGTATGTATAAGCCAGCTGTTTCATTAAATTCATTTTATTCCATGTAAAATCACATAAGTTCATATAAAGATAATTGCTGAGTCACCTGATCCAGAGAACAATGATTAGATTCCAACATATGAGAAAGTTTTAAGTAGACCAAGGTCCAGAGACCTTCCAAAAGGAAATGTATAAAACAGGAGAGTGGGTCATTACTCACTGTCACTTTTTCTAAGAAGCCAGATCACATAGATAGATACATACATACATAGATACATAGATAGAGATATATAGATATATATCCATATACATCTATATTTGCATCTCTCTCTCTCTCTCTCTCTCTATATATATATATATATATATATATATATATATACACACATATATATATTCACTTTACAAATATGTGTATTACCATGTGTCAAGCACTGTTTTAAGCATGGAGAACAGAGCAGTAAAAGAAAAGACAAAGTTCCTGAAGAACCTGGGAAAAATGAAGGTCCTGGTTAATAACTGGAACACTCTAGTATTTCGGTCAGTATAGGAAAAGAGAGCTGCAAAGGAGATGGAAAAGATGCAGGAGTGAAACCAGGGAAGTGTCGTATCACAGAATCAAAGACAATAAAGGGCAGGGAAAAGGAGGAATGTGAACTGATCGGAAAGCCTTCGAGGGGGCGCACCATGAAAAGAGAAGAGGCTCTCTGATCTGGACATGGATTCCATTTGTGACTGTGATCAGCCCAGCCTTAGTGGAGGTGTAAGTAAAGAAGCCTTGAGAAGAAGATGTGAGGTTAGAAAGTGGGTATGGTGACTACAGACCATTTGTTTCCATAAATTGTGTAATGAGAAAGGAGTAAAGAAATGAGAGACAGTTGGAGAAAGATACAGGTGAACAGAGAAATTTTTTAAATTGGAGGTAAAAACAGCAAGCTACTTGTTGATGGATAAGATACAGAAAGAGGGAGAAACTGATGATGGGTGCTAGAAGGAAGGCCTTAAAAATGGAAGATGGGGTAGGTTCGTAAGCACAGGAATGGGGTTGGCTTTTATGGGTGCAGATACACCATATTCATAGTAATAAAGAGGCATCATTTGGGTACAGACATGGGCAGACTGGTAATTTCAAAAGTGGAAAGATGTGGGACCTGTTGGCTTCTTTTTATTTTATTTTTTATTAATTAATTAATTAATTTTTGTTACAGATGTTTCTCCTTTTCCCCCCACTTATTCCCCCCCTCCCTCGCCCTCCCTGCCCTGTCCCCAACTTTGTTGTCATGTCCATTGTTCATGCATACATGCATATAAGTTCTGTGGTTTATCTCTCCCCCACCACCCCCTCTCCTGGGGATTGTCAGTCTGTACCCCACTTCCACATCTCTGGGACTACCCCATTCCTCAGACTGTTACATTTATTATATTCCACAAATTAGTGAGATCATATGATACCTGTCTTTCTCTGTTTGGCTTGTTTCACTTAGGATAATACTTTCCAGGATCCTCCATGTCGTCACAAAGGATAAGAGATCTTTCTTTCTTACAGCTGCATAGTACTCCATTGTGTATGTGTACCACAGCTTTTTTATCCATTCATCTACTGATGGACACTTGGGCTGTTTCCAGATCTTAGCTAATGTAAATAGTGCTGCTACAAACAGGGGGTACATATATTCTTTCTGATTGGTGTTTCAGGCTTCTTATTAAAAATTGAACTTTCATTTGACCCAGTGATCCCACTTCTAGGAATATACCCTAAGAAGCCTGTTGGCTTCTTTTTTTAAAAAATAAACTTTGAAGAAATGTTTTCATCTAAGAATTGTAGTGTAGCACGTTGGAGGATTGGAGGGAGAAAAAATGGTATGCTCAGTCCTATAGTCCTTTCCTTCTCTCCAGCAATATGAATACCGGATTAGGGGTTTGGGTGTCATTAGGATTTCAGTTTTGCCGGGCAAAGTACTTATAAAAGGGAGTGATTTAAAAAAAATTTTTTTAAATTGATTTTAGAGAGAGAGGAGGGAAGAGGGAGAGAGAGCTAGAAACACTGATGAGAAAGGACATCATTTGGCCACCTCCTGCATGCCCCCCACTGGGCATCAGGCCCACAACCTGGGCATGTGCCCTGACCGGGAATCAAATCAGTGACCTCTTGGTGCATGAGTCGATGTTCAACCACTGAGTCCCACCAACTGGGCCAAAGGAGTGATTTTAAAGATGCATATAGTATCTTACAGAGGCCAGGGAGTAAGTGAGAATCAGAAAACACATTTATAGGGAGAAAATACACATGTCAATGGATTTGATAGCTAATCGCACAGAGTTGCCCTAGTTATAGAATAGGATCCTGAACATGAGGTCTTGGAGGTGATGCAGTCGCAATGTTGACAAGAATAAGGTGGGTGACTAAGACAAAGGGTGCCTAAAACACAGTAAAGGAAAGACTGACAGCTGCAAAAGGCAAAAGAACAGACTGCCGGGGTGTAACCCTCAGTAGAAAGAACAAACGGATCTTATAGGATATATGAGTATATATTACAGAATAATTTAAGCTGCTGTGATAAAGAGACTACCAAACACAATGACTTCAATAAGATAGAAGTTCATTTCTCTCTCTCCTATCAGACCAGATACAGGCAAAAAGTCCAAAGAAGTAGGTCGCTGTGCTGCAGAAGGTTGTTCAGAGATCCAGGGACTCTGCCCTGTTGCTCCAGCACCTGGATGTACCTCTCCTTTGTGTGGTCAAAGCTGGCTCATCAACATCATATCCAAGGGGAGTTAAGGGCAAGCTGCTTCCTCTTAAGGAAGTTGAGCATATTACTTCTGCTCACACGTAATTGACCATATCCCAGCATTATGGTCACACCTCAATAGTCTGTGGTCGATTGGCCATGTGCCTAGCCAAACCTCAAAGGTTTCTGTTACCAGAGGGAAGAAGGGGGAGAAAGGGCACTGGGAGAAAATTAACATCTCTCCCGTAGATGCTAAGTCACCAGGAATGATGGCAAAGTGGTCACGGATATATTTTCGTGGAATTGAAATTTTCACTTCATAGAAATCATGACTTAATTAATTTCTATATTTATTTGCAGAACTCGGTTACTGAGTTTTCGCCCTGTGCTGTGACATTCAAAATAAAACAGCCAGTTATTTTTATCAGCAAAAAATGAGTTTATTCGAATAGCAGAGAATTGCAATTCAGGACAAGCAGGCTATAGCAAAAACTATATAATCACGACCAGCAAACACAGGAGAGAAAAATGACAGAGAAAAGGGAAGGGTTTGGGAGGGGTGCTTTGAACAAAAGTCCACTGGAGGAAAGCCAGAGTTCTGTGGTGATGGTTTCTCACTGGCTGAGTTGCAATGGTTCCCCTTGGCTGGGCCAGGAGAAAGTCTCTCTTCCTGCTGAGGTACTAGAGTAATGACAGTTCCTGGGAATGCTTGGCTAGTCTCTCCCCATTTGGGTCTCTAACTAGCATTTCTTCCTGTTGGCGTGTTTAATTGATGCTGAATGTCAGTCAGTGCACGAGGTTTGTTATTTAGTTTCACAGTATCAAGATATGAACAGGAAATATTAAGTATGGGGCTTACTCTCAAGGAGCTCTCCTCATCAGGGGAGCCAAACAAATCAACAAACAAACAAAACTACTGGTGCTATAAAGGGTTTTAGACACTATGTCAGAATAATGTCTGCAATAAAGTGAATGCCAAAAACAATGAATGCATTCTCTCTGGGTCCGACGATGGCAGGGAGGGGGAGAGGAATGACTTCCTGGAGAAGGTGTGGCGGGAAGAACCATCAGAGCAGTGATCTCTGTTATGTTGCCACCTGGCTGTACCGGGCTCTGCAGTGAACACTGCTTCATGTTCGCGCTCTCATCCACCCCTCCAACCATTCCCTGAGGGCTGTCGGCCCAGTGCAATGATTTACATTTTACAGATAAGTAAACTGAGGTTCAGTCACTGGCCCAAAGGCTCACAGCTAGTAAACAGCAAAGCTGGATCTAGAGTCCAGCCTCATGATTTATAAGAATGGGAACTTTTCCAAGATGTTATGCTTGGGGTTATGAAGAGCAGACTTAGATGAATAAGACCTGGAGAGGCTGTGTGTGTGTGTGTGTGTGTGTGTGTGTGTGTGTGTAGATTCCAATCATAAAAAAAAAAATACCTTGAAAAGCAATTGTTATATTAACTGTAGAAATAGGTCAATGCACAGCAGACCACACAAGATGGGATTCTGAAGAAGAGAGGAAGCAAGCCAGCTATTGCATTATTATTCTCATTATTCCCCCAATGGAGGCAATTTACAATTATATAAGGCACCCTGCTCCTGAGGCATAGTATAGCGAAATAGCTTCAAATGACATTACACGGCTTAAGTGTTCACGTCTCCCGCCAACGTTGGCTCCCAAAAAGTTATGGCTATTTCCAGAAATCTAGTCCAATCTCAAAAAAATAAATATTTGCCATGTGGAGAGAACTGCAAAAGGACTGGAAAAGCAATTTTGAAAAGAAGTTCCAAAACTGTTGTTTTGAGCAATGGCAGCCACTTGAACTTTCCAGGACGCCTACGTGGAAGCAGGCTGTCCACTCGGGTGAAGATCCTGCCACAGGTGAAAATGCGAACTTGCTAACTTATTGCCAGATCTTGGAAAGTGTATCATTCATCTCTCTATGTCCTTTGGGAGGCTGTGTTACTCCTATTTACCAAGGCAAAGAAAAAGAAGGAACAAGCAGCACCTAGATTTAAAAATGTATTGGATCTTGGATGCATGAGAGTTGAGGCTAAACTCCACTTCATTCAATAAGCGTTATTGCCTCCTCCCATGTGTTAGACGCTCTAGCTCTGGGTAGAGAACACAGACTTTTCTCTGTCTGTGTCTTGCTTTTTCTATGTCTTCTCAGAAAGCAGTTTACTGCTCTCATCAAGCTCACAGACTCAAGTGGGCAGGGCTTATGCATCAGACACATAAACCTGACCGAAAAAAATGTTAAAAATTCTATGCTGTTTGTGTATGTGAAGGAAAATATATCCTTGGGTTAAATCAAGACAAGAAGCTTAAGTAGAAACTTGAAAGGTGAGTAATGTCCATCAGACACACAGGGATTACTGGGAGTGCGGAGGGAGAAAAATCGGGGCACAGGATCAGTCAAATGTGAAATTTGCTGAGTATCAGTGGCAGGGCATTTTCACACTCGCCCCCTGGAATTCACTGCCGAGGTGACGGACAGCGTCCAAACACCATGATTCTCACTTAAAGAGCTAAAAGCACTGGCAGAATATTATCAAAATTCTATCAGAAATTGGAAATGATCAGATATTGATCCAGTTTTCACCAAGAGGAGAAAAGTAATTCTGGAAAGTGAAATTAGTGAGCTTCAGTTTGATCCTTGGCACAATTTTGGAGCAACGAACAAAACAAACGTGAGTAAAATGAGCTTCATTGACAGCAGGTCCTCCCCAAAACCCTCAGAGCCCTCGGGCAGGCGTGGCCAGAGTTCCTAGGTGAGGTGAGCACCGTCAGACCAGAAAAGTATGGGAGACATTTTCAAATACTTTGCTAAAATTAAAATAAAAAAAAAGCTACATTTTTGTTTCTTATTTTCTGAGGAAAGGTTAGAAAAGGCTTAAAGTAAAGGCTTTGAATAAGTAGACTGCAAGTAGATTAAACATATTTTCCATGATTGATAGTGACATGAGAAGCCGTTAGGTAGTCCAACAATGCGGTGCAGGACTCTTTTTGTTTGGAAAATGGGGTATAAGAAGTGGAGGTTCGTTAGAACACTCATACTTCCTTCGTACTAGATAATCCACCAAACCTTTATTGCTCTGAGCATGGAGGAAAATACCCCCAAACTAAAACCTGCACAGAACATCACAGACAATTCTCAGGAAGAAAAGGTGCCCTAGGGTTTGTACTGACAGCTTTTTTTTTCATCTGGTCTGTTACCATGACTTTAACAGTCATGACTATAACAGAGATAAGAGGGCATGTGTGTAAAAATAGGATTCTCCACACAACTTAGAAAAATCAGTGTTCTCATGCTTTCCTAAACTTCTAGATGGAAATCACTAAATGCGGGTTTATATCCGACGAAAGTTGCAAAACTTGGTATCCTAGCATTACCTAAGCTTTCCCTTGAATAGTATCTCATCAAAAAACTGTAGAGAGTAACACATTTGAATTAACATGTTATTTTAAGTTTAAGTTGGAAACAAACATATAGATCCATGGTAATGAATGGAGAAGCCAGAAATAAATGCATACTTATGTGGTCAATTAATTTATGACAAAGGAGACACCATTATATAATGGGGGGGAAACAGTCTCTTCAATAAATGATGTTGGGGAAATTGGAGAGATATATTTTTTAAAAAGTGAAACCAGACCACTTTCTTTAGCAATATACAAAAATAAACTCGTAGATTAAAGACTGAAATGTAAGACCTGAAATCATAAAACTCTTAGAAGAAAACATACGCAGTAAACTTTTTTGCATTGGTCTTAGCAATGGTTTTTTAAATATATCGCCTCAGGCAAGGGCAACAAAAGCAAAAATAAACAAATATGACTATATCAAACAAAGAAGCTTTTGCACAGCAAAGAAACTATCGACAAAATGAAAAGGCAACTTACTAAATGAGATAGTATATCTGCCAATGATATATCTGATATGGCATTAATATCCAAAATATGTATAAAGAACTCATACAACTCAACATAAACAAAATGGACAGAAGAAATAAATAAACATTTCTCCAAAGAAGACATTTAACAGACACATGGCCAACAGACACATGAAAAGATGCTCAACATCACTAATCAACAGGAGATGCAAATCAAAACCAAAATGAGATATCACCTCACACCCATCTGAATAGCTATTATAAAAAAGACAATAAAACCTGGCTGGTGTGGCTCAGTGGTTGAGCGTTGACCCATGCACCAAGAGGTCACCGGTTCGATTCCTGGTCAGGGCACATGCCCAGTTGTCAGCTCAATCCCTCCCTAGTGGGGGAAATGCAAGAGGCAGCCGATGGATGTTTCTCACTCACCATGTTTCTCTCTCTCGCTCCCTCTCAATTACTCTCTCTCTAAAAATCCATAAAAACATATTTTTTAAAAAAAGACAAAACCCAAGTGTTCACAAGGATGTGGAGAAAAAGGAACCCAGGTATAAGGTTGGTGGGATTGTAAACCTGTTCAGCCACTATGAAAAACAGTATGGATGTTTCTCCAAAAATTAAAAATAAAACTACCATACAACATAGCAATTCCACTTCTGGGTATTTATCAAAGAAATCAAAAACACTAATTCAAAAAGATATATGCACTACTATGTTCATTGCAGCATTAGTTACAATAGCCAAGATATGGAAGCAACCTAGGTGTTCACCAACATATATAATGGAATATTGCTCAGCCATAAAGAAGATTGAAATATTGCCATTTACAACAACGTGGATGGACCTAGAGGGCATTATGCTATGTGAATTTTTTCAGACAGAGAAAGGCAAATACTGTATGGTTGTACTTATTTGTGGAATCTGAAAGATAGAACAAACAGATAAACAAAACAAAACTGAGACAGATGTATAGATAGAAGAAACTGGCGGCTGCCAGAGGGGAGAGCAGTAGGTGAAAAGTGTGGAGGGGATTAAAAGTCACACACTTGCAGTTCTAAAATAAATAAGTCATAAAGATGTGATGTTTAGTATAGGGGAGATAGCCAACAACATCATAATAACTTTGTACAATGACCGAAGGTTACTAGATTTGTTATAATCACTTCATAAGGTACAGAGATGTTGAATTACTATACAGCTGAAACTAATATAATATTATATATCAACTACTTAAAAAATAAATAAATGAATGAAAGCACAGTCAGGTTGCAGGAAAAATTCTATCATAGAAAAAAATGAAGTGAAATAAGATTGAGATGCAGCATGCTTGGCCATCAGTACAGAAGTCAAAAGGACCAGTTTAGGAATCTAGCCACTTCTAATGGGATGCTGCCTCCCAAGACTTTGAATCTGGATGAAGTGACCAGAGAACTAGGGACAGTCTAGCAATCAATCTGATTATGGCAGAGGCAGCAGAGAGAGAAACAGGGGCCTCTTGGAAAACAGTGGCAGATCTGCCTGAGGAGGCAACAGCAATGGGCATGGGCATGGGCATGGGCATAGTCTAGTAGTATTGAAGCAACAGGGCCCACCAATAGGGCAGTGCAGGCAGTGGTATTTCAACCAGCTCTTTCATACTATGATTTTAGCAATAATTCTCATCACCTATCTTACCTCAGCTGTGTTCATTTTCTAAGTCTCTTAGTAGTTCCTTCTATTCTAAGAGCTACTCACTAATAAATATCCGTTCTGCTTACATCAGAGAAGAAAAGTTAGGGATTTGAAAAATAAATATAAAGGTCTGAGTGATCCCCATAGTGATGAACGGACCAATCAACTCTATCTCATACATTTTATACTTTACAAATGAACAGCCAACCTTCAGCCACAATGAAATTCAAACAATGCTGAAGAAACGTGTCTGTGGCCAGATATGTAAGGGACCAGACAAGAAAGGTCAATAAGAGCAGCAATATCACTCATTTGAATTGGAAGCAAAGGGGTTGTGCTCTCGAGCCCTCCTGCAGCATCCCAGGAATCCCAGGTAACATACCTTGAAAGCAATGTAACAGGAACAAAGGTACTGCAAGATATATATTGGGATTAAAGTTTCCTTTGGGAAACATTGACCAGTTGACTGGTTTAATCTCTCGTGCTCTGGGGGAAGGTAGGAATCCAGGAGCACACACACATAGGACCAGCCCAGCAGGGGGATTGTTGCAAGTTCTCAGAGTTCTTTGGTTCAGGTTTCCTCTCTAACAGGTCAGGATTTTAAGGGGCATTTAATTAGTTGCTGTGAACCTCAAGTAATTTATTTTATGTGGGAGAACAATAAAAATCCTAATGACATCTCGATGATAGATAGATAGATAGATAGATAGATAGATAGATAGATAGATAGATAGATAGATAGATAGACAGACAGATAGATAGATAGATGATAGATTCATTCACTTGGCTAACTTTCATCATGAACGTCCTCTGAGATTCTGAGTCTGGGCCTCACCTAGGATCTGAGCCTACCTTTAGGGTTTTATTATGCTCTGTTCTGTATGGTGTCAGTTATTTTATGATGGGTGCCTATATGTGGCTTATCATTAGAATTCCAATGCCTTAGAGCTCCTGTAGCTCAAGTGAAAATCAGAGAGATGGAATTTATCCAAGATCATACAGCCAATGACTGGCAGAGTTGAAACACTTTTCTTTTCCCACGTGAAACTTTTTTTGAACAAAATTAAATTCTTCCCTTATTTAGGATCCACACTGAGCCAGAGTGTTTGGAAAGTGTTTGGAAAAGACCCACTTGATGACCTCTCTGTTCTAACCACTTTCCACATCAGTATTTGGTAGACCTTTCTTTATGTGGGTGTTTTACTCTGCTGATACCACTGTAATGTGAGCCGTTGAATGCAAATATCCCATCTTCATTTAAAAAAAATTTTTTTTCTTTATTGATTTTAGAGAGAGAGGAAGGGAAAAAGAGATAGAAATATCGATGAGAGAAAACATCAATTGGCTGTCTCCTACATGCCCCCCACTGGGGATTGGGCCCACAACCTGGGCATGTGCCCTGACTGGGAATCCAACCAGCAACCTCTTGGTGCATGGGTTGGTGCTCAACCACTGAGTCACACCAGATGGGCCCCATCTTAATTTTTTTTTTTTTTATCCTCACCCGAGGACATTTTTCCATTTTTTGTTCAGATAGAGCGGGAGGGAGAGAGAGGAAGAGAGAGAGGGAAAAACATCAGTGTGAAGGGACACATTGAGTGGCTGCCACCCGCACGACCAACCAGGGCCAGGGACAAACTACAACTGAGGTACGTGCCCTTAGTGGGAACTGAACCCGGGTCTCTCTGTAAAGCAGGCCGACGCTCCAACTGCTGAGCCAAACTGGCCAGGGCCCATCTTCATTTTTATACCTACAGTGCCAAGTGCATCTTAGGCACTGAATAAATGACCACACATGAACACCAAATGTTCTACAATTTGATGCAAACTTGATGCACATCACATGTCATGCCCAATTTGTGTTAATAATATTATTAATTACCAGCTATCTGTATACCATTGGTGAAAGCAAAGAATATATTTTGCATCAAACTGTGGACATCTTGAGAGCAGAGGTCACATCTTTATTTTTCTTTGTCTCTTTTCCAGTACCTAGCTCAGTCCCCAGTACCCAATATGCATCTGTTCAATGACTGGATATGGCGCCCCAGAGACCCCAGATCATCTCTTGACATTAGATGTGCACCAGGAGTACCTCACATTGGTCCTAACTTACATTCTTGGCAAAAAAAATTATAGCATTTTCTGGGAGGCCACACACTCTGTTCTTATGGCACTGTGGGCTTCAGCTTCTATGCCTTCTTTATATGCTGGAGGGTCTGAGAATCACCTGTTAATGCTAATAAAAGAGGGCTTGCTTAGTGATTACACTCTTGCTATAACTCATTGAAGAGGAGGATATTAAACAGGAATGGTAACTTCCACGGAGAAGTGTGCTGATGTATTCCTGAGAGCTAAAGGGGAATGGAGAAGCCATTTCAATTTTTTTATTTTATTTACTCACACATTTATTGAGCACCCACTATGTGCCAGGTGAGAGATGAGGATACTGAGATCAGTAATACACTGTTATGCTGTCAAGGAACTCATAGTAGGATGGGGAAGACAAGCATTTAACAGGTAATGTGATATAATGCTAAAATTGCTTGCATAGAGTTATGAACAAAGCTCTTTTTTGTCAATTTCACCAGTTCAATCTTTCTCCCAAAACCTCTCAGCCTTTCTAAAGAGGAAATCACTCTGCAGGGCTCTGAGTTTCTAAATATTCTGAATTCTAATTGGCCTTCAGCAATTCAAAGTTACCACTGCGTGGGTTCCCAGTAAATAATCTTCTCCAAATTGATCTATGCTTCAGAGAGGAAAGACACAACAGCAATAACAACAACTGTTTCCCAGAAACATGTATCTCCTCAGAGAGGGGAACCAACCAGCAAGCACACAAATCCCTTTAAAACAAATGTGTCAGAAGCAGGACTCAATAAAGCATGGATGTAACATGAAACAAGTCACATAATGGAGCTGATTGTGTTGTTGGGCACAGGTTTTGAAATCCTTCTTCCAGCTCATGCTGTGGCCCCAGGATAAAAATCTGCAACGTGTTAAGCAATAGTAACCTTTAAGGTAAGAGGGTCAACTTACTCAATGTGGTTTTACTCTGGAGCAGAAACTGGGACCAACCAAATGTCAAGTGGCTGCTGCCAAAGACAAACCACCCTCCCATTTCTATTACTGAGTAATAGAAATGTTGCTTTTTCCCTTAGAAATTAAAAACCTTATTTCAATACCTAAATTCCAATGAATCTAAGAAATACTGTTAGTGCCATAGTTTTTTTTGTGTGTTGTTTTTCTTTGTTTTTTTTTTAATGCATATGGCTGGGCATGAATGCCTTCATAATATTACTTTCACTCTATTCAAGAATTTCTAAGCATTTAAATGCATTCACTCAATTTCTTAGCCTCCCTTGAAACAAGATATGGTTAAGACTTTTTCTAGAATGTGTAATAATCTATATAGAATGTATACTGGGGGGAGTAGATCACCTCAATGCCTCTTAAAAATAGAAACAACTTGGCAAAATTGAAATATCAGATGGTTTCTTTACTGATTACAAGGCAATGATTTTGTGGTTCATTCTTTATGTGGTACCATACTGAAATTCACATCACTTCAAAATATTTCCATGCTCTGCTATCACTTGAAGATTGACTCCCAGCAATACTCATTTAAAAAAAAAAATTAGACATTGCATTTGGATATTTGCTAAGTTCTCATTTTTGGAGAAGTGAATGTATTAACTGAGCTTGCATTTAATTATTGGATAAAAACAAGGTATTTTCCTTTTTTATTTATTATATTTTGGTTTTGGGTGTACAGTTAAGTGATGAGCCGATCATATACTTTATTATTATTTAAACATTTTTTTATTGATTTTAGAGAGAGAGGAAGAGAGAGAGAGAGAGAGAGAGAGAGATAGAAACATCAATGAGAGAGAACATTGATTGACCGCCTCCTGCATGCCCCACACTGGGGATTGGGCCCGCAACCTGGGCATGTGCTCTGACTGGGAATCAAACTGGTAACATCTTGGTGCATGGGTCGTTGCTCAACCAGTGAACTGGCCTGGCCGATCATATACTTTACATAGTGTTCTCCTCGATATTTCCAGTACCCCAACTGGCACCACACATAGTTATTACAATATTATTGACTATATTTTCTATGCTTTATTTACTTCCCTGGGACTATTTGTAACTTCAAATTTGTGCTTCTTAGTCCCTTCATCTCTTTCACCAAGTCCCCCAGCTCCTCTCCATCTGCAACGACCCAGTTTTCTCTCTGTATCTATGAGTCTGTCTCAGTTGTGTTTAAAACAAGGTCTTGTCAGTTGATGACAACTCATTATCTCAGTCTCACCCCTGCATTGGAGCGGACAAGGCAAGAGAAGGCAGCATTCGGACTCTCAAGCCTTTGCTCCAATCATTGCCCAAGTTTTTTTTTGTTTTTTTTACCCTAGTGAGTGTCATGCCCTGTGTCTTGAAGAAAGAACAATCAAAAGAAATTGGTTCCCACAGATATTAGATTCCCCTAGATATTTCACAACTATTCAGCTAGTGCATTTTGGGGTGATAAAAGATGCCATGATCTTTATTGTTTTTTCAGTCTTTACTTTTCTCCTCTCTAGTTAATCTGTACATTTCCTCTAACCTATTTTTAAAGCATCATGTTAAAACAGAGGAAAAATTGCAAAAGCTGAAGGTAATGATCTTGGGAATTTCTTGACAAGTTATATCACAGGAGATGGGCCAAAACGACAGTTTGGGGAAACTGTAAGACATTGAAATCTTATCCCTCTCTCAGCCTGGAGAAGAGAAGAATTGTGGCCAGTTATACAAGTGCAAGGTTCAGGCAGTACTCCAGGCTATGCAGAAAAGAGTTGGAACTCAGTGAAGGCAGAAGTAGAAAGCTACCTGTTAGAGGCATTATCATCATGCCTATTATAATAATGGAGATAGATGCACAGATGTATGTGTGTATGTTTGTATGTATGTATGTATGGATGGATGGATGAATGGATAGATGGATAAATAATAGATATAGCAGCCTAGCATAAAATGTGTCTGATTGTGTTTTAAACCCATACAAAGTAATTTTTAATTTAATATTCACAACAAGCTTATGAGGAGAGTAATACTTAAGACCAACCACAGAGATTATAGAGATTAACTGCAGAGGATGAGAGAGAAACCAAAGGTTGAATCAAGGCTCCACATCTATATGACAGGGAGAATGAGGCTGTTAGGGCTAAAATCATTTTTGAATCTTTTTTGGGGAGTAGGGTTTTTCTCAGTTAGAAGAATATATACTCTATGTACCACCTCTTTCTTTGGCATACCACATAATAAAACCTCATCAATTTGCCCTAATTAAGGGTAAATTATGTGTTGTGAGGCAATTCTGAAGAAACACCTTAAGAGAGAAGGGCATTTTGAAGAAAATATAATTGAAGTAATCCAAGTCCATAAGTAAAATAGCTGACAAGTAGTAGAATACTTCCTTCTTACTAGAAGGAAGTATTACGTGTATTAAGTAAGGATTTTTATAAAAGTACTGATGAATATACATATTAATATATTAACATTAATTATTCATTCTAATATATTAATATATATATTAAACTTAGTGTTCACTGTTTAAATGCAAATATGGTCATTAAAGAGTTTGACTATTAAGCCTTGGCCAGTGTTTCTCGGTGGTTAGAGTACACCAAAGGGTCGCGGGTTCAATTCCCAGTCAAGGGCACATACCTGGGTTGCAGGTTTGATCCCTGGGCTCCCATTGGGGTGCATGCAGAAGGCAACCACATCAATGCTTCTCTCTCTCTCTCTCTCTCTCTTTCTTGTCCTCCTTCATTCAATTCCACTTTCTCTAAAAATCAATAGAAAAAAATATCCTCTGGTGAGGATTAACAACAAAAAGTTTCACTATTAAATAGGCTTATTTTTTTTGTTTTTGTTTTTTATTCTATTGCTTTCTAGATAAATATACTGCTGACAAGTCATAAAAGCCTTAAAATATTCTCTCTGAACAAAATAATATCCAGGTCCTCAGAAGATGACCCACAGATAAAATTACATTTCATTTGATTACAATATAGTCTCCTATAAACTAAGTAAAGTTTCCTTTGCCCCTTCTCTGTATAAGGATTGCTTTATAAAGAGAACTCTTGATTTTATGTTATGCCCAGTGCAAGCAGAATGGAAGAGCAGAACTGCAATATTTCAAATCTATTCTCAGTTATTTTTGTCATTTTAAGGTATAAAGTTTTGCATGGCTAGTGTGGCTCAGTGGTTGAGTGTCGACCCATGCACCAAGAGGTTGCCGGTTTGATTCCAGGTCAGGGCACATGCCCTGGTCGTGGGCCCAATTCCCAGTGGGGGGCATGCAGGAGGCAGCCAATCAATGTTCTCTCTGATCAATTGTTCTATCTCTCTCTCCTTCTCCCTTCCTCTCTCTCTAAAATCAATAAAGAAAAAAATAAAATACAGTACAAAGTTTTACTTAAACTCTCTTTGTTACTTCGCAACTCATTAATGCTTCATCCGCTGACTTTTCGGCCTCCTGATCGACCTTCCTGCACTTACCGGCGCCGCTACCACGTTTTATTATGTCTATTTCAGGGAAGGAAAATTGAGGCATAGCGGGGATAGAAAATGTGCTAATGTTGTGCAGGTAACAGAGTAAAGTATGACATCCTATGATCTGAGCCACTTTGCCATAAAACCTCCTGCTCTAACCGTGTGGCTATGGGACCCTCTCTGGTGCACTGGAGCTGACCTAATAGTAACTCTCAAGACTAGATCGTGTACATCTCTTCCCCAATTTTTACTAAGTCACATGATGTTGGTTGCTTGAAACTGGCCATGGTGAATGTATTTACAGTATGGAAACTGACAACATTAGAAATCAGGGCTTTCTGTTTTCCCCAGGGATCTGGTTGTTAAGTACTTATCAGCACGTTGGTGAGCACCATCTTTCTATTTTCGGATCCATGAAAGTTCTGGAACTAAGACATTTTAGTCCTATGCTGCTGAAGAAGAACATCCTAATAAACTGCAATATGGGGTTAAATTAATTGTTGACTGGTTATATGGTTGAATAGAAGCAAGTTAGTGTATCATACAGACCTGAGAACTAGTTAAGTCACAGGCTATAAGTAGTCTAGCCTCTATGTCAACATGACACTTGTCCAGATAAAAAGAGTAATTATTTTCATCAAACAAGATTTTTTGCACCACCTCACATCCTCTCAGACTCACCTTTACATCCGGTCCTAACAAGTCAACAGTTCTGCAGAGTGTATCTGCTAGATACACCCTGATAGTGCTGGTCTCTAATGTAATGTGATGTTCACTGCTGTCCCAGTGTTTCTGGAACACCACCTGTTGGAGCCTGCTTGGTATTTGCACATGCACAGTTCTAAACTACAGGGCACTTCAACTTGGGGCAATGCTCCACCAACAGAGCGTGGCTTTTTCCTTTTGGAACTGGATGATAAATATGAAATGCATTCTATATTAGTTCTTGGAAGGTCCAGGACAACGAACACCAGATATTTACAGCAGTGGTCCACTCAACAATGCGTCCTTATACTAGGTTTGTTTCTTTCCCTCGTTACATTCTTCTTCTTTCACTCCTATTTCTTGGTATCAACCTGCATGTGAGCCTTTGCCTCTGGCTTTGCTTTGGGGACTGGAGCTTTCTCTTTGAGAATCTCCCATAGCCAAGGCAAGGAGGCCTATATTGGCACCAAAAAAAAAAAAAAGACGTGGAATTCTTTTGTTTTCCAAGCATTTGGACACATATGGCATTCTTTCAAGAAACTTAAAAATTCTAAAAAGAAAAATGACCATTTAACAAATAGTTATATAAATATGTATTTCTTTCTCTAATAAGTATAACAAAGGAGACCAGTTCATTTGTTTCTGTTAATTTGGGAGTATGTACAAGCCAACACTTCACTTTCTTAGTGGTCCCTGAGATGCTCCTTTGTAGAAGGTGGGATCCTGGCATTTCTTGCCCAAGGCAACACGTTATCAGCATTAGAAATCATAATCACCATACTGGAGTGGTACAGGTCATCCCTCAAAAAATCCAATCAGAGATCACAGCAGCCAATCCAAGAGAGAGAGAGAGAGAAAAAAAAGAGCAATCCTTTCATAAAAGAGAAACAAACCTTACTACTCAGATAAATTTCCCCATGGAAAATACAAATCCCCAATTACTGCCCAACATGTGCAAGATATAAAGCCTCACTTGGAGCTGAGGATCTGCACGATATTTAACAAATTACCAGCATCACAGCATGTTGGATGGAGATTCAGGACCAGACCAGGCAGGGGGAAAGAAGAAAAAAAAGCCCCACAGCGGTTGCTTTCAAAATCCTGCATGAAGCCGAGTAACTTTTTGAAAATCTCCATTTTCTTTCTAGATTTTCCCCATTGACAGTCTCCAAGGACCCAGCTGATGATGGAGTTGAAATAGAATGAATCTAATTTTCTTGGATGTCTGGTTTTAAGTTTTAACCTTCCTCAATTCTTTTCTGTGCCTTTTTTTTTTCAACGATAAAGGCATTTAGAAGACTAGAATAAGAAAAAAATGAAAAATATTGATCTGCTAAACTCTCATATTGGTTTCAGTCACCACTATTTGGGGTAACAGAGAACAATGATGCTACACTTTGAGTTTACCTTGGTGTTGCAATGTAAAAAGTCTCCATTCCACACATAAATGTAATCCCTGCCTTACTTAATTACTTCAGCAAACATTACTGAGTATCTAAAATTACCAGGCACAGTGCTAGGTTCTCAGAATATAATTGTCAACAATCATTTTTTGAATGTCCACTACATTCGAGTCACCATGAATGGTACATCAAACTGACTGTAAAATATACTTGAGTCTGACCTAATTTTCATAGACACATGAGCCTGAACATGTATTTGTGACCAGTGTCTCAGGAAGAATGTCCAACAGAAGAAATCTCAGCCCCACAGAAGGTTAGATTCTATTAGGCCTCAGAAAAGAATCTAGTTCACCTGCCTTATTTCACATTGAGGAAACATTTTCCAAGAGAGATGAAGTGAGTTGTTCTGAAATACGTAACAATTAAGCAGCTGTAACTGGGAAATTGACTATTGATACATTCCGGTTCTTCTAAAATCATCTGTGGCTATTCTTTGTTTTCCCCATTTAATTCATTCACTGAATGTTAAAGGATAAAATGGTGAACAAAACAGAAAGGGTTGCTGTTTACCTTTAGGACTCTAAAAGCTAGTTCTTGAGATATATATAATCAAATATTCTCCCAAATAACCATACATACATACATACTCCTTTGTAATTTTGCTTCGTTGATTATATAAAGGGTATATCCAATTTAAGTGAGAAATCTTAAAATGCTTTGCTAAAGAAGTGAGCAGAGGGCCCTGGCCAGGTAGCTCAACTGGTTAGAGTGCTCTCCTGATAAACCAAGTTTTTGGGTTTGCTCCCTGGTCAGGCATATACAACAATCACCCAGTGGATGCATTAATAAGTGGAACAAGAAGTCATTGTTTCTCCTTCTCTCCCTTCCCCTCTCTCTCTCTCTAAAATCAATCAATAAAAAATAAATAAAATGAAGAAGTGAACAGGAAACAGAAGGACGTGGAACATTAACTAAGGAGAGGGAGGACAGAGGCAGATGAAAAGACAGGGGAGGCCTGGTGAGTATATTAGTTTCCTAAGGCTGCTGTAAAAAAAAAAAAAAAAAAAAAAAATCACCACAAACTTGGTGGCTTGAAACAACGGAAATTCATTCTCACAGTTCTGGAGGCCAAAGTTCCAAAGTCAAGATGTCGGCATGATGGAGTCCTTCTCGGTGGCCCAGCAGGTGAACGGCCTGTATGAGTCTGCTTGGGCCGATGTAACAAAATCCCACAGACTGAGTGGGCTTAACACAAGCTCATTTTCTTATAGTCTGGAGCCTGGAATTCCAAGATCGAGAGGCCAGCAGGGTTGGTTTTTATTAAGGCCTCTCTTCCTGGTTTGTAGACAGATGCCTTCTAGTTGTATCATTTCATGACCTCTTTGTGTTACTATTCAGAGAGTGAGAGAGAAAGAGAGAGAGAGAGAGAGAGAGAGTGCTCTGTGGTATCTCTTTTCTTATATGGACACCAGTATAATCAAATTAGAACCCCATGCTAATGATGTCATTTAACCTTAATTACCTCCTTAAGGCTCTATTTTCAAATATAGTCACATTAGGGATTCTGACTACAATGTATTAATTGGGAGGCACATTAGTTTATAGCAATACCTCTCTTCTAGTATCTGGTAGTTGCCCAGGATCCTTAGCATTCCTTAGTTTTTGGCAGCATAACTCCAATCTCTGCTTCTGTCATCTTATGTGGTTCTCCCTGTATCTCTGTGTCTCAGGGTCTCTCTTCTTGTAAGGACATCACTTATTGGACTTAGGGCCCATTCTAATTTGTCATGACCTCATCCTCACTTGATTACATCTTCAAACCCTATTTCCAGATAAACCGACATTCACAAGTTTGGGGTGGACAGAAACTTTTGAAGGGTGTTCAACCCAGTACACAGGGTAAGGAGAGTTCCTAGAATGAGCACCAGGAGAGGCTAAGAAAAGAGCCCTCCACAGCAGGGAACCAGCTGTGTGCTGAGTGCAGAGTGAGCGGTCTGGGCGAGGTCAGCAGGCTTTGTCAGCCACACTGAGCCTATTTCTCTGAGACAAATGGGCAGATGCTGAAGAAATGGATTAAAAAGGGAAATTGGCCTGCCAGTGTGGCCCAGTGGTTGTGCATTGACGCATGCACCCAGAGGTCTCCAGTTTGATTCCTGGTCACAGCACATGCCCAGGTTGTGGGCCAAATTCCAGTGGGGAGCATGTGGGAGGTGGCCAATCGATGTTCTCTCTTATCGTTGTTTCAATCTCTCTGTCCCTCTTCCATCCTCTCTCTCAAAAATCAATAAAGAAGAAAATAATAAAATTTAAATAAAAATTTAAAGAAAGGGAAATAACACAGCTGAATTAGAGTGTTCAAAGGGTATTCAGGCTTCATGTTGAGGCAAAAGGACCTGCAAGAAGAACTTGAAGAGGCAAATGCAGTGACCTTGATGAGTGAGGATGGTGGAGTGGGAGACAAATGTACTGGAGAAAGAGATACCTGGGGGAATGGAATTGCTCTTGTGGTAAAGAAGAAATGGATTAGCACAAAAATCTCAAACCTACAGCTCACAGGGGCAAGTTGTGTCCTTTGTTTGTTTGCTTTGTTTTGTGCCCACAGTCCTTGATGTGAAAATTCAGGTTCAAGAAACTATACATGAAGCACAAAAATTTCCCCACAATTAATACTAGGCTTCTGCTGACTTTCATGGAAAGTTTATTTAGTTTATCTCAAGGGGGTATTGGCTAACAAAAATCTAATATATATCATTCTTAGAAAATAAAGACATTTTTCAGAGTATATAGTTTTAGGATTTGATTATTAATATGCAGAGCATGGGCTGTATTTCCTCAGCAGTCTAAAATAACTATATAAGCCCTGCCAGTTTGGTTCAGTGGTTAGAGCATTGGCCTGTGGACTGAAGGGTCATGGGTTTGATTCCCAGTCAAGGGCATGTGCCTGGGTTGCACGTTCAATCATGCAGAATTAACCAATCAATGTGTCTCTCTCACATGGATGTTCCTCTCTCTCTCTCCTTCCCTCTCTCTCTCCCTTCCACTCTATCTAAAAATCAATGGGAAAAATAAATGAATAAATAAATAAATAAATAAATAAATAAAATAGCTATATAAATTATCAATTTGATTCCCTTTGATCTGTTTGATTTCCCTCAATAACCAATCATTGAGTTACTTTGTTAAATATTACCTTGATCTATTAATTAATGACTCAATGAAAGGAATTGGAAATGGCTAATCTAGTTATTTTGATTATTAATAGCATTTTGTATACTCTATGATAAAAAGTTTATTTACTCAGTTTTTCTTTTGTGTACAGTTGAGACAAGGGTCAGATAGACATCTCAGACTCTCTGAAACACATTCAGGTTCACAATATGAAAGATATATTACAGCATTCCAGAAATATAAGCATTTACTGTATAATATTCTCATTTATCTTCATTTCTCTCCTTTTCTCATTTCAACTAGTTAGGAAAAGGAAATTCTGTAAGTGTGGACTAGAAAGAAAAAATCTATTAAATAAAAGAAGTACATAAGTTAATGATAATGTATTGGACATGCAATTTAAATTGGAAAACCAACTTAAATGCAAAGCAATTACTGACACTTTTAATATTAGCCAGACTAATAAAGCAGCAATTAGATCTCATTATATAGCTATAAAATTGGTTTGTAATAGATTGATTGCACTTAATGTTCTTACTGATTTTTGGTGGACTTATGGACAAGTACACTATCCTTTTATTTTGTTTTAAAGGGAAAAATTCTAACAGCTAAAATCTATTTGAACTCTTCCTTTTTTAGGTACATCAAAGATAAGGCAAACAGCCCTGGCCGGTTTGGCTCAGCGGTTAGAGTGTCAGCCTGCGGTACCGAGAGACCCGGGTTTGGTTCCCGCTAAAGGCATGTACCTCTGTTGCAGTTTGTCCCCGGCCCTGGTTGGTCATGCGGGTGGCAGTCATTCGATGTGTCCCTTTCACATCGATGTTTCTCTCTCTCTCTCTCTCTCTCTCTCTCTCTCTCTCTCTCTCTCTCTTCCTCTCTCTCCCTCCCCCTCTACCTGAACAACAACAACAACCAAAAAAATAGAAAAATGTCCTTGGGTGAGGATAAAAAAAAAGATAAGGCAAACAAACAAACACCAAGGAAATAGAAAAAAGAAGGTACACGTCATATACCCAAGTCTATTTATTTTCCCCAAGGGATCATCAGCCGTTTCAAAATCTTGCCAGAAGTAGTTTCTAGAACTCTTATGGCATATGGTTCATTTGTTCATACTCCAGGTAAGTGTGTGAAGATGCTATGCTAAGGAGATTTTTTTTGTCTAAAGTATATAATCAAATAACATACTGAGTTAGTGATCTCACATTACTGATATCATAATTATATACATATCATTATGTGTATGTACACATATTATATAAATATATGTATATGATTATTTATAATTCTAAAGAACAAAAGCCCCCACCTGTTTATACCCTACCCTCCCAATCTTCCTGGCTCCACTCCCCTCAGCACCACCAAATGTGGGAAAGAAAATCAATTCATTATTAATGAGAGAGAGAGAAAACAAGCAGTGGGCTAAGACTACTGAATGACTGTGATAGAATTCCGAAAGGCCCTTTCCTTGTCTTAGGTGGGACAGATTTGTGATCAATTTTTGCTGCAAAACTTCCTATGTGATCAGGCTGAAGTGAAACCACATTGTTTAATAGCTTCTTTCCCTTCACTGTCCTGTTCATCACTTACCTGTTTCTCCTGAGAGTACTCACTTTACTAATCATAGCTCATGGCCACTAGGTTGTCCCAGTGTCTTCTCCTCTCCCCCAGAATATTAGACTTTATCTGGGTTCATGGCCTCCTAGAGTAAAGAGTTACATTTCTCAGACCCCCTTGTAGCTTCATGAGGTTATGGGACTAAGTCTGGTTCAATGGGAGATAAACAGAAATGTCTTTGGTAGTTTCAGGAAAGAAACTTTCTTTTCAGAAGTAACTTGTGCACATTGTTTGCCACTGGTTCCTCATTCTTTTACTCATCCTGCTTTCTAGAATGAAGACACCACCATCCTGGGCCAGCAGGGTGAAACCACACTTTAGGGGAGACAGAATGGTGAGATGGACAGAGTCCAGGTCCCTGAAATTTTGTGAAACAGATTGTCAGCCTTGGATGGCACACCTCGGGAATTTCACATGAGAAAGAGAATTCTGTCTTGTTTAAACCACTGTGATTTTGGATTTTCTAATACTGTGGAACCTAAGCCTAACACATATATGGAAGGTCAAGAAATGTCACATGCAAAATTTTGTCAGCCCTTATGGATCCAAACTATCTAACATAATTGAAACAACAGACAAAACAAGAGGAAGCCATGGAGAATAAACAACACATTTCAGATATTTCAGAATTCAAGATGGTAGCATCTAGCATTCACTGGCTAAAAGGTGTTACAATATAGTAAGTTTTCAACATTGATATAAGAGTTGTATGCTTTCATTGGGTCAGTTTGTACTTATAACACAAAACATTGTTTGACTAGGGTTCTGTAATGTATTGTGTACCTGTATGTATTTATACATTGTACAAGTAATTCTTTAAAAATATCTTAAATGAGATATTAATATATGCCAATGTTAAAATAAAGAAACTTTATAATTATTTTTCATACTTGTAAAAGCATTTATATCTTTCTAACTTTAATGGCTAAAGTTCCAGCAGTTCTCAACCTGTGGGTCGCGACCCCTTTGGGGTTTGAATGACCCTTTCACAGGGGTCGCCTAAGACATAACAGTAGCAAAATTACAGTTATGAAGTAGCAACAAAAATAATTTTATAGTTGGGGGTCACCACAACATGAGGAACTGTATTAAAGGGTCGTGGCATTAGGAAGGTTGAGAAACACTGGGATAAAACCAACCCTCAAGTTTTAATTTTTCTAAACTCTAGACAACTAAGATAGGGAGTTAGCTGAGACCCACAAGAAATGAGTAAATAGAAATAACTTTAGAATAATCTGACATTTTAGGGTAGATGTCCTCTTTAAAATAAAATTGGTTGATATTTAATGATGATCAGTAAATTCATTCTATTACATAAGGATACTTTTTGTCGTTAATTCATCCTGTAGTTCAGCAGAAAGCTGTGCAATCCAAGAGAGATTATTGACATATCTCCATGGCCCTGGGGGGCAATAGCTAATACCGCCCTCAAAAATCTCCCCCCAAATCAAACCATGCCCCCCTATTCCAGAGATGTAATCAAGTCTTTGTTCATGTGTGGAAGAAAAGAGGCCTCAATGCTCACATGAGAGGAATTGAGAGAAAAAAGTAGCTGTGACTCAAGTAATAGAAACATACATCTGTAATTCAGTGGAAATTTAAATGTTTTAGTGATATTTTGTGTCTCAAATATATGCCAAGCACTATTCTGTTGAACTATAGTTTTCTTACAAAACAAATCAAAATGAAACTATTGAGCATCTATTGTATTCGTGTAGTCCATTACACAGAATTCTTCCAATTTTTTTCATTTAACATTTCCCATTGGTTTGTTAATATTTACAGAATGCAATGTAAATATAATCAAATACATTGAGTGAATATTACATTCATGGGTTTAGTGCATTTTTCTTCTTCATTTTTTTTTTTTTTTTTACAATTCTTATTCTCTCGTTTCCTTGAAATTAAACATTTTTTTTTTAAACTATGGGAATCTTTATGAATAGCTAAATCTTCAAATAGACTATCAGAAGTTTAAATTTTTGTTTTTATTTCTTTGGAGCTGCTTTCTAAGAAAGGATTGTTATCTTTTCAAAAGTCAATAAAATGATCCATGGCTTGTACATTTTTGTGCTCCATCAAATGGCTGGAACTTGTTTAGTTCAAACAAGTAATAAATACTTACTCGTTTTTGTATGAAACTAATATCACACTTTTTTTCTATAATTTATTTATCTAGTTTGCTTAATTCATTTTTCTAAATTACCTTATACTAGCGTAAAAATTGGGACAAATTATATTCTTACACCTCAAATGAAGACAATTATAAAAACATGGTATGAAAAGAAAGCAGTATTCTTACACCCGGTAAAGTGAGTCATCCACCTCAGTTCAGTCGAAAAGTTAGCACACATTTGTAAGTTTTTATCAGGATAAGAAAACTAAAATTTTAGAAATGCCCATTTCATTTTAAAAAATTGCATGGACTCAATTATGTAGAAAAATGGATAGAAAAATGAGCAGAAGGAACTACTCTGAAATGATAGTGGTTTTATCAAAGTGTATTCAATAGAATGTATTTTTATTTTTGTCTTGTTTTCCATAGTTTCTAATTTTGCCACAACATGCACATCAAATGTGTTTCTCTCTGTATCTTGCATTCAAAGGGGAGGACAAAAGGGGGTTTTGGGGGTGTTGGGGTGGAGGTTTTGTCAAGCTGACATCTTCAGGAAGAGATGTGAGTGTTTAAAGAAGAGATGATGAGACATCCATGCATCGTGTGGAGGGAGGACAGGGTCCCAGACTGCAGAGCACTTCCTGCAGAGACAGACCCTCAGGCAGATCCTACTTGTCCCAGGAACAGGTTTAGCCTGAAGGAGGAAAGGATGTGTCCACAGAAACTTAAAAGGGAATGAACAGCTCTCCAGCTGCCGCTCGACCCACCTGGCACTAACGTGCTCCTGTGTGTCACCGTGCCCTTCCCTTCCTCACCTGCAGAGCCTTGGCTGTGGAGAGGGAAGATTCTTATTAAAACTCTTCAAAAGGCAGAAAACGCCTGGAACAAAGTAACTGTAACTGTAAAATGTCCTGAAAGGCCAATTAGAAATCGCAATACTGGGAGTTTTATTACAACTAACTCCTCCTTAATTATCAATCAATGGATTCTGTTGGAAAAAAAAATTCCCTCATATTCTCTGCTGGGGGAATGATGCTAATTATTTTCTGTTAATTAAAGCTGTTCTGGGATTCAGACGTGCTATCCTTCAACGAAAAGATTGACACATCAATGTTAACATAATGTTCAGCGCACCCTTCTAAAGTCTTTATAACCAGTGATAATAAATTAGTGCATGTTATTTTAAACCTCTTGAATAATCATGGCTTTGTCGGGAAATAAAAAATGTATACATATGCAATAATACATGTACTTTAATATGTTATTTAATACAGCCTTGCAAATATTTAAAGAGAAACTCTCTGAGATACTGTGGCTCACTTTCACATTTTATATTAAGCAAAAATTAAATACAGTATTTATAAAGGTAGCTACTCATACCTCACACAGTAGAGGATGGGTTTGAAATAATTTGATTGACTGGGTTCTCTGTTATCAAAAGCATTACACGTCAGGACATCTGTGAGTCAAAGCAACCACATCTTGTCAATTATTTAATCAAATTATAGTCTAACTGGGATACCGCACTTATCCAAGTTAAAATTTAAAATATAAAAATATAAATTTGGGTTCCCAAGGCTTTCTCTTATTCTTTCCCCAAGTGAACAAGCTTGAACATAAAATGGCTCTCAAGAGCCCAGCCGGTGTGGCTCAGTGGTTGAGCATCGACTCATGCACCGAGATGTTGCTGGTTTGATTCCCAGTCAGGGCACATGCCCAGTGGGGTACATGCAAGAGATGGCCAGTCGATTTTCTCTCTCATTGATATTCCTCTCTTTCTCCGACTCCCTTCCTCTCTCTAAAATCAATAAAGAAAAAAATGGCTCTCAAGAGGGATCACCCAGTTTGGCTTCAGCCTGCATAGTCCAGAATGTAAAATTCCCAGAAGCTGTGTGACCCAGGTGATAAGCAGAGTTAAGGTCATAGGACCATCTCACTTTCTCTATGTGATCTGGCTACGGTTCTCACTTGTTCTTCTATCAGGAATATGGAAACTGCTGCTAAGGTCCTATCAATAATTTTAAAGGATTTGGTCAATAAAATAAGATCTCTCCCTCTCTCCTTTGCCTTAACATTATCTGTATGTTCCCATACGTGGAGAACAAAATGAGGGAAGTAAAGTGATGAGTGGCGGTAGTTACTTCTCACTGTTACTGTACTTCTACCTCTTTTAGTGGATTTTCCTGTTATAACTTGAATGGAGAGCTCAAATAAATCATTACAGGTGAACTGATTAAGACACGTTGATATGGAGAGACTTACCCAGATTAGCCTACCAGCAGTGAATCTAAACAAATTTATTCCGGTACATAATGCATTCTAGACTGAGCACCATCAAATTGCTGAATGACCCAAAACACTAAGCCAAAGAAACTCACTACATTCACAATTTCCAACTACCTATATTTTTAGTTCAATATCTAATTTATCTCAAGATCATCCATCAACTGACAAATATTTATTTAGAGCAAAAAAGGCTACACTAACTGAGTACATCAAATCTGTTTAATTACTATCTGTCTAATTCTCAAAATAGAACTGTGGGATAGATATCATGTCATAGAACAGAAACTAATGCTCTGAAAAGTTTAACAAAGATTTAACATGACCTCAAGGTCACAAGCCAGTATACAGCAAGACTGACATTCAAGTCTAAGTAATTTAAGTCATACTCCAGCCTGTCTAATCTCATCATAATATCCTATTAAGCAACTATCTAGCTGTAACAAGCTCTGTGCTAGATATTCAAGAAGTTATAAAGATGAAGAGGATATGGCTGATGATTATTTGAGGTGATAGGACAAACTTTCCATACCTACAGGTGAATAAATAAATTGATAACTAACAACACAAGGCCAACTATTGTCTGTGTCTACAGTTAATAAGTGGTATATGCTGAGATAGTCACTACTTCTTGACAACTTTCTATCTGGTCCATGCCACTGCTATATAGTCTTTGTTAGACTATATTGTGATTATTCATTTGATTATGCTCCCTACTAAAATGAGCTCCTCTCTAGGGCAAGCAGTGTGATTTACTTATATCAAAATGACTAAATCAATGCCTGCACATAGGATCAACACAGTATCATTTGTGGAATGAATGAACATATGGAGTGCCTTAACCCATAAAGAATGAATGTGCTTCTTGATTTGATTTATTTATGGAGCATCCACCATATGCCAGGCACCATGCTAGGCTACAACCCCAAATAAGACAGAAGCAGTTTCTCTCCTCAGGTAGCTTACAGTCTAAAGGAAGGATGCATTCGGTCAACAAGCTGTGGAAGCACAGTGCACCAAATAACCACATTTGGAGAATTAGAAAGTGTTATGTAGGACCTAACCCAGACACAGGAGAGGGGAATCTGCAACACATACAACCTAATTCATTACCCCCAGACTCGTTTAAAGCACTCAAGGAGGAAGAGAAGTGAAAGCAAACTACCCATACCTACAGGTGAATAGCCCCGGGAAGAGACACCTGAACAGCCACTGCTGTTAAGCTCAGCTATAGAGGAAGTGAGGAATGTAACAATAAAAATACAAGACAGGGCATGCCATTGTGCATATAGCCTGAGCAGATCTGAGTTATTAATACTCTGTGACTATCTGCAGTGCTCCTCTGGCCACATGACTTTCTGCAGGCACCACAGACAACCTCGTCCTTCTGGGAGCAGAAGTCATCACTATTTTGTCCACTGAAACTATATTTATATGAAGGGAAGGTCAATAATAAAAATCAGCTTCTCTGTGAAGACGCAGTGGCCGCTGAGTTCATACTGAGCATTGCCCCACATTCAGCACCTCCAGCCTCATTGATCAAATCGCAAACTGGCAGAAATGCCCTGGCTAGATTTTGCCATCCTTCTCCCCTTCAGATAAACAGATTTTTTTTTTTTTTTTTTTTTTTTACCTACACTAGGTGATTATGTGGCTCTCATTCAGTTCTTGTAATTCATTCATACCTCCTGGCATTCATGAGTCATGGGTCTTTTACACTTGTCACAGAAACCTAATCCCTACCCTTCATGGGCCAGCTAGCCTAAAGATGGCTGAACATGTAATTGCCTTGAAGTGTAACATATTTCCCACATTATTTATTATAGCCGTGCCTGCTAGTGCCTCTATGGTTAAGGTTGCGTCAGCATTGTCACTGTATCCCATTTCCAGCAGTGAAAATGTGCTCCAGGCTCAAGCTCAGCACATGGAACAGAAGTGCAGAAGGAAATGTTCTACTCTTTTAAAAATAAATAAATAAATTGGTTGTGGGCATTTTTAAAGTTAAGTGACTGAAAAGGGGGAAATGTCATACAGTGAACTCATAAAAGTCTCCCTTCTATCCCCCCCAAATTCTAAGCTCAAGGCGAAGGTGTGGTGACCAAAGTTCTCACCACTGACACAGCAGGCCAGCTCCATCCCTTTCTCTCTGTCTTTGAGGAGCTGAAGGATGAAAATGGAACCATGTCCAATCGAACTTTTAAAATCCACTAAAGAAATAAGAAAATAGATTTGAGTCAGAAGATATTAAATGACCTCAAATTTGGAAGTAGACCATCACCTACTATAGGAACAAATATGGTCAGGTTAATGGCACTCCCTCAGCTGCCAATGAATTAGTTGCCATAAAATAGAAAAAGAATGGGATTTGGCATCACTATACCCAAGCCCCAGTTCTGCCATTTATCGAACATGTGATATTTATTAATTAAAGTAATTTAAGACTCCCCACCACAGTGGTTGAGGAACTGGGAGAGGCCACAACTGGAATGATGAGAACTAGGCTTGACGGGTTTGGTTTCAGCATCCCTGTTCATCATTTCTGGATGGGTGGACTAGTTGGTCAATTCTGGCCACTCATTGTTGGATTTATGGTCATACACAATTTCTTTCCTAAGTTATCTAATGTAATTTTATGTATTTATTATAACTGAGCAACAATTAACTCCCCATTATGTGCCCCCAAATGTTTTTACATTAAATTTCTTGTTTTAAAAAGTAAATCTTTGCAGATGTGATTAAGTTAAGGATCTTGAAATGAGGAGATAATCCTGGCTTATCTCATGTAGGCTCTACACACTATCACAAACATCCTTATGAGAGGAGGGGAGTAGACAGACAGGCTGAAAAGACACAAAGGAAAAAAGATAATGTGAAGATGGAGGCAGAGACTGGACTGATGCAGCCTCAAGCCAAAGAATGCCAGCAACCACCAGAAGCTGGGAGAGGCCAGCAAAGACATTTCTCCTCCAGCCTTCAGAGGGAGTGAGGTCCTGCTGACACTTTGATTTCAGACCCCTTTAGAACAATGGGGAATAGATTTGTCTGGTTTTAATTCACCAAATGTGTGGTAATTTGTTACAGTAGTTACAAGAATCAAAAGTAGTGGGAAAAGAGAGATTCCCCTTTTTAGTGCATAAGGAAATGGAGTTGATTATGACTGAGTGGATGGAGAAGAGAAATACTAAAGAGGACACAGACCATTGAATAGTTACTTTTGTTTCCAGATAATGGTTAATGTGATCCAAGTTACAAGGGGTGCGCCTTCAGGAAGCAGCCAATTTAATACAGTCCCCACACCCCCATCGGTGGTTTCATTGTTCTTGGTTTTAGTTACACATGATCACCTACAGTCCAAAAATATTCAATGAGAAATTCCAGAAACAAACAATTCCTAAATTTTAAATTGCACACTATTCTGAGTAGTGTGATGAAGTCTCTTGGAGTCCAGCTTCGTCCACTCAAGAGGTGAGTAATCTCCATGATGTACATGCTACCTGTCCAGTGGTCACTTAGCAGCTTTCTGAGTCATCAACTGGTTATCAGAGAGAAAGACCACATTCACATAGTGCTGGTACAGTATGTTGTCATCATTGTCTTTTTTTATTGGTAATGTCTTATTGGACCTAACTTATAAATTAAACTTTATCAGAAGTAGATACATATAAAAAAAATAGTGTCCATAGGGTTCAGTATATCTTCATGTTCTGTTTCAGTCGTCCGCTGAGGTCTTAGAACATGATCCCACGGATAAGGGAGAACTACTGTATTTATTTTTCAGAGTTGCATTGTCCTCTACCTATCAATTGTCCCCAAACCTTAAAAAACAAACAAACAAAAACTATGGATTTTGTGCAGTTACCTGTGGGAGCTGCAGGGTGCAGAGGCACCAGAAAAGCCAGTGCGACCCAGCTTTGCATAAGATAGGCATAGAGGATGTGAAAATGGAGGCGGAGTGAATAGAAGCTACGCACATGTTCTCCCAGGACCAAACGGGAATTACAACTAAAATAAAGACAAATCCTCAAAAAAAGAAAGCACCAGGACAGAATCATATAATCAAGGACACTGGTAGGATTTGTAGAGGCATGAGAGGGTGGCAGGCTGGGAGCCCACGGACAGCAGCAGTCTTAGCTGTGAGCAACGCCCTTGGGGAATAAAGACATGGCCTGCTCCACAGCACAGAGAGCCAGGACAGAGCACTAAAATAGCCACAGCCACTCACCTGGAGGCTACGGCAGAGGGAGGGCAGACTGGGCTAAACTCTGTGGGGACACCTGGGATTTGGAGGGCACCTAGAGTTTCTGCTGAGATGCGGCCACAAAGGACAGTGATGAGTGAGCTCTTTCCCCGAGCTGTGGAGAAAAGCAGCAGCCACTCCCCCTTGGAGATTCAGCCTATACCAGGTGAGGCAAATAAATGCAAATTGAGGCTCATTAACAACCAGCATCTATCCCACCCTCTGGAAATCCTCTTATGCAGAACACTAGGGCTACATTCCAAGGCACTGAGTAACTGAGACTACTAGCCACCAGGAAAAAGCTAGAGGATAATTAAAGCTTTCCTGGGCTTACAAATCTACCCAGGAAAGTAAGACTTGATAGTGGTGTTTAATGTGGGCCCACCTATGCTCATCAAACCCTGTAGAAGAAGCCACAAACAGCAGAACACCCACACCCACAGGGAAAATTTGGCAAACTCCAAAACCCACTGAAATAGTCAAAATGGTGAAAAAAAGAAACAAATTCCTAATAAAAGAACAAGAGAACTCTACCAAAGATGAGATAAATGAAATGCAGCTATGCAAATTATCAGAGGTAGAGTTCAAAACCATGATCTTGAGGAAGCTCAATAGAATGAGTCAGGACAACAGCACCATGAGTAAAGATAAACATTGAAAACCAACCAAGTGGAAATGAAGAATGACATAGCAGAAATTAAGAACACATTCAAAGGACAAACCAGCTGAGTAGAGAAAGCTGAAAACCGGATCAATGAATTAGAAGACATGGTAAAAAAAATCAACCAATCAGAAAACCAAAAGGAAAAAAACAATTAAAAAACAGGAAGACAGCTTAAGAGAACTCTGGGACAACTGAAAACGTAATAACATTTGCATCATAGGAGTCCCCAAAGAGGAAGAAGATGGGCAAGGGTTACAGAATATATTTGAAGAAATAGTGACAGAAAAATTTTCTAACTTGGTGAAGGAAGAAGGCATTCAAGTTCAAGAAGCAGAGAGAGCCCCAAGTAAGAATAACCCAAACAGGCCCAGAGCAAGACACATAGTAATTAAAATGCCAAAAATTAAAGTCAAAGAGAGAGTCCTAAAGGCAGCAAGAGATAAGCAATAGGTGACCTACTAAGGAAACACCATAAGGCTCTCAGCTGACTTCTCAACAAAAGCACTACAGGCCAGAAGAGAATGGCATGAAATAATCGAGGTCATGAAAAACAAGGATCTGAATCCAAGACTACACTATCCAGGAAGGCTATCATTCAAATAAAGAGCTTTCCAGACCAAAAAAAAAGAATAAAGAAATATATTAACACCAAACAAGCACCACAAGATATGCTAAAAGGACTGCTGTAATTAGTAGAAGAAATAGGAAGAAAAATAGAACCACACTAAAAAATAATAGCAATAAATAAGTACATATCAGTTATCATCTTAAATGTGAATGGTTTGAATGCTCTGATAAAAAGACACACAGTAGCTGACTGGATAAGAAAGCAAAACTCACATATATGTTTTTTACAAGAGACCCACCTCACAACAAAAGACTCCCATAGGTTGAAAGTGAAGGGATGGAAAAAAATCTTTCAAGCAAAGGGAAAATAAAAAAAACTAGGATAGCAACACTCATATCTGATGAAGTAGATTTCAAAATGAAGGCCATAACTTGAGACAAAGAAGGCCACTACATAATATTGAAAGGATCTATCCAACCGGAAGATATAACCTTGGTAAACATATATGCCACCATGTAGGAGCACCAACATATATCAATAATCTTCTGGAGGACTTCAAAGGAGAAGTCAACAGCAATACAATCATAGCAGGGGACTTCAACACCCCACTGACATCACTGGATAGATCTTCTAGACAAAAAATTAACAAGGAAACACAGACTCTAAATGAAGTGCTAGATCAAACGGATTTCGTAGATATCTACAGAGAATTACACCCCAAAACTACAGAATTCACATTCTTCTCAAGTGCACATGGGACATTCTCAAAGATAGACCACATGTGAGGGCACAAACTAAGACTCCACAAGTTCAAGAAGATTGAAATCATGTCAAACATCTTCTCAGATCACAATGCCATGCAACTAGAAGTCAATTGCAACAAGAACATGCAAAGACACTTCAAAACACGGAGGCTAAAGAGCATGTTATTGAACAATGAATGAGTTACCATGGAGATCAAGGAAGAAATTAAAAACTTCCTAGAAACCAATGAAAATGAACACGCAACAACACAAAATCTATGGGATACAGCAAAAGATGTTCTGAGAGGGAAGTTCATAGGACAACAGGCCTACCTTGAGAAGCAAGAAAAATTTCTAATAGACTATCTAACCTCACAACTTAAAGAACTAGAAAGCAAACAAAAAGAAAATCCCAGAGCAAGTAGAAGGAAGAAAATAGTGAAGATCAGAGCAGAAATAAATGACATGGAGACCAAAAAACAATTCAAAGGATCAATGAAACAAAGAGCTGGGTCTTTGAAAGGATGAACAAGATTGATGGACCCTTACCTAGACTCACCAAGAAACAAAGAGAGAGAATGCAAATACACAAAATCAGAAATGAAAGAGGAGAAATAATAACTGACACCACAGAAATACAAAGAATTGTTAACAGATATTATGAACAAATATACAGCAACAAATTCGACAATCTAAGCAAAATGGACAAATTTCTAGAAACAAATAGTCTCCCAAAACTAAACTGGGAAGAGATAGAAAACTTAAACAGACCAATAACAAAAAAAGAAACTGAAGATGCAATCAAGAATCTCCCAGCAAACAAAAGCCCAGGCCTGGACGCCTTCACAGGGAAATATACCGAACATTCAAAGGAGAACTAATACTCATTCTCCTCAAATGATTTCAAAAAATTCAAGAAGAAGGCAGACTTCCAAACTTGTTTTATAATGCCAGCATAATTCTAATTCCAAAACCAGAAAAAGACACTACAAAGAACGAAAACTACAGGGCAATATCCCTGATGAACACAGATGCCAAAATCCTGAACAAAATACTAACAAATCGAATTTAGCAATACATCAAAAAGATGATTCACCGTGACCAAGTGGGATTCATCCCAGGGATGCAGGACTGGTTCAATATTTGCAAATCAATAAATGTGATACTCCACATAAACAAAATAAAAGATAAAAATCATATGATCATATCAATAGACGCTGAAAAAGCATTCGACAACATGCAGCACCCATTTCTGATAAAAATGCTCAGCAGTGTGGGAATAGTGGGATCATATCTAGACATAATAAAGGCCATCTATGAAAGACCTACAGCCAACATCATAATCAATGGGCAAAAACTAAAAACATTTCCCTTAAGAACAGGAACAAGACAGGGATGCCCACTTTCACCACTCTTATTTAACATAGTACTGGAAGACTTAGCAACAGCAATCAGACAGGAAGAAAAAATAAAAGGGATCCAAATTGGAAAGGGGGAAGTGAAACTGTCATTATTCACAGATGACATGATACTATACATAGAAAATCCCAAAGACTCCATCAAAAAGTTACTAGACTTAATAAGTAAATTTGGCAAAGTAGTAGGATACAAAATTAACATCAAGAAATCGACGGCATTCTAATACATCAATGATGAACTCGCAGAAAGAGAAACTGAAAAAAAATCCCATTTACCATCACCACAAAAAAATTAAGATACCTAGTAATAAACCAAAAAAAAAAAGGACCTATTCACAAAAAACTACAAGTCATTGAAAAAAAAATAGAGGAAGATATATAAAGTGGAAGCACATACCTTGTTCATGGATTGGAAGAATTAACATCACTAAAATGTCCATAGTATCCAAAGCAATCTATAGATTCAATGCAATCCCCATCAAAATACCAACAACATACTTCACAGAACTAGAAATAATACTTCAAACGTTAATATAGAACCAAAAAAATTCCCTGAATAGCCACAGCAATTTTGAAAAAGAAGAACAAAGTAGGAGGGATCACATTACCAGATTTCAGGTTATACTACAAAGCCACTGTAATCAAAACAGCCTGGTACTGGCACAAGAACAGGCATATAGACCAGTGGAACAGAACAGAGAACCCAGAAATGGACCCAAGGCAATATGCTCAATTAATATTTGACAAAGGATGCAAGAGCATACAGTGGAGTAAAGACAGACTCTTTAATAAATGGTGTTGGGAAAATTAGACAGCTACATGCAAAAAAAAAAAAAAAATGAAACTAGACCATCAACTTACACCATACACAACAATAAACTCAAAATGGATAAAAGACTTAAATGTGACTCATGAATCCATAAAAATACTAGAAGAACATGTAGGCAACAAAATTTTAGACATCATACACAGCAGAATTTTTACTGATACATCACCTAAGGCAACAGAAACAAAGGAGAAAATGAACACACTGTACTACATCAAATTCAATAGCTTCTGCACAACAAACAAAACAACCACTAAAATGGAAAGGCAACCCACTGTATGGGAGAGCATAATGGCCAATGATACATCAGATACGGGGTTAATTTCTAAAATATATAGAGTGCTCACACAACTCAAAAAAGGAAGACAAAGAACCCAATTAAAAAAAGGGCAGTGGATCTAAGTAGACACCTCTTCAAATAGGACATACAAATGGCTAAGAGACATATGAAGAAATGCTCAACATCACTAATCATCAGAGAGATGCAAATTAAAACAACTATGAGATATCACCTCACATATGTCAGAATAACTGCCATCAACAGATCATCAAACAAGTGTTGGCTAGGGTATGGAGAAAAGGGGACTAGTACACTGTTGGTGGGAATGCAAACTGGTGCACCCACTATGGAAAACAATACAGTGTTACCTCAAAAAATTGAACTTCCATTTGACCCAGTGATCCCACTTCTAGGAATATACCCTAAGAAGCCTGAAACACCAATCAGAAAAAATATATGTACCCTCATGTTCATAGCAGCACTATTTACAATAGCTAAGATCTGGAAAAAGCCCACATGTCCATCAGCAGATGAATGGATAAAAAAGCTGTGGTACATATACATAATGGAGTACTATGCAGCTGTAAGAAAGAAAGAGCTCTTATCCTTTGAGATGACATGGAGGGACCTGAAAAGTATTTTCCTAAGCTAAACAAGCCAAACAGAGAAAGACAAGTATCATATGATCTCACTTATTTGTGGAATATAATGAACATAACAGTCTGAGGAATGAGGTAGTGCCAGAGATGTGAAAGCGGGGTACAGACTGACAACCCCCAATAGAGGAGGTTGTGGGGGAGAGATAAACCACAGAACTTATTTGCATCTTTCTGATGATTAGTGATGTTGAGCATTTCTTCATATGTCTCTAAATGAAAGTTTTTCTTTTCTTGATTCTGGAATCATTCAGCCACCACCCACATTCTCCAGAGGACCAGTGCCTTGAAGTAATTCAGCCGAAGTGAACCAAATATTGTGATATATAAGCCCAATTTCTTTTTTTGTTAATTAACACATTACATTAATTTACTTGACCAGATACTCTTTTCTGTGTTAACCCTTGTTGACAGCAGTTTTCCGAAAGAACATTAGCTCTGCTTTGTTCTTATTAAGTGTAGACATTTAGGTGAAGGGTTCACTCACCTGTCTGTTGCAACACTGGTCCCCAAGGAAGGTGGCACGGCCACTTACCAAAAGCCCTGTAGGAGCCTTATTTCTGCTACTTCCTATTGTCTCTACACAGTGAGCCATTCCCTCTTTTAAAGACCAGTTCATGAGCATGTTTCTGGCGTTGAGGCATGAAATCAGAACAGCCATTTATTTAGTTTTACAAATTAACTCTCAGGTAAATGGACCAGGATTCTAGGGTTCTTATGAGCAAAGCATTCTCTTCATTTTTGCAAACTTCATTAAAACTCTACCTTCCTGCCCTGGCCAGTTTGGCTCAGCGGTTGGAGCGTCGGCCTGCAGTCCTGAGAGACCCGGGTTTGGTTCCCGCTGGGGGCGCGTACCTCGGTTGCAGTTTGTCCCCGGCCCTGGTCGGTTGTGCGGGTGGCAGCCACTCGATGTGTCCCTTTCACGTCGATGTTTCTCTCTCTCTCTGTTCCTCTCTCTCCCTCCCACTCTACCTGAACAACAACAAAAAAAAAAACTCTACCTTCCTCTAAAGAATTTATAAAATGTATAAGTAAACAGTTTATTGCCAAATTTCTTATTCCTCTGAGAGAATGCAAGCTCCGCAAGGGCCGAGCTCCTGTCTGTTTCGCTCTATCTTGAGAAAATACATATCAACACACCCAAGAATAAGCCAATCAGAGAAAGACAAATATTACATGAGCTCACTTATTTGTGGAATATAATGAACAATACAAGCTGTTGAACAAAATAGACCCAGAGACATAGAAGTGGGGTACAGACTGACAAACCTCAGAAGAGGGGGATGGTAGGGAGGGAAGAGATAAACCACAGAACTGATATGCACATATGTATAACCATGGACATAGACAACAATGCTAGGGGTAGGGGATAGGGTGTCAATGGGGGGAAAAAGGAGAAATATCTGTAACAAAAATAAATTAATAAAAATTGCAAAAAATTGTAATTACAGGTATGATATTGACTTCTACTGGAATTACTAACAGCAGTCAGACAATTGATGTGTAAAGCCCAATTACTCTTTAATTAAAGAAAGTGTCACTGAAAGGTAGGGTTTGAGGCATATGCATTTGAAGAGGAACAGATTTCCACTTCTCCCCCTCAGCATTTAGGAGATTGCAAGGGATAGGAATCCTTTGAGATGTGAGTTGCGGAGAAGGCAAAAGGACAGTAGAAGTGAAGTCCAAATATGAGGTCTCCCACAGCACACGGAAGAGGAGGTGGCCCCCTCTTCCCAATGGGGAGGCTGGGTAAACAGCAGTGACTGGAAACAAAGCGGGGAAGTTCAGTCTTGGATTCCAAAGTCTTTTGAGTACCTTGCTAAGGAGTCAGGGTTTTATTCTATAAACAGTGGAAGTTCATAATTTTTTTGTTTTAACCAGTTACTGAGAGCAGTGAGGAAATGTGGGGGTTCTTCAGATGGAGTTCCTCGGAATTTGAAGAAATTGTGCAAGAACCATGCATTTGTGGAATGAGAAATCCATCCTTCCATATGAGAAAAGGAGGCTTTAAAAAATTAGTAATAATAAAAATAACAAGAACAATAATAGTTGACATTTATGGAGTGTTTACTCTTTTTTCAGACTCTGTGCTACGACTTTATATGTGTTGGCTAGTTTATTCTTCCAACAACCCTGTACAATTAGGGTTATCAATACACTATTATAATAGTATTTGAGGTAGATACTAATATGTTTACTTTTTTTACACTTGAGGAAACTGAGTTACAAAGACATGAAGTGACTTGCCTATGGCCACAGGTACGATGAGCCCACACACCTAAATGACCTACGGACACACAGTTGGTGGGGAAATATTAGGACGAGAAGCCAAATCTCCTAATTCCAATTCCACTTCTTTCCCTGCCACCCATTAAGTACCAGGGAACAAAGACATGTTCCTCCTTTATTCTGTGTTCTACTTTCAGACTTTTTTGACCCTTGTCTTTCAAATTCTTACCTCTGTCTTCTTGGTAAAATGTGTCAGAGAAGAATGTGTGATCTTTGTCACCATCTCTACCCTTCTGCACCCCAAGCTCTCCAATCCCCTTAATGACCTTCCCAGGTTTGTATTGCAATGAGTGGATTCTAGTTGTCCACAAAGAAGAAGCTTCCGACATTTGAGATTCTTTCTAAATAATATTCAAATTGATAAGAAACACACACACTCGCACACCCACAGTAAATTCCATTTTCTCCCTGCAAATGTAAAATGTGGGAACCTAATGGAATAAGAGTTTCCTTGCCTCTGTCCTTCTAGACGCTTCTCTAAATCCTATCTATCATCTGCACTGACAGGACTGACTGACAGGAGCATGGATCAGCCCCAGAGGGATCAAAGGAATGGCTGTAGGTGAAGCCCGAATGCCTGGGTGACCATAATAACACCCCCCTCAGAAGTAATGTACTGAAGCTACATGTCTTTTCGGCTAAATCAATACATAAATTCTGTCTGTAGAGCACCTGGGTCATGGACTCCAGATCGATAATCAAATAGAAAACAAGTGGGGAAATGCACAAGGAAAATGAAAGAAAATCACGTTTGCACAGCCTGAGACTTGATCCTGGAACACAGCACAGAAATCCGATTTCCTTGATCTTCTTGTCCTTCCTGGAAAGAGCGAAGGTGGATAAGCAGGATGAGATTTCATATGCACAATCCAGGTGTCTTCCTCCTTCACATATGTTATGTGTATTTTCTTTCTATGCAGAGATAGGGTGGGGAAGAGAGGATAGGTAGAATAAAACCTGTGTGAAGGCCAGTAGAATAGTCAAGCATGCTGCCACAGGTTCAAATGCCAGTTATAATATCTACCGGCTGTGTAAATGTAGCTGTGTAACCTTAGAAAGCAAGTCAACTTCTCTCTGTCACATCATTAAAATCAGGATGACAGTAACACACACTCATAGAATGGTCACAAGTGTTGACTTAATGTCTAGAAAATTTTTTACATAGTAAAGAATTGGAATACAGTGATCGCCATACAAGTTCTATCTATTATTTTTAAATCCCTAATATTGTTTTTCCACCCCATTGCCTTTCTGACATCAACCCCCTCCTGTCCACACTGTTCACTCCTCTCCAGGTGTGACACAATCTGAGCCTAAGATGCTTGCACAGCAGGTCCTTGAATAGCATCATCGTGTTCAACATCATTTCATCATCTCCTTGGTGAGGAAAAAAGGAAAAAGTTCCAGGCCAAGGCCACTATCTGTGTGAGTTTTCATGTTCTCCCCATGTCTGCATGGGTTTTCTCTGGAGACCAGTTTCCTCCCCATCCCAAAGATGTGCAGGTGAGGTGAACTGGCCTGTCTCTGTTGTCTCGGTGTGAGTGCGTGTGGGTGGGTGTGGGAGGCCCTGCCATGGAAGGGTGTCCTGTCCGGGGAGCAGGCCCCTCCTGGCACCCTAAGCTGTGGGACAGTCTCTGGTCACCTCGACCCTGAACTGGAATAAGTGGGTTGGAAAAGAATGATCTTAGTTGTTTTTATCTTTCATATATATATATATATATATATATATATATATATATATATATATGTATAGCTCACAACTATTTAAATGTTTAATATTAGAAGTGTTTGGGGAATCTTTCCTTAGAAATGTGATGTTTTCATGACCAGAAATATACCATAGGAACTTTTGTTTACATCAATTACCCTGTGGTAAAATTGTTTTCTTTATACATTGTTTTATTTAAAGCCACAGTTTCCGTCAGAACTTATCAAGGACATTAAGTGAGGAGTTACAGTAATTCTATGGCTTCTGCCAGGTTGCTCTTCCCCAGATTCCTCGTAGCTGCCAAACTCCACTCACTCTGGCATCTGCTGGCAGAGGGCTTCCCTGACCGACTCAGCCCACGCAGCCCTGCATGCTCACTCTGCTCCTGACCTTGCTGTTTATTCCCTCAGTGGATTGGCATATTCGGTCATTGATTTATTGTCTAGGTCACCCAGTAGAATACGAGCTCCGTGAGAACAAGTACTTCTCTTTAATTTATTTCAAGTACTTTTTTCTCTTGTATTCCCACTGTATCTCTAGTGCATAGAAATATGCCTGGAACATAATAGTTGCTCAACAAAATATGTGCTGAGTGAAGGAAAAGTAAAGAGAGCACAGAGCAGTTTAAGTTTCCTCCAGGGTGAGGTGTGATAATGACAATGCCATCCTCTACCTGAACAAACACAGCAACAACAGGAAGAAGGCTGTGCATGACTGAACACTTGCCCAGGGTAGTCGGTCAGTGTAGTCAGTGCATCTGAATAATATGGGAAAACACACTTCCCAATTTGGCTTTTTTTCCTCCTGGAAACAGATTCAGGGATTAATTCATTGGCAAAATGTTTTCTGCCTCTGACTTTGAAAGTCTCCTGTTGTAGTTCTTTCTAAGAATCCCTCCCCACCCTCCACCACTCAATTTATATGAAGATGTTCACATAGAATATGTAAAACCATCAGGAAGCAACACAGTTTTCATGACACTGAATTTATAAGAGACCAATGAGAGAGAGAGGCTCAAAACCCTCCATTGTAGAGGAACTGATATGATGAATATACTTTAATTACAATGTGACATTATTATTGCCCTACAGAATACAAAACTATGTAAGGCACAATTGATGTCCACAAGGCATATATAATTCTTGGGTAAACAAAAGCTAAAATATGAATTAGTTAACAGAAAAAACAACCTTGTAATACGACTCCAGGTGTTAATACAGTGTTTCCCAAACTTACCCAATCACGAGAAGCATCTGGGTCTCCTTTATAAAAATATACATTCCCAGGTTCAGTCACAAAGATTCCAATTCAACTATATTGAGGCATATCCTGGGAATCTATATTTTTAATAAATGCCCAGTGAACCTTAGGATCGAGAAAACTTGAAAATGCTTTTCCAAAATAATAAAGTATTGCTTCATTAAGTGCAAAAGGATTTAGAGAAAGTCAAGTTCAATGTGGGGGAACAGCATCAATAAAGGCTTAATAAAACACGTAATTCCTTTTCTCATCTTATCTACACCGCCAAGCTTTTCTAATGAATGCAGCTGTCTGCACTTCGACCATCTCTTCTCTTCTTAACCTCCAGCAATCTGGCTTTGTCCTCCCTACCCCTCACACCGAATTCCCATTCCTTACCCTTTAATCTCAGAAGGGTCTTTTCTCATGGTCATTAGCTTCTTAGAAGCATGTGATGAGGAAATTCTCTACTCTTGTGTTTTTTCCTCTGACCCCACACTGCTCTGATTTCCCAACCTCTCATCTTTTTCATATGATTCCCGAAGCTCCTGGTGCTGTTTTTCTAAACTCTTCTCAAAGACATTCATTTACCTAGCTTTAATATCACTTCTTCACAAATGTGTAAAGCCTGTTTTATACTAATCTTTGTGTACTCTATATTGCATGGTATTTTTAAAGATTTGGATTTTCCCAACCTGACTGTGCATTTATGGGGAGAACATCTACTTTGAATTAAATAAATTGTTAGCTTTGGCAATAGATGCCCAAATAAGATGGGTGTTGGAGTGTCTGTGGCTCTCCTGGTAGAGACATATTGCTGCAGGTAGGTCAACAGTCTTGAAATATGTACCTACTGTACCTAAATAAAACATACCCACATTAAACATATCTTATTATGCAAACCATTGTAATGCACATATTCAATGTCAATATTGACATGGTTATTGTTATTTAATGTGATCTATGGCCCACTAGACCATTGCTAAGGTTGTCCTGATAAATTATCTGATTTTTGAAACTCAAATTCTTGAATAATTCTTGCTGACACTTCAATCCCATAGATTTTAATTTTTATATATAGTTTAAGGCTAATTATTAGTCACTTACTAAGGAAACTATTATGTGCCGTTAAAATGTGCTATTCAAAAACTTAAATGAGCATATGACCAGAGTTTATGAAGTCCTCCATCCTGCCTTCTGCTTAAAACATCTGACTACCAACTATTGCTTGGCTAATTGCTTGACTCCTCTATTCATGGCAAAGACACAAAGTTCGGGAGAAGAACAGTTTATTACCAGCAAATCATCAATGCAACCTTGAGAAGACATAGATTTCAATTGCAAATGTAAATGTAATCAAAAGTCACAGGCTCACTGTTAGACTTGAGCATTGTTTATCCTTTTGTTTCTGGATAATTGCTATGTTGCTATCACTTCCTTTACTTTAATGGCTTCCTCCTCATCACTGGCAAGTGGAGTAAGTGGGTCATGGTCAAATACATTTGGGATCTTGTGCCTGAGGGGACAGAGAGGAGGAGCCTTTGCAACAGAACAGTGCTGCAACTTCCAGGACTGGGTCAGTGTTCAGGTTTCTCAGTCCCTGGGCAGTTTTAATAACTCTCACACAAATGGTTCGATCTGTACCATTGCCTTCTCTGGGAAGAGCCCTGGGATTTGTGCTGAAGAGCGGAGGTTACAGCTCTTTCCTGAATCAAGCCACAGAGGTGCTTATCGTTTCATGAAGCGTTTCTCTCCGGAAAACAACCCTTGGGAAAATAACAACATTGTGGTTTCTTGTTCCGTGTTTGTCTGCGTTGTTTTATTTGTTTCTTTTTTTTTTACACTTCTTTCATTTTTTTCAAGATAAATGATAAAAAGGAATTTTAAAATAAAGTATGTGTGAGTGTTCCTAGCACTGCTTTTCGGTGTCTGCTTGAAGCGATTCCTCATGCAAACTGAAGTTCTCTGATGCAGTGTAGAACTGACCTCTCTTGGGTCTCAGCACTCAAAGAAACTTCCGGCGAACACCTTCCTGCCCAATAAGAACTTGCAAAAATAGTTAAAGCATAAATGTTGAGGGGGGAGCGGTAATCTGTAGCTGCCAAAGAATATGGGTGAAGCTATTCTTAAAAATATATCCGAGCATTAACTCTTTCTTATGCTCACTCTTGTCAAAACAGAAAGCCTTCATTGGGAGTTGGGAAATATCTCTTCTTGCTTGGACACTCTAAAGTCTGTGACTGAAGGATTCTTCCCAGTTTAACATCTCTCCACTTCCTGCTTAAAAGCAAAAGAGTCCTAAATTATAAACAGTTCTACACCCTAGCTAGGCAATACTGGATAAGTAAGAGAACTAGCATTTATTGAACACCTGTTATATTATTTGATACTTTGCTTTCTTTATCTCATTTTATTCTCACTAAAATCCTACGTGGTAGGGATTTGTACCCTACATTCTATAAATGATAAAAAAAAAAAAAAAAGTAAAATCCAAGAAGCTTAAATAAATTGGCCAAAGTCCCAAATTACTTAGAGTTTGAGTTCAGATTTAAACAAAATTCTATATAAATAACAAATCCACAATTTTCTAACTCTTCCATTTTCTTCTAACAATAACAATACCTATGTTGGATAATTCACATGGCTTTTTAAGAATAAAAGAAAATTATATATGTACAAATTTTGATAGGTTAAAGGAATTTTGGAAATGTAGATTTGTTCATTATTTGCAGTACTTTCCTCTCTCTTCCCTTTTCTTCTCTTTTCTTCCCTTCCCTTCTTTCCTTGTTTCTCATCACCAATAACTTGGAAACCGAGACACTTTCAACAACATAATATTGCCACACACTTCCTTCTTAGAGTCTTACATAACCTATATCAATTTTGTATTTTTTCCACGTTAGTCACCCATGGTCTCCCACACAGCTCCAATAAAAGCAAGAGTCACAGGTATAATCATCCGAGATCACCGTTTGAAAATCTAGCTAAGAAAATGAATTTGCTTTTAAGTCAAGAACTTTGCTCCTCTGAATTAATACTGTTTCAAAATATTCCTAAGGCTCGTGATACACATAGGAAAAAGGCTAACATTTGTCTAATTGATTTGATCAATAAATAGCTATGGTGAACAATGCAACACTATTGTTCTCTGTTATTGCAGGCTTGTTGATGGTGTCGAGGGAGCTATAGGTCTGGATCACTTTAGCCCCACCCAGCTCTGCGCCTGGCAGAAAGCAAGAAATAGTTTCTATCATTCTGGAGAATGGTCAAGGGAGTCATGGGGAACCATAAAACTGCAAACTCCTCAAGAGGTACAAGATGTAGTGAAAATGTAACTGCACTGAGTCAAACAACCATGGATTGCAAGCCCAACTCTGCCTCTTCCAGTTATTTAACTTTATTAAAAACATAATAAATGTACTAAAACACAAAACAGCAACTATTATTGCTGTTGCTGTGTTTGTTTGCTTCTTGTTTTTGACTTCCTAAAGGTTTCAGTAATGCACTGAAGGTGAGAGATTCTATAAATATTTGTTGGCTGAGTTTTATTTCATCAATCAAACTGACCCAAAGATCCTCCAGTCACATGGATATTTGGGACCATTGCAATCAGGAAATCACTCAGTCTGCATTTTTTTTGCAGGGGTGGGGGATGGGTGGGAGGTGAAAGATGCTTAGTTCGAGAATGTATCATCCGCCACTTCTGAGTAGCCTCAATGTGTTTCAACCAAGTTTCAAAGCGTCCTCACCCTAGTTATCTAAATTACCCATATTTGCCCCAGCAAAAATTTCTATATCTTGGGAGTCATGTCCATGTTTCATAAAGCTGCCCAAATCATTTGTGGAGAAAATCAAAAGTGGAGCCAGAAATATATGTGTCAGAAATACAATGCTAGCCCAATTCCTTTCATGTTTACTTTAAAATTGTTTGTTTTGAGAGCTTATTGGAAAAGAAGCTTTTTTAAAAGGGAGGGATAAACTTGAAAGACTATTTGCAATACATACAACATAATCCCCAAGACTAAGAAATTACAGAAAGCTTCTTAGTATTTTCTCTGTGGTTATAATTCAGTTTCAAAAATATGCCAGCAGCCATCTCTGTACAACTATAGAGTTAAAGGTTTGGGCAGAATTAGATTCTCTTAAGATAGTTTATGAACGAGAGAAACTAACATCGGCATCCTCCAAAATATTGTTGATTTCTCCTTAGGATGGGTTGGAATTGTCTGATGAATACCTAGCACTGCGTTTCTTCAGCAGGTTAACAGGGACACGGAATGTTTTTCTCTAGAGTGCTTTGTGATTACACAACAGAACATATATATATATTTTTTATATATTTTTCACTAAATCTACTAACCTCTTGATGACTTAGCATGTCTGAATTTCTTGTCTTTAGAGCCACCCACTAGGAAAAGTGATGTCATCTGTTGGTGTGTTAGTACCTGCTTAGAAAGAAGGGAGTGTAGAAGCTTTCTCCACCACCAGCATGCCCCATATGAGACAAGGGTAGACCCATGACCTTACTCAACGCAGCACATAGCAGCTAGATGGGCAAGTCTCTGCAGAGCTATGGTCCCCGGGTATACTGGAGACACAGTGAACAGTCTAGGATGCACGTACTAATGTATGAATTAACGGTAAGTGGTGAATCAATATAATGGGACAATGATCCAGCAACATGAAGGATATGGAAGTGGGGGTAAAGGGAGTTATGTTAAAAAGGAGATCTCACTTAAAACTCGAAATATTAAAAAAAAAAAAAATGACATTTAGTTTGTTGAATTCCTCAGGCTTAAGAGATCAAGGAAGCAAGGGTTAAATTTCACAACTTCTGAGCCCCAGAAAGATCAATAGCGTAAGTTCCTTGGATCCGGTCTCAAGTGTGTCCCCTTTCTTCTCTGGCCCATCCCTCTTCATCTTTTTGCCTGTGACATCTCGCTCCTCACCAAGAAAGGTAATGTGGTTTCTTTAAGAAAATACTTATAGTAATAAAAAATGACTTTAACAGCAAAAACTAATAATTGCTAAGGAGCCAATTAAATTCTGAAAGCGAGATGAAACTCTTCTTATTTCCCCTGGTGATTTTATGCTTTAAACTCGCTTCCGTGTTGGAGGAGGGGAAAAAAAAAAAAAGAGAGAGAGAGAGAAAATATAATTTCAGAAGCTGACAGAACTCATTGTTCGAGAAATTTTAAATTCAAAAAAGTTAATAAAGCCCAACTATAAGATGAAGGGAATTTGCATTTCACAGATTAACAACATGTACAGCAAGAAAGGCGATCCGCCTTGCCCCAGGTGATAATTTAAGAAACCTTTGCATATTTTATTTAAAACTGGGCCCAGTTTGGCTGGGTAATAAAACAGACAGATAATGATTAGAAGGTCGTCCCTCCAGGGCACACAGCTTGGGCCCCAGCAAATACCAAACAATGAACTCACAAGCCTGGCTGGCTGAAGATTAGTCTAATTGCCTGCTGAGGTTTTTTTTTTTTTTTTTTTCCTGAAGTTTTCTCCTCCCTCCCTCCATCCCACCTCCCAACTCTGTTCCTCCACCTTCCTCCTCCCTCTTTCTTCTCTCTCTTTTTTTTTCTGAACTGCTTCCACGGGGTGGTAGTTTGCCATCTGCATTTTTGTTCTTCCTCCTCCCAGAAAAGAGCGAATCAGTCCAGTGCCGACAAGCGGTTCTCTCTGTCTCTCCAACTCCTTTCGTCACCTTCCCTTCACCGTGCGGAGGACTGGCTCGCTCCCTCAGCCTGCTTGTCAGCTGTGGGAGGCAACAGTGCTGCTTCCAAACTGTAATCTCTTCCTCAGCCAACTTTGCAGATGTGGAAATTCCCGGATTAAAAGAGCAACACCACTTCGCATGTTCAAAGAAGTTTTCTTAGGCTGCTCCGTACAGTTTCATAAAATAACACACCTTATGGACATAAACTCACAGGCTTCTTCAGTCCTAGAATAAATCAATACTGGCATATGTATGTATAAATGCTCATCAGTATCTAGGGACAAGAAAATGTACATGCACTACGCACATGAATGTATAGTATATATGCATGAGCATACATGACATATTTGTTACTACATAAATATATCTGAACACAACTCTGTGTAATAGTTGTATTTATCTGTATGCATTCACAGGTGAATCCAGTGAAATTCATCCTCGTGACCAGAGGAGACTTCACATACACTTTTAAGTGAATAAATACTCATGTGAAAAATCAAGGGAATGCCATAAGCAAAACTAATCCTTACTCGTTGATGTTTACAGGTGTGACATTTGTATTTAATTAATGACGCTGTTTCTTAGAAGGGAAGTAAGAAATGACCTATCACATTTTATGAAAAGATAATCAAGTTTTGGTCATGAGAGAGCTCTTCATTTCTCTGCCAAAATCCTAGGCCAGCAAAATAAGATTTGTCTAATCTGTGGGGGAGGTGATGGCAAGGATGAGCTGGCATGGAGGTATAAGGTTTGTGATCTGATAAATAAGGGTTGCTATGGTTTTGACTGTGGAAACAGAGAACATATGTACATCATTGTATTCAAATATCCACATATAGAGGTTCACACAGGTTTGGAAATAAAAGTCCTGGGATTACTCATTTATACAGTTCTTTTTTTAAAGTTCAAAGTTAAGGCCTGGCTGGTTTTGCTTAGTGGTTAGAGTGTCGGCCTGCAGAACAAAGAGTTGTGGGTTCGATTCCCGGTCAAGGACACGCACCTGGTTTGTAGGTTCAATCCCCAGCTCTGGTTGGGTTTGACAGGAGGCAACAAATAGATGTGTCTCACGTTGATGTTTATCTCTCTTTTTACTTATTTCATAAGTAAAAATGTCAATGGAATACTATTCTTAGGTGAGGATTTAAAAAACAAAAAAAACCCAGTAAATTTATAGTTAATGACTGACTAAGGTATGTTGAGTTTTGAGGAATGGTTATTTATTAAATGTCTCCCTGCCCCAACACTCAGCCAATTAAATTTAACAGATGATGATACTAGATTAGGTAGATAAATAGAGAGATAAATAAATTTAGACCTTAGATATATATAATTATCTTTTTACTGTATAATTTTATGTGTAATGAGTGCACTACATCAATCAGTAATATATACACACATGAATGTCTAAACATAAATATCAGTACCACTGGTTTATGGTTTTTCCCATCTGATACATTTCACCGAATATAAAATTTATTAAAGGTACCAGAAAGCCTATATAACTCCCTAGAGACTGTCCAAAAGAGGGGGGGGGGGGATGCTACAAAAATTTTATTAGATTCAGATATGAAATAAATAATAAATTAAATGTACAAGAGATTTTAAGTGAAGGGTACTTTAGACAAACATTTGAAGAAGAAATGTTTGAGAAGAAATCTACCCAACCCTACATTTGTTACTCAATATTGACTCTACATTAATGGTACAATAAATTTTAAATTAAAAGAAAAGTAAATGAAAGGGGAGAGCAAGGTGAGTAATAATTACAGATAAAATCATATTAACAGAATCACCATCTCCCCCACCCCCCAAAATACCTTACTTTCAAGTCCTACTGATAGAGGTAAAAACAATGTTTAAGGAATAGCAATGTTGGCCATGGGGATTTCAAGTGAAAAGAAGTAACTACTATGCAAATCCTAAAGTGTAATTTGTAAATTGTTCACATATAGTCAATTCTCTAGGTATGCGCTGTGCAATCAAATAGCTACTACAAGTGGTCCAGGCAGAAAAGAACTGGAGACAATATCAATAGAAGGGAAATGGTTTTGAATATGTAAAATTAATTGAAACCCTTTCTCCATTTTATTGTCAATTGAAAAAAAATTTTTATGAACTTTCTTTTGGTTTTCATTCATCTCAAGTGCCTGTCACCACAATCAAATCACACAGGAGTTAGTGGGAGAGGAGCTCCGGTGTCATCTGCCATTATGTCCTCAATTTATGAGTGAAGAAACCAATATCAAGCAATTAGTTGCAAAACTCAAACCCAGCTTTCTGATTCCCAGGCAACAATTCCCAGTTATCTTAGTCAGTAAAAGACAATGCGTTTGGATTTAACATTGCTGTTTCACGTTACACTAGCCAGCATCTGATTTCGGGAACCCAGGTTGAGTCAAGGTTAACATACAGACCCATAACCAAAACAGGAGGGCTGAAGTCATTACCTTTCACTGTAAAAGTATAAATAGAATTTGAATCATTAAATCCCCATGCAGTGAATGAATTAAATTCTGTAAATCATTCCTATTTGTCCTTCAAAGTTAGCTAGCACAAAATTAATACTAACTATACCTCCATTCAATAATGGGGCCTGAGTTATCATCTCGACTTTACTTGTGAATCAGTTGCATGACTGTGGGCATGTTTCTTAACACTCTAGTCTGGTTTCCTGTAAAAATCAAATACAGAACCGAGAGCTGACAAGGATAGCGAGCACCGGATCTCGCATACATTCCCCGTGGTGACACCAAATGGTACCGCCACCCTGGAAAACAGCTCGGCAGTTTCCTGTGAAATTGAACAGGTATTCATTATATGTCCAGCAATCACACGCCTGGGTATTTACCTTAGGAAACTAAAAACTCTTTACACAAATCCTGTACCTGGATGTTTACAGCAGCATTATTCTCAATTGCCCCAAACAGGAAAGAACACCAATGATAAATAAGAAAATGAATACATTCATAATTACCACATGAGATATGTGCTGTTAAAAAATAAACAGTGTGTACAATCAACCTCTATGAGAATTAAATATTTAAGGTGTGGAGTGGTGTAAATAGGGCTAGATGGGGAGCTAGAGGCTTAGGTAGGCAGCATTCTGTACTCATCTTAATGATTTATGTCTTTACCCCAAAAAGCAATGGAAAGTTCTTCATATTTAGTAACATTAAATATCAACCAAAATATATGCTTTCATTTAATATTTTCAAAAGATCATCTGGCTGTCATATAGATTGGAGGTTAGACACCAGTAACTTGAATAGTATTCAGTGTGATGGACAGATACACAATTTCTACTCTGGTGTAAAAATGGACCGGACTTGATGGTAGATCCAATATGTGAAGGAAAGAGATATATCAGGTGTACTGCCCAGGTTTCTGATTGGAGCTATTTAGTTGACAGGCTGATGCCATTTATTGAGATGTTTTTGTTTTCTTGTCATGAGTGAGCATTAGTTATAAGTAATCTATTGGGAAAATTAACAGAATACAGACAAGTTGATTATATTCATGCAGAACTCACTCAGTTATTTTAAAATCTTCTTAATTACTTTTTTCCATAATAGACCTTGCAAAATCTTGAATATTAGTACTAATTTAACTGGTCCTACTTAATGAATACCTTCTCCATCACTTCCTCTTTTCTTAAGGAAAGAAAATACCAGATTGTATTTTTCTGCCCTAATATCACAACTACCTCTCTTATAACACCCATCATTAATTAAAAATGGCAGTGGATAAAAATGGACAGGCCAAGCTGAAAGTCATTCCAACTTAATAATTTGCTATGGTTTGGAGTGGAGAGAGAATAAAAGGTAATTGTTTCGGAGTCTTTGAACACCTGGAGCATAGTTTTATTTATGACCATTTGAGAAAAGACAGATGACTTTTCATGAAAACTCTTGCAGTGAAGGTAGGTAACTTGTTCCGCTGTTCTGTCTGCTCATTACTACTGAATGCTACTGATACCTTCTCAATGAGCAATGCTCCCTTAGACAGAAGCTATGATTTGAGGTGTGTGTGTGTGTGTGTGTGTGTGTGTGTGTGTGTGTGTGTGTATTACAGAGAGTTTAGGTAGGGAAAGCTGCATATATAAAAGCTGCTTATACAAAGGTCAGGATTAAGGAAGAATGGGCCTGGCTGGTATGGCTCAGTGGTTGAGCATCGACCCATGCACCAAGAGGTCACTGGTTCGATTCCCAGTCAGGGCACATGCCCAGGATGTGGGCCTGATCTCATCAATGTTTCTGTCTCATTCTCTCTATCTCTAAAAATCAATAAGAAAAAAATTTGTTTTAAAAAGAAGGAATGGTAAATTTTTCTCTTCCCTCCCTTTTATCCTTCTTTTCTTTCTCTCTCCATGCTTTTCCCTTCCTTCCTTTGCTCTCTTCCTCTTTTTTTCTCCTTTACTTTGTCGTCTTCATTTATCCTTTTTTGTTTTTTCTTCTTCCAAAATGTACCTTAAGTTTGAAGTAAAAAAATAGTACAGTAAATGAGAAATAGTAATAATAACTAGCAATTATGAAGCTGGGCATAGTTCTTTTTACATACTATCTTCAGAAAAACCAAAGGTCACTGATCTTGGGCATTGCTGTAATATTCTGATGTGAACAGCTGCTGTTTCAAAAAAATTGCAGGGTCTTTATTTAAGGTAAGTTTGCAAAAATGTGCTCCCAACAATCTTGCACAAAAATTGCATGGTTCTCTTTCTAAATGATTATTTCAATTTCACAGATACATACTCTTATATTTTAGGAAGTGTGTGGTCCTGTTTCATTATTTGAAGATAACATGAATAAAATTCTGTTACTGGATTCTTCTCTTTTCTCTGATAGTGGGAACCTAAAGTATGAGTAATTTGCAGGGATTTTTTTTGTTTTTTTATCCTCACCCGAGGACATTTTTTCATTTTTTGTTCAGACAGAGTGGGGGGGGGGGGGGAGAGAGAGAGAGAGAGAGAGAGAGAGAGAGAGAGAGAAACATCTACATGAATGGGACACATCGAGTGGTTGCCACCCATATGACCAACCAGGGCCGGGGACAAACTGCAACCGAGGTACATGCCCTTAGCGGGAACCGAACCCTGGTCTCTCTGGACCGCAGGCTATCGCTCTAACTGCTGAGCCAAACCAGCCAGGGCAATTTGCAAGGATTTATGGGTTACACCTGGTTTGGGGTTTGGGCAGTCCTAATAGGAATTGCCATGAGGAATTTGCAACCTGCCTGAACTGTATTATTAGATCATACTCAAGAAGTAAATGAAACCACTTGGTGCTTTGATAAGAGGTAGTTGTAACAGTCAGAAACCAATGTCAGAAACCACCAGTATCTCAAACCCTGGGAGGAGGTATAAACCTATAAAGGTAGCTTACACAGTTGGTCACCCACCTTAGATTAATCCCTCCTCAGAAAACTCTTCTAGCTGGTGTGATTTGTAGTGGACAAGACTTATCTGGTCCACAACTTTCAGCTCTGAGAGCATAATTCTCTAAAGCTAGTATTCCAGGTATAATCTGGCACAAGAAATAAGGACTTGGATTGAAAGAATGAATTTCAGATGGTTTGCATCTAATATGATTGAAAGGTTATATCCTCAAATGTTCAACTAAAATCTTTACTTTAGATTTCAAAAACCCCACCCAGTCTAGGGAGTTCTTTTAGAATGTACATACCATTGCAAGGTCTCACTAACGCATTAGCAAATAGACATGGTTAATACTGTCACCTATGTTGGTTTATCAGAATCTGAAAATCCTATAAAATAAAATAGTATCTTTACCTTCCAAGTATTTTGTTATTAATGATGAGGTTGGTGGGAAAAACTGAAATCCTCATATGATGCTAGTGAAAATATTAATGGCACAACGATTCCAGAGAGCAGTTGATGCAGTATAGGTAAAGGGGCTTAAAAATACGTTGTTGAACCAGTACTTTATATTTTGTAATTTGGAAATAAAGGAAGATACAAAATTCTATGTACCGATATATTTATTCAAACCATATTTACATTCATATTCACACACATAAACACACGTGAAAAGAAACTATCTAAATTCCTATTGAGAGGATGCTGGCTAAATATTTTATAATAAGCTCATCCATGGGGGTCTTGCATTGTTGAAAAATGTGTAATAACATAGAAAAATGTTCACAATATAATAATAGCTAACACTTAGTGAGCTCTTATCCTGTGAAAGCACTATTTCAGCTCTTTCTGAGCATTTTCTCATTTATCCTCCCGTTAATTGCCAGATGAAGAAACAGACGCATAGAGTCAAAGTGACTTGCCAAAGACTACCCAGCTGGTAAGTGGTGAAGAAATAACACAAACCCAAAATAGTTTGAGTTCACAGGCCTTGTTCTTATTCAATAAAATACTGATAATATTTTTTTTCTCTGAACAATAAAAATGTAAGGGATTTGAAATTTGGTCTTTGTAGTTTCCATTTGTCTAAAATGTCTATCTACACAATATCTACTCTAATTCTATTTTAGAATTAGAAAATTGTCATTTATTTATTTTTTATCCTCACCTGAGGATATTTTTGCATTTATCTTCTGATAGAGCAGGAGGAGAGAGGGAGGAAGGGAGAGATAGAAACATTGACATGAGAGAGACACATTGGGAGGTTGCCACCCACAGGACCCCAACCAGGGCTAGGGACAAACTGCAACCGAGGTACATGCTCTTAGTGGGAACTGAACCCAGCACTCTCAGGTCCGAGGGCCAATGCTCTAACTGCTGAGCAAAACTGGCCAGGGCAGAAAATTGTCATTTAATTATTCAAATTCAAAGAGGACTTTAAAAGATCAATAGTGTCCAATATTGTTTATCATCATTGAAAATATTATTGAAATCTATGTAAGATGCTTCAACCACTTATCATATAACTTGCCTTCATATACATTCTCTTTTTCAGTTAGTTAATGATTCCTCTCCATTTGTCCCCTGAATGTTTCCACCTATTCTCTTCTCCTCTACATTCTTTTTTTTTTTTATTATAATTTTTTTCTTTATTGATTTTAGAGAGAGAGGAAGTGAGAGGGAGAGAGAGATAGAAAAATCCATGAAAAAGAAAATCAACTGGCTGCCTCCTGCATGCCCCCCACTGGGGATCGGGCCCACAACCTGGGCATGTGCCCTGACCGGGAATCAAACCAACAATCTCTTGGTGCATGGGTTGACGCTCAACCACTGAGCCACACTGGCTGAACTACATTCTTAACACATTGCCACACTGCACATCCAGACCCCTGTGTGGAGGGAGGGGTGCAATTCTCACCAATGAAATGTGAGCAGAAATAAGATACATGGTAGGTATTTTCGTGATCCAAAGTCATGTGTCTGGTTGTTTGGGATGGGTATTCCTCTCTGCACTCTCTTTTCTTACATTTCAATGAAATTCAGTAGAGAATTCCCAAGACCACAGAAGATGTTGAGTCAACAGATGGAAGGAGCTTGCGCTCTTGATAAAAGCAATAGTAGAATCTCTCTGTTGACAATGAATGGCACCTTAATCAATAATTAATATTTGACCATGTTAAGTCAATAAGATCATGGGAATATTATAGTAGCTTATTCTAACCAATGCAACTATCTATCTTCCAACCCTCAGAACAATGACCTCCTCAGCTATGAATAACCCCCCAATTATTTTTTCAGACTGGTTAGCACACCTCCCCCATGTTAAGCACAGTAACTTTTTCCTGTAAATTTTTATGAGTAGTGCTACTGAAAGGAATGGTACACAAACACATTGTTTCCAGTCTACCATGAAATAAGGATGCTTTCTTCATTGACAAAATCTGAAAAAGTACTATTTCAGTTCATCCAAATGATACTAGCCCCACATTTTATAATATCAACCGGTGTTCAAAAATAAATAGTTCCAAAGATCAAATTTCAAATCCCTGGTATTTTTATTATCCAGAACTGAAGATATTTTTGTCAAGTAGAGACATTCACGGGAGAATACTTATTGACTTGAGTGCAGTCACTCGACTATTTAGTGAATGATGTCGTTCCTGAGCCTAGCACTGGTGTGAACCCCAGTTCCTTGTAAAGGAAGTGAAAGAGATAGCCTCTGACTTTAAAGAGTAAGCAGTCTAGTTGAGGGAGATGAAATGAATGACGCAAAATATTATGGTAGAACATTTAGCCTCTAACCACATGATAGCATAAGGAATTCAGAAAGGAGAGAGCTCATATATGCCTCAGTAAGAAAACGAATAACTCTGAATACAGTTGTCATGATTGACCACTCTCCATATTTTGACTGATCTATACTTCATTATACCTGCATACTTAGAAATAATCTTTAGGGTTAAATGGGAACAGTAGAAAGGAAAAAAAATTGTTTTGCAAAATCATTTTGTCCTTAGTGCAGGGAATAAAGACCTGGTGGGTAAACAGGTAGACATCCTTATCCTAAGGGGCATCCTCTCAGACATTCATTCTGCTCTCCTCTTGGCATCCCTTTCCAAACCTCCTAGTGCCTTCGTGATCAAAGCCCAGCCCACGAGCAAAGTGGTATCTTTTCCTTTGAGGGCCAGTGTGCAATTAGTCCCCCGTAAGCATCTCCTCTTTATTCTACTGAAGGAACAGTGTGGTCAAGTAGGAGTCACCCTATTTTTTTTTTTAACTCTTGAGTGTGAAAATAAAGGGGAGATATGAGATGCAAAACAAAAATCCTGTCATTTGCCCAACATGTTGAAAGAGAACTAAATGACTTCACTTTGCACGCGAAGAAACTGAGGCCCACAGTAGGAAAGTGATTTCCTAGTGTCACTCAGTGGATGAGTGGTCAAGACAGAATCAAGCCTTTGAAATGTGTTTTTTCTTATAATGCTCCTAGTCTGAAAGCCTAATGACTCAACTCGTTGTGGTTCTTTCGGAAGATCAGAGAGGAAACACTGAGAAGGTAGACTGAAAGGGTTAAGGGGTCCCCAGCTCTCCAAGTAAACTAGAACCTTACTTATTGGAAAAGGATCCTAACTTCTCCTCATTTGCCAGCCTTTTTGTTCAGACCTATATGAAACTTTATTAAACACAATTATCAGGTATCTCAAATAGAGAAATCAATAAAAAACATGACTCCTTTCCCCAAATAGAAGGAAAAGAATTGGCTCTGGGCAGAAGAGAGTGGTGGTGGCCTGAGAGAGAGGAGGCATTAGCCCTAGTTCCCATGCCTTTTTCTTTTATTTCTGTTTGAATTATACCGTGTACCTATCTTCATGCTGACACTTATTAAATACATATTCATTATAATTGTCTAGATGCCTGTCCCCTGACAAGACTCCATCTTGGCACTATTGACATTTGGGGCTGGATAATTCTTCATTTTCAGGTTGGTTGGGGTGTGGTAGGATGTTTATCAGCTTCTCTGATCTCTACACATGAGAGATGCCAGTAGCACCCCCACAGAAGGTTGTAAGAACCAAAAATGTCTCCACACATTGCCAAGTGTCTCCAGGGGAAGTCGGAGAGATGTTCCCCCTTTGAGAACAACTGTCCCTAAGTGTGAAGACAATTTAAATTACCTTTGAATCCCAGCACATAGATTGGTAACTGGTGCTCAACAAATGCTTCACTGGTCAGTTCAACAATTAATCAAAGTATAGGAGCTTCAAGTTCAAGTCTCGGAAGTAATGCATTACCTAAATTTAGTAAGCTACATATGAAGAAGCACTTACACACCCCCGCAAAAAAAAAAACCAAAAAACAAAAAACAACAACAACCAAAAAATACACAAAGAAAGAAAGAAACAAACAAACCCTCCTTTTGGAGTACTTTCCAGTTCTATTATTATCTGTAAAATGCATATTTTAATTTTGTAGGTCTTCACTAGTGATTTTCAAAGTTCATATGCATAAGACTCATAAGAATTAACTAAATTCTGTTTGGCAATATGCATTTGATAGGTCTGCAGTGACCCCCTTAAAACCATATATAAAATCTCCACCCATTGTTACTGGTAGCCATCCTAGTCCGGGTCTCTGCCCAGTTCATCTGGATGCAAAATTCCAGGTGGTGGGTGATGATTGTCACAATAATCAGTTTGCTCTCTAGAGAAAAAAATAAGTGACAACGACATTCATAGGTTGTGCAAGGATGGGGAGAAATGAATTACGGAACTTATCTGCCACCATTCTCCCAGTTCCGATAACCCTGGTGCCCTTAATGAGAAAGAAATACCAAGGTCCAGCTGGGGATTAAAGTCAAGCCTCCCAGGCCCCTGCATGTCTTCTACCAGCCGCTCTCCTAGGCACAGACTTTACAGAACTCCTGAATCCAAGCCCTCGGGGCTTGGCCCTGGCAGTCGACTGGATTAGAAGAGAATGCAAATCTGACTCCACCAGGAGAAAAACACACTGAATCTGGGGAGCAGGCGCCTGTCGGCTGCATTGTTGGAAACAATTGCTCCAGTTTGAGAAGCATGGATGAGCAGCCCTAAGTTTGTTCTGCACTTGCCAAGCTCCAGTTTAAGTTGGAAATTCCATTTATTGCTGGGCCCCTCCAGAAGCCAGGGGTGGAGCTAATGGGAGATTGATTTTTAGGGAACATGGGAGTGGGGGAGCTGGGGGCAGGGTTTGCATGGACAGGGGAAGCCTGAACTGCTGGAGGGAGGGAACCCAGAGCGAGGTGCAGACAAGGAGCAGTTCCCTGCACTGTGCCTCCCGCTAACGTGTCTCTTTTAATGAGGTCCCCCAGTATGGCAGCGTTTTCCTGCAGGGCGAAGAGGATGGAAATGTGACAACAGCTTCATTAGAGGCCAAAGTGCAAGACGAAGCCTTTGGGCTCCTGTGCCTGCCATGACCCTCGCGGTGCATTAAATCCCCTCCCCCCACCTCAGAAAGGGCATATTTAAATAAATCAGCTCCCAGTTACCAGATCGGACTTATCGAAACCAAAGACTGGAGACCTGTGGACCTTGCTCCAGCCCTGTCTTCAGTCACTAATTCTCCATGACCTTAGGCAACACATTCAATCTCTCTGGGCCTCCATGTTTCTCATTGGTTACATAGGATAAGTATAAAGTTCATCCCAGTTCACCCCCCGGGACCATCTGAGGATGACGTGATCTGAGCAATGGGATTAGGTAGTATTTCTCTCTGAGATTCCTAGGGCAGGGTGAGGTTGCATACAAAGGACCCCAAAGAGCTCGTGCACCTGCCTGTGAAGCTCTTAAAGAGTCCAAGATTAAGTCCTTTTATCTCTGAAGCCTTAGCATTAGCCTAGATTAATAAAAGCTGTCCTTGCTTGAATGCTATATAGTGTCCTGACTCTGTTCTTAGCACGTTATGAACATTAGCTCATATAAACCTGAAATAGGTATATATATATATATATACCTATATATATCTACCCTCATTTAAGGAAATGAGAAGTTTTCCACCCAGCTGCAAGAAGTGCAGAAGTCCGTGCTCTTGGATTTGGAAAGACCTGGGACTGCTTCAACCAGTGGAACATGGCAGAATCATGATTATGATCAGGATAATGGGTAATAAAAGCAGTGCCGCTTCCAGCTTGTTTTCTAGAGCATTCATACAAGGAGCCGAGCAGCTCTGCAAGAGTCCGACCACCCTGTAGCTGTCAGGGTGGGTTCAAGCCAAGCCACATGGAGAGGCCACAGGTGGGTGCTCTGGTGAGCAGCTCTAGTCTGCTGGTCAGCCCAGCCCAGCCCAGGCAGTTCCAGCTTTCAGAGAGTTCTGAGCGTTCCCAGCCATTAGCCACCCTCAGGCTTCAAGGCCTCCCCTCTGGGGCCCCAGCCATCAGAGAACAGAGACATTGACCCTCGGAATCCATAAGCAGAATAAAGCAGTTGTTTTTAGGCACTGCATTTTGGGGTCATTTGTTACAGAGAGAGAGTAACTGAGACAGAAAACAGAGAGGTTGAGGCCTAAGACCACAGGCTTATGAATTGAGAAACCAGGACTCCCAGGCAGTGGCCCCAACACCCTTGCACTTAATCACCAAGTTTTTGGCATCATCAGAGTGGTGATGTCAATATATGCCCACTGAATGGATGAAAAAGAGTTCTGATCAATAATGATTACTATTGATAACAACTATTTTTATTGATAGTTTGCACATACATATTTAAATTGCAAATTATTTAAATATGTATTTGTTTATACATATCAATCAAAAAGAATTATTTATTGCAGCTATTCTCATATAACACCTCATAGATAATAATTATGTTTTCAGAAACTCTAATCTGATCAAAGGCATGAACTCTCCTCAATACAGCCACCTCTGAATGGACAAAAGGATTTACACAGTAATGTGCCAAGGCCAGTCCTGTGTCCAAACCCAAATCCAGACTTTTCTCAGATGTGTGGCCTTTCTTCTACAATAAAATCCAGCAGGAATCTTCTCTCCTATTTGTATATCTTGGAATCCTTACGTTACCATACATGATCATACAAAATACCCTAGTACAAACTACCAGCCATATGAAATGGCCATGGGCTCAGAAATAAGCCCCATACTCACCTGAGTCAATATTATTATTGAGGATGCTGGGAGTTAAGTCTGATTCCTCTCCATGCTCCATGGCAACATCAAATCACAATGCATTCCCACAATCTAAAGAGAAAAAACAACCCTCCCTCAGTTTCCTTTACATTCCCAGCTCACTGAAATTCATGGCTTCTGAACCTCCCGTTAACAAGTGGGAGAATCCATCTTACAGCATTGAAACTGGTTTCCCTGCATCCCAGAGGGAATACTGAGCACACATGTTCTCCTGGAGCTAAAGAATAGGAACACCAGCTCTGCTGGATTCCAAAGTCCTGAGGAACCTGACACCTCATGATTTCTAAAAGAACTTATGGCCAAGGTGTTGGGAGCCTCAGACTGCAGAAATCTCATGGTTTCCCGGTGTAAATGTCTTTTCCAGTGGGTCCTAGGAGATCGTATTAATTCAATAGCCTTATTTAGCCACTTGCCACTTGAGACACAAGACATTAATTGCTACAGTCTCGGTTTGTGACTATCTTCTCATAAGCTCTCTCACTTTCATCATGCCCTCTACATGGAATGTCCTCTGTGCCGACACTTCTCTGCTGGTCCAAATTCTGCCCTTTTTGTAAGGTTGTAGAGCCGTGTTCAGGTTCAATAATTTTCTTCACCCAGCATCCTTTCCCCAAATGCCTTTCTCTTCTGAATTCCAGCAACATGTGCTCTAGTTATTGTCTGCATTTGCCATTTTTCATATATATCCTTCTTCCCTACAAAAACGACAGGCCAGGTGAGGAATAGTGAGCCATTTGAGATGTTACAGGATCACTGGTAATCGTGGGGTTGGCACATGTCCATTATTTGACAGTGAACAGAGAACATGTGAGAAAGTAACCGTGGTGAGGTAGGGCGAGAGGTCAGGTGAAGAGATCAAAAACAGGGACCCTGATGCTGGCTCTGTGATGGTTGATAGACTATGGCCAAGTCACTTCCTGTGTTTTGAACTAACTCAGGTTACTTTTCTATAACGACCTTGGTTTGGGCAAGATGGCCTCTCAGTCCCTCTGAGTCCTACTCTGAGGTCCACCGGTAAGGGTGTGAGATGCAAAGAAACAGTGTCTCTGCTTTAGGACCGCATGCTTATTAATTAACATACAAAAAAAGAGATGAATTCTGAAATCTCAGTGACTTGACACATGAGTAGATTTCTTGTTTTTATGCCGTCTAATCTGTGGCGGCAGCTGGACTCTGCTCCACACCGCCCACTGAGTGCAAACCAGTACAGGCTCTTTCTGATGCAGCGAGGCTTCCAATTTCTTCCTGGGCTCACACACCAGGAGAGGACAGAGAGGGGCTACTCGGAAATAGGGTTGCCAGATAAAATATAGGATGCCCAGTCATATTTAATTTTCAGATGAGCAATGAATAATTTTTCGTATAATTATATGGCATATGATTATGGGAAAACTCAAATTTATCGGGCACCCTGGGTTTTTATATGCTAAATCTGACAACTCTGCTGGGAAGTTTTGATGTGTCAAACCTTAAAATGATGCTCATTATGGCTACTAATCTTTCATCAGGTCTCAGTTACATAACCCCACCTACATGCAAGGGGTGCTGGGCAGCTGCTTCCCAGCAAAAACTCTACACCTACTGTTTTATGTCTGTCTAGAGGACAGCTAACCACCAGTGTCAATGCACAGTACTACTGTCAACCTGGCCGACTCAGGGGGAAAATAGATAGTAGTGTAAGGTATTTTTTTCCCAATCAGCACAAAAACTTAGCATTCTTAAACATAAATAGACTGAGGCTGAAATGTAGGGAAATAGGCATTTTATCCATTCTGAGGTCAAGAAAATGGAGTTTTACTCTATCAGGATAGTTTACTTATCAAATGGAGAAAAAAATTACAATCGCTATTCAGGTATTTTTCTTTTTCATTTGCTTTAGTTACCTATTTACATGCTATATTCTCATTCAAAAGACTCCAGAATGTCATTTTGATTCAATTCAATGATTGTTCTCTAATGTTAATCCCGGGCTCCTATTTTTCCTCCCCACCCCCATATTAGTTGAATTGACTACTGCAAATTATACTAAGTTATAAGATACACTTTCATTTTACTAATCAAAAGTCAAAATTCACTGCCACTGTATAAACTGCCCAGTTTTCTTCTTTGCTATAAAGGTTGAGCCAGGACTAACCCATTGCAATGTTGAAAACATCTGAGCTACTGTGACTAGCTTCCAAGAAACGGAACAGGCTATAATGTCTGAAAGCTAATATGGAGTTGGGGATGGATGGGCTGGACTGCAAGATGAATGGAAAACAGTGTGGTCTGCAGAGTGCTCGAGTTTTTTTCAAAAAGAATTTTTTACCCCAGGCCAGAAGCCTTTGTGTCAGGGAGACGGTCTCATTTCTCTGCTCAAAGGCTGTCAGAGATGGCTGAGATTTGAGGGTAGTTTCTGATGTTGACGAGGTCAAGGGAGGCAGCACTGCGAACCATCAGTCACTGCGTCAGCGGTGAGCCGAGGAGACACGTGAGCCCCACAGTAAAACCTGGGAAGCTATTTTCTCCGGGGGAACAGAGGAGAAGGGGGAGGTGCAGCTGAGAGGAAGGAAGAAAAGACACGGGTCAAATGGTCACCATGAAGTTTACCACATTACTATTCAGCTGGAATCAGAGAAACTTTCTCAGTCCCAGCTGGGAGTGTTCTGAAGAAAGAAGTTGACTAGAGGCAAAAATCATATTAATATGACTGTGCTTAATCAATATAGAAAACCTCCAATGCACTTTTATGAGGCTGCTCTGTAAAGTTAGGACCTGCAGTGATGCCGATTCCACCTGACTGTGTGTGCAAACAGCACAGGTCAGGGACATCCAGACTTAGACCCTGGGAACATGGTCCAGGCAATGTATTCCCGCCTCAGGGATGGGCTGGGGTGGCATAAAGCTGGCCAGGCTACATCTCAGTCACCCTTCTTTTCAAAATTAGGCAGTAGCTCAGGAAAAGCACATCTCAGTGGAGAGGGCACTGATCTCCCCTGGGGAGGATGGACCAGTGGAAGCTACCATGTGTCATCTCTATAGGTTAAACCCCTAAGACTGGCCAATAGGTTGGAAGCCTTAAAGCCATGAGTGGATCCTGAATTCTTACATGGAAATGTGAAAATTTTCCAGATTCCAATGCCTGTTTGGGATCAAATGAAAAGAGCATCTCAAACCCAACGAGTTGGCGGAGCATCTTTCTATCTTTTCTGAAACTCCAGAGGCTATGAAACATAACAAACAGGCTGTGTAGAGTCTATATAGAGACATAGGGGAAAGGTGGTTTTCTAGTAGAAATCCACAGAAACATTCCCCAATTTGGAGGATGTTTCCCCAATCCCATTTATCTGCTTCAGTAGTTCTCACTCAGAGGGAGACATGTAGCAATGTCTAGAGATGTTTTGGGTTATCACAGCTGGAGTGAGGTTTGCTACTAGCATCCAGGGGGGGTAGAAGCCAAAAATGCTCTAAAACACCCTACAGTGCTCAGGTCACATATGCGCCTCTCCGATGAATCATTATGGCTCAACATGTCAATAGTGCTGAGGTGGAAAAATCATAATTAAAATGAGGAGAGTCTGGCTAGCAGATAGGGAGCAAAGCCTCTTCATCATCTTTATTCATTACCCTAAAATGATGATCAAGGGCTCATATATTTGTACTTCTAGGTACTCCTTTTTTCTCTTATTTTCTCATGCTTTTTGTTTCCTGTTTCTTTCTGTCTGTAAATATCAAAATTAGTTTATGGTATGCCCTGGCCAATGTGGCTCAGTTGGTTGGGCACCACCTTGCACACCAAAGCATTGCTGGTTGGATTCCCAGTCAGGGCACGTGCCCGGGTTGCCGAGTCAATTCCCGGAAGAAGATGTGCAAGAGGCAGCCAATCAATGTTATGCTCTCACATCCATGTTTCTCTCTCTCTCCCTCACCTTTCTCTTCCTCTAAAAAAAAGCAATTAAAATATTGTTAAAATTATTTTATTTTATTTTTATTCAATCTTGAGGGTGTAAAGTTCCATGCACCTGCCCTAATGAAGAGGCCTGTCTGTCTCTTTTAACCCTCATTAAAATATTAGCCAACTCTGGGGTGATCAGTGAGACAGTTTGATAAATGTGAGTTTGTCAAACACTTTGGAGTTGGGCCAGCCTGACATCAAAGAGATCTAATAAGTTTGGATCTCCTGAGATTCTAATATTTAGAATGAAGAACCTGGAAAAAGTCTGCTGAAATCTTTGTACTTTCCCTCTTGAGAATAAAGGGGCTGGGGTGAGACTCAGAAAGTTTTTTATTTCTCTCTATTTTGCATTTTAAGATCCCACAGTCTGTGGTAGGGGGCAGTTTAGAGCTCATGTTAGAACCCATATGAACCTTTTTGGGAAACTTTACATTAAGTGTAAGTTCTCTTTTTTGAATACTTTCTTGGACTTGCAGCATCACTGCTTCCAGTGTTTCATCTGTGTTTCTCCTGGTAGATCTTCCGAGTGGAAATTCATTTTCTCTTTGCCCATCCATTGGTCTCATTTCTCTGTTCTCCCTTGTATGTGCCATGCTCCTGAATTTGGTAGCATCTGCACATTTTATGACCGTGTTCTTAGTTCCCTCAACCAGAGCATACATAAAAATGTTAAATAGCACTAAACCTCACTCCACCTGTCCCCAGTGGCACTCCATCAGGCACCTCGCCCAACTGGGTACACTGCCATTTATCTTGACTTTGCCTCCAGTTTATTGGCTGAAGTCCTTAATTACTTAAAAGGTAATGTGGTTTCCAATAGTAGTTGTCATCATCTTTAAAAGTAACTCTATTTCTAAATACTTCCATTGTCTTTTCTTGGTGGACAAAACCTTAGCCGTGGCTCAAACCATGCAATAGTCTCTCCCCCAACATTCCAAGTAAGTAGTCTCTAGGGTGAATTTTAAAACACCATACTTTTTAAAAACAATTTTAGAGAGGGAAGTTATTTTAAGATGACAATTATTGCAATGAAGTTCCAAGACTTTTGACAATAGAGCCTTGAGATATGGACCATTAATACTATGTGTCCTGCAAAACAGAAGGTTGCCATGTAAATCTATAAATATTTTTTTTCTAGATTTCAGATGAAATCATTTATTCAACATGTGTTCATTCCAGGCCTATTGTGGCCCAGGCACTGTGGCCCAGAGGAAAATCTCCTGCTTCCAAAGACCTTAAAATTAAAGAGGGACAAGACAAACTAATAGACACGGAAATACTGGTGTTTTTAGGTAGTGATAAGTGTTACATTAAGAAAAATAAAGTAGCCCTTAACAGTTTGGCTCAGCGGTTAGAGCACTGGCCCGCAGACTGGAGAGTCGTTCCTGCTAAGTAAGGGCACGTACCTTGGTTGCAGTTTGTCTCCAGCCTCGGTTGGGGTCGTGTGGGTGGCAGCCACTCAATGTGTCTCTCTCACATCCATGTTTCTCTCTCTTCCTCCTTCTCTCCCTCCTGCTCTATCTGAAGATAAATGCAAAACTGTCCTCAGGTGAGAATTAAAAAAAAAAAAAAAAAAGAAAGTAGTGTAAGGAATAGAGAACAATGCGTGAGGGAATAAAGTGGCTATTTTCGGTGGGGTGATGAGGGAAGTCTTCCCTCAGAGGCAGCATTTAATAGAAATCTGAATGAAAAGAAGGCAGTCAGGTGAAGATCTGGTGGAAATGCCTTCTAGAGGTCAAGTTCAGTGGCTTGAGATAGCAATGAATCTGTCATGGCCAAGAAGAGCCAGAAGGTCAGTGCAACTGGAGAAGAGCAAGAAAGAAATGAGTTCTGATCCAGGGGCGGAGGTCAGAGCACGTAGACCCTGCAGCAAGAATGGCAAAGGGCTGTTTATTAGTTTCCCGTGCCTGTCAAAATAAATTATCACAAACGGGTGGCTCAAAATAACAGAAAACTTTCTTTCACAGTCCTGGCGGCCAGACACCTGAAGTGAAGATGTCATCAGGAACGGTTCCCTCTGCAAGGCCTGAGGGACCATCTGTCCCATGCCCCTCTCTGAGCTTCTGGTGGCTTCTGGCAATCCTTGGCAGTCCTTGGCTTGTAGGCACATCACTCCAGTCTTTGTTTTTGCCTTTACATTAACTTCTCTGCACCTGTAGTTTCAAGATTTTACTCTGGTTTTTTTCTTGTAAGGATACTTGTCGTTGGATTTGGGGTTCACCCAAAATCCAAGATGATTTCATCTCCAAATCTTTAATCACACCCACAAAGCCCCGTTTTTACAAATAAAGTCATAATCACAGGTTTCAGGAGTCAGGACAGAGACATATCTCTTGGAGGGAAGGTGCATGGTTTAACCTGCTAGGAGCCAGGCAGGATTCCAACCTGGGTTTGATCCCTCTTGGACCTGACTGGCGCACTTTAAAGGATCACTTTGTCTGAGGTGTAGAGTGATCTGGCAAGGACTCGATGACAACATGGAGGCGACACGCCTTCCCATGGGTCCTACTGCTTTCCCTTTGCCCTTTTGTTTCAGGGGAGCAAGGATCAGGAAAGTTTAATTGCAGGATTTAAGCAAGAAGAAAGATTAAAACATGTCTTTTCCACATACCCTCCTGTATGTGAAAACGAAAGTGACCCTCCTGTCACTAATACTCTGAAATGACAGACTAAATAGTAAATCCACCAAAATTCAGTTAGAAAAGCTCAAGGTTAACCACCTATGTAGCAAAATGTTCACACACTTGTGCTGTAAGTCACTATCTTTATAATTACCAATTATAATAACTATTTATGACATGCTTACTAAGTGCCAGGGACTGACGTAACTTATATGTAAAAATTATATATATATATATATATATATATGTATACACACACACACACACACACAGTATACTATTTCTATATAGTTTCTATAAATTTATATATAATTTCATATATATAATTTCTCACTGAATTTTTGCAGTATTAGATAGCATTAGTTCTCTTTTGCTTCTAGGTCCTACAACCTGAAGGATTCAAATATAGAGTTATCACAAGCTACAACCTTGTCTCTAATCAGTAATTTGTATCATGCTTATTAATAATTCCTTTTAAAATTTTGAGTTTAGTCTCATTATTGAATTAAGTACTTCAGATATTGGATTTCACCTGATTCTGAATTGAGCTCAAAATCTAACCTGCCCATGTAAACAGCATCATGTAGACGCCATGTTTACCACTGCTCCAGTCCGGGACCTGTGAGGACAGCACTGCTCACGATGCTTCACATCGGTCGACCTTATCTCAGAGTGATCCTTTCCAGCATGGGAGGTGCTTGGTCTACCATACATATGTTTTGCTTTAAGCCCAGAACTAACCCTAGAACCTATTCTTCCTAAATCCTACTCAGTTCTGTCTTCTTTTAACATTGCTTCTCCTTTGTTGGAAATGGGTTAATGAGAATTGTCTGCTATACTTCTATTTTAAAATATCTACAGTATCATACTTAACAACACTTAGTAAATTGATGATCATTGATAGCTGGTAATATTCTGTGAAATGATGCAACTAGACTGTGTATCTCCTGGTGGAGATATACACCACCATCCATGAAATAGTGTTATTCTCCCACGTCCGGAAAAAAAATGGTCTAAAATGATCAAAACTCTGGCTCTAACTATAAATTCACAGAAAATACAATCCATGGTCAACCACACAAAGGGGATATAATCAACAAATTCCAAATTATAGAAAACTCCAAGGACAATTGATGGAATTTTATTTAAAATATATATATAAAAGAAGAAAATTATAGATAAGAAGAGATTGAAGAAAAATATCAACTAATCTCAAGGTATGGCAAGCCAATAAACCACTAATGAAATGTATTATATAATTATAAATTTATAGGAAATGCAAGAGACAAAAGACATTGCCAAAAGCAGCATAACTGGATATTGATGAAAATAAATAAAAAAATTATTATTACTCATTTCAGGTGTGACAATAGTATTGTAATTCAATTATATATTTATATATATGGAAATACAGATGAAACAATAAAATGGCTTGTTTCAAAATAATCGAAATGTGCATATATTCCTGAAACAAAACCAGCCATAAGTTTATAACTTTGGAAGTGAGTAATGAATACATCAGGACCATGATACTGTTCTATTTTTATGCATGTTGAAAAATTTCAACATTAAAGTTTTAAAAACCTGAAGAAGTCCAAAGCTAACATAAAATATAAAATAGATGCTATGCATGTTCATTGTAGAAATTCTGGAAAGCACAGAAAAATATTAAAATAATGTTACATAATTACTCATAATGCTGCCCCCTTAGATTAAGTACAAAGTTCTCCAGAGGCCGGCTGCATGTTCTTCAGGGCTGTATTCTAATCCGAGTTCACCAAATAGAGGGTTTCTGTAAAGTTGAAAAAAATTAATCTTTGAAAACACATCTCCTTAGATTGCTGCATGTTTCCATAGCTCCAGTCAAAACAGAAGCGCTACGCAAGAAAGCATCCTCCTTGTACACAAGTGAACTTCAGTAGGTAGCCACAGAAGAGCAAATCTGGGTTCAGACTTGTAAAGCAAACGTTTCAGTAAAAGGTGAGCTTCCAAGGAAATACGTGGATTGAAGCTTGAAGGCTTTCAAAGCAGGGTCCTGACTTCACTTGGATTTTCTTCCCTCCTCCCTGTCTGTCTCTACCAGATACACTAACCCCACAATGAAGCCTCTCTTCCAGTGACTTGGAGTTTACTCCCTTCTGCAGAATATACCAACCAAACAAGTTAAGACACGTACATGGAACTTCACGATAGTCCTCGCCATTTAGGATTGTTATCCCAAACTGGCTAGGAAATCAGAGACTGGGAGCTCAGCCCAGTTTCCGCACTGAGCGCCCTGTATCTCCACGGTTAAATCCTGTCATCTGGAGCTCACAGAGCAAGCTGGGTTCCTTCCTGCATCAAACACGGGGGCACTTGTCACTCGGATTGTTCTAACAACTGCCCCATTCTAACAAGATTTTACTCATGAGTGAAATCATTTTTCTCAGCATGGCTTTAGATTTTTTTTTTACATCCACAATCAGTTTTCAATGAAGGATGGATTTTCTCTGCCCCTCGCCCCCTTCAGAAGTGATTTATATTAGGCATTAAAGACAAACATGGACATTTATTATTTATTTATTTTTTATTTATTTATTTATTTATTTATTTATTTATTTAAGCAAGCAAGCAAGCAAGCGAGAGAAATCCAACAACTTGGAGTAGATTTACAGTTCGTTCTTCTACCCTTTCTCTTGCCCTGGAGCCTGATGGGACTTGAGTGTCCTTGGAGGAATGGCAGAGGGAAATGCTAGGGGCCAATTGCTGATTTTATCATTCAAACACAAAATTTGTTACACCACTTTATCGGTCACAGGGAAAGCAATTATATTGTGGTTCAATTTTCCACTCAATGGCTGTACTGGGGATCAAAGTCAGTTTTTATGATGGAAAAAATGCTTCGCTATTTTATTTGTTGCTTAAAATAAAGAAGTACCGTTATTACAAGCTTTTGGAGGTTTTGCTACCCCCAACAACTACTTCTTCAGGAGATACAGTGAATTATTTTCGCTTTCTCTGTCCCCTTGATTAAATAATCAGTTTTCTTTCCATCCTCTAAAGCGTATTTTACTGTAGAAATGAAATTGGCACGGTTTAAGGCAACGCAGCATTAGGACTCTAATCATAGCCACGGAGGGCAAAACCTGCCCTACGCTATTCATTCTTTTCCAGACTGGTACTTTTTCAAAAGAAGCAAGCACGCATTGTAATGGCTTCTGTGAGCGTGTCTGTATTATTACGTATGGTTGTGACACGGGTTTACTCTCACCCATTTTCCATGTGAAATCATTAGCTCATGTTTTGCCTGCATTTATAACTCATTTTTGTTAATAGAGAAAAAAAATAGTTAAGTGGGATTGGGTGTAGAGAAAGATTCGTACAAAATTTTATGTAAAAATCATGTTTGAGTTCAAAATAAAATAGGCTGTTTTCTCTTCAATTGTAACTTCTTTCTCTTATTGCCTATCTTCTTTTCATTGAGAAAACTAAAATAAAACTGAAACAAACAAAACATTTTAAAGTTATCTTTATTAGTAGTAGTAGTAGTATTTTTCTAAAGGTCCAAATTCAGGACTAGCTGATTACTAACCCTTTTTGTTAAAAAAGTTCCAATTTTAAACCCACGAATCCAGTGATGGGAACCTCAAATAATTGTGCTAAGGGGCTACCGTTTGTAATAGGACTGAATAGCTAAGTGAAATACTTTTATTGCACATATTTTTATATTTGTTAAGAAAACAGAGATAAGTGAGAGCTATTTCCCTCTTTCAAACTGTATCAAGTGTATCTTTACATTTCTAGCTGGTTTCAGCTTTTGCAATTTGATTGCGATCATCCTCATTTTTTCCTGGTCTCCTGCTAATTGCCTCCAGGCTCAAAGTCTTGCAACATATCCCCTGAATCCAGGAGCAAGAATTCTGGAATCTGCTGTAGGTGGATAATTATGGGAGTAGCTGAGTGATGGTCTAGCTACCATGGGGCACTTTTGTCCTCACCTTGAAGCTGCAGGCGAAGGCAGGAGAGAGGAGTGTGAGGCTCCATAAAGGTTTGCATGGGGAGGCTGGCAAGTGTGCCCTGAGGGTAGCAGCTCCCCAGGCTGGCCTGGGTCTGCTTCCCTCCCTCCATCTCTGTCCCTCCTCAATTTTTGTGTCTGGGTTTTTATGAAGATTAGGTAGGGCGACTGCTAGCTTTGGGAATAGGAGTCTCCCTCTAAGCAGCTCCCATATAGGCTTTGCCCTCTCATGTGAGGTTAAAGTGGCTTTTATATAACATTGAGTTTTATGACTTGGGACAAGACACTGGGCCTCAGAAAAAAGCACCATGTGCACCTGAGAAAGATATTTCTGATAATTCTGGCTACTGTTTACTGAGAGTTTGTTATGTGCTAGATTCTGTTTATATGTTATATGTTATATCCTTGGAGCAATCCTGCAAGGCACAAATTATTAACCTTATTTTTTAAGATGAGAAAGCTTAGACCCTAAAACCTATTTAAACTACTCTTTAAACTATTCCCTTAGAACACTTACTATATGGTAAAGAGTATATAGATATTATTAATCAGTGCAAATATAATGATGCAATGTTTTTTTAAAATATATTTTTATTGATTTTTTTAGGGAGAGATAGAAACATCGACGTGAGAGAGAAACATCAGTCGGCTGCCTCTGCACAGCCCTTACTGGGGATCCAGCCCACAACTCAGCCATGTGCCCTGACCGAAAGTCAAACCAGGACCTCTCTGTCCTTGGGACAAGGTTCAATCCACTGAGCCACACTGGCTAGGCTCCTCGTGTATTCCAAAGCTTTAAGTTTAATTTTTACCTTTACATACTCCAAATGCTCTTAATTACAAAGACCTCTAATTAAATAATTTAAGCAAATATTTAACTTATTTTGGCAAAGCAGACTAATGCAAGTTTAACTTTTCTGAAAAAGTCTACTGCTTAGATAGTATTCTGAGCCTGTGAAAATATCACCTTTGCTATCTGTATATCTATCTATCTATCTATCTATCTATCTATCTATCTATCTATCTATCTATCATCTATCTATCTATCTATCTATCTATCTATCTATCTATCTAGTTTTATTCTAGCAAACAAAATGCAACTTTTTCAATTTAGTGACTGGCCTAGTGACTAAGTACTGTTCATTAAAATACTGTTTTAATTTAGATGCTGAGATGTCAAATAACTAGACCAACTGTTTTTCTTTTCTATTATTTTTAATGAACTTAATGCTGAGTCCTATTCATCTTGTGATAATCCAGTCAATCAATTAATAATTTACCTACAAATGGTCAGCTCAAGCCAGAGGCAAAACAACCTGATTTTGCTCAGGACATTGAAAAAAGTAATTGGAGTGGGATTAGGTGTTTTAAACATCTAGCCTTTAAAAACAGGATTATCTAAATGGAATATAGTGAAAGTAATCCTGAGCTTTGCCCCATGTTCCCAATGGGTTGTCTCCACATATAGATTAGCTGGTTGTCATGACACCAAACTCTTAATTTAATGCAATATGAGACTGTAAATGAGACTAGTTCTCTGTACTATGATTCTATGATGCATTTTAAATAACATTTTAAAACTTTCTCTGAATTGTGAGCCAAATTATAAGTGGTCTATTTAAGATGTTCCTTCCCGTTTCATATAATTTTACATTAACTTTGATGTACGAAAGCTCCAGTTCTAATAGGAACACAAAACTGAATACCTTATAAATCATTTAATTACCTTTACCCTATAAGAAAATCTAATATGTAAATATCCAAATTCAGAAAGTAGATGGGGGGACTGGTAATGATTTTAATTTTTTGGAGTTTTTTTTACCTTACCTAGGGAATAATGGATTTTTTAAATTCTAAGTTGTCCTTGTTCATTTATTTTAGCACTTATTCTATTTGCATTTTTATTATCTATTTACCTGTTTTCATTTCTTACTATGCAATGCCCTTCTGAAGGGCAGGATCCCCAACCTTTTTCCTCTTTATTACTCCAGTACTTAACATATATAAGGGACTCATATGTTGTTGTCTTAGTGTAGTAATTCATAACACAAATATGATTTGAAACCTAACTTTAAAGAAGATGTATTTCTTTCTTTTTTCTTACTCCCTACACCTCTCAGATGCACTAAGCTCTGTTTATACAGTAATTCTCACCTTTTCTAAAGAGTGTTTCCCATCCTTATAGAAAACATATAGGCTCACTTTTTCATAAAGAACTACTCTGGCGCCAAACTCTCCCCCTCTGAGAAAATTCCCACAGAATGACAGAAAGAATGAAGTAGGCCGCATATTTTCTTCTGTAAGAGCAGATACTTTTTTTTATGTCCCTTTTCCTTCGGGAGCACAAAGAAGAAAATGAAAATAAATGAGTAAATAAACCATGTCACCCTCAGTGCTTCAGTCCTACAATCTCAAACTTCTATTTACACACACTGGGTTTCAAATAGCGGCACCGGTAACGAGGGCTGCCATCTCCAGCTTAAAAGCATAGCTGACGAGAGACGCAATGATTGCTTAATACATCCTAAGGGCACGAAAACTAAAGTGAAGAAAGAATTATTTAGGCATAAGGAAAGCATAACTAAAGGGAGATATAACTGGCTGGAGAAATACTGTTAATTTTTTTTTTTTAAGAGAATAATTTCAGGGAAAGAATTAGTATATCTACATATATATAAACTCTCAAACTTTCTTAACAGTCTGTTGGGCTGTGGAACAGATGCCAATGGAAAGAGGGAGGGGAATGTCATGAGTGTTTAAAACTAGGCCAAAACCTACCAAGGACGAAACAGAGACCAGGACGACCTCCCACAGGTAGGAGGTTTGTGAACGTGATGAAATAAAGCCCTATTTTTAAGCATCTTGATTTCAATAAATGAAATCCTGATGTTTTTCCTAATTTGATTTTCCAAGAAAATATGCTAAGCAGAGTATCTATGAATAATTTCTAACAGCCCTTCAAATAAATTTCTACTTTTCATCCACAAAATTTGTGATTGCTTACACACACACACACATGCACACACATACACCTTTTCAAATTGATATTCTATTTTATCTTCAAAATAACTTAGTAAGTAACAGCGATGCTTTTTGGACATTTTTCACCAAATCTATTGCTCTCCATATATAACCCTACTTAGAGTAGAAGAAATATAAAGACACCCTGTTTTCCTCCCCAGCTACAACAGCTTCGTGATTTTTCAGCCTCAGATGAGTTTAAATAAGTTCAAGGCATCTCCCACGTGGGAAGCAGTAGTACTGCATCCTGGTCACAGATAAATTTTTCAGTAAACCTGCACTTAGGGGGAGGAAGGGAAACCTCTCTGCCTTTTCTCCCTCCCTTTATCTCTTATTTCAATTGCAGACTAGATCAGCAAGAATTTTCTCTCTTTTCCCTCTCAATTTTCAAAGGACAGTGGTTTCAGACAAAACCAAGGAGATTCTACACGGTCCAGAGACTTCTGAATATAAGCAAACAGTTGTTGTTCTTCCATATGCCCACTTGGTTGGCTCCCTGATTTGTAATGATGTCTAATTATGATTTAAGGGCCTGGGGAGGGTGCTCCAAAAGATAGCTATGTTATTGCTGGGCCACCTTCCTCCCAGGGTTCAGTCCTCTTCTTGATTTGGATGGTGGTGGGTGAGGGCTATGTTTGCCACTCTTGGACCCTCTGCTATTTGGGTTTTTACTGCCCTTAAGCTACTTCCTAGCTTGACTGCATAATTACCTTGCTTCATTTCTTTCTTTCTTTTTTCTTTTTTTCAATTGGTTTTAGAGAGAGAGGAAGGGAGAGGGAGAGAGAGATAGATGAGAGAGAATATTGATTTGCTGCCTTCTGCATGCTCCCCACTGGGCATCAGGCCCACAACATGGGCATGTGCCCTGACCAGGAATTGAATTGGTGACCTCTTGGTGCATGGGTGACGCTCAACCACTGAGCCACATAAGCCGGGCCCTGGCTCCATTTCTTAATGAACAACAATGGATTTCAAATGCAGAAATAATTCAAAATAAAGGTTGGGGTATGTCTTGGGCCAACATGGCTTATTTGTGTGGATTGATAGGACAAATCTATGAAATTGATGGAGTATTTAACTAAATCAGTTAGTATTCACTTGAAGCTATGATATGAATGGAGTGTGCAGATTTAAAGCTCAGGATGGTTGGGTGGCATTTAAACTTCTTCTCAAAAGAATTCTAGGTTTAAAATGAAGTCTAAATTGGAAAATTTGAGAATTAATGTTTATTCCATTTATTTTCTCTGTGGCCTTAGGCAAGTTATTTAGCCTTACTAATTAGCCCTCAGTTTCTTCATTCATAGGGGTGTGTATGAGATGAGAGTGTGCATTCACATGAGTAAGGAGGCCTAATAATATACATTTCTCTAAGATCTCTGTGATCGCTGCATAATGTGTGGCAGGGCCCTATATTTGCTTAAGAAATAATATTGTGCTGTGTCTATATTAAGTAAAATTTGTCAATTTACTATATTAAATATTATTTATGAAATTTGTACTATCTGATGAACCATGATTCTCCAAGTGTGATCCAGGTACACGTAGGTGTCCCAAAGGCCATTTTAGAGTATTGGGAAAGCCAAACTTATTTTCATAATAATACTAGTTGCTTTTATGTATTTATTCTTATCCTCTCACAGCTGTGTAGTGGAGTTTTCCAGACTCCACACAACAGTTGAATGCAAAAATAGACATGATGAGAGAGTTGAAAGATTGCAAAGGGGTCCCGAGAGAAAAAAAAGTTTGAGAACCTCTGTGCTAAGCTCTGTTAATTGGCTTTAGGTAGGTGTGTCCTCAGATGAACCTGTGCATGGTGGTTAGAATTACCCAGCTAAGTAAGTACCTCAGCTCTGTATTTCAGACATGAAGCCATAGCCTTTAATTCATGCTCTTCAGTGACTGTGAGCTAGCATTAGGGAATTCAGGATTCCATCATATTACACACTGTTATTAGTATAAACAATGCAACCTAAGTAGGCCTATGGAAGCATCATGGTTATACCTATGACTAATCTATAAAACTGTGAGTTTAGCATCTTTCTTTAAATTCATCAGCAATGACTTAGCATGGATAGTGTGCCAAGCATACTGGAATCTGCACAAATAGTCCCTATTTAATCCTCAGAACCCTGTAAGATTGCATCATTATCATTCTTTACCTTTGGTGTATATGATTTACTAGAAAGGGAGCAGAATGTAGCAGGGAGGGTATGAACTATGGAAGCTCACCAACTGCATTTAAGTCCCAGCTCTGTCACTCACTAGCTGTGTGACTTGAGGCAGGGCACTTAACTTCTCTGTGCTTCATTTTCCTTATATATAAAATGGGTCTAACAGCCCCTACATCATGAGGTTGTTAAAAGGGTTAAATGAGTCAAAATATACAAAGTGCTAAGAACAATGCCTAAATTTAGTAATCACCATATAACTGTCATTATTATCTCCACTATGAACACAGATAATATTCTTGATTATAGCTAAATCAACCATTTAGCATACTCATCACAGTTATTGTTGCACCCATGAGCCAATCATAAGATGTTATTATTGAGTACGTATTGAGGCCAGAGTCCTCATGGACTCAAACCCTGTGTGCCCTAACCATCTTTCTCATTCCAGGACTATATATTTCATTCTTTGTTCTGTCAAATCCATTCAGAAATGCCTACTTTTTATGTAGAAGATCAAGTCACAGAAGCTAAATTTATTCCAATAATATTTGGGGCATAAGTGGTCCTGTAAGGAAACCCCCAGGGATACCCAGGGTTTAGAGTGTGAGGAGAAGTTAGAAGATTGTCCTGTTCATCAAGCTAAAGGGCTTGAATTGGTGTTGAAGAAAAAGAAGAATCACTTCAGTCTGGGGCTGCAGAAGTGCATCGTCAGGTCTAGACTTTACAATTCCTTGGCCATAAACATGGAAAACGGATTGTAGTGGAGAGGGGTGGTTAATTTGGAGGTTATTATCATATTTAAAGTGAGAGATCGTGATGGTTTGAACTCAGGAGTAATAGTGCCAATAAAGAAGATGGTGTATTTATGAGAAATGTGTGTGTGACTGTTTTTGTGTGTGTTGAGCATTTACTTATGGTGTGGGAAACACCAAGTTTTTTAGCTACAAACTACATTATAAATCATCTACTGCCATCATCAACTTTATATATTGAAAAACTAAAAAGAAATGTCTTAAAAAGCCTAAAAAATACAGACAGGGTTAATACAAAGAAAAAGGAAGCTTAGTCATTTGACCAGGTTTCTAATTCAACCTCTGTCCCTCCCCTCTTTAAGATTCAGCTACTTATTTTCTGCATGCAAATGAAACTACTTGTCCTACCTGCCTCCCAGAATTTTTGAAGTAATCTACCCAGTGAGAAAATGTATTTTAAGCACTGGCAACCTGTGAAACCTGCAACACAAATAAGTTATTATACATTCTAGTTCCTCTAATGCATTTTCCATTCTTTGCACCATGAAAAGAGAAAACAGCACTAGTGATTCCAGGAGAGAGGGGATTCCCACACGCTGGTGAGCAGATCTGTCACCCTGCCAGAGGAACGGGGCAGGGCTTGTCTCCAGACCCTGGGGAAAGTCAGGCAACAGTGCGTTGCAATGTTCAGGGATGTTTGTGGTTCCCACTCCATGGAAATTGAGAGATGATGTCTCTGTCTGCTCATGGATCAAGGGTAAGAAGAAGTCGATAGATAAAGATAGATAAAAATGAGTGATAGCCCTGACTGGGTGGCTTGTTGATTGGAGTGTCATTTCATACACCAAAAAGGTTGTGAGTTTGATTCTGAGTCAATGCACAAACCTAGGTCGTGGGTTCAGTACTAAGTCGGGGTGTATGCGGGAGGCAACCAATTGATGTTTCTCTCTCTTTCCCTTCCTCTCTCTAAAAGTCAACAAAAAAACATATCCTTGAGTGAGGATTTAAAAAATTATTATCATAAAATATTTATAAGAAAAAATGAGTAAAGTATCATGGCATCGAGTGTCCCCCAGTACATAGACAAAGCTTCCTAACAAACACCTATAAGTATTTATTTATTTAATATGTTTTTATTGATTTGAGAGAGAGGGGAAGGGAGATGGAGAGAGAGAGTGAAACATCGATCAACTATCTTTTGCATGCACCCCTACTGGGGATCAAGCCTGTAATCCAGGCATGTGCCCCCACCAAAAATAGAACTGGTAACCTCTCTGTTCATGGGACAATGTTCAATCAACTGAGCCACATCAGCCAGGGAACACCTAGAAGTATTTATATGTATCATGTAGAGAAACAATTCACATGAAAACTGGTACATTGGTCCCAGTTTACTAGAAAGATCAGTAGCCAGAAACTTTTTATGTTATATTATATTTTAAACAACTTTGCTTATCTATGTATCTCTATTTCTATCTCTGTCTCATTATGTAGAATATTATATAGCAAAGCATTACCAGTTTAGCTAATAAGTTGAGTTAATTTATTGAATATAAACAAAAATAAACTTGAAGAGTTATAAAAAAAATTCTCTGTGTGCTACCAATCTGGGAAAATAAATTCCTTGGCAAGAGGCAAAACAAAACTAGTGCTCTCATATTTATTTAAGATTTGAAAGTTAAGATTGAATATACCTCTATGCTCCATAAAATCTCCTTGAATCAACTGTAGGCTCCTGTAGAAAAATATAGAATTTGCAGAGGCATGCATGAAAAATGCAGAGGGCTACAGGGAAAAATGAGATTGAGGTAGACCATGCAAATCTACAGAACTTTGTAATAGAGCCCAAACAACAGCAACAAAATAACAATCTGAATAAAAATACTAGCACAAGTAATATCATATGATAACAATCCATAGATCTTGCAAGCGCTTTTGACAAGATTCATCCTTCATTCTCAATTTAAAAAACATACACAAAAGGAAAAAAATTATATATATCTAATTTTAATATATAGTTATTTCCATCAAAATTAGGAACAAAGCAAGGATGCCAACCATTTATACTCGTGTTTAATACGTGAAGACATTTTTTCATGCGTTGAGACAACAAACTCATCTAGAGACATGACGGAGGATGATATTATATCTGGAAAAGCCTAGAGCAGCTATTTTCAACCTGTGTGCTACGGCACACTGGTGTGCCACAAGAATTTTTATTTATTTATTTATTTAAATATTTTTTTCTTTATTGATTTTAGAGAGAGGAAGGGAGAGGGGGAGAGAGATAGAAACATCAATGAGAGAGAACACTGATAGGCTGCCTCCTGCATGCCCCCCACTGGGGATTGGATCCACAACCTGGGCATGTGCCCTGACTGGGAATCAAACCAGCAACCTTCTGGTGCAGGGGTCGACGTTCAACCACTGAGCCACACCAGCAGGGTTGACACAAGAATTTTTAAAACATGCAGTACCTGACTATTTATTCAGGGCACTGATCTTTTTTCCTTTAAATTGTCAAACACAAAATGACAACAGCCAACACAACAATGGCATAAAGGACATTGATTCTCCCTAAGTTAACTGATACATTTAATACAGATCAATGTAATGTAAATATATGAACAATATTATGAAACTAAGCAATCTTTTTGATTAAACTAGACATTTTTTTTTTACAAAAAAGTAAATATTAAAAAATAAACATGAAAGAATAGTTAAGAAAACGCTGTGACCGAAAACCGGAGTGGGGGATTACTGAACCTGTTATTAAATACCCATTCAAGCATGTACAATGGAAACAGTGTTGTCCTGGCACATGGGTGCTCAGAGAGAACAATGGAAGAGAGAGAAAGTCCAGAAACAGACAAGTACCTGTGGGAATGCAGAAAACAACGAAGGTGGCATCTCACATCAGTGAGCAAGACAGTGCTGAAACAAAGTTATAGCCATTTGGAAATCAAAATAAATGAGATCATGCTACATGCCAGAGATGTTCCAAGTGCTCTGAGACCGAAACGTAAACTTCGAAGCCATCTAGGTATAGACGAAAAGAGGTAAATTTCTGTATATACTGGATATAGTTAGGAAAGGCATTTTTATTGGTTCAAAATCCAGAGCCAATTAAAAGAGCGATGATTTGACTACAGGAACATAAAAAAAAAAAAAAAAAAAAAAAAATTTTGTGTGGCACACACACACACACAAAAATAAAATAGACAAAGCTAAAGCCAATGACAAACTAGTAAAAAAAAATTGCAACATATATCAGAGATAATAAGCAAATATCACATATATGTGTATATTATGTATGTGTATGTAATACGTATTCTATATATGTGTGTATGTCACATAAATGTTTGTGTGTATCTATAGCTATATCAATATCTGTGTGTGTGATGTTAAAAGCTGAGGCAACAAATCATAAGCAAAATACATGAATACATAATTTACCAAAAAATATAAAAGTTATATCTTAAAATGTGAAAAAGATTTTGGTAAGAGAAATGCAACATAATATTAAAACAAAGAAATGCAACATAAAGGGACTCTGAGTTGCTATTGATCACCATTAGCTTGGCAAAAAATTTAAAAACTTGACAAAACATTCTATTGGCTATTTAGGGAACCAGGCACAGTTATATATTGGGATGAGTGAATATGCACATCACTACAACCCCGTGGAGTAGAAATTGGCAAGTCTAACAAAACTAGAAAATTATTTTAATGATACTCCTAAAAAGAAAAAATAGACACACAGGCACACACATGAACAGAGGCACAAATAAATAAGCCCAAACATTGTCCACTCATATTTCATGCTCCCTCTCCTTTTTAAAAACTTGATAATCTTAATGCACTTTGTACAATAAATTCTTATTCTGATCTTAGGAATTTTGCTCATAATTTCCCTTCTGCATAGAATGTCCTGCTCTCCATTTTGCAAATCCTATCTCGAGTCCCTAAACATCCCTTCTGCCCTCATCACACCACTCACAACCCAGAGGACTTTCATAGTTCATTGGTCTGTAGCAGGCTTAAGTATACTGACTTGTAAAGTTCTTCTGTTATTTTCTGTGTTTACATCTTCATAACAACAAGCTTTCTACATCTTTGAGGGTGGGAGCCACCTTTCATTCCTCTAATGCAGCCACTGCAGCACTAAGAAGTGCCATGTATTGTCGATTACTTACAAAGCCTTATCCAAATGAACTGATTTGAAATGTGTCTCACTATATTTTGTAAATATGTTTCAAGCATAAAGGATCAGGTGTTACACAGGGTAGCAAAACTGACTGCATATTCACAAAATCCTACCCCTGAGACTTCATGGTGAGGAATGTATGAATTATATTACACAAATTATGCCATCACATAATTTTGTCTATTAACCTCAAGGGGATGTTATGGCATGGAGATTTTTGACAGGTTGTCATATTTCAATCCAAGTTATAACACATTCTGACACTCTAAAAATTTTGAGTTAATATGCCAGAAATAGACAGTGACCATTACTGATGGTCTTGTCTTTTCGAAAGTAAATTCATTCCTCAGGGTCATAGCATCACATCTCAGCAATGAGATTTCAACACTGGTTTTGATCCAGGTCAATGAATAAGATATCATGCATCCAGGCTTCCACAGAAATAATGAATGCATTGGGGGTTTTCTCCCTTGGCTACCAGCTTCTTTTTCACCTCCACCTCCCAATAGTTTAAGGAGAGAAACAATGGCAAAATTCTAGAGTTAGGACAGAATGATTTCTTAATCAAAATCGAATTCTCCTTGGAAGTCAGGCTTAAGACAAGTGAAAAACAAAACAACAACAATAAATTCATGAACTGTGTTGTGTGGTTTTGGTTACATTAATATAAAATGAAGAGTAAGTGGCAATTTAGAGTATTTCTATGCAACTAAACTGTACTTTATGTGGTAAGCAGTATAATACCACTGCCACCTCCCCAAAAATGTTCACATCCCAAACCCCAGGTCTGTGACTTTGCAGATATAATTAACTTAAGGACAGTGAGATGGGCAGAGTATCCTGGGTTAGCCACTTGGGCTCAAGGCAGAAGAGTAGGAGAGAGATGTAACTGTGGAAGATGTAACAGATGTAACTGGTCACAGAGATGAGCCAGTGTTTCCTTTGAAGATGGATAAAGAAGGCCAAGAACCAAGGAATGTAGCAGCTTCTTTGAAATCGAAAAAGGCAAGAAAATGATTCGCCCATAGAGGCTCCAGAAAAAAAAGCAACTATGCTTCCACCTTGACTGCAGCCCGGTGAGAGCCGGGTTGGACTCTAATACACAGATCTGGAAGATGGCGCATTTATATTGTTTTAAGCAACACAGTCTGTGGTAATGTGTTATGGCAGCAAAAGAACACAAGTGTACTTTACCTGCAGGATGATGTAATCTCTAAGAAGGCATGCCTTTTGATCTGCATGCTGCTCATTGCCAAAGCCTAGAATAATGAAATAGTGTTTGGTCCATAATACACACTTAGTACACATCCTTTGAATGAAATATTAAAATAAGCCTTTATATTTTACCCAAACAGTTCCTGTAAAATACTTACACTCACTCTCACAACCATCTTGTTTCTTATATTTAGATATCTTGAATGCTATAGATACAGAAATATTTAGTAACTTCTTCAAGACGATCTAGCTCTTTAGAGGTATGGTCAAGGCTTGAGACAAGGTCATCTGACATTCAATCCAGTGACCTTTTCACTGCATGATAACATGGCTACCCAGCTGCAGTTTCTAAAAGAAACGAAATGGATTGACCAACAGAACCCTATTGTTAGCTCAATCTGTTTCAAGGAATGTGTCTATAAAACAGGCTAACATTCTGATTCCATTTGACTTTGAAGATAATTTATAGTAGGAATAAAATGACAACATCACAACTTAAAAGAAATGTCCTGCCATTCTACTTAGAAATCTCATCAAAGGGAGAAAGTGCCCCAGGTTCTCTCTCCAGAGCACAAGCATTATTTTTTGTGGTAGTTCCTAGAGCCAGGCAGTAGGGGTGTAGCAGCCACAGCTCTGCTGAAGACTGCCACGGACGTCCTCACCAGGGGCAGACAAGCCTGCTGTCCCAAATCAGGCCTCCACAGTACACAGGAACCCTACTTGGATCTTCTTAGATGGTTGTATCAGTCTACTGCAGCATAACATGAAGTCCTAAAACGTACTTAAACAGCAATAATCAGTATTTCTCATGGTTTCTATAGGTCATTTATTCAGAAAGGGCACAATGGGAATGGCTTGTTTCTGTTCCACAACATCTAGGACCTCCGCTGGACAATTTAAGGGGCTGGAGGCTGCAGTCATCTGTAGGCTTGACGGGGGCTGGAGGTTCTTCTAATGTGGCTCCCTCACATGACTAGAAAGCTAGTGCTGAATGTTGGCAGAATTTCCTTTCCACATGGGCTTCTCTATAGTTTGCTCCCCATCATGGATGGCATCAACTTCTTCTAGAGTGAATAATCTAAGAGACCAGAGCTGAGCTGAAACACATTTTATTAACTGGAGCCACATACCATCATTTACACAATATTCCATTGGTCACAAACATAGCCCTGATTCAACCTGAAAAATTACACAGAGGCATGAACACCAGGAGAGAAATGTTATTGGGGACCATCTTGGAAGCTGGCTGTCACATTGACAGAATCAAACCACTTTGCTCTTAGGAAATATCTTTACAAGTCCTAGAGCCAACATGATCGCCTACTCTGCTAAAACAGAGTGATGACAATTGTGTGCCTTGTCAACTTAGGTTTCCAAGAGAAACAGTCCTTTCTCGCTCCCCATCTCCATTTCCCACGCACTCCACAGGAAGTAATTTCCCTCCTATGAGGAGAAAACTGAATATTAATTATTAAAGTAGGCTAGATAGGAGAAGGATTGACCATAACAAATAAAACTCTAGATTTCAGTATCTTAATATGATATGTTTTTCTTCTTTTAATTGATGTTGTAGAGAGCAATGAAGGTTGGTGGTTCTGCTGGGTGTCACACAAGTGATGAATCAAGGGTCCATCTTCTGTAAATGGCCATATTGTCACTGGGAAAGAGGAAACAAGAGTGTGGAGGGTTGTCCAGGGTGACTTATGGTCAGACCTGAAGGAAGTGGACATCATTTTTACTGGAGCTCAGTCTCATAGACCCAATGTAACTGTAAGGAAAATTAGGAACTATAGTTCTTCACAGTGCCTGGGAGAAGTAAATATGATCAGTAGGAATCTAGACAGCCCACTAATATTTCCATGCCATACTGAGCGACCTAAGTCAGTCCACTCTTTTTTAAAAATATGTTTTAGTTGATGTTAATTCTCTGCTTTCAAACTATTACTCAGGATAAAGACTAAGCTACTTAGCGAGGCATCCCAGATCCCTGACGACTGGCTCTAACTACTTCCCGGGCTACAGCTCCCCACCCCCACCCCCCACTCCCTTCTTCACATCTCCCCTCCCATGCCCTCTGGCCCACTGCTTCACGTGAACATTAGGTTCCAGTCCTGGCTCTCAGTTGCCTAATGACTTTTAGCAAGTGCTTTAACCTCTCTAAGCCTCAGTGTCATCATTCATAAAATGCAGAATAACACCCACCTCAGATTTGTTATAAAGATTAAATGAGAAAATATACGTAAAGCACAGCACCTGGAGCATAGAAGTGACTCAATAAATTCTGCTTGTTTAGTTAATGATTTTTCTTCCATGTTTGCTATGGGGTGACATCAACATTCTTTTTTTCTTTTTTTGTCCTCACCTGAGGACAGTTTTAACATTTATCTTTAGATAGAGCAGGAGGGAGAGAGGGGGGAAGAGAGAGAGAGAAACATCAATGTGAGAGAGACACATCGACTGGTTGCCACCCACATGACCCAACCGGGGCCAGGGACCAACTGCAACAGAGGTACATGCCCCTAGCAAGAACCAAACCCGGGACTCTCTGGTCCATGGGCCGATGCTCTAACCGCTGAGCCAAACTGGTCAGGGCGAAATCAACATTCATGACGAAGAAGAATTATATACCACATTAATTGTTACTATTAGTATAAATTACCTATTTGGAGAGAAAGTTTGACAGAGTGATTGAAACTTGGATTCAAGTTCAGTCTTACTTAGAACTAATCCCAGGCTTTACCACTTTCTTGCTTTGTGGGTTTGGAAAGTTATTCAGCCTTTTGGAATCTCAGTTTTCAGACCTGTTAAATCTCTTAAGGAAAGATAATAATTATACTTATTTTGTAATAGTTTTGTGAGGATCAATTGAAATTACATATGTAAAATACTTTTTAGTTTCTGGTTCATAGTAAATTGCTTAATAAAGAATAGCCATTATTATTTTTACTACTACATTTAATAAATTCTTACTGTGGGTCAAATACTATGCTAGAGGCTTTGACCTTAAAATAGTCTCCTTTTTTAGTGAAAAAAAAAAAAAAAAGTGAGCTACCAAAAGTTAAGTAACTTTCCCAAGATCATACCATTATTACATTGAAGTTGAGACTTAAAGACGAGAGTCTGACCCTGGTATCTGTGCACTTTCCATTATATCACTCTATCTCCCAAATTCTATGTGCATTTCTCCAAAAGTATGTCTCCTCAGTGGGGGTATTTAAACGTAATGTATAGGTGCATCCTTGCTATGACTTTACTTCTAAAATTAGAGTGAGTGTAAAATCTAGAGTACAAACACACTCCACTGTAGCATGACTTCCAAGGGACCCACCCTGATGTATCCCTGGAGGCATTGCCCATGGATGCCAGACCAGCTTGCCAGCCCTCCCATGAAGAAACCAAGGGGTATCATGGGCCCTTTCCAGTTTGGTTGGTGTTTAAACTGTTTTAAGAAGCAACCCGAGTTCTCTCTGAACTTGTTATTTAGGGAAACTACACTTGTCCTGCCATGAGCTATGTTTTGTCAAGACCTGTCCGCTGAAGCATTTCAAGGCCGATAGTACAGCCAGCATTCTCGTGTGCAATCTTAACCATCAGTGGCTCAAACCCTTAAAAAATCCTGTGTTTAAGACATCATGTGTTTCCGAGTATTCATTTTATTTTGTTTTGGCCTAAGCTGGTCAAAATACATGTTAAGATATAAAACATTTCAAAAGGTAGTCTATGACATACCAGAGGATTTCTAATCCCAGCAATGACCCACAACCTCTGGGTGTTGGTCCATTGTTGCAGATGAATTGATAGGTAAAAGTTACCTACCCATCCTTCCATCCAACTTCAAGTATAACTCCCTCTTTAAGATCTCTTTGGCGATCCCCAGTGCTCAGTGACTGCCTGTGAACTCACACTGCTCATCCACACTTAGTCACATAGTGGCTTCTGATAGTATTCATTCAATCAGTATTTATTGAGCACTTACTCTATGCCAGATAGTGTTCTAGATGCTAAGGGTATGTCGGTAAGTCAGACGAAATCCCCTACCTTCCTGGAATTTACACTTTAGGAAAAGAGGCAGACACCAAATACATAGATATTTATAAATGTCAGTAGAAAAAGAAAGCTGGGTAGAGCGAAAAGATTTATGGAGTGAGAGAGAGCCATTTTAACAGAGTTGTCAGGAAAGGCCTCTATAAAGAAGTATTATTTAGCCAAGACTGAAGTAAAGTTACGCTGTGTGAATACCGGGGTGAAGAATGTTGAAAGCAGAGAGAAGAGCTCTAGATGTTCACATGTATGGTGTGCTCAAGAAACATAACAGAAGTAAGTATGGCTGAAGCCCGGTGCAGGATGGGAAGATGAGTAGATGATTAAGTCAGAAAAAGAAACAAAGGTAAAAGCAAGTTCAATTGTTGTATTTTATTCTAGAATTAAAGGTACCCCATTGGAGAATTGAAAGCAGGGAACGGAGAGGATATAGTACATACACTTTAACAATCACTCTGATGATTATGTTTAAAAAAATGGGTCCAGGGACACTGGCAACACTGGAAACTGGAGACGGGTTGGGCAGTAGTACAGTGGTTCAATGAAAAGATAGAGGTATAGCCCTGGCCAGTTTGGCTCAGCGGTTAGAGCGTCAGCCTGCGGTCCGGAGAGACCCGGGTTCGGTTCCCGCTAAGGGCACGTACCTCGGTTGCAGTTTGTCCCCGGCCCTGGTTGGTCGTGCGGGTGGCAGCCACTCGATGTGTCCCTTCACGTCGATGTTTCTCTCTCTCTCTCCCTTCCTCTCTCTCCCTCCCACTCTATCTGTACAAAAAATGGAAAAATGTCCTCGGGTGAGGATAAAAAAAAAAAAAAAAAAGATAGAGGTATAAACTCAGTTTACCTAATGCTGCCTCAATTTTCAGTTTTATTGAAATACACTTGACTTACAGCACTGTATAAATTTGAGGAGTACATCATAACAAATTAATTTACATATATAGTGAAATTATTACCACAAATTTAATTAACACCTGTCAGATACAAAAAATTGTGTTTGTTTTTTTTTCCCTTGTGATGAGAACTTTTAGGATCTACTCTCTTAACAACTTTCCAATACACCATACACCATTTTTATCTATAATCATCAAGTTGTACACTACATCCCCAGTATTTATTTATCTTATAACTGCAAGCTTGTATTTTTTGACCATCTTTATCCAATTACCCCACCCTTTATCCCCCATCTCTAGTAAGCACAGATTGATCTTTTTTTCTATGAGTTTGATTTTTTTGAGATTTCATATATAAGTGAGATCATATAGTATTTCTCTTTCTCTGACTTATTTTGCTCAGTATCATGCCCTCAAGGTTTTTCTATGTTCTTGCAAATGGCAGGATTTCCTTCTTTTTTATGGCTGAGTAATATTCCATTATGTGTATATATACACCGCAACCTCTTTCTCCACTCATTTTTCACTAGACACTTAGGTTGTTTCCACATCTTGGCGTTGTAAATAACACTGACATGAACACGAAGATGCTGATATCAATTTGACATGGTGTTTTTGTTTTTATCAGATACAATCCCAAAAACAGAATTTCTGGGTCATATGGTAGTTCTATTTTAAATTTTTTGAGGAGTTTAACACTGTTCTTTGAGTCCAATGTTGCTTGTGATGGTTTATGGGGTATTTTGCTTTATTCCAAAGTGAGATTGCAAGTAATTGCCAACTGAGATGAGATGGGGGAGAGGAGTAGAGAGGAACAGGACATTGGTGGAAATCAAAGGCAGGGATTGGAACAGTTGCCCCAAATGATATTTCTAAGTACTCCTCAGAGCATTTGGAACAAAGCTGTGCTCAAGACAGAACTCAATGTGCACTAGTTAAAAAAATAACATAGGATTTCAACAAGAACATTGGAAGATGGGTTAGCATAACCTTGGGTGCTGCTTGCACGGCAAGTAGAATTTTCAGTGCATGAAACATCCTTTGGAGACAAATATGCAGTTGTGTTGTGGCTGGACCTGTACATGCTGAAGAATGCTGGTGGGCTAGGGAGTGCGGGCTCCAGAAAATCAGTATAGGGCAGACCTAGCAAAAGAAATATGATTGGAGGTAGAGATTACAAAACTATACTTTTTAAATGTAAAACTATTTATTTCAATATATATATATACATTAAGAATTTATACATTTTTCATATTCTTAAATGATGTCACATAACACAAGCTGATTGCCTTTTTAGGTGCTGGCTTCCTTCTTTCTCATGCTCTCTCTTCCTCTGCTCCTTCTCCTCCCTTCCTCCACCCACATTCCTCCACTGCAGCCCCTGCCAGCTCCCTGTACCTGAGCTAAAACAACAATTCCTTCTTTTCACTTTTTTTTTTTTTTTTTTTTTTACCAACGCCGTAAGATCACTTATAATCATGCAACACATATGTTTATCTGTGTGTCTGTTTGGCTTATATGGCATAATGTACATCTTGCTTTGCCATTTGCCATGGACTCATAAAAATCCCTCCAAGTCAACTTTTTTTTTTAATCCTCACTCAAGGATATTTTTCCATTTATCTTCAGATAGAGTAGGAGGAGGAGGAGAGAAACATCGATGTGAGACACATCTATTGGTTGCCTCCTGCACGACCTTGACCAGGGCAGGGAACAAACCGCAACCGAGGTACATGCCCTTGACTGGAATCAAACCTGAGACTCCGGTCCGCAGGTCGATGCTCTAACTGCTGAGCCAAATCAGCCAGGGCAACTAGTTCATTCTTTTTAATGAATACATAAAATTGCATGGTACAGATGTATCATAATACAGTCTGCCATTCTTCTGTCTAAAATCAATGTGGTCTTGGTTAAAATGTTCTGTCTTTCCTCTAGACTGGACATGTAGTCTATAATTTTATACTAGAATATTTATTATTTCATTAAAAAATATTTAAGGCTATTAATTCATGAGAATGTTCATTTTGGATATCCGGATTGATAGCCATTTGTGACACCACTACTTATTAAGTAAACTATAGTTTCTTTCTGAATGCATTGTATATTGTTCTAACAAATTATATGTTCATAGAATAGTAATATTTCTTGTAGACTAGCCTATTTATTTACTGTTATGCTGTTACCATATTTACCTGATTACTATAATTACAGAATGCATTGTGATGTTGGCTAAGGCAAGTCTTCCCTCACTATTCTTCTTTTTATACTATTCTTGACTATTGTCATGTATTTATTCTTCCTTTAGATCATTTATAGAACTCTCTTCCAATCCTAAGATTCTAATTGTAGTTACATTAAAGGCACATACGTTAGAACTTACCTATGACATTATCTTCTCATTAAAAATGATGGGTATATTTTTCCATTTGTTCTAATGCTGTCCTTGGACAGGATTTTATACTTTCATCAGTACATTTTCTGAGTCTTTCTTATTTAGGTTACCCTTAAGTGTTTCATGATCTCTCAGATCTTGTCTTGAAGCTACTTTGCATAAGGAGCTTGCCCTTGTTCTTACATGTATTTATTTGGGTAACTTAGGGGAAGTACTGATGGGAGCAGAGGTGGAGAGAAAGCCTTCCAAGGCACCCCTTGGCACTTCACTTGCCTGGGTCTCTCCGAAGCTACTGGGTTTTTAAGCACAAAAGGGAAAATTAAGCAGTGTTGTCTGTCCTGAGTATCTGCTCTGTTCGGCTTTGATCATAGTCATTTTGAGTTTCTAATTATTGTCATTTCAAATTCATGTACCATGTGTGGTCTCTGTGTTTTCACACAGGTGGTGCTCAGGGAATTATGCCAAATGGGGCTTTGGGCATTTTTATTTAAAGAGTTATTGTGGGGCAGAAAAGGAGTAGGAACACATATACAAACATTAATAATATTTCTATGGTAAAAAAATTCAAATATTTACCATAGATTTTCCTAGATATGTAGACTAACTATAATGGCAAAAATAAAAATTCACTCATTAGCTATGACTCTAAATTCCTGTGCATAAATATGCTTTGTTTTTTATTTGTTAGGCACCTGTGCTAATAAAATCCCTAGATTCTGAGTTTGATAGCAGTGTTAATAAAAGTAAGATTATAGAAGCAGCAATAAAACTTATCATGCATGATTAAGTATGGAGAGGCAAATTAATGTGGCACTGGTTTGACAGAAAATTCCCCTTTGTTATGCGTATATGCCTGTATTTTGTACCAATGGTTTTTTTGATTCCCTAGTTTAATCATGCCTTTAAGCGGATGAGCTACATGCTGATGATAGACTATCAAACTTGAGATGTTTGCTCAGGAAATACATCGAGGTCGGAGCAGGCAGAGTCCCAAGCTGCCTGTGGCGTTCACACAGAAACGAAAGCCTAATATTTTGCAAAGCAATAGATTCTTCTAAGTTTGAAATAGCTTTTAAAGAAAAATTCTAATTTTAGTACTTTACTAGCAGAAGAGAATATATTTTTACACCTGCAACTTGAGATTGAAAAAATAAAGTCTTCTTTATTATCAGTTAAATAAAACTGATAGCAAACTATACATCCCATGGTTTCCCCCAGATGTCCATCTTTTATTTCATGAATAGATTGGGGGGAGCACAGAAATTTGGAGACAAAGTAGGCAGTCTTCTATGAGACAGCAGGAAATTCAGAACAACCATAGAATATAACTTCCCTGTTTTTTGAGATGATCAAGATGCTTATTAGCAGCATGAAATGTGCGGTTAAATTATGTTTGGAATATAGTAATTTTCCAAGTTTATATCATTATGGTATAATGATGATAAAACAGAATTAATGAGAGGATAGAAACTTATGTTTATATATAATGTACCATGCAGCTACCTGAAGATGAATGGATAGACCTACTGGTTACCTGCTTCAAAGTTTTGACAGTTATGCTATATTCTGTTATAAAATAAACAGTGTCCATATAAACTTTTGTCTTATCCAAATGTGTTTTTTCTAGTTCCTTTCCCAGATGCACTGAGCAAAGACATCTTAGTCAATGTCAGCTCTCAGGAAATGAAGGAGACGATCTAGGTTAATGAATGGCCAGTTTCAGTCCAATTTATTTGTGGGAAAACGACAAATCTTTCTCTGCATTTACATCTGCAATAATACTTTGAATTTACTTTGATTACTCTCATTTGATTTGCATCAGTAACACAGGATTTTTCTGGATTCCATGAAAAACTTCACTCTTATGTTTTTACCCGCTATAAATTGTTTCATAATTGGGAAATGATGGTACATATCTCAGAAGAGGAAACCATTCTTGAATCGGTAGGGCTCACTGACAAAGTTTCCATCCAACTCAAGTTTAATTCTGATGAATTGCTTCTTCTGGGGAAGAAGTATCTCCATTTTAATTTAGGGGGAGAGACGGCCAAGAATGAGTGTCTAAGTGTGGGCACACAAGTACTAATGAAGGTTATAGCAGGCGGTAATGACATTTCTACATGGCAAACACTACATTCTACACAGCAGTCCAGAACTCCTGACTGGACTCTAGAATTCACACAGAAATAGCCCAGAACCAGAAATGTCTTTTGAAAAGAGAAGCATTTCCAGCCGAGTTCTTCCAAGTCAAAACCTTTGTAAGGACAATCAGGACAATTTTGAGAGTGAAAAGGGGAATGTTATAATTACACCTGAACATCAGACAAAGCCAAGAATGTCTCAGACAAGACAAGCCTATCGATCGTGGCAAAATCATCAACAGTGAGACTTTTCTCTGAGTGGAACTGTTCTTACCAAGCTGCCCTGAATCTTTCTCTGGTACAGGAAATCTTTGTTGTCAACACGGTGGTCATTATACCTCTAAATCATAATGGATAACAGTTATTAGGTACTTATCCTGTACTGTTAGCACACATACATTTTAACACTGGGCTGAGAATGTTTACATGCACTATCTCATTTCATCCCCACTTGCTCCTTCATCCTTACTTTACAGCTGAGAAAACAGAAGCACAGACAAATTAAGTGAAATACCAATGACTGCAACTTTATTAAGTGGCAAAGCCCAGATCTGAATACAGTTTGACTTTGTAATCTACACTGTTAAAAAATAAATGTTATTCTTTCATCACAGTTGTCTTTATACTTTAGAATCACAATTGTTCATGAGTTCTCCTTCCTCTGCTCACATGTAGTCAGCTGTAGTCTCTCTCTGTGGTCTTTTCTGCTGAGGTCAGGTAAATGAGGTCAGAGGTAAATCAGAACATTCAAAAATAGATGGGGGAGAGTTTCCAGACAGACAAACAGGCATGCAAAGGGAAGGAGCAAAGCATTCAGTGTGTAACTTTATGAGCAGTGAAGAGTTTCAGGACCATGTAACAAGAGACGGGCACAGAAAGCTCACAGATCCGAAATCAGAAGGATCGCAAAGGTAGTGACCAGAAAGAGTATGTGTCAAATCCATTACATTCCTGCTAGACACTCATTTTTTAAAAAATAGGTTTTTATTGATTTTTTTTGGAAAGAGAGGAAGGGAGAGAGAGAAACATGGATGTGAGAGAGAAACATGGATCCGCTGCCTCCTGCGCACCCCCTATTGGGGATCGAGTCCACAACCCGGGCATGTGCCCTGACTGGGAATTGAACCGGAACCTCTCAGTCCATGGGACGACAATCCACTGAGCCACACAGGTTGGGCAAGACATTCTTTATGAATCTTCAATTCACATATGCTAACTCAAGATGATTTATAGGAGTTAGGGCTACCAGTGGATGGGTTTCTATATCCAGTATGAGTTTAAATATAAATAATTAATTATTGGAATTTGAGTTATCATAATTACTAAAGAATGGAAGAAATATCAAGTTATTTGCAAAAAACCATTTTTAATGTAGTAAGGTAATATATCATACTTGTCCATAGGAAAGCAAAGCTACCCTTGTAAATGGAATCATTTTCCTCTTTCTCCCACTTTCCTCCCTTCCCTGTGCCTCTCTCCTAAACTTTACTCACCTGATAGATTCAGGAACACCTTTCAGTCCTTCAGTATCTCCTTGAGAAGCATCTCATGCCAATAAACAGCAAATTTCTCATGGAAACTTTTCTTTTAAATGGATAAAATCTGAAGACATAGTAAAATTGTAATTGAAGTAATTCTAGACATGAACCAGGAGCCAAAGCTTCACTTCAATCGGGCACTAAGCGTGGTTCACAGCCTCTAGGATCCAGATCCTAAAATCATCTGGATAGTGTCCAGCGGGGTCTCAGTACTCAGAGGAGTAACTTGCTTGGCAGTTAAAATGCATTCACTTGCTCTCTAACTCTCTCCTCCCCTCAAGTTCACTCGACATTCACAAACTCAGATCTTGTGGTCTTTTGAGGATTTTAAAATAGAAGAGCTTTGAGGGTGTGTGTGTTTGTGTAGCAAATTATGCTGTAATGCTATAGTCAAACAAACTGTGTGAGAGGCATACCAGTCAACGGATTTAGCAAAGAAATCATTGTACTTGGGAGATTGTACCTTGATGCTTTCCACAGTTTCTTCAATGTGTGTTTTTTGGATAATTTTTTTTTCCTGGCCTTTTGTTTCTTGCTGAAAACTCATTCTCAAACTCTTATGGACTCTCATTCTAGAACAGAATATAATCCTTACAAAGATTAGCATTAATATTCAAGACAGCAATAAACACTGCTCCACTGATAACCTATGTGGAGCCCACTAATGGAGAAAGAGATGAGTTTAATTTTCACTATATTTTTAAAATATAGATAGCTCATGCTAATCCAAATAAACATGCAAACATTTTGCAGCTCTACTAGTTTTAATCCTTAGCATAAGAGATAGAAGAAGGCAGCAGGGTTTGGCAAACAGTAGAGAATAAATAAACAAAAAGTGTCATATTTCTTTTTTGGCTTTTCATAGCTATTATCTTCAAGCATATTATTGGGATACTACCATCACTGCTTTAATGAAGAATTAAGTGGGCAAAACATGATGCTAGTTCCATTCTGAAGAACACAGCTGCCCATCCTCACCTTCAATCCCAAGACAGTTGGCCACTGAGCCTATACAATTGATGAATGCTTGCTTTGTGTCAGGTACTGTTTGGGAACTGAAAATACAAAGCTGAGTGAGATTTTGCAAGTTTCTGCCCTAAATAGAGGTTAAGATAGTGGAGGACAGAAGATGGCAGAGGGTGGGGTGAAGGTGGTATCAATACATATGTCAAGCATTCCAAAAGACAAACCAACATTCAAAATTATTTGCTATTAGGGAAAAGAAGATTGCAACAACAAAAGTAGCAAGCACTGCATATGTATTAGAATGGCTAAACCTTTTTTTTTTAATTTTGTAACTTTAAAAAAAATGTTTATATTGATTTTTTAGAGAGAGAAAAAAGGAGAGAGAGCTAGAAACATCAAGTGAGAGAGAAACATTAAGTGGCTGCCTCCTGCACAATCCAGGCATGTGCCCTGACAGGGAATTGAACCGGGACTTCTCAGTCCATGGGAGGTCCATGCTTAATCCACTGAGCCACACTGGCCAGGCAGAATGGCTAAAACTTTTTAAATGACAATGCCAATTGCTGGTGAAGATGTGGAACCAAAGGAACTCACAGTCATTGCTGGTAGGAATGCAAAATGGTACAGTCACTTTGGACAATAGTTTAGCAGTTTCTTAAAGACCTAACTACTCTTATCTAGCAGCTGCACTCCTAAATATGTACTTGAATTGGCTTCAAAACGTAGGTCTACACAAACCCTAGTACATGTGAATGTTAATAGCAGGTTATTCATAATGGCCAAAATCTGGAAGCAACTGAGATGTCCTCCAACAGGTGAAGGGTAAGGAAGGGTATATCCACACATACATAATACAATATTTAGTCTTTAAAAGAACGAGCTAACAAGCCATGCAAAAACATAAATTTATATCACTAAGTATTTATCACTAAGTGAAAGAAGCTAGTCTGAAAAAAAAATCACATTTTGTATGATTCTATTTATATAACATTTTGGAAGAGGAAAAACTATAGAGATGGTGCCCGGCCAGTGTGGCTAAGTGGTTCAGTGTCAACCCATGCACCAAGAGGTCACCAGTTCAATTCCTGGTCAGGGCACATGCCCAGGTGGTGGGCCTAATTCCCAGTGGGGGGCATGCAGAAGGCGGCCAATCAATGTTCTCTCTCACTGATGTTTGTGTCTCTCTCTCCCTCTCCCTTCTTTCTCTAAAATAGATTTCTAAAAAATATAGAGATGGTATATATTAGAGATGGCTCTGTAAATGTCAAGTAGTTCTTAAACAAAAAGCTTACAGGGGAAAATTTCTTGAAAGAGGAATAGATAAGTTTGGAAAAAAGATGATAATTCATTTCTGGACTAATTACATCTAAAGTACTATGAAACATCTAGGTAGAGATGTTCCAGGTCTGATCAAGTTACAGCAAGGCCTTCAAAGTTAGGTGTCAATTAAAAAAAAAAAAAAAATCATTATAAGCAGAATTCAATAACTTAAGATAGCTGATATTGAGCAATCATGCTATAAATTTGTGAAAATTTTTACTTTCATCTTGATTCAGTAATATCCCCACTCAAAATACTTGGCATTTAATGACTTAAACTTCAAATGACATATGCCATCTATAAGTTCAGTTTACTTCAGTTTTCACATGTTGTACCTTGTCTTACCATCTACATTATACTTCCCTGAAAGCAAAAACTATGGAAACTTACCAGTGTATGCCTCCATACCCCAGTGCCTTGCAAACACTAAATCTATAATGGGCACCCAATAAGTTCTATGAAAATAATAAGTTAAGTTTTGGATAGACGGATAGACAGGTGGAGATGGATGGATAGATAAATATATTCTCTAGAACTCCATTTCTTTATACAGGATAGTTGTGTCAATCTGTAAGACAATTATGAACAATAATTTTATCTGGTCAGAGTTCATGTGAATTTGCAGACCCTGTTATAATCAACGAGACAGACCAAATTTCTCAAACACATTCGAGATCCCTATCCCTAGAGGTGGATCAAATGAAAACCAGATTTTGGATTGTGGTTGTTAGCAGTTGAATTGTGTCCCCTAAATAAGATAAGTTGAAATCCTAACCCCTAGTACCTCAGAATACAACCTTATTTGGAAATAGGTTCTTTGCAGAGGTAATCAAGTTAAAATAAGCTCATTAGGGTGAGCCCTAATTCAATATGATTGGTGTCCTTATAACATGGGGGGGGGGGTTGTAGGGGAGGGCTGGATACAGCCATTGAAGGGCACAGGGAGAAGACCATTATCTATAAGGTAAGAAACGTCTGAGGCTACCAGAATTTAGGAGGGAAGCATGGAACAGATCATTTCCTAGCACCTCAGAGGAACATGACTGCAGATTTGGGGCTTTGAGCCTCCAGAATTGTGAGACGATGAATTTCTTTTTTCAAAGCCCCCAAGGTTGTGGCACTTTGTTACCGGAGCCCTAGCAACTTTAACACAATGGTGAACAAGATATTTCAGTGGGGGAGGGGAATGTCTAAATGCACGTGTGTTGCCTGTTTTCTTTACTATGAGAAAAACCTCTGATCTTTTCATAGAAAACCGAAAATAAGAAGCTTTAGAGAAACTCACAACGCACAGACCTCGCCAGTTCTGAGGAGAGAAATCTGAGACATCACGCAGATAACCCATTCAAGGCATTCTGCTGCCAAGGAAAAAAAAGGGGTGGCCGGTGGAAGTCAATATGGGGTCCTGAGAAGGCTTGTTTTAGAGTATGCTTGTAGGCTAATAAGAATATCCAGGAGAGCCCTGGTCAGTTTGCTCCTTGGTTAGCGCGTGGGCCGGCAGACCAGAGAGACCCCGGTTGGTTCCTGCAAAGGGCAGGTACCTTGGTTGCAGTTTGTCCCCGCCCTCAGTTGGGGTCGTGTGGGTGGCGGCCAGTCGATGTATCTGTCTCTCCCTCTTGCTCTATCTGTAGATAAATGCAAAAAAAAAATATCCTCGGGTGAAGATAAAATAATAATAATAATAATATCCAGGAGACAGGGTAAAGAAGAGAATTGCATGTGTGACATCCTTGCCTCGGTGAGATGGACTGGGGCCCAGAGCAGGGGTGGGAGCCTAGACTGTGTACAGTCAAAATGATTTTCTTTCTCTCTTCTTCACACTTCTGAAACATTTTTTTAAATTACCGAAACACAATAATAAAACTTGCCAAAGAGAGGAATTAGAGGTGATTAATCTTATTATAAAAGAGCCTTTTAAAGAGTAAGCTCCCCTAGTGCATTTAAAGGATTTTCAATATTGAATTTGCACTCCGCTTTGTACGGAGCAGTTCTACTGTGTAACTCGGGGTACATCTGTATACAATTATGCAGCACAGAAGTACAGAGACATGTGGCTACACCGTTATGCCTATAGTTTTGTAACTTAGGGTATAATGTAGGGTGTTCTCCTAAAGACTGAGACTTTAATAATTTGGGGAGATGGTTCTGTTTCATTTTATCATGGCAAGACTGTGATGTGCAGCTTGCTGATATGTTAGCATGTTTTCGCTTGACTGGATGTTGCAGCTGTCTGGGAATATTTTTTTTTTCATAAATTAATAAGCTCAAATGTAATTTTGGTCTCCTTCCCTGCCTCTGCGCTTTTATGTATTTTGCACAAGTGCCTCAATGTTCCATTCTATTTTAACTATAAAATATAATAATGCATTAAAGGGGGGTGGTAACGTTTACCGTCAAGTTATAGTTTTTCCACTTTGCTTTCCAAATCCATTTAAGTTAGCAGCACAAAGCATAGTTCCTTTATAATGCCATGTTCATAGCAAGAGCACATAAATATTTCATCCACCAAACCGGTTCATAAAGAAAACGTAATAGGAAGGGATATTTTAGGTAACATCAGTACATATGTGTAAACCTTATATAACTTAGGCCGTAAATTACAGGATATCAAACTCTTGGTGCTGAGAAGTTCATACAAACTTCTTAATAGATCAGAAGGAAAGTCTCTGCTGGCAACTCCTCCCTGTGATTATGATATTGGTGGAGTTCGCGCTTTATCCACAAGAACATGGAGTTTAATTAAATTACAGTTTTATATAATATGAAGAAAAAGGTAAATGTGAAAAATTTAGCCAATCATCTAAATCTTGACTATTTAATGATAGACATCATCTAAATGTGGCTACTGAACACTTAAAAATGTGGCTACTCTTAATTGAGTTGTGCTATAAGTGTAAAATAGACACTCAATTTTCGAGTCGCAGAATGCAAAATATCTCAGTGAAACTTTTTTACAGTCATTACATGTTGTAATGATATTTTGGATATATTGGATTAAATAATACCTTTTATTGAAATTAATTCCATCTGTTTCTTTTTGCCCTTTTAAATGGGGCTATGAGAAAATTTAAATGACATATATGGCTTGCAATTGTATCTATAGGATAATGCTGCTCTGGATATTTCCAAATGTTACCTGCTTTCTAATCCATAGGGAGAAAAATAGCTACTTGCTTCTCTGCCATATATAGTTTGCATGCTATTGTGACAAAGGTCACAGATTATGAAAAGAGTGTCTGCTTCCACATTCTGACTCTACTCCTTTTTTTGTTTTTAAGTCCTCACCTGAGGATATTTTTCCATTTATCTTCAGATAGAGTGGGAGGCGGGGAGAGAGAGAGAAACATTTATGTGAGAGAGATACATGGATCGGATGCCTCCCGCGCCACTCCGACCAGGGCCAGGGATTGAACGGCAACCGAGGCTGAGGAACGTGTCCTTGACTGGAATCCAACCTGCAACTCTGGTCTGTGGGCCGATACTCTAACAGCTGAGCCAAACCAGCCGAGGCCTGACTCTACTTCTTTCTAAAATTATTTTTCTTTATTTATTTTAGAGAGAGAGGAAGTGAAAGGGAGAGAGAGACAGAAACATCAATGAGAAAGAACATCTACTGGCCGCCTCCTGCTCGCCCCCTACTGGGGATTGGACTGACAACCTGGGCATGTGCCCTGACCGGGAATTGAACCGGCAACCGCTTGGTGCATGGGTCAAAACTCAGCTGCTGAGCCACACCAGCCGGGCTCTACTTCTTAATAGTTACTTACCTCTTTGCTGAGCTTTAGTTCTCTCAGCAGGAAAATGAGGATGATAGGGAAACTGCCTCATATAATTTATTATGAGGAATTAATGAGATATTGGGCATAATAATCTTCCAGAGTACCAGCCTCGTGAAGCTTTCTTTTGTTTAGCCAGTAAAACATTTTTAAAAATTTTGAATTTTATTTTCTGTTGGTGAAGGATATCTTCCCCAGTTTAGCCACAAGCTCTGCCATCCTCTATTGTTTATACAATTTGAATTATCCTTGTCCTGGGGACATTTGAATTTATGAAAGTGTCATTGGATTGCTTTTATTTATTTATTTATTTATTTATTTATTTATTTATTTATTTATTTAGAGCAGGAGGGAGAGAGGGAGGAAGAGAGAGAGAAACATCGATGTGAGAGACACATCGACTGGTTGTCACCCACAAGACCCCAACAGGTGCCAGGGACAAGGTACGTGCCCCTAGCATGAACTGAACCCGGGACCCACTGGTCTGCAGGGCGATGCTCTTAACTGTTGAGCCAAACTGGCCAGGGCTGGATTGTTTAAAAAAGCCTCATTTGCCACCATATCAGAGGAATATCAGGCTAATTAAAGATTCTAACCAATCAAAAATGCACTTGGTTCAGTTCCTCCCTCCCTCCCTCCCTTCCTTCCTTCTATAGTCATAATGTTCCTCTTTTATCCTCAGGCACATAACAGTAACATAAATGGCTAGCATTAAGTTATATTATAATAACCCAAAGATATCTGAAGTATTCCCCACCAAACATACCAATGGTGGGTCTTACAGGAAGCCTGAGAGTTAAATCAACTGAAGTTCTTTCCGGTCAAGAGAAGAAAGGAGGAAGCTAATGCTCTAAAGTATTCTAGTAACTTTCATTTAGATGACCAGTGTCTGTTTATGCACAACTGATAACAGAGGCATTGGTGCAGTTAATTACAAGATCCAGGCAGTTTCTGGAACACTGTTGTGAAGCTGGAGATCTGACAGTGCTATTCCCTCACACATGCTTCCTCTTCCTTTATCCTTATCGTGAATACTTGGCAGTACAACCCTCACACAGATGATGTCCCTTTAGACCCAATCCTTAATCTCCTTGAACATTGAATTCCATTAAAAATGACCTCTAAGGCCCTAAATGGCTTGCCACATCCCTTGTCTCTAACTACTTCCCTCCTTCAGTCTCACTGTGCTACAGCCACTCTGGTTCCCTGATTGCTCCTCCAATAGCCCAAGCCTGCTCCCACCTCCAGGCCTTTGCACATATGGTTCCTTCTGCTCAGATGCTCTATCCCTAGATATCCACCTGATGCCCTGGCCTCTAGCCTATGGTCATCTTGTCTAAAACTACAACTAGCACTGAAATTCTAACACAGTCCTTTCTCCCTGCTTTAGTTTTCACATACTATTTATTACTATTGTTTTATATATTTTACATATTTTATTTTTTTAATTATCTATGTTTTAACCAAGAAGGTAAGCTCCTTGAAAGCAAGCATTTTTGTTTATTTTGTTCATTGTTGTATTCTTAAGACTTAGAAAAAATATATACATATATAATAATATATATATATTTTTTAGTTTCTGACCTAGCTTTCTTCTTCTTTTTCCCTTAATTTATTTATTTTTGTTATAGATGTTTCTCCTTTTCCCCCACTAATTTCCCCCTCCCCCTACCTTTCCACCCTTTCCCCAGCTTTGATGTCCCTGACCATTGTTCATGCATACATGCATAAGTTCTGTGGTTTATCTCCCCCCACCCCCTCTTCTGGGGATAGTCAGTCTGTACCCCACTTCCACGTCTCTGGGACTACCCCAGTCCTCAGATTACTATCTTCATTATATTCCACAAATAAGTGAGATCATATGATACTTGTCTTTCTCTGTTTGGCTTGTTTCATTTAGGATGATACTTTCCAAGTCCCACCGTGTCTTCTCAAAGGATAAGAGATCTTTCTTTCTTACCGCTGCGTAGTACTCCATTGTGTATATGTACCACTGCTTTTTTATCCATTCGTCTACGATGGACACTTGGGCTATTTCCAGATCTTAGCTATTGTAAATAGTGCTGCTATGAACATGGGGGTACATATATTCTTTCGGATTGGTGTTTCAGGCTTCTTAGGGTATATTCCCAGAAGTGGGATCACTGGGTCAAATGGAAGTTTAATTTTTAATTTTTTGAGGTAACACCATATTGTTTTCCATAGTGGCTGCACCAGTTTGCATTTCCACCAGCAGTGTAGTAGAGTCCCCTTTTCTCCACACCCTCGCCAACACTTGTTGTTTGATGATTTGTTTTTTTTTGTTTGTTTTTTATTTATTTATTTATTTACTTATTTATTTATTTATTTATTTATTTATTATTATTATTATTATTTTTTTTTTTTTTTATGAATTTTTTATTTATTTTTTTGTTACAGATATTTTACCTTTTTACCCCATTGGCACCCCCCACCCCCACCCCTCCACCCTGTCCCCGGCTTAGTTGTCCATGTCTATTGGTCATGCATACATGCATATAAGTTCGGTGGTTTATCTCTTCCCACCCCCCCACCCCCCATCCCCTCTTCTGAGGGATGTCAGTCTGTGCCCTACTTCCATGTGTCTCGGTCTACTGTATTCCTCAGACTGTTATGTTCATTATATTCCGTATATAAGTGAGATCATGTGGTATTTGTCTTTTTCTGCTTGGCTTCTTTCACTTAGGATAATACTTTCCAGGTCCCTCCATGTCGTCTCAAAGGATAAGAGATCTTTCTTTCTTACCGCTGCATAGTACTCCATTGTGTATATGTACCACAGCTTTTTGATCCATTCGTCTACTGGTGGACACTTGGGCTGTTTCCAGATCTTAGCTATTGTAAATAGTGCTGCTATGAACATGGGGGTACATATATTCTTCCTGATTGGTGTTTCAGGCTTCTTAGGGTATATTCCCAGCAGTGGGATCACTGGGTCAAATGGAAGTTCAATTTTTAATTTTTTGAGGTAGCACCATATTGTTTTCCATAGCGGCTGCACCAGTCTGCATTCCCACCAGCAGTGTATTAGAGTCCCCTTTTCTCCACACCCTCGCCAACACTTGTTGTTTGATGATTTGTTGATGGCGGCCATTCTGACAGGTGTGAGGTGATACCTCATTGTTGTTTTAATTTGCATCTCTCGGATGATTAGTGATGTTGAGCATTTCTTCATATGTCTCTTGGCCATTTGTATGTCCTGTTTGGAGAGGTGTCTATTCAGCTCCTCTGCCCATTTTTTAATTGGGTTCTTTGTCTTCCTTTTGTGGAGTTGTATGAGCTCTCTGTATATATTGGAAATTAACCCCTTATCTGATACATCATTGGCAATGATGCTCTCCCATACAGTGGGTTGCCTTTCCATTTTGATGATCGTTTCTTTTGCTGTGCAGAAGCTTTTTAGTTTGATGTAGTCCCATGTCTTCATTTTCTCCTTTATTTCTGTTGCCTTAGGTGATGTATCAGTGAAAATTCTGCTCCGTATGATGTCCGAAATTTTGTTGCCTACATTTTCTTCTAGAATTTTTATGGATTCACGGGTCACATTTAAGTCTTTTATCCATTTTGAGTTTATTTTTGTGTATGGTGTAAGTTGATGGTCGAGTTTCATTTTTTTGCATGTAGCTGTCCAATTTTCCCAACACCATTTATTAAAGAGGCTGTCTTTACTCCACTGTATGCCCTTGCCACCTTTGTCAAATATTAATTGAGCGTATTGCCTTGGGTCCATTTCTGGGTTTTCAGTTCTGTTCCACTGGTCTATATGCCTGTTCTTGTGCCAGTACCAGGCTGTTTTGGTTACAGTCGCTTTGTAGTATAACCTGATATCTGGTAATGTGATCCCTCCAACTTTGTTCTTCTTTTTCAAGATTGCTGTGGCTATTCGGGGTCTTTTTTGGTTCCATATGAACTTTTGAAGTATTTGTTCTAGTTCTATGAAATATGTCGTTGGTATTTTGATGGGGATTGCATTGAATCTATAGATTGCTTTGGGTAGTATGGACATTTTAATTATGTTAATTCTTCCAATCCATGAACAGGGTATGTTCTTCCACTTTTTTATATCTTCCTCTATTTCTTTTTTCAATGACCTGTAGTTTTCTGCAAATAGGTCCTTTACTTCTTTGGTTAAGTTTATTCCTAGGTATCGTAATTTTTTTGGAGCGATGGTAAATGGGATTGTTTTTTCAGTTTCTCTTTCTGTGAGTTCATCATTGATGTACAAGAATGCCGTCGATTTCTTGACGTTAATTTTGTAACCTGCTACTTTGCCAAATTCATTTATTAAGTCTAATAGATTTTTGATGGAGTCTTTAGGGTTTTCTATGTACAATATCATGTCATCTGCAAATAATGACAGTTTCACTTCCTCCTTTCCAATTTGGATCCCTTTTATTTTTTCTTCATGTCTGATTGCTGTGGCTAAGACTTCCAGTACAATGTTAAACAAGAGTGGCGAAAGTGGACATCCCTGTCTTGTTCCTGTTCTTAATGGAAATGTTTTTAGTTTCTGTCCATTGAGTATGATGTTGGCTGTAGGTCTTTCATATATGGCCTTTATTATGTCGAGATATGATCCCCCTATTCCTACATTGCTGAGCGTTTTTATCAGAAATGGATGCTGGATTTTGTCGAATGCTTTTTCAGCATCTATTGATATGATCATGTGGTTTTTATTCTTCATTTTGTTTATGTGGTGTATCACGTTTATTGATTTGCGAATATTGTACCAGCCTTGCATCCCTGGAATGAATCCCACTTGGTCATGGTGAATAATTTTTTTGATGTATTTCTGGATCCGATTTGCTAGTATTTTGTTCAGGATTTTGGCATCTATGTTCATCAGGGATATTGGCCTGTAGTTTTCTTTCTTCGTAGTGTCTTTTTCTGGTTTTGGAATTAGAATTATGCTGGCCTCATAGAACGTGTTTGGAAGTCTTCCTTCTTCTTGAATTTTTTGAAATAGTTTGAGGAGAATGGGTATTAGTTCTTTTTTGAATGTTCGGTAAAACTCCCCCGTGAAACCATCTGGGCCTGGGCTTTTGTTTGCTGGGAGAGTCTTGATTACCTCTTCAATTTCCTTAGTTGTTATTGGTCTGTTCAAGTTTTCTATCTCTTCCGGGAATAGTTTTGGGAGACTGTGTGTTTCTAGAAATTTGTCCATTTCGCTGAGATTGTCGAATTTGTTGCCATATAGTTGTTCATAGTAGTTGTTAACGATCTTTTGTATTTCCGTGGTGTTGGTTGTTACTTCTCCTCTTTCATTTCTGATTTTGTGTATTTGGGTTCTCTCTCTTTGTTTCTTGGTGAGTCTAGCTAAGGGTCCATCAATCTTGTTTATCTTTTCAAAAAACCAGCTCTTTGTTTCATTGATCCTTTGAATTGTTTTTTTGGTCTCTATGTCATTTATTTCTGCTCTGATCTTTACTATTTCCTTCCTTCTACTTGCTCTGGGGTTTTCTTTTTGTTTGCTTTCTAATTCTTTAAGTTGTGAGGTTAGACAGTCAATTAGAAATTTTTCTTGTTTTTTGAGGTAGGCCTGTAGTGCTATGAACTTCCCTCTCAGAACTGCTTTCGCTGCATCCCATAGATTTTGTGTTGTTGTGTGTTCATTTTCATTGGTTTCCAGGAAGTTTTTGATTTCTTCCTTGATCTCCTCGGTGACCCATTCATTGTTTAATAACATGCTATTTAGCCTCCATGTGTTGAAATGTCTTTGCATGTTCTTGTTGCAATTGATTTCTAGTTTCATGCCATTGTGATCTGAGAAGATGCTTGATATGATTTCAATCTTCTTGAACTTGTAGAGATTTAGTTTGTGTCCTATCATGTGGTCTATCTTTGAGAATGTCCCATGTGCACTTGAGAAGAATGTGTATTCTGTAGTTTTGGGGTGTAATTCTCTGTAGATATCTATTAAATCCATTTGGTCTAGTGCTTCATTTAGAGTCTCTGTTTCCTTGCTAATTTTTTGCCTAGAGGATCTATCCAGTGCTGTCAACGGGGTGTTGAAGTCCCCAGCTATGATTGTATTGTTGTCGATTTCTCCTTGGAAGTCCTCCAGAAGATTTTTAATATATTTTGGTGCTCCTATATTGGGTGCATATATGTTTATCAAGGTTATATCTTCCTGTTGGATAGATCCTTTCAATATTATGTAGTGGCCAGTTTGCATTTCCACCAGCAGTGTAGTAGAGTCCCCTTTTCTCCACACCCTCGCCAACACTTGTTGTTTGATGATTTGTTTTTTTTTGTTTGTTTTTTATTTATTTATTTATTTATTTATTTTTTATTATTATTATTTTTTTTATCCTCACCCGAGGACATTTTTCCTTTTTTTGTTCAGGTAGAGTGGGAGGGAGAGAGAGGAACAGAGAGAGAGAGAGAAACATCGACGTGAAAGGAACACATCGAGTGGCTGCCACCTGCACAACCAACCAGGGCCGGGGACAAACTGCAACCGAGGTACATGCCCTTAGCGGGAACCGAACCCGGGTCTCTCAGGACCACAGGCCGACGCTCTAACCGCTGAGCCAAACCGGCCAGGGCTGATGATTTGTTGATGGCAGTCATTCTGACAGGTGTGAGGTGATATCTCATTGTTGTTTTAATTTGCATCTCTCTGATGATTAGTGGTGTTGAACATGTCTTCATATGTCTCTTAGCCATTTGTATGTCCTGTTTGGAGAGGTGTCTATTTAGTTCCTCTGCCCATTTTATTATTGGATTCCTTGTCTTCCTTTTGTTGGGTTGTATGAGCACTTTATATATATTGGAAATTAACCCCTTATCTGATATAACATTGGCAATTATGCTCTCTCATACAGTGGGTAACCTTTCCATTTTCATGATTGTATCTTTTGCTGTACAGAAGCATTTGAGTTTGAGGTAGTCCCATGTGTTCATTTTCTCCTTTGTTTCTGTAGCCTTAGGTGATATGTCAGTGAAAATTCTGCTGCGTATGATGTCTGATATTTTGTTGCCTACATGTTCTTCTAGGATTTTTATGGATTCAGGAGTCACATTTAAGTCTTTTATCCATTTTGAGTTTATTCTCGTGTAGGGTGTAAGTTGATGGTCTAGTTTTATTTTTTTGCATGTACCTGTCCAATTTTTTCAACACCATATATTAAAGAGGCTGTCTTTACTCCACTGTATGCTCTTGTCACCTTTTTCAAATGTTAATTGAGCATATTGCCTTGGGTCCATTTCTGGGTTCTCTGTTATGTGCCACTGGTCTATATGCCTATTCTTATGCCAGTACCAGGTTGTTTTGATTACAGTGGCTTTGTAGTATAACCTGAAATATAGTAATATGATCCTTCCTATTTTGTTCTTCTTTTTCAAGATTGCTGTGGCTATTCGAGGTCTTTTTGGTTCCATATGAACTTTAGAAGTATTTGTTCTAGTTCTGTGAAATATGTCGTTGGTATTTTGATGGGGATTGCATTGAATCTATAGATTGCTTTGGGGAGTATGGACATTTTAATGATATTAATTCTTTCAATCCATGAACAAGGTATGTGCTTCCACTTTTTTATATCTTCTCTATTTCTTTTTTTCAATAACCTGTAGTTTTCTGCGAATAGGTCCTTTATTTTTTTGGTTAAGTTTATTCCTAGGTATCTTAATATTTTGTCTCAATGGTAAATGGGATTGTTTTCTTAGTTTCTCTTTCTGTGAGTTCATCATTTGTGTATAAGAATGCCATCAATTTCTTCATGTTAATTTTGTATCTTGCTACTTTGCCAAATTCATTTATTAAGTCTAGTAAATTTTTGATGGAGTCTTTGGAGTTTTCTACGTATAGTGTCATGTCATCTGCGAATAATAACAGTTTCATTTCCTCCTTTCCATTTGGATCCCTTTTATTTTTTCTTCCTGTCTGATTGCTGTTGCTAAGACTTCCAGTACTATGTTAAAGAAGAGTGGTGAAAGTGGGCATCCCTGTCTTGTTCCTGTTCTTAAGGGAAATGTTTTTAATCTGCCCATTGAGTATGATGTTGGCTGTAGGTCTTTCATATATGGCCTTTATTCTGTCTAGATATGATTCCTCTATTCCCAAACTGCTGAGCATTTTTATCAGAAATGGATGCTGGATTTTGTCAAAGGCTTTTTCGGCATCTATTTATATGATCATGTGGTTTTTATTCTTCATTTTGTTTATGTGGTGTATCACATTTATTGATTTGTGAATATTGTACCAGCCTTGCATCCCTGGGATGAATCTCACTTGGTCATGGTGAATAATTTTTTTGATGTGTTGCTGGATTTGATTTGCTAGTATTTTGTTCGGGATTTTGGTGTCTATGTTCATCAGGTATATTGACCTGTAGTTTTTTTTCTTTATAATGTCTTTTCCTGGTTTCAAAATTAGAATTATTCTGGCCTCATAAAATGAGTTTGGAAGTCTTCCTTCTTCTTAAATTTTTTGAAATAGTTTGAGGAGAATGGGTGTTAGTTGTTTTTTGAATGTTCAGGAAAACTCCCCCGTGGAAGCCATCCGGGCCTGGGCTTTTGTTTGCTGGGAGAGTCTTGATTACCTCTTCAATTTCCTTAGTTGTTATTGATCTGTTCAAGTTTTCTATCTCTTCCCAGTCCAGTTTTGAAAAGGACTATGTGTTTCTAGAAAGTTGTCCATTTCACTTAGATTGTCGAATTTGTTGCTATATAATTGTTCATAGTAGTTGTTGACAATCTTTTGTATTTCTGTGGTGTCAGTTGTTACTTCTTTTTCATTTTTGCTTTTCTGTATTTGGGTTCTCTCTCTTTGTTTCTTGGTGAGTCTAGTTAAGGGTCCATCAATCTTGTATATCTACGAAAAACCAGCTCATTGTTTCATTGATCCTTTGAATTGTTTTTTGGACTCTATGTCATTTATTTCTGCTCTGATCTTTACTATTTCCTTCCTTCTACTTGCTCTAGGGTTTTCTTTTTGTTTGCTTTCTAGTTCTTTAAGTTGTGAGGTTAGGTAGTCTATTAGAGATTTTTCTTGCTTCTTGAGGTAGGCCTGTAGTGCTATAAACTTTCCTTTCAGAACTGCTTTTGCTGTATCCCATAGGTTTTGTGTTGTTGTGTGTTCATTTTCATTGGATTCCAGGAAGTTTTTAATTTCTTCCTTAATCTCCTCATTGACCCATTTGTTATTTAATAACATGCTATTTAGCTTCCATGTGTTCAGATGTCTTTGCATGTTCTTCTTGCAATTGATTTCTAGGTTCATGCTATTGTGATCCGAGAAGATGCTTGATATGATTTCAATCTTCTTGAACTTGTAGAGACTTAGTTTGTGCCCTAACATGTGGTCTATCTTTGAGAATGTCCCATATGCACTTGAGAAGAATGTGAATTCTGTAGTTTTGGGGTGTAATTCTCTGTAGATATCTATTAAATCCATTTGGTCTAGTGCTTCATTTAGAGTTCCTGTTTCCTTGCTAATTTTTTGTCTAGAGGATCTATCCAGTGATGTCAGCGGGGTGTTGAAGTCCCCTGCTATGATTGTACTGCTATCGATTTCTCCTTTGAAGTCCTCCAGAACTTTTTTTAAATATATTTTGGTGCTCCTATATTGGGTGCATATATGTTTATCAAGGTTATATCTTTCTATTGGATGGATCCTTTCAATATTATGTAGTGGCCTTCTTTGTCTCTAGTTAAGGCGTTCATTTTGAAATCTGTTTTATCAGATATGAGTATTGCTACCCCAGCTTTTTTTCCCTTTCCTTTTGCTTGGAAGATTTTTTTCCATCCCTTCACTTTCAACCTATGTGAGTCTTTTGTTGTGAGGTGAGTCTCTTGTAAACAACATATAGATGAATCATGCATTCTTATCCAATCAGCTACTCTGTGTCTTTTTATTGGCACATTCAATACATGTACATTTAAGATGATTATTGATATGTATTCATTTATTGCCATTTTTGTTTAGTGTGGTTCTATTTTTCTTCCTATTTCTCCTGCTGATTACAGCAGTCCTTTTAATATTACTTGCAGTACTGGTTTGGTGCTAATATATTCTCTTAGCCTTTTTTTTTTCCTGGGAAACTCTTTATTTGACATTCTATCTTGAATGATAGCCTTGCTGGGTAGAGTAGTCCTGGATTCAGATCCTTGTTTTTCATGAACTTGATTACCCCATGCCATTCCCTTCTGGCCTGTAGTGTTTCTGTTGAGAAGTCAGCTGAGAGCCTTATGGGGTTTCCTTTGTAGGTAGCCTGTTGCTTATCTTTTGCTGCTTTTAGGATTTTCTCTTTGTCTTTAATTTTTGGCATTTTGATTACTATGTTTCTTGGTGTGGGCCTGTTTGGGTTCTTCTTACTTGGGGCTCTCTGTGCTTCTTGAACTTGAATGCCTTGTTCCTTCACCATATTAGGGAAGTTTTCTGTCACTATTTCTTCAAATATATTCTCTAACCCTTGCTCATTTTCTTCTTCTTCGGGGACTCCTTTGATGCGAATATTATTACGTTTCCAGTTGTCCCACAGTTCTCTTAAGCTGTCTTCCTGTTTTTTAATTGTTTTTTCCTTTTGGTTTTCTGATTGGTTGATTTTTTCTACCCTGTCTTCTAATTCACTGATCCAGTCCTCAGCTTCCTCTACTCTGCTATTTAGAACTTCCAATGTGTTCTTTATTTCTAATATGCCATTCTTCATTTCTTCTTGGTGGTTTTTAATTTCCAACTGGTTGATTTTCAACATTTCTATGTCTTTACTCATGGTGCTCATTTCCTTACACATGCTGTTGAGCTTCTTCAAGATCATGGCTCTGAATTCTAGCTCTGTTTACTTGCTTAACTGCACCTCATTTATCTCATCTTCAGTAGAGGTCTCTTATTCTTTCATTTGGCTTTTGTTTCTGTGTTTCACCATTTTGGCTATCACAGTGGGCTTTGGAGTCTGCCAAATTTTCCCTGTGGGTGTTGGTGTTCTGTTGTTTGTGGCTCCCTCTCCTCGGTTTGGATGAGGCAGGGAAGACCCATGTTAGACACCACTGTCAAGTCTTACTTTCCTGGTTAGAGTTGCTAGCCCAGGGAATGGTCCAGTTATCCTCTAGCTTTTTGCCTGGAGACTATTAGTAGGGTCACCTAAAGAACCTTGGTTTCTGAGTTGAGGGAAAAACTCCCTCAGTTGCTCAGTGTAAGAGGATTTCCCAAGGGTGAGGCAGATGCTGGTTGTTAATGGGCCTCAATTAGCATTTCAATGGCCACCGGGTGGGGTTGAATCTCCGAGGGAGGGGCCTCCTCCTCTCCCAGGGGCCATGGGAAGGAGTAAAATGACCACAGTCCTGAGTGGCTGCAACTCAGCAAACGCTCTGAGCACCCTCCAAATCCTGAGTGTCCCCACACAGTTCCAGTCTAGTCTGCCCTCTCTCTGCTGGAGCCCAAGGTGAATGGCTCCTGCCAATTTAGCCTCTGTCCCAGCTCTGTGCTGTGGAGCTGCTTGGGAGTTTAACCCCAAGTGGGTGCCACTCCCAGCCGAGGCCGCTGCTTACCTGGGCTCCCGGCCCCCTCTCGCGTCCTCGCAATCCTACCAGGATTGAGTCAGTGTCCCTGGTTATGAGGTCCTCCAAGCTGCTTTTCAGTTGCCTTTTCCTGACGATATGTCTTTATTTTCGTTGTAATTCCAGTTTGGTCCTGGGAGATGGTCTGTGTAGCTTCCATTCACTCTGTCGCCATTTTAGGTCACCTATAATGATATTTTTTAAAAAGTAAAAGAATGTAAGGAAGGGAGAGAGAAGGTATGTGTGAGGGGTGGGGTGTGTAGTCATGGAGGGCCTCAGCGACAAGGTGCATTTGAGGAGTGATCTGAAGAAGGTCAGGGAGTGTTCAAGGTCAAGCACTGAGGGGAACAGATGAAAAACCCTGCATGGAAGCAGACTTAATATGGTATACTGCTCATAAATTATACACTGTAGTTGCTCAATAAATATCTGTTGAATAAATGAATAATTTTTTAAAGTACCCTACATCCAATATCCCATGTTCATGAATTGGAAAACTTTTTGTTAAAACGGTAATATTCCCCAAACTGATGTCCATATGAAACACAATTCCTATCAGATTCCTATCTGATTTCTTTTTAGACATTAACAAGTTGATTTAAAAATTTGTATGAAATAGAAGAGGGCCCAAAATAGTTAAAATAATCTGGAAAAAGAAGCACAAAATAGAAAGACTCACACTTTCTGATTTCAAAACAAAGCAACAATAATCAAGACAGTGTAGTACTGGCACAAGAGTAGACATACAGCTCTATGGAATAGAATTGAAAGTCCAGAAATAAATTCATACATCCATGGTCAACTTTTTCAACAAAGATTATGTTGTCTTTTCAACAAATGCTGCTGGATCAACTGGAGAACCATGTGCAAAATTCATTTGGACGCTTACTCACCCTGTATACAAAAATTAACTCAAAATGAATCAAAGATGTAAAAATTAAAACTATAAATCTTAGAAGCAAATATAGGCACAAACCTTCATGATGTTAGATTTGACAAAGAATTATTAGACATGGTATCAAAAGCACAAGCAACAACAATAAAAAAAAGGTAAATTGGACTTTATCAACATTCAAACCTCTTATGCTTCATAAAGCACCATTAAGAAAGCGAGAAGAAAATGTACAGAATGGGAGAAAATATTGTAAATTGTGTATCTAATAAGGGATTTAAATAAAATCAGAATATATAATAAACTTTTACAACTCAGTAATAAAAAGACAAATAACCAAGTTACAAAACTGACAAAGCATATGAATAGACATCTCTCCAAGGAAGATATACAAATGGCCAATAAGTACATGAAATGATGCTCAAAATCATTAGCCATTAGGGAAATGCAAATAAAAAACTACAATGACTTACCACTTCACAGTCACTGAGTTGGCTAAAATCAAAAAGCCAGACAATAACTTTTGGGTAGAGTGTGGAGAAGACAAAACCCTCAATTCATTGCAGGTGGGAATATAAAATATCGAAGCCACTTTGGAGAAAACAATCTGGCCGTTCCTCAAAAGATTAAACATAAAGTTACCATACAACCCAGTAATTCTACTCTTGGATATATATCTAAAAAATATTAAAACATATGTCCATACAGAAATTTAGATATGAATGTGTTTATAGCAGCATTGCTGATAATAGCTTAAAGGTGAAAATGACCCAAATGTCCATCAACTGCTTAAAGAATTATCAAATATAATATGTCCATACAGTGGAATATTATTTAGCCATAAAAAAAAAAAAAAAAATTTGTGCATGGCAAGAACTTCCACAAGTAATTCCAAAAGAAAAAAAATTACTAATTAAAAAAATATATTTGTAACACATATGACTCTAAAACATAGGGGGCTTATAAAAATAAATAATAAATATACCAACAACTCAAAAGGGGCAAAATGCATTAACAGTGAGTTCACCAAAAAAGAAATACAAATGGTTCTTCAATATATAAAATTATGTTTAAACTCATTGTTAGTCAGGCAAATGCAAATTTAAACGATGCAGATACCATTTTTTAGCTATCAAGGAGACGATGAGTTTATGTGAGACACCACTTTCCTACACTGCTAGTGAGGGCATAACTTAGCACAACTTCTATGGAGGAAAGTTTGGCAATACCTAAGTATCAGTGAACATGTCATGTGAGCCAACAATTCAACTCTGAGGACTCTGTGCTGCAGTACACTTGATATGTCTAGAATGGTCAACATGAAAAGTTATTTATTACGGCTTTCCTTGCAGCAGCAAATTATTAGAAACGAAATCCAAAATATAGTATGGTAAATATATTAAGGAACAGCCATCCACTGCAAAACTACATCTGATCTCTCCACAGTTGGTTCTGTAGTGTCTGACAGAGCACCTGGCACTAAGTAGACACTCAATAATATTTAATGAAAGAATGAACAAATAAAGTAATATGCAAAAGCTTATATGTAGGGATGTTCAGTGTTTTCATAAATTGTGAATAATAGAAATTCTCCATGTTCACCTGCAGAAGATTTAAAGCGACCCATTGAAAAGGTTAGTAATGTTTTAAAAGGTAAAGGTAAAAGCTTGCAAAAGGTGGAAACTGTGAAAAATTGTGTCGCTTGCATGACCTTTGCTCATGCTTCTGTTGAGTACGATAAGGTTTATCTGGATTATCCACAAGACAATAAATCACCCATCAGATGCAGGACGAGATACCAGACTAGTCCAACTGCAAAGTGGACAATGAGCCAGACAGAGTACATCAGCAGGAACTGCCGGAAGCTAAAAGTAGAGTATATAACCTACACCACAACTGTTATTCGAGGCTGAACCCTTTTTGGCTCAGCCCACCTGCACCCAGGTACATGGAATAAAACCTTTTGCTCTACATTGGCCTTGCATTGTGGATGTGATCTCCCACCAGCTAAGACCTTTTACCCATCTCACTTAGAACAGAAGTCACACTTCTTCCCTTCATTTATAAAACTTACAGGACCGGACTCCAAGTCAATGCTCAGTTCTCAGCTTTCTCCCTATTCCCCTTGTGCACTTCATTCCAGACTCGCTGTTCTTTCTATTTCCCAAACAAGCCATGACCTTCAAACCGTTAAAGTTGTCATGCCTTCTGCCCTAACACTCTTTCCTGTGATATGCACATGGATTTATCATGTCACAGCAAGAATCACTGAGATTCTTTTTTTTTTTTTAATCCTTACATGAGGACACTTTTTGAATTCATAGAGAGAGGGAGAGAGGGTAGAAGAGAGAGAGAGAAACATCGATGTGAGAGAGACACATCGACTGTTTGCCACCCACACAACCCCAACCGGGGTCTGAGACAAACTGTAACCAAGGTACGTGCCCTTAGTGGGAACTGAACCCAGGTCTCTCCAGACCGCAGGCTGATGCTCTAACCGCTGAGCCAAACTGGCCAGGGCACCATTGAAATTCTTCAGAGAGTGATAGAACGTCAAAAAAAAAAGATTAGGCTTTGCTTCTTGTTAGCTTTTAACTTTCATATTACTGCCCTAAACCTCTCATTCCAGAAAACCCAAGCCCATCACTCCAGTCAGGCAGAACAGAATGATGGAACCAGAATGGAATGATGGAGCCACCCTAACCCACCCAAGACTGCAGACGGTGGCTGGACAAGAGGAACAAGTTTTGGGAGACCCCAGCCCCCGACCAATCAAAGACGACCACGTCTCCTCAGCTGAACAATCACCCTCCCAGCTCTGAGTTTAAAAATCCCTAGTCTGTACAAGTTGGTTGCTACTCTCTCCTGAGAGGTAGTCTGGCAGGCTGATTCCCAATAAACCTGCACTTCTGGAGACCCTGCACCACCTCGTTCCGCCTCGTTCTTACACTTCTCATAATATAAACATGAACCAAAATGCCAGGAAAGCAACTGAGCTCTGCAGTGAGGCTGCTTACTTATCTCCCAGTGTAAACTCACCTGGGAGTAGAGATAGGACTTTAAGGTTTTAAGACAAATGACTAGGACCTATTGATGTCTGGGTGATTGGCCGGCAGAAACACTTAGTTTTTTGTCTTTTTTGAGTGACAGACATGATAAATGATAGAAACATCCCTTTTTGTATTCTGAAAGACAGCTCTCTAAATAAACACCCAGAACCCACATATAAATAATTTGTATTTTAAAACAAAATAAATGCATATTAACTAAATGTAGTAGAAATGATGAAAAATATGAGGACATTAATATTTGATAAAAAACAGGATAAAATCACCTTTGAATTATGTTTTCTAGATAAGCACCACCAAGACCTCAAGTCAAGTGGGCTTCATTTACACTCTTTACCTTTTTCTTCAATTAAGATGAAAGAAGTGATTTAAACTATGAATCCCAGGCAATCCTTTCCTTCATAAATATTAAAATGCCAGCAATGTTGGAATAATTAAGGCTGAATGGAAACACAAATGGTTTTCAAGTTGCAATTCTTTCAGTTGTAAAACCTTGATGTTTCCTTATCAGGTCAGAAGAACATCCTTACAGAAATTGGGTTCAAATAACTACAAAAATGTCCCCGGTATCAATAGAAAATCAAGGTCATACCAGAGCTCCAGTGGTCACCCTCTCAAAGGAAAATTTGTATGTTCCTATAAGCCCTGAGCTCACAAGTAATCATATACCTAATGCTAAATAAACACATCTTCAAGGGGAATATTCACTGGGTTAAACTTTGCTTTTTTTTTTTTTTTTTTTAACTGATGGTTCTTACATTAGAATTCAATGAAAATCTTACTTGGGAGCTCCAGCCAAAAGTTCCTACCTTGAAGGCTTTTTAAAAGAACTCAAAAGAGAAGGTGAGTCACAGCCTTCTTCCTCACTCTAAACCAGCTCCTAGTGGGGTCAGGGGAGGGGATGTGTGTGTGGTGGGGGGTGGGATTCCTCTCTCTCTCTCTCTCTCTCTCTCTCTCACACACACACACACACACACACACACACACACACACCACTTTTGAGAGCTGCCAAACCTCCTCTTTTCAAGTGCAGACTCTTTTAGGTTTCTGCAGAGAGGATCCCATCTTTTTCATGAATATGAGGGGAACCCTTGAAACACCAGAGCGAAAGACTTCCAGACCCAAACCCCGGCGAAGGAATAGGAAAAAGAGATTGGGAGTCATCGGAACTGGGGTGGTTCCTTTAATAATATATATTGCTTTCATTACGATAATAAAACATTCCTGGAAGTTACCAGGGAGAGGAAAGGAGAAGAACCCCCCCCCCCCCTTCTGAAGGAAGCAGCAGCGTCTCCTTGCAGAACGACAACCCTGAGGATACAGCAGTTGTCTTCAAATCTGTGACCATAAAAAATCATTATCTCTGTGAAATACAGCAATTTGGGAGATAATCAAACGGTGACCAGGGGGCAGAGCTGCCAATCTGAAGGATTATGCTCCCGCGCACCCGCCTGCGCCTGACCTTCCTGGGAGCCAGCTGTCTGCGAGGCGATGACGCCCCATCCACTCCGGGCACATTCATTAGACTGCCTTCGGTGCACGAGCCATTTGCATAACACCCCGGCTTTCTTAATTAGTACTTCATTTCTCCCTTGACTTATTTTGTGGCGAAGTTCACTGTCCCCCTCCTTGGTTCTCTCTTCCCTTGCTGAAATCTAGGAAGGAGTAGAGGTGGGCCGGAAGGGTGAGGAGGAAAAACCGAATAAGACTTGCAAATTAAGGCATTGGTAATTAGTCTGTTAATATTTTCAGATTTGCGTGAGGTTTCTGCGTGGAAAAACTGGGAGGAGAGACTGCTTGGGGAGAAATTCATCCTGGCCACTTCTTGCTCCAGTGGGTGTGGGAGGGCTAGGCTGTGCCTCCTTCTCTGCCCCCTGACTTTGAGTACACTCCACCAGGGGTGGGAAAGGTTTTGGTTTCAGATCTTCAGAATTAGCATTAATTCCATCAGAGGGAGGCATTATGTCAATGCACTAATCAGATGAGCTAGTCTCAAATTCTAACGGGTTGAGCGCATCTTTTCCTGGCAGTTCCTGACATTTCTAATTTCTTGCTCCAACTTCTCTCTTACTAGATTATTCAATACAAGTGAAATAAAAATAAAAGCATGTATATTTAACATGTAATTATGATAGTCTGCCAGTGTGCATAACTCAGATCCAAACAAAACCAAGCTACACTTGTCTCTACTCTTTCAGGGTGGAAAAGCCTCACCTTCCCCATCTGAGAGTCATAGCCTGTGAGGTTAGTGAATCTTGGATTCTGCTCATGAAGAGAAGGCAGATTTCGTTACATGGGCTCCAGAGATCTCCTACAAGAAAATAGAAAGTGACTATTATTAAAGGCCACAATAAGTGACCTTTAAGCTAGCCCTGAGATGTATAAATCATCAATAAAAATCAATAATTACTTCAATAAAAATCAATAATTACTTCTAAAAAGTCTCACTTATTTCACATCTACTGCTGTCCTTTCATTTATTTAATTATTTTAACTCTGCAAAGTAAATCAGTCTATGCATTATAACACACATAGGAATTTTTTTCAACCAAATATCCAATAAACCTTAATCCTTATCAAAAGTATAATGTTAGACAGAGTGAGCTGGGGGAGGTAATAGGAAAGCATAAATCCTCATGAAGTTGCAGTCTGGTTGAAGAGAAAAGACTAATACATAAACAGGATAACTATCCTTGGCAATAAATAGGTTAACATTATGAATAAGATGTCTTGGCCAGGGGCTTTGTAGACTTACTGGAGGTGGGAGGGTCATCTGTTGGTTGCTATTGTTATGTGAGTCCCAGCGTCATCAAATAGAATATATTCATGACCACATATGTCTCTGCACACGAAGGTAGGGGAATGTTTTCTTTCTGTGTCTTAGTTTTCTCATCAATATACAGATGAACCCAATCTACTACCAGTAGTTTTTAGAGGATGTACCTGATGCTTTTCAATATCAATACCAGAAAAAATTGATGAATGTCACATGATATAAATTACCTAAATTTTATTCTTTATTTCCATAGTTGAGAAAGCTCCAAATGAAAAGCCAAAACCTAAAGACAAGAAGACTTAAGTATAACTGACTAAGGGAGAAAGTCTTTAAGGCAGACTTTTTAATTGTTCTAGCCATTGGGAACAAAAGCAAAACCAATTACATTTCTATTACCTTTGTGATAAACATGTTAATTTAAGTCATGATCACTTTGAAAATTCTTAACCTATTTTCCTTAAATAAGGGTTTATTTTCCTCATTCAGTGGGCTCTCAAGCTAAGTCAAACATATAGTTTATAGCTTCAATGCAAACAGTATCTTGACAATGCAAAGGGAGTACTTTTATAAGTCTCTTATATAGATTCAAACCAGCTGAATCTATTTTGCTATGACTATTAAGAACACACACATACATACAACTAGAAGTAAATAAAATAAAAAGAGATTGTGAACATTAATTCAAGAAAAGAAACATTTCAACTCCAAACCATTATTTTGAAGAATGCTATAAGCAGCCCAAGGAAATTGTTTTTAACAAGAAACTTATACATTCAAAAAATTCTAATACACATTCAGAATTTTCCTTTCCAGACAATTTTTCTTAAAATGTAAAACTTATAAATTACAATTATGTGGACAATATATATTTTTCATATATATGCATATACACTTGTATTTAGAGTAAACCACATTTATATATGGAACGATATGCAAATGATAATTTTTATGACTAACAGATTCTCTTTAATATGTAATCATGCACACATGCATAATTTATAAGTAACATACCTATTCACATTTCCAAATGCATTTCCTTTTTATATTTTTTCTAATTCATTCTTTACTTTCAACTGAAATCAAATCATTCTTTCACCAGGGACTTTTTCTTTTCTTAAAAAATATGAATGCAGTGTTAAAGTTCTACAATTAACTCTAAGAATTCCATTTGAAAAGTTAAAAACACAGGGCAAAGGAGAGGCCAAGAAGTTATGTTGGACACAATATATATTACTTATGAGCAATAAGGGGGGCGGGGGGAGGTATAAAATAGTATGTGAAGCGATCGTTTGAAATGTTAAGCTTTGAAATATTTGCCCATAATGTTATTTTAACATAGTTGGTTGCACCAAATGGATGTGACTCTCATTCCCAAGTGATACTTTCTATGAACATAAAGTGTCTGCAGGTGTTTGCCTCCAGGTAGGTCACTGAAAGACAATGCAAATGAGGACAATTTCCCCAGTAGCAGCAACCGTAGAAATTAACAAGCATAAACGTGGTAGACACTGGCATCCTTCTCTCTAGCAAGATACGTTTTGGGGCATTTTAGAATTTGCCCTCCATTAACTCCTAGATTACCCCATCCCTCATGTATACCACCAGTTCATACGCAAAGAAACTAAATATAAAAAATTCTCAATTATCCACTTATAGAATATCCACTTAATATTTCATTCAGGGCATATTTGATATCCTACACTGGCTACTGGCTACTGGCTACCATCAACTCTGTGTTTGCTTCTGTAGTATGCACCTCCCTGTTACCTGGCCAGCCCTTTGGCAAGTAATTTTAATACAGCTTAAAGTAGGAAAATCTCTGATCTTTCTACCCCCCAAAGTGATATACTACATTTCTAGTTTTAAAAATACTATTTTTGCAACAAATCTTGTTTTAAGCTATCAAAAATATTATTAAAATGATCTTTGGGCAGCAAATCTTGTTTTAGGTTCTTATTAGTTCATTATGACCACTTTGAAAGTACAGATTATTGAGAAGAGGTCCAAGAGAGAAAGAAAATAATTTACACAATAAGTCAATCATTTGATTTGTGCTACTCATTTAATTCTCTTCAAGATTCCTGAGATAGATAGTAAGACCCTATTTCACAGATGAGGAAACTAAGGCACAAATGGGTTGAATAATTCACTGAATTATTCACAGAGCTAGAAAACAGCAACATCAATGCTCTAATACACTTGATTGTTTTCCATAAGAAAGCGTGACCTTGGTCTGGTAGGTGTAATCAAAGTTCACAAATGGTTTGGGAAATCGCAAAAGGAAGGTTATCTATGAAAAAACAGCACCCACAGTGCCTAAGGAATTCATCTAATAAAATAGCTCACAGATACACAGACAATACTTGATTTGCGATGGGGTTAAGTCCCAATAAACCCATGTCAGTTGAAAATATCCTAAGTAGAAAATGCATTTAATAGATCCTCCTGGATCTCAGGCTCTCATCACACTGCATTAGTCTGCTCACTCCCATCCTGTGCAGTCTAAGCCAGCTACACACACCTCCTCCTTCCCTCAGCCTCTAGCCATATTGTTGTGACTCCACCACCATGTTCAAAGCACTCCTGGTTTAGGGCTCCATCCTGTAAAGGTGCTTAAAGACCTCATCAACGAGGCCTGCTGGGACCCCAGCAGAGCATGGAATGGTCCCACGTCGCTTTGGTGCAGCTAACCCTGGGCTCTGAGGGCTTCCACACTTACCACTGGGATTGCAACCTGGCCATGGCTATGAACCTCGCCAGCATGTCCAGATGCTAAAATTTGCTGGCAACAAAGACATCACTACCCTAAAGGCTGAAGATAATGAAAGCACCTTGGCACTAGTATTTGAAGCTCCAAATCAAGAAAGGATTGCATACTATGAAATGAAGGGAATGGATTTAGATACTGAACAACTTGGAATTCCAGAACAAGGATGTAGCTGTGTCGTAAAGATGCCTTCTGGTGAACTTGCTCATACTCGCGGAGATCTCAGTCATATCAGAGATGCTGTTGTAATTTCCTCTGCAAAAAACGGAGCCAAGTTTTCTGCAAGTGGGGAACTTGGAAATGAAAATATTAAGTTGTCACAAACAAGTCATGTCAATAAAGAAGAAGAAGCTGTTACCATAGAGATGAATGAGGCAGTTCAGCTAACTTTTCACAGCGGGACCTGAACTCCTTTACTCCACTCTGTCCTGTAACAGCACCCAGTATGTTTGCAGACGTACCCCTTGTGTAGAGCATAATATTACTGATATGGGACATATAAAGTACTACCTGGCTCCCAAGAACAGGATAAAGAAGGATGTTAGGCATTTTTAAAATCCAAGAAAATAAAACTAAGCTCTTTGAGAACTGCTGCTAAGATTCCAGCATGCCCTGAAGTCTCTTTTGTCACCAAATGTGTACCTCTGAGTACATATGGAGATAATGTTTTCTGTAAATAACCTATTTTCTCCATTCTGTACAATAAAGGATAAAGTCTCAAGTCCAATCTGGTTTTATTAACCTAGAACTACTTCTGCCTTATCTAGAAATACTCTTAAGGATTTTTATAGAAAAGGGTTTTGACTATTAATGCAGTTTTAAGATTTGTTTTCAATATAAATAAAAGTCATTTGAATTTCAAACATGAAAAATAAAAGAAAATGCATTTATTATCCTAACTTACCAATCATCATAGGTTTTCCTAGCCTACCTTAAACATGCTCAGAACACAATAGCCAAAAAAGTACACTAGAGTATTGGTTGTTTACCTCGTGAGTGTGCCTGCTGGGAGCCGTGGTCACTGCCTCTGCTCAGCATCACAAGTATCCTACTGCCTATCACTAGCCTGGGAAATGATCAAAACTCAAAATATAAGGTATAGCTTCCCCTGAATGAATATCACCTTCGCACGATCATTTTTAAGGTCTAAAATCATAAGTTGGAGACCATCTGTATACAATACAACATATGTAATAAAATCACTCAAATTTAACAATGACCTGGAATGCTATGACACGTTCACCTACAGCACACCTGCTAGTCAAGTCTGGGCAATGCAGAGAGAATAGAGGACATACCTCCTGAACATGTTCCTAACATTCTGAGCATGTCTTTTCATACATTCCCTCATAAAGGATGCCATCACCAGTAATAAAATTGGAACTAGAATTCTACAACACTGAGCAATGAAATGTCCTGCTACAGGACTGCGTAGCAACCAGATGTCCACAGTGGAAGGTCTGGGAAAGACAATTAAATACAGTACTTCCCCTCCAGGGCAGTATTGATCAAAGGAGTAACACATATACATGTTTCATCATTCAAATGCTAATGAATCTATAAACCTCATTATTTCTTATCTATCTTTGAGTTTCCACAGCAGTTTTTGATGACATAACGTATTTCTGCCAGTAATGTTTGCACTTTTTATTCAAATTTTCTAGCCCAATAACAGACAGGAAACCAGTAGTCAAGAAAAACCATTATATGAATCTAGTACTGGAGCACGTGTCATCTTGCAGACTGAGAATAGATACAAACTTTTCAACTCTGCTTGAAGTGTAACTGGTATCAAACAAGGATTATTACTAGGTAGGACAACAAAAACCATTTACTGAGACAGCAGAAAACACTTCATATGTAAATTTTGAAATTCTCGGAAGGTAGATACTGTGAAAACATGTTTTCACACATGGGCTTAGTAGGAACAGCTAACTAGCTCAGATATCGATGCAGAAACAAAATACTCTTCTTTTTCTTTCCCATTGATATTCTTTTCTTTCTTTATTACACTTTTCAATGTGTTGTCATTGTCAAGGTTTATTTGTTTTCAGAGAGGCAGTGGGATACGTTGGAAACACCGGGACATTTGGAGTTAGAAAGGTCTGGATTCTAATGTGTCCTGCTACTTACTTGTAAAATGACTGTGAGCAAGCTCATTAATCTCTCTGAGCCTCAGTGTTTTCACCTATAAAATGAGGTTACTAATTATTAGTGTTAGCTGTATGACCTAATATAATTTGTTCAAATTTTCTAACGTATGGATTTCTTCTATGTGAAATGAAATTAATATTTATGTCCAGCTGGTGTGGCTCAGTGCTTGAGCATTGACCCAGGAACCAAGCCGGTTTGATTCCCAGTCAAGACACATGCCCAGGTTGTGGGCCCAGGCTCCAGTGGGGAGCATGCAGGAGGCAGCCAATCAATGTTCTTTCTCATCAATGTTTCTATCTTTCTCTCTCTCTCACTTTCTCTCTCTCAAAAATCAATAAAGAAAAAAAATTTTTTTAAAGAGAAATTAATATTTACTTTATAGGGTATGCCAAGGATTAAATGTGATAATAGCTACACACACCTAGCTCTGTACTGAATACTCAGCAGGTTCTGAACAAATCGGTTATTGGAAATTTTTGCTAGAAATTCATGATCATAGTAGAATATTTGCAAAATATCCGAACATTTAGGGATACTCTTGGAATATTTTGGTGGACTATCTTCCAGGCTCCTTTCTATGTATATACTTTTGTATGTAGTTGAGATTGTATTATCCATAGTTTCATGGTTGCTATAACTTCCTTATTATTCATTATAAATTCTTTATAATCATTATTTCAATAGCAGCAAAATATTATATTTGGTGATATAATACAATTTGTTTAATTAATTAGGATTTTGCTTTCCTAAATTCTATACTGTATCATTAGCCACATTTCTGAATATTTCTGTTTAGTACTATTTCCTAAAGGGCTTATTTGTAGCCTGTGCCAAGAGATACACTGAGTTGGGGAAGTTGAGAGAAAGAAATATAAAGAAAGATAAATTTCCCTAGCAGCAATGAAAGAGAGTTAAAAAATACTAATGCACAACATTGTTACAATGACACGTAAAGGAGAGAGAAACTAGAAAAATGCAACATAGGGACTTCCTTTGCAAAGGAAGTTTGACAAGTGTGCAATTTTAAAAAGTACTGACAAGTATTTCTGATGTCCCACTTCTATCTCTACATTAAGAGGAAAACAAAAACAAAAACCCTTGAGACAGATCTGTAGGCCATTGCTCAAATGCTGGAATTTGGTACACATTCAAGGGGCTCTAGAGAACATTCAATGCTTACAGATCTGAGAGTTAGGCATGGCCACAAAGTCCTTCAGAAGTATAGGAGAGACCCTTCACTGATATCCCCACTTACTTCTCGATTTTTTTTTTTTTTAAGAATTAGTAGCTTAAAAGCCATAAAGGGTATGTTTTTCTGATACTGATGTAAATTAGCTAGACTCCCTCTACAAATATCTATATTCATTAAAGTACAAGTAAAAAGAGGCATTGAGCCCAGGCCGGTTTGGCTCAGCCATTAGAGCGTCAACCTGTGGTCCAGAGAGACCCGGGTTTGGTTTCTGCTAAGGGCACGTACCTCTGTTGAAGTTTATCCCTGGCCCTGGATGGGTTGTGCGGGTGGCAACCACTCGATGTGTCCCTTTCACGTAGATGTTTCTCTCTCTCTCTCCCTCCCACTCTATCTGAACAAAATATCAAAAAAAAAAAATGTCCTTGGGTGAGGATTAAAGAAAAAAAAGGCATTGAAATTACATTTTCTTAAATCTGTCTTTACTGTTGAAAATATTACAGATGCCCTTCCTTTTTTCCCCCATTGACACCTCCTTCCCTACTTTTGCCCCGACCCTGTCTTCACCACATTGTTGTCTGTGTCCATTGGTTGTGCATGTAAGTTCTTTGTTTTTTTTCTTTCTGTCCCCCCAATTCCCTTTCCCTCTGCAGTTTGTCAGTCTGTTCCTTACTTCCATGTCTCTGGATCTATTTTGTTCAACAGCTTATTTTGTTCATTATATTTCACAAATAAATGAGATCATGTGACACTTGTCTTTCTCTGAATGAGCTTTTTTCACTTAGCATTGTACTCTCCAAGTCCATCCATGTCATCTCAAGGGGTAAGAGATCTTTATTACAGCAGAATAGTATTCCTTTGTGTAAGTATACCACAGCTTTTTTATCCATTCATCTACTGATTCACACTTGGGCTGTTTCCAGATCTTAGCTATTATCAATAGTGCTGATATAAACACAGAGGTGCATATACTCTTTCTACTAGGTGCTTCAGGCTTCTTAGGATATATTCCTAGAAGTGGAATTACTGGGACAAATGGCTGTTCCATTTTTAATTTTTTGAGGAAATACCATATTGCTTTCCATGGTGGCTGCACCTGAAGTTACAATTTGATAGAGAATGTGAATGAGTTACCAACCACCATACACCTCTGCTTCCCCCTTTGATAAAAGACACCTTTTATTTCTAAACCCAAATTGAACAAACCAGTTCAAAAAAATAAATAAATAAAGGCAAAAGTAAACAAAAACAAAATGAGAAGCAGAGGCCAAGGAGCTTGGATCCCTAGCTGTAAACCTCTCATTTAAATCATCGTCTGAGTGGATGCATTTACACTAACCTGACGCCATGACCAGGTTTGGTGTAATGGACAGTCAGAGTTAGGCAGCCCATTTTTTTGGATAGTGTGGGAGGAAGGATTTTAACCAACCTGTGTATTCAAAGAGAGGTGTAATCTCTTGATCATGAGTTATTTTTGTTATAAATTATCTTCTAAAATTAAACTGGGGTAACCAATCTCATTTTCAGCAAAAGACCATAGGTAGAGTGTAGAGAACAGGCTCATAAGTAAAACAACAGGATTTTATTTATTGTTGTTAATCTATTCATAGGTTTTTATTGGCATTGAACTTGCATTTGGGTAAGATTATATTGCATGTTTCTAATACAACTGTATAAACGCTCTCAACTAAATAGCTACTATTAACACCATTAATGTGAATAAATACTAGACTCATTAATACCACTGATTTCCACAATTGAAAGGAGACCAAGGTAAAAAATATTTTTCTAAGTGAAAGAAAAGAATTTTCTCAGAATGTGTGAAATTATAACAGCCACAAAATTATTTAGATATATGTTCTACTCAACTTTAGAGATAGGAGTGAATGGAAAAGGAGGATCGGGGTGGTGAAAGGAGATAAGGAGAGGGACAGAGAAAGATCGGGGAGATCGAGAACTCGAAAACAAAGTTTTTGGTCGTTTCAAATATGGGAGACATTTTATTATGTGATATTTCTCAATGATAAATATTAAATATAGGAGACAATTTTCAGAACTAATGTATTTTAAGACTATCTATAAATTAATAAGTTTACATCAATTGTTTTGTTATTGTTGTTATTGTGTGTGTGGGTTTTTTTTTTTTTTTACTATTTTCTGTCTGGTCCTTCTATTAGCTGGGCTATTCCCTTAATACATTTCGCATTTGTCCTGCTGTGGCCTATGAGAAGACACTCCAATCTTGGGTCTTATTAGGAGGGCTGGCCGATTAGATGACCTTCATTTCAACAAGTTACTCATTCGCTGGGTCTCCCTGTGCACCCATATCTCATTATGGACTTACTCTGAGCACATTCTGAACAACTAAATCATTTAAAACTTAGTGGCTCCTATAAAATAAGGTTATTTTTCTCCAAAAAATTGAAATTCTTATTCATTTAAAAAGAGATGCTGATTATCAAACCAAACCAGAAGTTACAAAGCAAAAATTAAATAACTGTGGGCCTTCACCAGTGATTTCCGTACTACAAATGATCATGTAAGACATAGTGTATTGTCCTAAGCCACTTTTATCCCATTTTATCCAGTGACAACTTTAATGACTTGCACTGCCTTACTTCTACCATTTGCATTTAAATGCAAAACTTATATTTGTGCTTCTACTAAAGATCTTATATAGAACCAAGGAAAATGACTATACAAATGACATTACCCAGAAGTTTGAAATTCTAAGACTACAAAAGGGTTAATTAATTACATATCTGTAGCAGGACTAGGCTACATTCTGCCTGGAAGGCATATGGATCCACTCAGCTGCTGAATTTGAAAGAGCTGTGTCCTTTTCATGCAGAAGAAAAATCATCCACATAACCCTCTGCCACCCCCACCATAACCACTAGATGTTTCTTTTTTACCTGATTATTGTGCTTCTGGTGAAATAATGGAAAGAACCAACATTAAATAAGTCAAAGGGGGGAAAAGGAGAGACATCTGTAATAAATTTAAAAAATTAATAAATTTAAAAAGAAAATAAAAATAGCCAATAAAACAATAGCAACAACAAAATTAAATAAGTACCAAAATATTTCATACCATCCTGGAAATCTGAGCATTGAATAATGTATTTCAATCAGTGCCTACTTGCTGAAATTCTGTTATGTTCTAGATGAAATGCTAGACATTAGGGTAGGCTGGGAGATTCAAAGATGAGTGAGACTCTGTGCCAGAGTAAGTTCATAACAACTTAAGCAATAAAGAACATTGACAAAAGCACTCCAAGATTTTTATTTGTTAAGAAATTAGTGGTGGCCCTGGCCAGTGTGGCTCAGTTTGTTGGACCTCCTTCCATACACCAAAGGGTCGCAGGTTTGATTCCCTGTCAGGGCACATACCTAGGTTGCAGGTTCAGGGGCAATCGATCGATGTTTCTCTTTCACATCTCTCTGTTTCTTTCTCTCTCTCTCTCTTCCCCCCTTCCTCTCTCTAAAATTGATAAACATATCCTCAGGAGAAGATAGAATGAGAAAAAGAAAGAAGGAAGGAAGAAAGAAGAAATTAGTGGTGGTGTGTAAATTATTTGCTTAGCTATTTATGTAGTACAAATTAATTTTATAATTTGTAGCCCAAATAAATTCTATAATTGTTTGGCTCATTTGATACTTTCTTTTCTTCCATTTCTTCTAATTTTACTCCTTTTGTAGTTCCTTTAGTTCTTTTGCTTTTTATTTCTCTAATTTGCATTGTAGTTTTTGTTTTTTGTTTTAAAAAGGCCACTAAAATGTACATAGTATTATAGAAAAAAATGCCAAAAGGCAAAGGGAAAGTTAGGGTAGACAAGTAAATCAAAATGAGACAAATTAGTACAACAAAGTGTACACCAGAACTCCTGTATTAAGCATGAATGTCGAATGGGCTCTGAGTTCTCTCATGGCCAGAGATAAAGTAGCTATGATTCAAAGTTTGCAAAATACTGGCAGCATTTCAGCAGCTTCTAAGAAGCAGCACAACTTCTCTGAGAGGTTAAGTTGGAGAGAGCATTAACCTTGAATCTACAAAAAGCTGATGTTGTGTGGAGTAGCAGACAATATTCTCCACAATGTCCAATCAACTGGCAGAGCACAGCTTTTGAGTATGAAATGTCCAAGATTTAGTTGCTATAATATGGTTATGAAGGGATTGAAAAATTTTGAAGTCTGAATCATGTACATCATGAGATTTCTGTGTGTGTGTATGTGTGTGTGTGTGTGTGTGTGTGTGTGTGTGTAAATTTAACATTTTGAACCAGGTAAATGTCTTACTTAAAAAGTGTTTTCTAACTCCACAATACTTAAGAGGAAAAGGAAAAAGGGAATCAACAGAGAAAAACTGTCGTACGAGTAACTCTTAATCTACCTCAAAGACATCACAAAAAATAGATAATGAACATGATTGTTGAAATTAACTAACAGAGCTTTAGCAGAAAATAAGCACTAAAGCTGAAGAGAGAGCTGACGATAAAAACCAAACAAGACAAGTGAGGGGTTTGTTGAAAAAATTAAAGTGCACCATTAAAAAGAAAAAGGTTGTACTTACACCTCCCTCTCCAAAACAAAATTGTTCAGGGAATTCTTTTTTTTTTTTTTAATTTAAGTTTTGTTAACAGATGTTTCTCCTTTTTTCCCCATTGACACCCTCCTCCCCATCCCCTACCCTCGTCCCCAGCTTTGTTGTCCATGTTCATTGGTGATGCATACATGCATGTAAGTTCTGTGGTTTATCTCTCCCCCACCACCTCCTCTTCTAAAGATTGTCAGTCTGCACCCTACTTCCACATCTCTGGGTCTACCCTGTTGCTCAGACTGTTACGTTCATTATATTCCACAAATAAGTGAGATCATGTGATATTTGTTATTCTCTGCTTGGCTTGTTTCACTTAGGATAATACCCTCCAGGTCCCTCCATGTTGTCTCAAAGGATGAGAGATCTTTCTGTCTTACAGCTGCATAGTACTCCATTGTGTATCACTTTTTTATCCATTCATCTACTGATGGACACTTGGGCTGTTTCCAGATCTTAGCTATTGTAAATAGTGCTGCTATTAACATGGGGGTACATATATTCTTCCTGATTGGTGTTTCAGGCTTCTTAGGGTATATTCCTAGAAGTGGGATCACTGGGTCAAATGGCAATTCAATTTTTAATTTTTTGAGGTAACACCATAGTGTTTTCCACAGTGGCTGCACCAGTCTGCATTCCCACCAGCAGTGTACTAGAGTCTCCTTTTCTCCACACCCTCGCCAACACTTGTTGTTTGATGAATTGTTGATGGTGGCCATTCTGACAGGTGTGAGGTGATACCTTATTATTGTTTTAATTTGCATCTCTCTGATGATTTGTGATGTTGAGCATCTCACACCGGTTCAGGGAATTATGATGGATGAATAAGAGATGAGATTATTTGAAGTTTAAGTAAAGTATTACATTTAGTTTATTACTACTATAGTTATAATTAGTACAGATTCTGAGGAACTACTTCTATACATGGCAAATTTTTCTCAAAAATACAACACAACTTTTTAATTAGACTAGGAATATTTAATTTAAATAATCAAATGTCATATTTTTTTGATGCTCAACCACTGAGCCACACTGGCTGGACTACTTTCCATTTTTTTAAATTTTTAGATTTTTAAAATTTGGGGTTTAGTTTATTTCTACATAATGACTTATTTTTATTAATTTTCAACTAATATTTTTGTCAGAATTATGATAGGTTTAACATTTAATTTTTTATCAATTTCTGTTTTTACTTGGCATTCTATAATACATTTATACATTTTATACATTTTTATTTTATTATTATTTTATAATTTACTTTTTTTAAAAAAAATTTTTTCTTTATTGATTTTAGAGAGAAAGGGAGAGAAAGCTAGAAACATCCATGAGGAAGAACATCGATTGGCCACCTCCTGCATGCCCCCCACTGGGGATTTGGGCCACAATCCGGGCATGTGCCCTGACCAGGAATTGAACCAGCCACCTCTTGGTGCCTGGGTCGACGCTCAACCAAGGAGCCACACCAGCTGGGTGGTTTATGCATTTTTAAAATTTTGATTTGCTTTGAGCATTTAATATCATTTTTATGGATCCTGAATTTTTAAAAATAAAATACTATGGCCCTGGCCAATTTTGCTCAGCGGTTAGAGCGTCGGCCTGCGGTCTGGAGAGACTCGGGTTCGGTGTCTGCTAAGGGCACGTACCTCGGTTGCAGTTTGTCCCCGGCCCTGATTGGGTCGTGTGGGTGGCGACCACTCGATGTGTCCCTTTCACATCGATGTTTCTCTCTCTCTCTCCCTCCCACTCTATCTGAACAAAATATAAAAAAAAAGAAAAGAAAAAATGTCCTCGGGTGAGGATAAAAATAAATAAATAAATAAAATACTGTGGTTATTGCCAGTGTTTCTATATTGCATATTATAAATACAAAAAAACATGTCCTTGTCCTTTTGTACCAGCGTTCCAGCCATCACACCACCTGAGATTTGTTTCCATTGTCAACTCTAACTCTGTCTCAACCATGTACACCATTTTCACCAACCATCTCAGTAGACTGTAAACTCTCCAAAATAAAAAACAACAAAACTTTATGAGTTTACTAAAAACCTTTTCTGTCCACCTGTTTACCACAGTCGAATGACTGCCTACTGTGTGAGTACGTGACATGGTCGAAGACTCAGAGTTCCAGGGACATTTAGCACAGACACAAGGATAAAAATGTAATAATGCCAATACTTTTGCTGGAAAGCATGCAATTCAACTTAAAAAACAAAAACAATAAAAAAAAGACCTTACAATTGTATTACTTGTTCACTTGCAACTTTACTTTTGACCATTAGGCATGTCACCAAAATTCTTTGTGTCTTAATTTCTTCATTTTGCATATGGATCTTCTGGAATAACATTTTCTGGTTTTCAGGGGTGCTTGGTAGAGTAACAGATTCATGACTATAAAGTGACTATAAAATGTAAATGACAAGCATTTCTTATTTCCAGAGCCATATTGTTTTTAAACCTCAATTTTTGGAAGTTCCATAAACAGTTCTAATCCCTTGTGTGGATAAATTAGGTTAAAGTAATATGGGCTGAATAGCAGGTTACATGGCACTAAAACACCTAGATTTGGTCAAAACTGGTCAATTTCCAGACACTTGGTCTGCATGAGACCCAATAACTAGTTCCATTATATACTTGATTGCACTAATGAGATCTTTTGTTGTCATATAATTGCAGCCTATATGTTCATAACAGGGCTTCAGGCATTCTGAACGTGGCTATACACCAAAAGCACCAAAATCCTGCACAAATTGTCATTTCAAAGCTGACAAACAAATCAGTCAGTTCGGTGGAAAGTTCAGTCAACCAGCTTGGTGCCTTATAAATAAGACAATTTGCCAAAGGACTGAACTTTGCCTTTATGTTTCAGGAATCTCTTTTGGTTTCACACAGGGCATCAGAGAGAGAGGGGGCTTGGTGAGATGTGTATTTGAGTCTAACCCAATAAATAAACCAAAGAGAATACATTTTCTGTGAGCACGGGTCATTTTCTACACTCTTGAGTTGAACATGACCTAGAAATAAATTACTTGATCACCTCTTAGGAAAACTTCTCCGGTCTGCTATTTCTTAATTTATAAAATGGGAAGGCTGCCTGAAGGAATTATGGCCTGTCACCTAAAAAATGCTTGAGCTCCCTCACAGTCACTAGGCAGCATTTATTGAGCGCCCACTGTGTGCTTAGCACTGTGCAAATACAAGGTGTCAGGTTAACAAATCACAACCCTTCTGGCTGCAAAATAATTTTTTAAAACCCTCAGCTCCATTAATATTCCATGCCATATGGTGGGAAAAGGTCTAAATTCTATTGCTTTTGCTTTTACAGATAATTTATGAAAAAAAAATGAAATATTAACTAGGAACGTGGTAGAATGGCTTTCTGTTTCACTAGGAAATGACAAATGAAGCCGCATAGGCACACATTTGAATAGGGAATTATCAATCAACCTCAAACTTGACCCACAGCTGTCATCCCTATAAATTAATGTTTACCATTTTTAAGTATGTGCAGGACATCTGGAAACACACAGGCTGTGGCTGGTGAGAAATTTCCAAGAAATAGTATATCAAAAGCTAATTATAGCTGCAGCGAGCTCAAGTGTCATTTTGTTATGGTGAATTATAGACGGGGAGCTCTGTCACCGCAAACTGTTATTCATAACTAAATCATAATGCTTTTAAGTTTTAATTAATCTGCTTAGCTTTAGTTGCAAGGGAGAAGCTTGCTTAACTGCTAAGCCACCAAGGCTCTCTCGGGCTACCCTGAAACTGCATCTGAGCACCTGAGGGAACAAGACCATATTATCAGGCTGACATCGCGTCTATTAAAGAGAATTTCTTTTAATATGCCAGAGTCTGAATATTTCTTTCTATTTCATTATCCAAAAACCAATTAATTTTCCATAAGAGCACCAAATTAATTACAAAATACTATGGAAATCAGAGATGTCTCCCCTTCCTCACCATTATGGAAATGCCAAGCCCCTTGGCAGTGAAGTCCTTCGAAGGTACTAGTTTTTCTCCTTAGTTTAACATTTTATTTGTGGTGTTGGAAAAACCTTAAGAGCTGGCTTTTTTGTTTCTCCTTCACTAGCCTATTTCTTCCCATTGCTTACTTGTCCACACTCTTTCTATTTAATCATCTTTACCTCATGAAAATTAGCTAGAGAAAGCAAATTTTTTCATTAAAAAATACCTCTTTGATCTTTATCTTGTTTGTCCAACCATGCTATGAACTACTCATGGGCAGGGCCATGTTTCAAACTTATTCTTTTTTTTTAAATCCTCACCCAAGGATATTTTTCCATTGTTTTTCCAGATAGAGTGTAAGAAAGAGAGAGAGAAAGAGAGAGAGAGAGAGAGAGAGAAACATCAGTGTGAGAGAGACATATTGGTTGCCTCTCACACGATCCCAACCAGGGCCTGGGATCAAACCTGCAACCCAGGTACGTGCCCTTGACTGGGAATCGAACCCAAGACCCTTTGGTTCACGGGCTGAAGCTCCAACCACTGAACCAAACCCAAGGGCTCAAACTTATTCTATATTCATATTTTCCTCTGCTGCCCTTGGTATAAATATCTATCCTGAATCTATACTAGAGATTTAGTAAATTCTTATCAGTTGAAAGAAATCTAATTTTAATTCACAAAAATAAATTAAAATGTATTGGACTTGCAATCCAAAATAAATCCCAAAAGAGAGACAGTAACAGAAACCTATAGAGTTTCTTCACCAAGCAACCCACAGGAAAAATAATGGCCATAACTTGTGGCTATTTAGAATTCTGTTAAGCAATTTGTTTTGTTCTGAGGAATTTATGATGAGCTTATTAAAAAAGGGAACAGTGTAAGGAACAAAACAAGCTGAGAAACAAAATTGACCCAGAGACATGGAAGTGGGGTGCAGACTGACAAACCTCAGAAGAGGGGGACGTGGGGAGAGAAAGATAAACCACAGAGCTTATATGCATGTAGGCGTAGACAAGGACATAGACAACAATGCTGGTGGGGGGGAGGGTTTGGGAGGAGGGTGTCAATGGGGGGAAAAGGAGAAACATCTGTAACAAAAATAAACATTAAAAAATCTAAAGAAGATTTTATAACATATAGAAATTATATAAAATTCAAATATAGGTGCCCATAAATAAAGTTTTATTGGAACACAGAAAAAAAGGGGGGGAGGGGACAGTGAAAGGAAATACAAAAAATAAGCACATAGGATGATACTATTTTATCACACATTTTCCTTTTACCGGCTCTGAAATAAAGGCATTAGCAGATCTAACTTTTATTTAAAGTAGTGGGATCTTTTGCATATGAAATAGTGGGAGGACCCTCTCTCTCCCCCAAAAGTTGCTTGGATTGCAGCAGGTTGTGGACCTGTAGTGCCTTCTCCAACTTCCCTTGGCCCAGAAGTGACTACCCCACTTTCCGGAAAACAACAACAACAAAAAAACCTTGGTCTCTGAACACCCTGTCTGAAAATGACTGGGGAAGTCTTCCCGGGGACAAAGCATACACCATACTTTCTCTGTTTCTCTGAACCACCCCTTCTGATGACCCAGCAGGCATTTCATATGCATTTTATTGATTTAATGCCAGAGTCAGTGTCTTTCATCGCTTTCTATCTTGAATTACTGATTTATATATATTCAATGAACTTTATTTATTTATTTGTTTATTTGTTTATTTATTTATTTTTGGTAAGTGTCCCTAGCGGGAACCGAACCCGGAACTCTCTGGTCCGCACACACCCACGCTCCAAACGCTGAGCCAAACCGGCCAGGGCTGAACTGAAGTTTAAAATGCAATAAATATTCTCCCCGTGTTTTTTTTGTTTTTTTTTTTATCACCATTTACCTCATTTAGATTCTAGAGGAGTTTATGGTTAAAAATACTATAATGTATGCAGCAGTAAACAATTAGTTAAACAAGGGTTCTTTTTAAAACCGTTTTTGAGGAACCAAGTGATCTCAACATTGTAAAGATGCAGGCGAGGCCAACTTGGCCTTTTTCCCCAGAACCGGATCAGTTTCACCGTCTTTAAACGGAGAGCCCCGCAGGTGGACTGCCCGCCTGACTCCCAGCCTCAGCCAGGCTCAGCCTACTCTTCTCGGGCTGTGAAGTCAGTCTCCTTCTCCACGTGTCAACTCGCGCAGCCACTACCAGATTTGCTTCCTCAAGAGAGCCAGGGAATGAACGACAGAGGAGGATGTGTACATATGTAATCTTAAATCAAACACAGGAAGGCAAACGATGTACTTTGCTTCTATCCAGCAGGTAATTTTGTCTGGTACTTTAATACATGACTGTGGTTTAGTGCAGCTCCAGCATCGCGCCCACCACACTTTGAAGCCTCAAAACAGGGCCATTTACCTCGAATTAAATAGACTGCACAAGAGGCGGCAGGATTCAGTATGCCCCGTGCCTACTATGAAACTGCAGCAATGCGTTAGAGCCCTCCGCCACAAGGCCACTCTGAAAGAAGAATTCTTGGGCTCTCCAAAGTAGTTTGTGTCCCCATGTTTCTGGGATGCAAATCTTTTTCTTTTTCTTTTTGTACAATTTAGTTGACAGGAATGTTTTATGACTTTCTGAGCTATTTTAGGCTCTTATACTACCTCGATAATGGTGGGTGTTTTCATCCCTGTGATAAAACAAAAATAAATTTTTAAAAAACTAAACAAAACAAAACAAGGAAAAAGAAGTCTTTTGATTCGACATCTAATATATAAGAACGAATGCTGGCAGGAGAATCCTAAAACAGGGCTTAAATCTGCATCTGCCAACATCAAAGGACAAGTTGCAACAGCTTTGGATAAATAATTAAAACATTTGGAGACATTAGGTTCATACTTTCTCTTAATAAAGTTGCACTTGTGAGCCGACAGTGATAAGCCTCAGCCAAAAGTTCTCTGAGCTGGCCACTCCCTGAGAATCTACGTTCCTTTCACTGAAAAACAAGAGCGGATGGGAGCAATGTAGCTCCCTTGTTGCCTCTGTGTTGGCTGGTGGCTCAGAGAGAAAAAATGTGGTTTTTTTTTTCCCCACGAGTCCAGCACAGTGTCTCACCTGTGGAAACAGAAGAAAGGTACACATAGCAAGTCAGACCTGCTATAGGCAGCAGTCACCATTCATGTCATGTCCAGAAATGACCTTGAGACCCAACCTAAAGGGCTTCCCAAAGCTCATTACCAGCCATGTGAAGTCATCTTTTATGAGGAGGGAAGAAGGAACGCCTAGCCATCACTCAAATTTCAATGGCCTCCACATTCTAAAGTACCTGATTTGAGCAAGCAATACTACAGGCTTCAACAACTCCTTACAGGCGGATTATCAGACCTGTTATACAAATAGGGAAGCTAGCACAGGAGTTAAATCACTTGCCTGAAGTTACACAGCTAGAAAATGAGGGGCTGAGATACACGATGTTCTAGAAATGAATTAAGAATAATGAGCATCGGATTACTATATCATGTTTAGTTTGCCAGGTAAATGAGCTTTGATGACTAAGCCAGGTATCCTGCAAAAAGGCCCAGGATGGTTGTTACCTAAGAGAAAACTAACATTTATTAGCAGGCTCTGCCTCCAATCCACGTGGCAGCCTTCCTTTGGATTTTCTCTGACTTCAGCATGTCTCTCTGGAGGCTCTGACACCTGGAGGGGCACAGGGGTTGCTAGAAGCTGAGACCTCACACAGTCAGACAAAGGGAAAGTAATGTTTTCTATTTGGTATGAACTGCCCCTGTTGCCTGCCAACCTTTGGGTGGTCCTTTTGCTGTAGAAAGATGTGTACAGTCAGACCTAGATGTTTCCCTGAGTCGGAACTAATAGCAGCAGATCACCAGCTTTTGCAGTAGACAGCCTTAACCCCCTTCCAGTCGCCTCTCAGCTGTTTGCACAAATCCCGATCTTCAGCTGAGCACCACGGTTCACCACTCGGACACTGAGGGCAGTTCTCGAACCCAGAGATTACCCCATGCAATTCACTGTAGGCTTTCAGAGGATCCTCTGCGAGTCATATACTGTTGCTGGATTGTTTAATCTCTGAATTTATTCCCCTTTTCAACCCTGTTTAAAAACATAGAAGTCCTGCTAACAATCAGATTGGCTCCTTCCCTTTTCGTACAGTTCTTTTGAATTTGGTTTTGGATGCATTTATGATTACTGCCTTCTGAAAGAGCTCTTTAAGGCAATAGTCAAAAGCGTGGGTCTCTTTTGCTGATGAACTGCCTATTCTAGGACACAGTCCTTTATCCTTTGTGAAATAGTATATTGCCAACTCTTATAATTTGTATAATATTCTGTCCTTATAATTTGTATAATATTCTGTCCTTTATTGGGTAAATAAAGACATTCATTATTATTTCTTGGCATAATTTTACTTCTCCGGAATTTTTAAATGCTTTTTCCTCAGATTCATCAGTCTATTACACATACTTCTTGTTAATTATTAAAGTGGCATAAAATTCTCTTCATTACCTATGCACTTTCTTTTTTCTAAGATTACTCTTATACTTAAAAATAATATTTATTTTTGTTAAAATAAAACAGTACATAGTATTAAAAATGAGAAAGTACAAACACAAAGGCAGAATGTTTTAATCCAGATTCCTCCCTGCGAGTGCCCATTTAATGTCCACATACAAAGTACACACATTTTTGTTCCTTTTTTTCATTTAATATTCTTCAGTGGGCATGCCATCTTTTCATGTTAATACATATATTCACATACAATTTTAAGGATGGCACAATATTCTATTATGTGGATATGCCATACTTTATTTCACCCATCCCATTGTTAACCATATAGATGGGTACCACATATCTTGTGAAAACAGCATAGTAGTAAGCATTTCTCACTGCTCAACATCTTCCCTTAACTGTAATTATCCCTTAAGACAATCTCAGAGAAGTGGGTCACTAGGCTACACATTTTTAGGGCTTTTCTTATAGACTCCCTCACTTATTTTTCAGAAAAGGACATCAATGTGTAGTCCCATCTCCACTATGTAAGTGCATATGTATCCCCACTCTCGGCACATCAAATAGTCTTTTCATTTTGGCCATTATGATGTCATTTTAAATTACATTTCTTGAATTATTAAAGAGAATCAACAAATGTCCTGTGTTTTAACTCTATTATTGCTTCCAAAGTGGTGCCCCGAAAAGGTGGTCTCTTCCCACTGACACCTCGTCTTCCTAAATCCTAGAGAACTTTAAAATCTGAATCACTGCTTCAAGTCTAAAAATGGATATTTAAACTGCCAACTATAGCTTGACTGTTTTCTGCCAAGTATTTAATCTAAAAATATGATTATGATTGCTTCCTTTCTGGTGTAGAAACGTGTTTGCATTCAAGCTTGCCTTTTGGGAAACTTAGCACACCTGTCTGATACCTTTGTGATGAACGGAGTTTCCTGCTAGACTCGATTTTCTAATAAAGGCCAAAGTCTTGCTTCTGGCTAATGTTACAGGAAGAGTATCATCCCCAGGCTCAGACCTTTCTACCCACGGAGACCTCCTCCTTACTGAAGAGTACATGCATGTTTTACTTCGTTATTCTTTGCAGTACTAGCTTTCATGATCAGGTGAAGCTTGTCTTCAGGATATTTGCAGTCAAGATCAAGATTTCTCAACCTCAGTTCTAGTCAGAACTAGATAATTTTTTGTCATGAACACTGTCCTGTACATTGGAATATGCTTAGCAGCATCCCAGGTCTTTACTCACAAGATGTCTCTAGTACCCTACAGGTGTGGCAAACAAAAATGTTTCCAGACACTGCCATATGTCTGTTGAGAGCAAACAACCAAGTTGACAACCACTAGTCTAAGGGACATAAAGCTTCTATCAAGTTGACATCATTTTGGGTTCTTTTAAAATAAGAGACAGTGTCCTTCTCAATGTAAGCACATGTCCTGAGTTCTTGTGAGAAAACATCTGTAGTGTTGACTCTAATTTTTAGAAAACTCACACAACACATAGGGCTTCAAAATTAGTGTAACTCAGAAGACAAGAAAGATTGGTAGTTGCCCATAGAAGGTCTGGTCAGTGGTCTGAGTTCACTCTATTCACATTATTTGGGCTTCTGCCTAAACAATGTTTCCAAAATAAATTTAAAAAAAAATTCAAATAAATACTTGTTGTCTCTCATTTGGAATGGCTTTTTAATTTTAGGTTAACATGTTTATAAATGATTCATAAGCAACTATTTATTTTGTGATGCTTTAGAAGGAATGGCCAGGTTAAAAAAATGTAGAAAGACACATTTCAGTTTACTATAAAGAATGGGGTGTCCCAGAATGTTTCCTTGTAGTGAAATCAGACATGTACCCTCTTTTGCAGCCATATGCAATTTGGGGTATATACAGTATCTGCCATAGAAACGTGAGTGACCTCACCCAGCCCCGGTATCTCCCTGCATGGTGCTGAACATCAGGGCTCCCTGAACAGCAAGTGCCCCCATGCTGCTCACAATCAGCCTCAGTTTTCAATTCATACCCCCTTAACACTGTATGAAGCACCAGGTGGCAAACAGCCCCAGGTTTTCAACATACATAGAAAAAAGCAAGGCCCAAGTAGAAAGGTTGGTAGAGTAGCTGGAGTTTCCTGGACACACTGGGCAAGTAGCTATGTCTATTCCTTCCTAGCCCACTACTGGCAGGTGACTGCGAGCTGAGCACATTGACAAGTTTACAGAAGATGGCATCTAAAGCCATAAACTAACAAATTGTACATTCCTTACTCTCAGTCCAAATAGGCTTTAAAAATCTGAACACAAATGCTGACTTAAAACATTAAAACTATTTCATTTTCCTCCTTATTAGTTTCACTCTTGCACAAGAATGCATCAATAGAGCCTGGGCTTATGGTATTTTGTCTTTCTCTAGCGTTTTCATACATTTACATCATATTATCTCCAATGCAAATTTAAGCTCCTTGAAAATAGTAACTTTCTTTTTCTCTCACCTAATATCCATGACACTTTCCTTTACAGTATTTTTTTCACTACTAGTTGTGTTCACTCTTATTTGTGGATGGAATCTGTCTGCTCCTCTGAGCAATATTCTCAAGCTACTGAAAGCTAGAAGGCACAGGATCACTCTGCGGTCTGACGGACAGCGTACACCTGTCAGTCACAGTGCTGGGCTGAAAGCATGTCCTCAAAAAGGTACTGTTGATCCACACTGACTCCTTTTCACCCTACCATCTTCTGAATTCAACAACAAGGTCAGCTAGTTCCCTTTTTAAGGATCAAAAGTTGCATCGAGTTGTTAGAAGCAATAATCACTCAGTTGATCTTTTTTAAAATCACCAGGTAGGCACATCCTGAAATAAAGATAACTCCATTAACTTTTGTGTCCCATTTGTTCCGTGTCTTGGCTTCCTAGTCAACTGTAAGATCCTCAAGTTCAAATCTGTGTCTTGGTTTAATTGCACACAGTACCTAGTAGAGCATGGTGTACACACGGGCCTGTGGTGAGCACTACCCTTCACATCCAAAGAATGGCAGCTTCACCCAAGAGAGCTGCTCCTTGCTCAGTCACCTGGGAGGACCTGCTCTCAGGTGCCATTTCCAGAGAGGTATCACCCTTCAAGGGCATCAGTAGGGGAATTAAGGTGTCAGGACACAAGCCTTTTGGTCCAGCGTTAATACTTTGGACAATAAAGGTGTGTCTCTAAGCCCTTGGTCTGTCACTGTATCTTACGCCTGATCTCTCTCCCTCTCAGGTGAAGCACAGTGGTTAAGATCAAACACTCTGGAGCCAGATGCGCTCAACCCTGGCTCAGCTACTTACTACTTTTATGACTTGCCAGAGTTACTCTATTTCTCAATGACTTAGAACCGACATTCTACAATATAATTACTATACTAGCAATAATAATATTTTTCTCATGAGGTTGCCATGAGAATTAAATGAATGAATAGGTGTTGAGCACATAGACTGGTGTCTGCCTCATAATAAGCTCTTGACTATAGCTACCGTTGAACATGTCATAGGGGAATTGAAAGTGATTCCCAACGTAACACGTCATGACTGAATCCTCTCTTATGCCATCATTCTCACAAAATCTGTCTTCAGAAATAACTTCCTCATACTCAGGGTGATTGTCCTGGTTACTAGAATTTCCTTAGGTAACATTATAGGACGGGCTGCCTCAGTCTCCTCCTTTCACTATAAAGAGATATTGAAATTCTCCAATATTTCAGGTAAGGAGGGAGCTAATGATCTGAAAAGTGAGAAAATAAATACAGCTAATCACCAACTAACAGCCAACAAACTAAATTCCCTAAAAAAAATTAATGAAGAAATGCTGACACGATACCTAAAAGTGCTTGGCCTTACATCCTGTGTTCAGACCACTGGTTATGGCGTTCTCAGAATTGCTGACCCTCCCAAACCACCCTTTTATGGAGAATGACAAGGTAATGACAAGGTAATGACAATGGTCTCTCTCCCTGCCTCCCATCTCTGTCTGACCTCTTTTATTTGGGGTAAGGCATAGGCTGGGTTGCCTTTTTTCTTTAAGGTTGAGTTCTTCATTTTTTTCTGGTAGAGGGCAGAGTTCCTTCTCAAGTCAATGGGGGTCCTCGGGCCCACTGGGAGAGGGAGGAGAAGAAAGAATGAAAACTGTGAAAAGCTATTCTTAAAAATCAAATGAAATTTCAATTGAATGACCTGAACTAGCAATTCTAAGGAGCAAATGATGAGGTTCTGTATGGAGGTTGAGAAATGCAATCATCACTGATGGATTAAAATAAACAGTGCAATGAACCCTCGTCCTCCTCATCCCCGTGCCTGAGCCCCCCTCCCCTTGATAAATACACAAATCTACACGGGTGCACACCATTTCAGAGGGTAATTATCCAAATGGTCTAGAACAAACAAAACAAGTGCAAATGTTATGTCCATGTTTAATGAAGACTTTGGAGTCGCTCAGTGAAGTGAAACCCATTCTGCTCCGGTCACGCTTTCCCATCCCCTGACCCCTCACACACGCAGCCAACGAGGGCCCTCATTTGAAATTCAGAGACTCTGAGGCTGGGTTTTAATAATAAAACTGGCACCTGTCACTTTTTCTATATCTCGGCTGCACTCTACTGCTTTAACCATTACAAACAGCTCATCCGGGGGGAAAGATAAAGCGACTGCCAAGAAACATTTACTTTTCAGACCTACGATGACCCCTCAAGAACACGTGAGGTGTGTGCTTTTGTTGGCAAGGAGAAAACAACTTCCAAGGAGTGATTCATGTGATTTCATTTCCATTGCCCTGTCTATTTTTGTTTGAGCACCTTCATCGTGTGGTAACTCGGCATTCATGCCCTTGCACACACGAACAGCTATCTTCCGCTGATGGAGCTAAAACTATCCCATAGGTATATGTGAGTGTGCCTGTATCCCTACATCTCTGGCTTCAAGGTGATGTAAGACACAGCTTTGTCTGAAATTATGTTTTGAAGTGCTGATACTCAGTGTCATGTGAACAAGTTATAAAGCACTTACAGCTTTAGTTTCATTGATGTACACAGGCAAAATGCATGTAAGTAAAAATCTTTTTTGGGGTCTCACTTAAATATCTACATGTAACTACATATTCCGGAAATAGATCAAACACAAAATAGTTCCAGAAAGGCAAGTTATTGCATTTTTAGTGTCACAATGACTTTTTGAGAATTTCTAAATGGGAAAAATAAAGAATCCCTCCCACTCCCATAAAGTTTCCAGGACTTAGAATATAACAGAACAAAGAAGAGTGGCCATAGTATTCTCACCATTAAAACTATCTGTTTTCAGGCCCTGCCAGGTAGCTCGGTTAGTTAGAGCATCGTCCCAATATGCCGAGGTTATATGTTCAATCTCAAGTCAGGGCACATGGAAATAAGCAACCAATAAATGCATGACTAAGTGGAATAACAAATTGATGTTTCTGTCTCTCTCAAAAACAAAATCAATAAATAAAAATAAAATATACCCCACTTTGTTTTAATTTTAGGTCCTTCTCCTAACCAATATCCTGGTAAAAGAAATTTGAAAAAAATAAGGGCATACAATCCCCACTGAACTCAGTTAACATCAGTAGGTCAGTTTCTGAGTTTCCTGTACAACCTTATATTTGTTTCTCTTATTCTGTTGTAGCTTTCAGCCTCTGGTTCCCTTAAACGTTGGAACTGATTTAGCAACACCAGGATTCATGAGCTAACAGATTGTAAAAATGTCTAAAATTGAGGATCAGGAGTAAATATGTTGAAGCTTCCTCCATACATCTGTATTGGGATTATTGCCTCCCAAGGATCTGTGAATGATTCAGTGAGAAAAACAATTTGGTCATTTCTTTTGTACCAGGCTTGAATAAGGGTCAATATCAACCTATGAAAAAAGTGGTGAATAATTTTACTTATGCCTCTAATCAAGAGTTCGGCCCTGGCCAGTGTGGCTCAGTTGTCTGAGCATCGTCCCATGCACTAAGAGGTCACTGGTTTGATTCCTGTTAAGGGCACATACCTAGTTAAGTGCCCAATAGGGGGTGTGCAGGAGGCAGCCGATCCATATTTTTCTCCCTCATAGATGTTTCTATCTCCGCCTCCCTTTCCCTTCCTCTCTCTCTAAAATCAATAAAACTAGCCTGGCTGGTGGCTCACTAGTTGAGTGTCGTCCCACCCACTAAGAGGTCGCGACTTCAATTCCCAGTCAGGGCACATGCCCAGGTTGTGGGCCTGATTCCTAGTGGGGGGCACGCAGGAGGTGGCCAATCGATGTCCTCTCTCATTGATGTTTCTATCTCTCTCTCCCTCTCCCTTCCTCCTTCTCTAAAATCAATAAAGCAAAAATAAAATAAATTTTAAAAAATATTCTTTTAAAGACTTGGAATTACTATTTTTGCTTTTTCTCTTTTCTTGATATGGACATTTAGATTAGATTGAAAGTGACTATTTCATTGTGAGACTGGCCTAGAAATATTTGTGACTGATCCTTTATATAAGCAGAATTATGAAAATAAAAAAAATTAATTTAGAGTCAAGTTCACAATGATTCTTTTGTGATGTAAATATCTTACAATATTTTTTACCCATCATTTAGAAGTGCTGTTAGGAAACATGTTGAGATTATTACATTACAGTAATAGGGAAGGGATCAGAAAAGCCCAACTCATACTGTGGCCTGTTATGTCTTCTATACTCTATGGCCAAAAAATGTATCTTTTAAGTGAATCGTTGCTTTCTAAGTCAGTCGAAGCTTGTTGTTTGAGGGGGAAAAAAGAAGCTTCAGGTGAACCTTTATACAGACAGAGGACAGCCTTCCATCTGGGCAAGGATAAGAGTTACGCTCTTATATTTTCATAACAGAATGTCAACTCCTGTCTGCACATATGGCATCTCAAGCATATGGATCTTTGTTTAATCAACGACCCAGAATATAGACACTTCAGGCAGTTTTCAGGAAATTCAATCTTTAATTGCCTTTGTTCCTGTACTTGCTACAATCTTGTTTGGAGATATCCAATATTTAGGAAAGACAGTGTAAGTAACATATTAACACTCTCTTCCTGTCGGATCTCTGAGCTCCATGCCTACAATAGTTAAATAATCAGAAACGTCATTCAGCTCTATTATCTTAGGTGTTTGCAGAAAAGATATCAATAAACTCAGCTGCATTGTTATGCCTTCCATTGTTCTAGAAATCATAAAATCAAGGTCAATTTAAGGATTATTTCTAAAGATTCAAAAGATGTCAGAAATGAACTCAGGTGCCTACATTCTCGCCCACCCCAAGCCCCAAGATATGGCTCAAAAGACATAGAATGTTGCCTAATAATAGGATTTTATTTATTGAAATGGTTATAGGTGTAGATGACATAGATATGAGAATAGCGATAAAAACAGAAATAGAGAGCTAGAGATATCTATTAATCAATAACAACAAGGGCAATAAGAAGGCATGCGATTCTGTAATAAGAAATTTTAAAGAATTCTTGAAAGTTTGAAAGAAGATGGGATCAAGCTATTAAAAGAAAAACAGCAACTCAAACATCCACAAGAACATGTCTGCTGCAGTGGAGGTGGTTCTGGGGATGCTTCTTTCTTGAGGTGACAGGGACATAGAATGGAAAAGGACCTCATGGCAATCATCAGAGGCATTATTTGAGAAATCCTTTCAGAGTACCTGGGCATCCTGGTTTTTGTTCCTCCACAGCTTGTCCTAAGTGGGCTGCAGCACAGCATTTAGCTCCACGCTAAAGCAGTTATTCGGGATGCTCAGGCCAGGGAGGAAGAGAGAGGAACTATAGGAGCCAGTGACATCTAGAAGGGGGAGGCAAATACTTTACATGGAAGAAAAGCTATTAGGACACTTGCGCCAATCCTATATCTTACTCCTCCCCAGCAATCATCCAAAGGTAAGGTCTTGAATGAGAATTAACATGTATGAATAGACAAAGAGAAATTCACAAACACAAAGATGAGAGCAAAGGAAGAATCACCAGATACTTAAGTTCAACTAACACCAGAAAAGAGGAAACACCAAACTAAATCAACCAAAGAACTAACAAATGAGGAAAGAGAATTAATAGTGCAAACTGATAAGAAAAAAAAAAAAAATAATAATGTTTTAACGACTTTCATGGAGATTAAAAAAAGCGACATCATTCATTAAAGAAACACAACTAGTAATCTTGGAAGGAATATATTATTCTCAAAATTTAACGTACTAAAACATACGGACACAACAAGATTGTGAAGGGATGAAAGTCAAAAAATTGTCCCAAAATAATCACTAAAAGACAGAGATGCAAATTATTAAATATAAATTTGTCCAGCTGGTGTGGCTCAGTGGTTGAGTGTCAACCCATGCACTAAGAGGTTGCTGGTTCGATTCCCAGTCAGGGCACATGCCCAGGTTGTGGGCCTGATCCCCAGTGGAAGGCATAAAGAAGGCGGCCAATAGATGTTCTCTCTCATCGATGTCTCTATCTCTCTTTCCCTCTCACTTCCTCTGTCTCTAAAACCAATAAAGGAAAAATAAAATAAAGACACATTGGGACTATGTCCAGAAGGCCAGCATCTACTTAAAAGAGTTCTAAATAGACCAGAGAGAATGGAAAAGATGAATGAGGAAAAACTAACAAGTAATAGTAGAAAACTTTCCAGAGCTAAAGATAAACAAGACCGCACATTAAAGAGTTCAATATTGAGTAAACTTATTCTCTAAGGGCATGAAAAAATAGTTATCTTATGAATGTTTTGGTAAAATTTCAGAAAGATAATTAGAAAATCACAAAATGTTTTGAAAATAAGGGTATTGCTCACAACGCCAATAGAATCAGACTGACATCAGACTTCCCCTTGACAGCACTGGGTGCTAGAAGGCAATAAAGCAATAGTCTCAAAGTTTAGAAATAACACTATTTGACCCTAAATTTTATGCCCAGACTAGCATTCAAGTACAAAAGCAAAACAGGTTTTTTGCTTTCAGAAACTTTCCTTTTTTAAAAATGTTACAGCCCTGCCCTGGCCAGTTTGGCTCAGCGGTTAGAGTGTCAGCCTGCAGTCTGGAGAGACCAGGGTTCGGTTCCCGCTAAGGGCGCGTGCCTCTGTTGCAGTTTGTCCCCGGCCCTGGTTGGTCGTGCGGGTGGCAGCCACTCGATGTGTCCCTTCACGTCGATGTTTCTCTCTCTCTCTCCCTTCCTCTCTCTCCCTCCCACTCTATCTGTACAAAAAATGGAAAAATATCCTCGGGTGAGGATAAAAATAAATAAAAATAAAAATAAATAAATAAATAAATAAATAAATAAATGTTACAGCCCTGACCAGGTGGCTCAGTTGTTTAGAAGGTTGTTCCATATACCAAAGGGTGGCAGGTTCGATTACCAGTCAGGGTACATACCTGGGTTTGGGGTTTGATCCCCAGTAGGGGCTCATGGAGGAGGCAATGGACTGATGTTTCTCTTTCACATCGATGTTTCCCTGTCTCTCTCTCTCTCCCCTTCATGTCTCTAAAATAAATTTTAAAAAATTTGTGTTTAATGTTGTAAAAAATCATATTCTATAAGAACAAAAAGTATACATAGGAGAATATTTTGGATGCAAAACATGTATAGTTAACTATGAATAATGCATGAATTTAAAATAATCAGTAATTAAAATTTCAAATGATCTCAACATAGGGGTCAATCAAGAGGCAGGAGATGAAAACATGCTAAGCTTTTTGTCATCTTCAGAGGAATAAAACATACTGATTAAATGTACAATCTCCCCCACACCAAAACTGAAATATGCTTGTTAAAAGCTCAATCAAAATTTTAGAAATAGAAGAAAATTAAATAAGTAAAAATAATTCAATCAATCCCATATAAGACAGAGTCGGAAAAGAAGGAGTGAAGAAGAAGGGGGATGGGAAGGGAGGAAAGAGAAAGAAAATAAGATCACATGACAAATAAACACCAACAAGAATAGCTAGGTGAAGTCCAAGCACAGCAAAAATTATATATATCTAAGCTTATTAAATTCTTCTATGAAATAAACTCAGGCTGAGTAGGAAAACACATGATGGCTTACAGAGGTACACATAAAACAAACATATAAAAATTTTGAGTATAAAGGCATAAAAAGTAATCCAAAAGTGAATAAGATACAACATCCACAATGTTTATAAGGAAAAGGTGTAATTATTTCTAGATTGTGCTAATCAGAATAAAAACAAAAAAGAAAGAAAAAGAAACTACCTAATAGAAAATTGACAAAGTATGTGAGCAGTATGCCTGAAAGTAAGCATCGGGATCATGCAAGATTAAAAATGGGATATGAACCACAGCTTTTTAACTTTTTTTTTTTTTATCCTCATTCGAGGACACTTTTCCATTTTTTGCTCAGACAGACTGGGAGGGAGAGAGAGGAAGAGAGAGAGAGAAACATTGACGTGAAAGAGACACATCGAGTGGCTGCCGGGGAAAAACTGTAACCGAGGCACATGCCCTTAGTGGGAACCGAACCCGGGTCTCTCTGGACCACAGGCTGACACTCTAACCGCCGTGCCAAACCGGCCAGGGCTGAACCACAGCTTTTTAATCCAGTCATCTACTGATGGACACTTGGGTTGTTTCCAGATCTTAGCTATTGTAAATAGTGTTGCTATGAACATAGGGGTACACATATTCTTTCTGATTGGTGTTTCAGGTTTCTTAGGGTATATTCCTAGAAGTGGGATCACTGGGTCAAGTGGAAGTTCAATTTTTAATTTTTTGAGGTAACACCATAGTGTTTTCCACAGTGGCTGCACCAGTCTGCATTCCCACCAGCAGTGTACTAGAGTTGCCTTTCCACACTCTCGCCAACACATGTTTGATGATTTGTTGATGGCGGCCATTCTGAGAGGTGTGAGGTGATACCTCATAGTTGTTTTAATTTGCATTTCTCTGATGATTAGTGATGTTCAACACTATGCAGCTATAAGAAAGAAAGATCTCTTATCCTTTGAGATAGCATGGAAGGACCTGGAGAGTATTATGCTAAGCGAAACAAGCCAAGAAGAGAAAGACAAATATCACATGATCTCACTTATTTGTGGAATATAATTAACTAAACAAACTGCTGAACAAAATTAACCCAGAGACAGTGAGGTGGGGTACAGACTGACAAGCCTCAGAGGAGAGGGTTTTAAGGGGGAAGAGATAAACCACAGAACTTACATGCACGTATGCATGACCAATGAACATAGACAACAAAGCTGGGGATGGGTTGGGGGAGGGCCGGGGGGAGGAGGGTGTCAATGGGGGAAAAATGAGAAACATTTGTAACAAAGACAAATTAATAAATAAAATAAAATAATTTAAAAAATGGGATATGATTTACATCCATCAAATTGTTAAGTATAAATGTTTACAAAAGAAAAATAGTAAACAACTTAATGCTCATCAAGTAGGGAGCTATTAAAGAGATTGCAGTACAACCATCCTACAAAATGTCCTGCAATTATAAAAATGATGTTGTATATTTCTAGACAGTGATGTGGCTTTTAAAAATTCTCAAAAATACCTATTATGCCAAAACTCAAATTTTAGAAGACAGTATGATCCGAATTATGTAAAGAAGAAAAAATCTGTGTGTGTGTGTGTGTGTGTGTGTGTGTGTGTGCATAAATATATAGAAAGGGGACAATAAGGAAACATGGTAACAACAGTGCCCTTTGTGGAAGGAAGGAGGATTGAGTGTGAGTAGAAGCGAGGTAGGAAGATAGAAGACTTTTACTTTTTCTCCCATATCTCAGCATTATTTGAATCTTTGCTGGCAAGAATGCACATATATTATGTAAAACCATGATTGAAGACATCTATAATTGCTTCCTCTTATTCTTTTAGCAAACATTCACTGAGCACCTATTAAGTTCAGACTGTATTGACTGATACACAAGGAGTGCAAAACTGAGTGAATTCCTGCCTCCGAAGCAAGAGAAATTTAGATTGTATTTACATGGAAACAAGTCTATTAGGGTGGGGTTTGATAGAAACTGGTGGAGCCAGTTATAGATACATGAAAATATAGGAATAAGAGTACAAGGTTATAAGTAAAGCTGTTGGTGGAATCATCCCAATGCCAATTTTGAGTTAAAAATAGCTTATCTTGCCCTGGCTTGTTTAGCTCAGTAGTTAGAGCGTCAGCCTGTGATCCAGAGAGACCCAGGTTCGGTTCCCGCTAAGGGCACATACCTTGGTTACAGTTTGACCCCAGCTTTGGTGTCCCTTTAACATTGATGTTTAGCTCTGTCTCTCATCCTCTCTCTCCTTTCCACTTTATCTGAACAACAACAACAAAAAATGAAGGAATGTCCTCTAGTGAGGATAAAAAAAAATAGCTTATCTCTTACAACAAACACATTCACACACAGATGTGTGTACACACACAAAAATGCACTGCTAAAAACCCTCAGTTTTGATGTTGCTTTGTTCTTTTACTCAAATGATCATAAGTCATAAGAGCTGGAATTCAGGGTAATGTTTCTAAGTTCTGATTGTGACAAAACCTTGTACGTGTATAATAAAATGTCGTTACTTTCTTCACTGAGACACGTTTTTGTTTGTATTTTGTCTTCTCGTACCTTAGTGTCTCCTCTTAAAAATCCACACACATGCTCACTTTCTTTACTGTGTTGTATGCTGTCATTTGGAGAAAAGCAATAGCAAGTATGAGTGTCATACAGTAGTTCATCCGGGGTTGTTAAGTATCCAGTGTCACATGAGAAGAAAGTATAAAGTTACATTGGTAAGGCTAAAGAGTACTTAATGTATGGCAGTAGGGGCAGCTGAAGCCAGGGAGAATACAAGTGAAAATAAGAAATAATGCAGTAGAATATGTACCTTTGTTTAGTTCCTAAGGCTGTGTTGAAGACACATGATCTTGTATTTATACACTATTTGGGTTTAAAGCTGGTATATTATAATGAATAATTTAATAAAGCTACAGCCTAAATGCAAAAAGGGAAAAAACCAAAATGTAATTATAACCTTGTGAAATGCCTTCCACAACAGCCAGAAGTCTTAAGGGCAAGTGGATTTAATAGATTCAATGACTAGCATATCATAATAATTCAAATTTGATTTTCTTTCTTCTACGTTTCCAACCTCAAAAAAATATTGCTTATTGTTTCATTAAATATCAAAAATGCTGAATTCTGATGGCAGAATAATACTGTAAATTTGAATTGAGGATTTATTTTACTGCTAGTCTTTCTATGTCAACTCATAGCTTCTCTCACAATTAAGATCTTCCATTATCTAAAGCAGACTGTGCAAAAGGAGCCACTAAAAAACAAAAATTATGAATTTAATAAAAGTATGTCATAATTACTTGGTATGGTACAGCAACTGAGTGTTTTAGGTAGTTCATTTTGTTAAATAAGGAATTAAGCCCTGTTTATTTCAACCTATATGGAAAATCTTCTAAAAGCATACCCATTCATCCTCCTTCTTAAGAAGTGAAATTAAATTTCTTGCCAATTGAGACCAATATTCCTTAAATGCACCATGGTAGGAAAAGCCACAGTTGGCACGATCAGAACTCATTAAAAAAATAGAGGGTTAGGATCATAATATTAAGTTTAGCATTGGGTGCATGTGCAGTGCATTTAAAAAAGAAAACAAATTCTTAAAAGTAAATATATACAAAAAATAGAATTACCAGAAAACTCTTTTCATAAATTACTTTCTCATGTAATTCAAGAGACATTCTTGAAGAACAGATTCTCTCCTAAAAAACGATACTTCTTCTTAAAATTTTCCATCCAGCACCTAACGTCTGACATGTGAGGTCTTTTGCACTTTCCACACTCCCCTGTTTCAGTTTTGCAAGTCTCATGTTTTAGAACCACTTAATTTTTTCAGAGATTGCTAAAATGCCCAAAGTATGCATGATCAGATGTACAACAAAGTAAATGTATTCCTGTATTTGACACTGACTTCTATTTTAAGTCCACACAGAAGGGGACTCAATTTCAGTCAGTTGGGGATTCCAATGTTTTCTTGTCCTGACATTATATAACATCTCAAAAGTGTTCAAAAGGACAGCTGGTCTCTGGAATATTCTCACCCACATCTCAATTCACTGCGATGCTGTCCATCCACACAGGTCCCCTAGATCCTTCCTCGTTCTGGAGTCCATGGCTTTCTCAAGTGCTACTCTAGGGATCCTTGGAAAACCTGCAGCTTCGAGTGTGGGAAACTCTTCTTGATCTTCCGAGGCACCTAGAAATTTGCTGCTGCTCCAGTACTTGATATACCACAAGGAACTCAAAGAAGCTTCCTGGGGATCATCTGCCTACAGAGACAACCATATTTCTTCTGTTCTCTCATCATTCTGGAAATGGGAAGCATTGTGTTTTTCTACCTTTGTAGACCCTACTCTGGGGTTGAGTACAATCTTCTCAGGTCCTCAGAATGATCTGGGGGGGGGGGGGTTCTCATTATCCTCCACCAAAATTGGCCCTGATGGTGTGGGTAAGGGCCTCTAAGAAACCTATTCCATCTCAACTCTCTTCAATCCCCTCTGATCTTGTCCTCATCTGCCCCAGTCTTCTCTGATCTTGAACATGGGAAACCTTGCCTTCTGTCATCAAAAATTCCTCCAAGTCCTTTGTGTTATATTCATCAAGCAGGCAGAATGGTCTATTCATTCTTACTTAATGAATAATTTGTGGCATGGCCTCTTGGCTTGTGTTTCCAAATGTCTCAGCCAACTGAGGAAAACATGTTTTGAAGAGAAAAGAAATTTCTCCTAAAAGGAGATACAGGGATATGCTAGGAGTCCCCCAAGCTATGGAGGAAAGTGTAATCTGGAGGTAAACATCCTAGATCCCAGGCTCCCAGCCCCCTACTTTCCAGTGGCCCAGGTTTTCCATGGAAGGACCTGAGAGGTAGCCTGGTATAACATGCAGGTCCCTGCATGATCTGTCTGCTACCTCCATCTCCACGCCAGCTTAAAACAGTTAGAGAAATTCTCATTCTCTACACACCTGGAACAATAATTAGCTTAGTTACAGGTGAGTTATGTTTGAGATGCCTGTGGAAAACACAAGTATGTAGCAAGAAATTGGAAGTTCACTCAAGAAAGTGAACTGAGCTGTAGAAGATTTTTGATTTTCCAACCTGGCATTAAATCAGGTAGGCGACATTCCCCAAGGAATAAGAAGAGAGAAGAGGAGACAGAAGAACAGAGCTACAATGATGTTTAGTTCAGATAAGGGAAAGAGAATGAAAGTTGTGAGAGAGGAGGAAGCAGAGCCCAGAAGAGAGGCCAATGGGAGAAGCTTTCAATAGGGAGGAATTATGGACCTGGTTGAATACAAGGGCACTGTCAATAGAGGGGAGCAGAATAGACCAACTAGAGTGCACTGTGATGCATAATTGCCATCTCAAGCATATGTCTGAGAATATGTTTCCAGAGATAGGGTATACCTAGATAAGAGAGAAATATAGGAGGGCATTTAGGAATTACCTTACCCAGTGTGTATTCCCTGGTCCCTGAAGGCTAACAGCTATTCTTTTCCACCTTCCTCATTTAGTCAATCAGTCAGTTGGTCAGTGGGTCAAACACTCATTGATCTTTCATGTTTCTCTGAGGTGGGTATGTGTTCTGAGCACTGTGCTTAGCAATTTCGTTTTAAAAATATGTATGGCACTGTTCCTCAAGGAGAATATAGAGAGCAATAAATATGAAAATAAAGACTTCTACTCATCTCTTCAGCCCAAAATGTAAGAGATGCTGCCATGCTTAAGGCATTTCACTGAAACTGAGGTTACAGACACAGCTCCCCCTTCACAGCTTATGAGCAAAGCAGCTTCATGATAAAAACTGGTGGTTCCTACTGGCCTGAGGGCAAAGAGGTAATTACTTGTTTAAAAGTTTGTTCCTTTTCAATATATAAATATTAAATCATTGTGAGAATGAACACTGAAGAGATCTGTTTACTAGTGAAGTTCATGGGCAGTAATATATAGATTTGGTATTTGTTTTGTTTGTCCAGAGATTTGATTATTCAGGCCCGTATTCTTAGCTATCTTCTAGGTAGAGAGGATGTGTTTGGACTCGCGCATGTGAATCTCGACTATTCCACAGTCCAGTCTAATTGCTGCATAGCCTGAAAGCCAGGAAGAGTAACCTCAACCATCTCTATCTCATGGTATATAAGCAGCTGAAAAAACAGGGGAGGAATATTGATTTCATGAAATATTTCGGAGACAGGAGGGGGAAAAAAAGCTGTAAAATAGAAATATATTTTAAATCTATGTTTCCTCAACATTTTGAAGATATTATCCCACTGTTGTCTGTCTTCTATTTATTGTTATTAATAAACCAGTTGTCAATTTGCCTATGACGGGAAGTTTGACTGCTTTGAATTCATTCTCTTGGTTCTTGTTTTATTTTCTTGTTCCTGTTCTTCTTAGCTGTTTCAGTATAGACTTCAGCTTATAAGTCACTGGACTTTCTGAATATGAGGATTGTCTTTCATCAATTCTTTAAAAATGTCAGCAATTATTTATTAAAATATTGCCTCTCTTCTATTCTTTTATATCTCCTGGATGTTTATATTACTTTCACCTTATTCTCCATTCCTTTAACCTCCCCCCCCCCCTTAGTATTTTGTATCATTTTATCTTTCTCTTCTGGATTCCATATACTTCCTTCAGCTCTACCACTGGATAAATAATTATCTATTTATCATTGTCTAATCCAGAGATTAGCAAACTATGACCTGCAAACAAACCTGACCCCTGTATTTGTATAGCCTGAGAGATAAGAATACTTTTTACATTTTTAAAAGATTGTAAAAATAAAAAAAGAAGAATGTAAGATGAAGAATGATAACCAAAAAAATATATGAGATAAAGAGAAAGAAAAGTCTGGCTTTACAGAAAAAAATTTCCTAATCTAATTTGCTATTAAAACTTTCCACAGAATATTGGATTTTTCTTACATGTTTTTATTTGATTCTTTTTCAAATTGACTATAATTTGGGTTACTTCTTGCTTCTGATTCATATTGTTGGTTTACTTTTATGTATTTGATAACATTTTTTAAATATAAATATTTTATGTCTTAAAATTCCAGTATTTGAAGGCTTTAGGGTCTGGTTCTATTGCTTGTTTTATCTAATGGCACTCGCTTGTGGTATTTTTTTCTTCTTTGTGCCTCTGCTACCTTTCTATTGTGAGCCCATAGTCATTAGTACTCTATCTCAGGCAAGTTTTTAAAAACTGTATTAAGGGTGTGTTCTTCCAGAAAGGATATTATTTTTTTTCTGCAGACAATTAGAGGCACTAGCTATCTACATACATGTTAAATACAATTTTCAACTTACAAGTTCTGTTTCAAATAAGTGATTCAGGCCCCATACCCATATAAACACTGGCTTTTGGACACAAATTCTCCAGGAAGGGTTTTTCTTCTTCTCTTCTGAAAGTCAACACTGAGATGACGCATTTCCTTGCATTCTGCACCTGCTGGGTTCATTTTTTCCCCATTCACTTTGCTTACGGTGTAGATTTTTCTGGATCACAGGGAACTTCAGGAGGGGAAGAACTGGTGGTCTTTCACTACACTTTCTCACCTCTTGGATGTCTCAGAGCTTTATCTTTGTCCCTACCCCTCCTAGTCAGCCACTGGAACCTGAGTGCCAGACTCCCATTCTCAGTAAATATCTCTAATCAGTAGATGCTTCCAGCACCCAGTGACCTCGGTGCTCACCTCCTTCCCTGAACTCTTGTGCTTAGGGCGGCTATTTAAAAGAGGGCCTTAAACTATTTTACCTGAAATTTTTAGGTATTTTATGGTAGGAGAGTTTCAAGATTCTAGCTTACTATCTTTTATCAGTAAATGAGTTGCACAAATACATTTATAAGAAATTAGTAAATAAGTTATTTAATGTATTTAAGTTTCTGTGGCTTCAGGACTTTACATAACTATATAGAATACATATGCAGATTTCCTCCCAAAGTAGAGCACTCCTATGACATCTTCTATGAGCCCAAATGGTGTAAAGCAAAGAAGCAGTTACCTTGGGACATGTCTTACTAGCAGGTGCACAAAATAACCTGAGATGATGTGCTGAGTGTGGTTCCAGGGAAAAAGCTGGGTGGTCCCTCTTACTGGGTGCATGCTACCTCTGCAATTGGTTGCAAAACCAATGCTGAACATTAGTGTCACTTTTGTCTTTTTTCGTAAAAGTGAAAATCCCTTTGGGATTTATCTCAGTTAGCAAAAACAGAGCCTAATGTAGGTTGTTTGTAAAAGTGCAGTATGGCACAACACACTCACTTTCAAAAGCAGGGGACACTTGTATGTGTACATAGATGCAGGGTGGGGCCAAAGTAGGTTAGCAGTTTTATCCACTTTTGAATACAGTGATTAATAAAAAAGTAATAATAAAAAACAAACTTTGTCCCATATTCCACTGTAAACCTACTCGCGAACAGTTTCTTCTTGTACTAATATGCATTTATTAATTATTGTCTTTGAAAGTGGATACAACTGTAAACCTACTTTTGCCCCACCATATGATGAGTCTAGGAGTTTACCAATGCCAGTATAGACAACTAGTCAATTGTGTTGATTTGGAAGCTATTGTCTCTCAGCTCCTAATCAATCTTTCTATACATGCAGTATTTATAGTACCAGGGCTGTGACTCTGCAAAACATATTTCTCCTTTAGCAATGTGGCTTCCTGTTATATTCCACCAATGTAGGATCTACAAGAGGAGTCTAGAAGACCGGGAGGAGAAAGCAAAGCTTCCTAGCCATTCTTATCAGTGTTGTCTCGGCACAGGCACTCAGCTTAATAGCAGAGCAGCTCTTCCTGGCTTCTTTTGGCACACGCCAAAATGGACTGTCCCCCCACCTCTGATGTGCTACATTTGGACAGTGTCATCTCCTCAGAAGTCTGAGTACCAGCTTCATTAGGCCCCTTCTCAGAGCTCCTGAGCAGGCAGAACACAATTTTCAGAAATTTGAATCCCAACCTGTGTTGCCTGTCCTCTGAATCCATTGCCTCTAGTAATTCCAATGATCACCATTCTGTTCCCCGCTGGCTCTAGAAATGGAGCTTCTTCCTCAAGGTCTTATATCTGTGTTACCTCCATGTCCTTGCTTTTTCAGTGTTCCAGTTGTCTTTGAACAATCTCCTCTATTAAATTCTCTCTGTTGACACGTGGAGTGCTGTTTCTGATTTCCTGACCACAACATCTCCATGAACAAGTCTTCACATAATACTCGCCTTCATAATCTCCAAATGACAGAGAGAATAGGAGGGATCACAGTCAGCTGGTATTGGCAGTACAGCTGTACTAGCTGATTTTCTCCAACATCTGTTCTGATTAGTCTGTTTTAAAGCTATGATGGCTGTTAAATAGTTTGAATTTCAACCATGCTTGTCACTAAGCACACTGAGATGATCCCTTTGATGTTTGGTATTGCTGATGTCTGAGATTTAATCCGTATATATTCCATTTGCCTATAAATGTTAGTGGCAGACAGAAGCCTGCTGTGTTAGGTTAAAAAGTGACCAGAAAAATTTCTGACCTGAATTTCTTGAATTTGATATTACATAACACAGGCCAAAGAAAGGTGGTATTCAACCAGTCACCATGCTGATTGCTTAATGCCAATTTTATTTAAACATGAACCAACAACTCTTTCTGAACCAAACCTTGATCCTGTGTTTCTAACTCATCCAAAATGCTCAACTGTGTCCATGTCCCAGGTAAATATGTGCCCCTTGTGGTCTTGGTGGAGCTGAGGGGAATGGGGAAGAGAGTGGTATCAGGAGTGTGGAAATGTGACCAAATCTATCTTCCTAGTCATGGAGATTACACCGAATTAAATGGTTGTTTCCAATGATACTTTGTGGGTTTAGGGAAGTTGGGGCTTCTGAAAAAGTCCTTGAAAATCTGCAACACTGATCAAGCTTGTGTCACTTTATATTTGTAAACAGAAAGTCATTTATCCAGTTTCCTCTAGACTTGATATCTAAATGAAATACAATTGCTTTTGTCCCAAATCAGTTCCCAGAGCAATGTTTCTCCCATGGACATCTAAAAATGGTGCTGACTCAGATTGGGCAGGAATGGATTCTAGGGAATAATAGTTGGGAATCATTTATTGCTAGGAATTGATAACATTTTGTAGTGTGATACATAATGATGGGCAACATGGGCTGAGCATATATTATGCATCAGGTTTAAGTGCTTCACATGCTGTAACTCATTTATCCTTTAAGGTAATCCTGCTATTATCAGCACTGTAGGAATGAGACACAAAATCATAGAAAGTTATACAACGTGCATAAAATGGCATAGCTCGTAACTGGTAGATGCTGGACTTACACCGATACAGTCTGACTATGCACCCTCACACTCAACAACAGCACCACATCCACTGCCTGCATTATAGCCATCAAGGCTCACATGTGGCAATTTGTCCCCACTCTGAAATCTCAAAGTTCCAAAAAATCGTAAGATCTCAACACTGAACTTTATACGTGAAAAATATAGAATTCTTATGCCAAAATTTTCTTACTCAGATCTAAGAAACAAAGAAGCATACCTAACACTTTAGAAGAGTTAAAAAGAAACTCTTTATTCATGAAGCATTAGTAAAATATTTTTTGATAATATTAATCAACTAATCTATGAAATATGGATTAAATTTACCAGGAAATACATCTAAGCATATCTACTTTTTTCTTTTAAGGAAAACACATCGGGATTTCCCTATGCCAAGAAAGTTTGGAAAATATATTGAACTTCTCTGGATACTTAAAACAATGCCATAGCTCATCCTACCTCCCAGGTGTTTGATCTGAAAGAGGCAGAGAGAATATGAAACCACTGTAATAACACAGGGATGTTTTACAGGACAAAGGTCTCAGAATGGGCAGAAGGCTACAGGACAAGAGGACATTTTTTTAAACAGAAAAGAGATTTTATGGGATGTGTTTCATCACATGTGAATTGTGTTTTATGGTAAGGAGACAAATATTGTGGTACAAATTATCTGTCAACCACCTAATGTCTTTTACCAGAGAGCAAATTATTAAAAGGTACTTTTATTAAATGTACTGTACCCTTGAGATGAAATGTTTTGTTTTTATTATACTTAGTTGATGTTTTCCATAATTATAGAGGTGATCAAAATATATTAATTTGGTTTGTCAAAATGATAATCTTTTTTTTTTTTAAGTCACTGATTTAGCTTCAAGGAGATAAACTTTGTTGAGAACATAGTGCTTTATCATATCTTTGGTGATCAGTGAAGGAAGGAGACTAAGCAGGTTTTGGTATGGTAGGATTTTATAATAGCAGGATACTTCCAGTATCAGTATGTGAGCTCTTAGGGCTCTGGAGAATGCCTTTTCTTTTCTGCGTAGATAGAACAGTGCTTGCTGTTTTTAGGTTGTTGTAGAAAGTTGCATGTGTGTGCATAGTTTGGGATCTAGTTGTAAAATTTGCTAGCTTCTAGTCACTGCTTGAACTTTTGTGAACTGGAGCAAAGAATTATTGGGGAGCAGATTTTAATTTACTAATTTTATTTATTTATTTAAGTTTAATTAATTCTAATTACTCATAAAGCAATGTTTTAATCATTTAGGTACACACACACACACACACACACACACACACACACACAATTGGCATCTTGAATCAGAAGTCCCTTAGATATTCTTTGAGTTTATAATGGGCTAGGACAAACAGCAAACAATAATAAGGTGTTTTTTGTTTTTTTTTGTTTTTTTTAGGTGATTAGATACTTCAGTCAGTTAGAGACCTGAAGACATTTTTCTAACTTGTATTTAAGCTTTTTTTTTTATCTGGATAGAATGTATATATCATAGAACTCACCATTTTTTAGGACCCTCCCCTCACCAGAATTATTGAGAATAATTGACATTCATCACTACAAGTTTAAGGTGTGCAGCATGATGGTTTGATTTACAAAGATAGTAAAATGATTAACACAATAGGTTCATTGTGTTAATGAACCTAACATCTATCATTGTATATAGATATACTTAAAAATAAAAAAAAAAGAATGAAAGAAAACAATTGTCTCCTTATGATGAGAACTCTTAGAATTTTACTTTCTGTATCACACAGCACTGAACCCCAAACAAATATCTTTTTTATTTTTCAATAAAGAAAAAAAAGTTGGCTATCCGTATAAACAAATTTACATCCTTACCTCATACCATTCACAAAAATAACCCAGATCAAAGACTTAAGTCCAAAATATAACTTAAAATGATTAGAACAAGTATAGAAAAAAATATTTAAACTTTACAGTAGGAACTCTTTTCTAACCAAAACTCAAAAAGCAAGATTTATATATGAAATAATTACAAACTTCAAACAAATCAACATTAAAAACTTGTATAGATAAAATACCTTGAATAAATTTTTGTAAGTGAAAATATTTTTTCAACTTATATAACAAAGTAATAATATCCACAATGTATAAAAAGTCTCTACAAATCAGTAGAGGAAAAAATCACTGTTACAAATATGGGCAAAGTTTATGAACAGGCAATTCATAGAAGAGAAACTACAAGTATCTGGTAAACATATAAAAAATTCACAATTTTAGTATTATCTTCTCATTTGAAATTAAGATACTATTTTTCATCTAGCAGAGTAAAAAAATAAAATGTTTTGGATTATGAAGTAGAGGAGACACTGACTTATTTCTGTAATAAAATACTATAAAACTGTAAAAAGGAATGAACTAGATCACAATTATATTGATATTAATACTAAAAACATGGTTGAGTAACAAAACCAAGCTGAGAACAACATATACAGAACAAAATCACTTAGTGTTAAATACAAATGTGTGCATGTGTGTGCACACACACACACATACACACACCAATGATATATTTTCGATGGATTCCAATATAGATAAGTAGAAGGACTAAAAAGAGTAAAATAGTTCATCCAACATGTGCCATTACCTATAGGAACTGAGACAGAAAACCATAATATGGTAAAAGGAAGATCAAAGAAAACTTTGGTTTCATTTTTTAGGTCATAATTTCTTTAAAAATAGAATGCTTTCATATACTACTAGTGCTTTTAAAATGTTAGGAGTGCTTTTGTTCTGGGTGACTATAAGTGAATACTATTTTCTTATTTTCCCAAAATATAAAAGTAAAAGAGATAAGCAAGAGAAAAGGAGAGAAGGGGAGACAGCAGTCTAAATAGTTAAGTTACTGGAAGTGCTTGGGGCAGGAAAGGTGCTCTCTGGTTATTCCATAAATCCCTTTACTGCCAATACTGTCTCTTTGATGTCAAGAGTCCCCAGGATCTGACACTAATAATGAGCTGATTGGGCCAAACATCTTCATTGAGCCTCAATTTTCTCATCTTTAAAAAGAGGAGGCAGGACTGAGCTCACTTTTAAGACCCCTTCCAGATGGGCTATTTTATAGTTCTATAAGGGTATAGTACTTGTCCTTTACAGCTGGAGAAGAGAAGCCCCTTCCTACTCTTTCAACTAGGCACGTATCCCCAAGGCAAAAAGGAAATTTAGGTTGTCAATCACCTCTCTCTCTCCTACAACTAGTACTTATTGCCCTCAACAATCACCGTAAATAGAAAGAAAAGATAGCAAAGATTCTCTCCCCCAGTGTATTGTTTCTTTCTGTGGGAGTAGGTGCTCTAAAAAAGTGTCACCTGTAGTAGATCATGATATGGTGAGAATTATTACCCTTGTAACTGTTTTGAGATAAGCCTATGAGATGGATAAAGCCTGTATTCCCAGCTTCCCCATCACCCAGTTCAGGCCACATCTTCCATCTCATTGGTGCTCTCCACCTTTGAATGGCCAAACCCATCTCAAGGTCTAATTTAAAGCCTATTCTAAAGAAAGTACCTGTGTACCTTTGGTGAAACACAATGTGTTATCTTCTTCAGGCATATGTCAACTTCACTATTGGAGGAAGCCACACATCAATGGCTTCGATAACTTGTGCAGGGAGCACTGGAGCTTTTCAGAGCCCCCTGAAATTCAACAATTGATATCTTTCTACTTAGTTACTTGAAAGCTGGTTCTTCTCACTCTCACTGAAGAGGAACTTCAGCTGCCAATAAGTCAAGTCATCACCTTCATATCTCACAAAGAACTGGGATTAAAATCTGAATTCACGACTTCTGAACTCGCCGTCTTGCTCCAGTAAGATACTCCAAACAACTTTCTCTCTGATTGCTTCCATTTGCCTAACATATCTCTTTAAAAATCCTCTTTTCACTTTAACCCTCTTGTTATCAGTAATTGATTCTAGATGTCTTGCTGCCCTTATCTCCACTGCCCTGGCGGCTTTAACTGATGTGGTGTTGTAGCATTTCCTGGACAGCTTCTTCGAAACCCACACCGAGCTTACAGAGCCTCAGTAGGGTCTATTCATTTGTTTGTCTGCCTTTCTTTTTCTGAGGATTGCCGTCTAGAAAGTTGCAGTTATAACTGTCCCCAAGACTGCTTTGATCCCCTACCATTTATATTGAGTTTTAATATTTTTTCTTGTACTTACTTGATTCCTTAATATGCTACCTCAGAGTTTAATTCTCTGGTACTGTCATATTCAGTTTTCTCATTTTTACTCTAGTATGTACACATCATCACATGGGCAATAGTATTAAACCTATGTCTCATTTTCCTACTTTCAATAAAATCTTACCTGTCCATAAGCAGGATATCTAACACAATTTCTCCTCCAATTACATTAGCTACGGTTGGTAACAGAAAGTCGCAGTTCTCCAATTCGGTAACTCCTTTGATCCTTCATGGGTCTTTAACCCAGCAGATGTCTGAGGAATCCAAGTCCCTTTGGAGTTCAAGATTATGAGAGTTCAAATGACCTCAGCAGCTGGTTTTCCCTCACCTACCGTTTCGATGGCCTACAGCAGATGCCCCATAACAGTCTTTGTTTTATGAGTGTATTTTTTTCTTTCTTTCTTGATCTCCTAAACCCAGAGTGGACTATGCCTCCCCAACCTCTATATGACTAGGCAACTTTGTAGAATATGTAAAAATTTCAGAAAAATGATGTCAATCATATGGTTTCCAGTATTGAGGGTTTTGGTTTTGTTTTTGCTTTTTTGAGCAGGGGTAGTGATGATGGTCAGAGAAGAAAGGCAAATCTTACTTTGTTATCATCATTGATAGCATGCTCTTTATTCCAGATTACCCAATGTCCAGTTAGAACTGTTATTCTTTGAGCCCAGAGTTGATCAATTTAGCATCCTAAACCTCCAGACAGAAGAGAAAAAGCTTTTCTCTGCAAAGAATTGCTGAAGTCCCACAATGCTGAGTTTTTAGAAGGCAGTCTCATTCTATAACTTTCCTCGGGCAATTGAAGAGAGCAAAAAGGAATTTTCTATTTTCTACCCATTTTTCAGGAACTGTTCTACTTTTACCAACTATGAGCTAAAAAATATACTTGAGTTTCTAAACTCAAGAGATTGTAGTCCAGTGTACTCCAATAGCAGATAATAGGAAAATCATGCATGTTAGTTCAAATGAAATTCCTCTGTAACTAGAATTCAAGCAATAGTGTGTAATGGAGTGCTCACGGGCTGATTCTGGAATTAGAATAATTCCAGTTTGAATCCTGCCACTGCCTCTTATTATCAGCACTTAAGTAAGTCACGTAACCACTGCAGGCCTCAGTTTACTCTCAGTAAATGACTGATAATAATAGCAATTTACCTCACAGGATCATCTTAAGGATTAAAGGACATAATCTGTTCAAAATGCTTAGCCCTGTTCCTAGGATATAGTAAGTACTTCATCAGTATTATCTGTCATTATTACATGCTCTGAAAATATAAGCTTGTTTTAATATTAAAACATCTCATTTATGTCACTGGATTGCAAAAATATTTAAATTTCATCTTCCTGAGATGATATCAATTTTCTATTTATCAGGAAAATCAAGACCTGGGTCTATTTTGAAAAACAAAACAAAGAAATACAACATTATGTACTCAGAATCAAATTCTGCCTTAGGACAGTCTAGCACCAACTGAATTTTTACAGATTGTGATAATTCTCTGTTTAGCTTCAGAAAGTCAGGGAATTTTAGAACTGTAAGGTATAAAAGTCAAATGTATTACTAATTCTTTGGAGTTTCATGAAAACTTTACAGTATGTTTTATGAATGATTCCTCCGATATCCCCATGAGGGAGTCTAGCCTTACTACCTGAATTTCAGGGGACAGCAAACTGGGGGTCAGAATATTTGAAATGACACAAAATCATGTCAGTTCTGTTTCTGATGAGAGATTAACTGGGTATTCTGAATGCCATCATTCCCAACCAGAAGGAGACTACTACCTCACATTCCTGGAGAGAACCTACTGTATATGGCACATTCCCAGAAATGTATATACTTCATCAGTTTAAGGGGAAAATCCCCAATCTTCTACATAATCTCCTTGCTGGTTAACCAGTCTAAACACTCTCCACTAACACCTCAGGACCCAGTTGGGTTTCTGAGGATCTCATAGGGTTAGAGATCCCCAACTCCGGAAAAAATGTGGGGATAGGGTCTAGAGAAACCTGTAGTTCTCCTTAACTGTACTCTTAGTGACAGTATGGAGTTAACAATAAATTCCAAGTCCTCTCATTGGGACCCTCAATGATAGAAACTTTATTGGTAGTCCATAGGACAAGAACCTGGAAACAAAAATATTTCTCCAGGAAGTTGTGTTCTCTAATGAAGCTACTTGCTCCATAAACCTGTGTTCAAAAGAAAGAGTCCAGAAAGTACTTGAGCATCTGCCTAGTGACATGTACTGTTGTAAAATGTTTTCAGTTTTTCTGGGACAAAGGCAATCAGGTCCACACAGCAATGATGGCTGTTATTGTAAGACCTTCCCCTCACAGCATTGCAATAATTATTCATTGTTTTCTGTGTTTTTATTCCTTCACCACTTTAGTCTCTTCATCCATCAATGAAAACCATAATCATTAGAAAACTGCCCAAAGAGGAATTGTGGGATTATTAATAGACAAGTCATACACCAGCAAATGTCTACAGATATCTATTTTCCTGGCAATGGAAGAGAACAGAGAAAATATAAATAGAGGCTGACCAGGAACAGAAAAGAGGTCATAAAAGTAACAGAAATCCATACATAGTTTCAAAGACATTCATTTTCTCATCTCAGCCCATCAAATATTTCCCCAGAGCTACTAACCAATGGCAAAGTGAAGGAGGTTAAATCACACTTCACACTGCCCACCCACCCATTAGATTTGTTATGCATCAAATTCGATGGCAGAGAGCATAAAGAGGAGGCTGAAACTAGTTTCAACAGAATCAATCAGCCCTGATCTGTTTTCTCTGCAAAGCTCAAGGGAGATAGGTGCCAAATATCAGGTCTCTTTGTGCTCTGTCAACTTTGAGGTCAGTTAAGAGCAGAAATGATCAAGTTTCCTGCTTTCAAGGGCATCATCCAAAGGTATAAGGCAGGATTTCTCAACCTTCACACGACTGGCATTTGGGGCCGAATGGTTTTGTTGTAGAAGCTGTTGGTAAAACGTTCTGCAGCATCCGTGGCCTCCACCCACTAGACACTAGTAGCACATCCCTGAGTGTGACAACCAAAAATATCTCAAGACAGTGAAAACGATGAGAGAGGGACACACCAAGTTGAGAACAGAACCACTTGCTTAGTGGGTTTTTTTTCCCCCTCTACCATTTCTATGTGACTTCTCCATCATTCTATCTGCTTTAAGAAAAATCCCAGCAAAGTTGATATAGGTTGCCTCGGGTGCACCTCTCTTCAGTTGGCTTTCTGTCTTTGTTTCCCTGCTCACTCTCTCCACACCCACTCACGTGCTCATGCACACATGTGCACTTACACCTTTTATCTTCCTAGCCTGCATGTTAAAGATGAAAAGGAGCCCATGGCTTTCTGCTGCCACATTACCTCTTAAGCCTTTTCAAACTTATAACCCAGTAGATAAAGAGTTGTACAGTAACATAGCTTGCCAATTCACTGTTCAAACCTGATAGTCCTGCCGTGCCATAATTTCAGCCAAAATAAAAATTTTAAAGCAAAAAACCCAATGACTCCCTCATATAGTTAGCACTTTACAGTCCAATATGGAACATTCTTTTCTTTATGAGCTGTGTGCTATAAAGAAAGTGTACAGAAAGATGTTTAATGTGTCGTCGAGAGTAAAATTATTAGCGTATTATATATGATGCAGTCATACAGCAAAAGAGCTGAAGCTTGTGTTTGCCCTTAAAGGAGAAGCAGTCATATAATACAGAGCCTTAGAGCTAGGGTTTACTGTACTTTGGGAATTAATCACATAAACTATAAATTGGGTTCAACAGGCTGGCTGGGTAAATAGGCGCAGCTAATGAGGACACTATGAGATCTTATAAGAGAGCTGACTGCCCCAGGACAAATAGTCCGTGGCGCACCTGATGGAAAACTAGAAGACATCAAAGCATAAAGGATTAGTGCTCTCACAGTGTTGAGAAATGGCCGGGGGGAGATTCACCAACTTATTACCCACATCCAAGCTAATCCTGTTATCTGCAAAATATAACTGTGTTCAGGAACTGCCACCACCTCCACTCGCAGGAGGATAATTTTGCGTTTACATGAACAGAAGTGCAGGAAATTTTCATCTGACTCAGAAAAAAATAGAAGAGGATTAATATTTTTTAAAGGTTTTTATTTTTTCTTCCGTCCCCATTTGGCTGCATGTAGGAAAACACACAGAGGACAAAGCTTCCGTGTGTGTAAGTGGTGTAGCCAGGATGGGGAGAGAGAGCTGCAGAGCAGAAGCTACCGTAATGCTCCAGAACGGCTTGTCAGTGAAATGAGTATCAGTGGAAGAAGGGACACATGTCATGTGTAGTGAACTCGGTACTAATTTAAAACAGACCGCATTTACCTTTTCAAAGCAGGCAGGCAAGCACTCTATTTGAGCGGTAAAGGGACTAATCAAAGAAGGAGAAGTCAGAGGCTGCCCCTCCCTGCCCCAGCAGCTCTCTCAGGGTATTGATTGCTGGGTGACACCCACCTGATCCCAACAGATGATCTCTGCAGGGGAAAGGGGCAAAACCCCTCGACTCCCTGCCAAGCTGCCTTCGGGAAAATGGCTTCCTGGGCTGGAGCTGACATTCAGTCCAGGCTTCTTTATGCAATCCAGAGTCACACTGTTTGGAAGCAAACTGTAATTTATCTCCAGCCTCTCCTGATTAGGAAGCTGGTTCTCCATCTCCCAGGAGCATCCTCTCCCTCTGCTGCTCCCTTTGTCTAGCTGAGCTAATGATAACATGGCTCGTAGGTGAGCGAAGGGGCGAGACTCTGCCTGTCTGCAGGGCCATGCCTAGCACAGGGCTTCGCTTACAGGGGGCACTCGAATGGTTGTCGAGGGAGCCAGCGAGCACTCCAGAAATTTGAGTGATGATTTCAAGAATGAACGTCCTATGGAAACTTAGAACAGTATATTGTCTTCCACGATAAAGTTATATCAGAGTGAGTTCTGCAGAATACTTCTAATCTTGCCGAAAATCTGAGGATCACCGCGGTACTACTTGCCTGAAGAAATAACGAAAGAGAAAAGGTCCTTGAAATGATGCACACACAAAAATGTTGGATGTTTCTGTTTCCATTCTAACCGACTTTGGTGTTGTCATTAGAATTTCGGAGGATGGGTGGGCCTAGGCACCCCTGTACCTCTGTTCTCTTCACTTCATCCCTCTTTGCAGGAATTCCCTGTCTCCTCACCTGGAGTCTGCTCTCCTGGTTTTCTTCTGATCTCCTTGGCTACTCACTCTGTCTCTCATGCATATGTCTCTTACTCTTCCCACCTACTTCCCGGGACTGCTCCTCTCTCTCATCTTCATTGCAGAGCTCACTGTTTTTCAAGATTCCAGTGCTCTCTCCTCACTAATAATCCCCACAGTTTCCCTGTGAGCCCTGCCTTCTGCCAAGGTTCTCGGGCTCCTAGCACCAGCACCCTTCTGGCCCCCGCCACCTGAGGTGACTGTCTTCCCCTCAGACTCCACACTCCAAGATTTCAGTCACCTTCATCTCCCAACCAGCTTCTCTTCATGTGTGCTATCCGTGGAGTTCAGGATTTCCGAGGTTTTCATATGCCAAATATTGTAGTCATCTATTATGGATCCATTTTGAGCAGGATAACCCCCTCACCAATCCACTTTCCCTTCAAGTCTTCCACAATATTCCTTCAGCATGCCTGCTTCCTCTCTCATCCCGCTGCATTGAAGAATGCATCACCCTGCCACTCATCTGACTTCAACTCCCGGTGATTCTCACTCCACTTTCTCATAACATTTCCATAGCACATGCTACTTCACATCCTGGCCCATCCAGAAATCTCAGGCTTTGCGTCAAATACACCAGAGTCTTTTTATTTACAGGTTGATCATGGGCAAATTACATAACCTTTCTGGACCTCATTTCATCATTTCATCATTGGTAGGATGGGGAACTGAGTCCTACTTCCTGGGTGGTGGTGAGGTTATATGTTTAAAGCACCTAGCCAAGGTCTGGGATATTATAGATGCTTGAGTCATGTAATTCCTGTCTCTCTGCATTTTCTTTTTCTCTTTTGTTGTGTTAATATTAATGAGATGCCACCTTTAGCCCAAGCACCTCAAATCCAAATGCAATTCTAAGTAATTTGTCTCTACTGTTCTGTGCCAGATCAGCAGGACAGCAGGTAATGCTCATTCCTGTTTCAAGCTGGAAGTGCCTTTCCCTCTCCATAGGCCTGGTTACCCTTTCTTCAGGGACCCAAACCAGCCCCACCTCCTCCCCAAGCGCCAACGAACCAGTCCCTCAGAAGCACTGTCTCCTGACCTCTTGTCACCCTCATAGTCTCCACCGCACAGCTCAGATCTGTATTCCTCAGGCTGCTAAGCAACCACGCTGACAAGCTCACTGTCCTCCTCACTCCACAGGAGAGAAAGTTGAATAGCAGAGAGATCTAGTGACTTGCAGAGTCACATGGTTCATTTCTGGCAAGAGTAGGAGCAGATTACTGGTACTTACCATGTAAACTTTAAAATAGATCTTTACTGGGTTTTAATGATTGCAACCATATTACTCTTGTTGATTCGAGAAAACAGCAAGAAATTTAAGGGCAAGCTTTCTATGCTTCCTTATAACATCTAAAACGCACACACACGTGCACGCACACACACATGAACATGCACACAGATGCATGAACACACACATACATACATGCATTTGTCACACCTACCTCAGCACAGGGCACAATGTAGGAACCCAATATATGCTTGGAAATTAATTTGGGTTTATTATCGCAAAAAGATTAATCACTACAAGACCTGTGAGCCCCTGTCACAGGTAACTTTGAGTGATTTGGAAATTCCTCCTCTTAAGATCTTTAAACAAAGGGAGAAAATTGTCTCGTTTAAATGAACTACTGCCTGAAGGCAGGGGGATAGATTGGCTTCGGGAGTTTCATTTCATCGCTATAATCCTATGATTATCTCACTTATATCCTGGAAGGAAGATAGAAGGCAGGTTGAAAAGGAATCATAAATCATCTTCCCTGGGCTCATGAATCCCAGCCCTGTCTCCCTCCCTCTTTCCCCAACACCTTCCCCACCTTTTCCATGGTCAGTACTAATGTCACCCACCCAGCCCTGTCGCCCAGAGCGCCCCCACCTACACCCTGCACCCTAGGGCTCCTAAAGCAACTCTAAGGTTGGAACAAAACTGGAAACGATCATGGGTTAGAGCACAGTTTTTAGATTCAGCCAGACTTGGTTTCTAGCTGTGTGACTTTGGGCAATTAGCTTACCCTTCCCAAGCCTAAGTTTCCTGCTCTGTGGCATCAGGGCAATGATCCCCCAAGGCTTGATGAAGATTAAATAATACAAGTGCAGCTCCTACCCTGAGAAGAAGCTGCTCTGGACCTCATCACACCTGCCCTGATATACCTGTTCCTAAGCTGGTAATATTCCTGATAGGACATCATACCACTGCTGTCCCGCACTCCCCAGCACCCCCTACCCACCGAATGTCCTGTTACCAGACAAGTCCAGGAGAGTGTTCCAACTCCTCCCAGTAGCGTGGGGGAAGGGCTGGGATCATAAGACAACTCTTCCGAACCAGAGACCCTATATTCTTCTATCTCTTAAACCTTACAGGTTTTTCAACGGGTTTTTCCTTTTAGGTGGATCTTTTTTCTTTTTCTTTTGAAATATCAGTGATGAAGTTATACTAATAAATTTTCCCCCGTTTCCTTTTTTTCCAGCAGGGCTACAACAAATGCATCCATGTAGAGAAGCAGCCCAAATGCTCTGTCCCTGAAGCCCTTGAGACAAAATTTGAGGACATTTAAGGTAGTCTGTAAAAGGAGAGTGAAAGGGATCAGATTGGGGTGGGAGGGTACAGCTCCTTCACCTTTTCAGAGAAGTTTCATCATAAGAACATTTGTTTCTGTGATTGAAACATCTTCCTCATCAATATCTTCAATAAGAGACATGTTTATTTTACTGGGTTATTTATTTGATTTCTGGGGGACTATGAAAACAAGGACAGCAGGCTAAGTCCCCCTCTTTATGTGATGTGGAGAAATGTCCACACCCGCTGCTCACTCCACCCTTTGCTTGGGCATCACAGTCCAGAACAGACGAGAAAATGAGCTGCCTCTCTCTCCCAAACCACATATCTACCTCGGGTTTGAGGCAGTTCATAGGATCTTGCAGACGCAGGAAACCCTGGATGGAAGCCTTCTGGGCTGTCATGGTCCCACCCTGAACCAGCCATGGTCACCCAGGCTTCATCCAGGAGGAGCTGCCCTGGGGGCATGGGGGAGCGGTCCTGAGCTCTCCCAGACCAAAGTCAGCACATCCCTGAGAAGTTCATATCTCCAGTCCTCGTCGGCCGTTCTAAAACTCAAGAAACTCTGAAATGCAAACATTATATCCCAAGTGCTCAGCAAGCACATTGAAGAGAATAATTAAGATTTCTTTAAAAAATCTTTGATCACATTCAGTGTAAACTGTTTTATTTAAGGGAGCTACCCCAGCAGTCCCCACAGGGGGTGTTAATAAAGATACAGTATATGTAGAAAATTACTTTTTTAAAATACAAAAAAAATGCCAAATTCCAAAACCTGCCCCAAGAGTAAGAGACTGGTGACATGAAGTGCCCGTTCAGAGCAGGTGAAGTGTGAGCAGGAACAGGAGCTCAGAGCCCCGAACACCCTGTTGTATGCGTGGGTGCTTTAGGGTTTTGACACCTTCCCAAGGCTTCTCAAGCTTTAACGAGCACACGGATCCCTCGAAAAACGTGTTAATATGGAGATTCCAATTCATTTGAAGTTGGGCTTGAGATCCTCTGTTTCTAAGTCACTCTCAATGATGACCGTGCTCCTGGTGTGTGGACCTCATTTTAAGTAGCAAAGATCCAGATATCTACAAATGTTGATTCTTGGAAAAACCCAGTGATATGGGAAAAGGCAGGTGTTTATCACTATCGTATAGATGAAGAAATATAGGGTCTCAGAGGCAAGGGTGTTGACTAGTTTCACACAGCTACAAAGTATTAGTCAGGTGTCTTGATCCTAGAGTCTTGACCTCCTGCCCATCCCCCTTTCGCCTCCTCGACTGGGAAGCATTGGGAATGAAACAGCCTGTAGAAATATGAGCAGCAGAAGAAAAAGCAAGAAAAAAATGTCTGGGAATATTTCCCGATAAAGTCCACTTTAATTAGTCATCCGTGGTTGAGAGAGCAGCTACTGGACAAGGGGAAGGAAAGCCAGATTTTGAGGTGAGGTCCCTTCCCAGCTTGCTGTGAGATATCTCTGGGCCTGACTGGTCTCTAATGGACTGTGTGACTTTAGCTTTGTATATTTCTACTCAGTGGACCTTCTAGACGAGAACAAGCCCTAATGAAAACTCACTTTTCCTGCCTGTGGACAGCATTCAGGACCACGCAGTACCCGTGTGTCTCATGCGAGGCAGAGCTGGATGCTGGGAAGAGCGTTTGGACACAAACTGGCGGGATTTCAGTCCTACCTCTAACTCTGAATCACCTGTACAGGCAGGAGCAAGATCTTTCGTTCCTCTATGCTTCAGCTTCTTTACCTGTAAAATGGTGATTGTTCTCGAGGTCTAATTCAATTCATATAGGTAAAGCATTTGGAACAATGCTTGGGCCAAAGTGGCCCATTTTAAGTAAATCTCTCAAGACTTCCATTTATTTCCAGTACCAACAGCAAGGCTTACTTGAAGAGTTGAGTTTCATTCATTTGAAATTTCTATAAAATATATGTTAATGATATAATTAAATATTCCAATAAAGAATATTCTAGGAGTGCCCTGGCTGGTTTGGCTCAGTGGTTAGAGCATCAGCCTGCAGACCAAAGAGTCTCAGGTTCGATTCGGGTCAAGGGCACGTACCTCAGTTGTGATTTGATCCCGACTCTGGTGAGGTAACCAATTGATGTGTCTCTCCCACATCGATGTTTCTCTCTCTCTCGCTCTCTCTCTCTCTCTCCTTCCCCACCTCCCTCCCACTCTATCTGGAAATCAATGAAAAAATATCTTTGGGGTGGGGGCATTAAAAGAAAAAAAAAAAAAAAAAAGAATATTCAAGGAGTAACTTCATTAATTTTTTTTGGAATCAAGAAGGCCAAGAATGAATATTACAAGTTGTGTGCCTTGGACATCCTTTAAAGAGAAGATCTGCTATTGATTTGCATGATAAAGATGAGAGAAAGGTATTGTCTTCAGGAGGGAGGAGCTAGAGAGATATTCGCCCAGAGTTTAAGGTAAAGGAGGGTATAGACCTTTTAGGAGCCCACCTCATCCTTCATCTAACGTGTTTGCATCTGGTTTTTCCAGGTTTTGACAGGTTGTTATTAACATGCTCACATATCCCTCGGCTTCATCTGATCAGTTACCCGCCCTCCTTAAAATCACTTTGGTGGAGGATGAAAGGGAAAGCAAGATGATTGAGGTGACAGGTCCCGTGGCGCATTGAAGAACTGTGTCAGGAAAGGCTGCCAAGAGCTATTTTCAACTGGAAAGGGAACTCCCTTTTGCGCTTTGTAATTCATGGGTGGACCACAAGAAAGTGAAAATAGTTAATGTCTGTGGAACGTTGCCACTCACACATAGCAACAGCCTTATTTACAGATACAAAAATCATTACTTCTTTCAGTTCCCTGAAGCACAACTTCAATGCTGGAGAGATTTCTTAGGATCCCGATCACACAAGGCCGAATCTTCCAGGTGGCTTTGCTCCAACGCCCGATGTTGGAATAACAACCTCGTGCACGCGATTTTGACTACTCCTTCCCATGGCGTCCTCCGTCCCTTCTGCTGTCACCGGAATAGATTGAGGCAGGTACCAGAGAAACAATTTGAAATTCAGCCTCTGCTCTTGATTTATATGCAAAATAACATCTGGATTTTTTTAAACCCATTTCCTGAACCCACTGTATTTCGCTCTGGTGAAAATACAGCGTCTTATGGAGGACTGAGTCTAATTCTTTGTCCACATAGGAGAAAGAGCTGACTTTCTTATGTTCTCCAAGGGGTCTCTTTCTACAAGGTGAAAATATTATGTGGTACCTACTCATAATTCTGGCAGTAATTATGAGATATAATATTTACTGAGATTGTATTATGTTGTAAGTGCTTTATGTATATGAAATCCTTAATCTCACAACAACCTTATGGGATAAATAATAATTATCCTCTTTTTGCACAGATAGGTTAAGTGATTTCCCTAGGTCACACGGGTAGCAAGTGCAGAGCTGAGGGCATAAATCCGTTTGGCTCACAGCCCATGTTGGCATTTTCTCTCTCTGCAGAAGGAGACAGTCAGCGAGAGCAAGAAGACACGTAGCCAAGGTTGCTCTACCTCGGTTTTGTCTCAGTCTTCTGCTACCCCACAGTTTCCTAAATTACTGTTGTAAATAGAAAAGACAGATTTTATAATCACCACATGTTGCCTAGAGTAGGAGGGTAATATTTCCAGAGAGTTAGAGAGGATGTAGTATCAACACTTGGGAAGGAATAGAAGAAAGGGGAGTTTTCTGTAAACCTACATTCAAGTTGAGCTGCCTTCCCATAACGAGTATTTTGAACCATCTATATGGCAAATTACCAAAAGAACAAGTCTGAGAGCCCTGGGTTCAAGTGCTCACCTGGGGATGGGCTCTGTTATTTAGGGGTAGCTGTTAACCTAAAATTTAATTTCCCCACTTGCAAGTTGGATATTTACTTATGTTTCCCCTTAACTCTCTTTGGAGGAGGCTTCTACCAATGATGTGTGCATGCATAAAAATATATATAAGAATAAAAAGAAAAATATCCACAAGGGCAGAAAGTCCAAACCAGGAGCAATGGGGCAGGAGCAGGCATGCCTGTGCAGGCAGTATGGGCCCTCACAGGGCTCTTGACATCCAAAGTTTATTCCATACTCTTTTTCAGAACACACACACACACAGAATCATTAGTTTCTTGGGCTAAGCTAAGTCTTTTGTAAAGATGATCTCGAAAGGAATTTTCTTAAATGGGTCTTCTTAGGGAAGACCCTCAATTATGTGATAAAGAATATCTGCAACATTCCAAACAGATGTAGTTAAAGACATCACAATCTGTTTCTCAAAACCTCTGCAAAACTTTGGGCTCACAATGGATGGTTCAGCTTGGTTTATTCTTAGGCAAGAAGGAGATAAATGAATAAGGCACGGGGAAGGCAATGCTCAAGATAATATAATAAAGAAAATAATCTTTGATAGTCTGGGTTGATCCAAGGAGAGGTTCTAGAGCAGGGTCCCCACCACCACCCCTTTTTTTTTCTTTATTGATTTTTTAGAGAGAGAGGAAGAGAGAGGGAGAGAGAGAGAGAAACACTGATGAGAGAGAACAGTGATTGGCTGCCTCCTGCATGCCCTCCACTGGGGATTTGGCCCACAGTCTGGGCATGTGCCGTGACTGGGAATCGAACTGACAACATCTTGTTCCATGGGTTGATACTCAACCACTGAGCCACACTGACCAGGCCCTTGTTTTTTGTTTGTTTGTTTGTTTGTTTTGTTTTTTGATACATGAATCCCTTTAAGAAGATTGTGGAAGTTATAGACCTTCTCCATAGAAAAATCACACATTGCAAATATACAAACTTTTTTTTTAAGTATTAATTTTTTTTTTTTTTTTTAAGTTAGCTGATAGGTCTATGAATCTGCCAAGACAAATTAGTTGCGAGATGTAGAAGTCTTTTTTTGTTTGTTTTAAATATTCTTTTATTGATTTTTTAGAGAGAAAACAACATCAATGTGAGAAAGAAATATGGATCAGCTGCCTCCTGCACGCCCCCTACTGGGGATTGAGCCCGCAACCCAGGCATGTGCCCTGACTAGAAATTGAACTGGAACCCCTCAGTCCATGGGATGATGCTCAATCCACTGAGCCACACTAGCCAGGCTGTAGAGGTTTTTTTTTAAAAGACCTTTCTAGGCCTTTCTTATTAAGACCCTATATGGTTTCATAAGAATTATATTACATTAAATATTCTACTTTAAATATATTGTTATTATACTGTGAACTGTCTCAGATAATTTTGTATACTTTTAAATCTTGATTTTTATGAAAAATAAGTAATTCAGTTTTGTTTTTCTGAGATTTATTTCTTATTTTTTAGAGAGAAAGGAAGGGAGAGGGAGAGAGAAACATCAATCGGTTGCCTCCTGCACACCCCCCACTGGGGATCAAGCCCAAAACCTGGGCATATGTCCCAATCTGGAATCGGACCAGGACATCTCAGTCTATGGGATGATGCTCAATCCACTGAGCCACACAGGCTGGGCTGTTCTTTGTTTTAAAGGTCATATAAACATATAATGTAGAAGGTGGCATTAAACTAGTTAACACAATGTTAGCTTTCAGAGACATGATTTAACAGTTGTTCATTGTTACTTAGCACTTTTCTTTCTTTTTTGTATGTGTTTATTGGTTTTCTTTTTATATTTTGGGCTCAATATATTTTCTTTGCCAGATTCAAACACTTAGCAAGCCCTTCCAAAGCTCATAGTTCCTAGGTTCTGAGTTCAAAGAGGCCAATGGATAAAATGGCTCTGGCTAAGTGACCATATGAATCAATTTTAACTATGAGTTTATTAAGCACAAAACAGTTAAATTTGGGAAAATATAGTAATTTCTTTGATTTCAGCATTGTTGAAATTAATTTATTTTTCTGATGATAATTGTATGGCATGAACAATTGTCTGCTGAAGCCATTCGTCATTCATACAGTAAAACTGTAACATCAACTAAGGAAGGAGAAGGAAGACAAAGAGGCATGCACCCAGCTCTTCCAAAATATGTTGCAAACTTTTAAGATCAGTCCATTTGAAATTGCTGACTTTTTCTTTCCAGGAGATTATCCTGAAGTCCCTGAGAATTGAAGTCATGTTAAAATATTAGTTTTGTACCCTGGCCAGTTTGGCTCAGTGGTTAGAACATTGGCCTGAGGACAGAAGGGTTGTGGGTTTGATTCCCAGTCAAGGGCACACACCTAGGTTGCAAGCTCGAACCCCAGCCCCAAGGCAATCAATTGATGTGTCTCTCTCACATCGATGTTTCTCTCTCTCACTCTTTATCCCTACTTCTCTTCCAATCTATCTAAAAAATCAGTGGAAAGATATCCTCAGGTGAAGATTAACAAAAAATACATATCTGGAAATCTATCTATCTATCTATATGGACTTTGCATTTGTATCAATAAGTGATCATTGATATGAAGTCATATAGCTTATCACATAACTGATTTCTGTTTAAGAAAGTATAAGTCAATGAGACATTATGCTAATTTTGATGGATTTCACCACAAAATCACAGAGTTTAAAAAGTTATCCATGACAGAAAAGACATTCCTAAAACCTGTTTGATTTCTTGATCATTGTATAAGTTATTGGCAATTTATAACTTTTTAAAAGAGAAAATAGAGTATAGTTTAGAAAGACTGCCCACTAACAGAATGGATGTGTAATACTGGTGAACAACAGAACTAACTGCCTTTAAAAAAATAAATCAGGTTCATCAACATTTTTCAAACCGGTCTATTTTTGAAGTCCTGTCTTCTGGCTGGACTTGTTGCCCACACCAAACCCAGGAAAAATTCAGCATATACCTATTTTATAAACTGGATTTCCACATAAATTATCTTTGAAGAAGGGATTCCAATGCCCTAAAAAATAAGTGTTTTAAAAACCAGTGAAGTAAACTTTCTTTGAGTTCACCCAGATGGGATCACACCTGGGAAGTTAATCAGGGTTAACCTGTTGGCAGAGATCAGCACTCACAAGTCAGAACAGGCTCTGAGCTGTTTTAAAGGCAAAAAGGTCTTTACTCAGTATCCTCTTTAAGCTTCTTAACTGATAAACTATCTGCAGAAGTTTTACAAAGTCTGGGGCTGGGATGGGATTTAAAGACTACTACTTTTAGGAGTGTTATCTTTAAACCATATTTCTAAGAAAAGAAAGTCATCAGTAATATGAACATATAATATTTTAAATCTAGTTTGCAGATGGAGCACAAGTTAAAATGACTGAAAATGGGAGATGTAATTTTCAACATTTTACAAAAGAGTTTGCTGGTGAATGTAAAAGCTTAGAACTAGAGAGAAAACACCTGCCCAGGATGAGGGTATGGAGAGACAGAGACACAGAACACGTGGGTTTTTTTCCCTGAAAATGTCTTTGTGACTAAATTGTGCAGCCATTTGGTGGCTTTCTTCACAGGAATGACTAAGAGGGTACAGGTTGTAGTAAAGGAAAAGGGAAATGAGAAAGAACAAGGCCACACAGTTTTCCTTGGGCAGAAACTTCTTTCCGGCAGCAGAAACACAGAAGCAAAGGAGTGATGAAATCCAGGTTAGGAAAGGGACAGAATACTAGAAGGATGCTGTAGAAATAATAGAAAGAAAAAAGGTGAATGAAAGAATTAAAGTTCTGGTAGTAGAATTGACTATAAATCAATGCAATTTGTAAATGCATCCGACTAGTGGTGTGTAGGAAACATTTTAACAACTGGATCTTGGGAAAAGGGTAGTGGTGGGGAGCCCCAATATGTCATGGTTGCTGATTTTCATGGTGCAGATATTCCTACCACAATTAAGTGGGATGTCAGTGAACTCAGAGTTGGGAAGAGATGCCTGCAGTTGGCTCTCATGGGCCATTTCAATTCTGCTCCAGTGTACCAGTGAATCAGCTGTACCTATGTCCCTGTGAGCTGCCAGACAGCACGTTTTATGCTTAGTAGTATTACTAAATATAGGGCTCAGAGAGGTCACCTGCACAGCCAGAGATGCAGAGGGCCTCATGCTGCACTCTCCAAGGTGGTAGTTATTCTCCACATGAGGCTGTTTAAATTTAAACTTAAATGAATGAAACGAATAACCCAACTCCTCAGTCACACTAGCCATATTGCAAACGGCCACATGTGGAGAATAGCTACCGTATTGGAGAATGCAAAGAGGAAATATTTTTCTCATTGCAGAAAGTTCTACTGGATGGTGCTGACTGCTTTTATTTTATTTATTTATTTATTTGTTTGTTTGTTTGCTTATTTTTGTTACAGATGTTTCTCCTTTTCCCCCCACTGATTTGCTCCTCCCCCTCCCTCCCTGCCCTTTCTCCAGTTTGTTGTCCATGTCCACTGTTCATGCATACATGCATATAAGTTCTGTGGTCTATCTCTCCCCCACCACCCCCTCTTCTGAGGATTGTCTGTCTGTACCCCACTTCCACGCCTCTGGGACTACCCTGTTCCTCAGACTGTTATGTTCATTATATTCCACAAATAACTGAGATCATGTGATATTTGTCTTTCTCTGCTTGGCTTGTTTCACTTAGGATAATACTCTCCAGGTCCCTCCATGTTGTCTCAAAGGATAAGAGATCTTTCTTTCTTACAGCTGCATAGTAGTCCATTGTGTATATGTACTGCAGCTTTTTTATTGGATGGTGCTGATTGAATGTCTTTTCACCTAAAGTCTAGAGCTTGGGCCTAATGGTCAAAGGAGACCAGGTGTCTAAAAACAAAACAAAACAGAACAAAAAACAAAAACCAGAAAGTACTGTATAAATACAAGTTCTTATAACGCATAGCTTTGGAGGTGATTTCATCTGCTCTCCAGTGATACAATTCTGCCCCAGTGTTTGGTTCAAAGATCTGGATTTCTATCATTGTGAAGAAGAAATCTGTATTAAAAGAGCTAATGGGAATTATAGAAAGTTCTTCTTTGAAGATATTTTCTTTTACAAAGATGCGTTTCATCACCCATATTTCCCTTTTGCCCTCTGTAATAAGTTATCACACAGCCACCAGAGTGTCCTTCTAAAGGATAAATCTGAACATGCCTCCTCTGCTTGAGGGTTTCCTATTACACTCACATTAAATACAGACTCTGCTTGCTTCTGCCATCAAGGCCAATCTCATCTTGTATCATTCTCTCTCTCTTCATTTTGCTCCACTTACATGGACCTTCCTTCCATTCCATGGAATTTCCAAGGAATTAAAATTTTGTGTGTGTCCCAAAAGAGTCGGGGCTTTATTTTATTCAGCAGAATAGGGCTGGAAACATAGTAGGTGCTCATGATTCTCATTATTGAAAGAGCTGCAACATATGCTGGAAATATAAAATTATATAATTCGGTCTTCCTGGGAAGGAGAAGCATAAACTGAATTTTTTTTCTATTTGAGGAGAAAAAGTAGAATAAAGCAATCAACGCTGTCACTCATGGTCTTTCTGCCCATGTATCCCATCTATAACTTATAGGCACTATTTTGAATGATCTGAGGACTAACTATGTGGTTGGACCCCAGTGGAACCACACAGTAGTGTGCTAGTAAATGTTTAACCACCAGCTCTGGGGTGGGAGGAAGGGGGCTGATTTATAGCACTTGCCATTTTCCATGAGCCCAAAACTGCCACCATAATCAGTTTTGAGATACTACACCACTGAATGTAGAGAATCTGTGAAAAGATGTACTCAGTAAGTTCTTGGAAGCCAGTTCCAGTACCCAGTGAATCCATAACACACACACACACACACACACACACACAAACTCCCACCCGAGTCTCTTAAATCATGGTTTCACAATTGGATCTACAGTTCATTTTTAACCAGTGCTACAGGTAAGTCTGGTGCACACAAAAGTGTGAGGACTTTTTCATAAAGGTGGCAGTACTACCGGCAGCTGCCACGCAATTAGCTGCAGGAAAGATTTCTCATCAGAAATGGAAACCACAAGCTAACTGAGGTTGCCTGAGGTAGGCAGGAAGGGTTGGGGATCAGTAGGTATCAGCACAGCTTGTAGGATGCCAGGGACCACAAAAATAACTTTTTGTACAAGGAGGCCCCATCCCAGGGAAGAGAGGCAAATCCTCTTCGACTGTTCACCATTCCAGGCGACTCTTTCCTGGGGGCTCCTTCCTTACACCTCTGCTATTTCCCCACTGCTTCATGTCCCCGGTTTTCACCAGCTCAATGTGTGCCTGGAACCATTTAGTGTCTCTGAACTTGCATTTCCTTCTAAAGGCAAAGTGAGGATGAGAGTCTTTGCATTGCATACATCACAGAAGAGTTGTGATAAGATACTTTATGTGAAAGCTCTTTGTAAAGAACAGAATGCTATGATAATTTCAGGTGGCATTACCTGCTAAGAAGTGCTTAGATCTAAAATCCTGTCCAACTTCAACTTAAGGGCCTCGAGGTTCTGCATGAGAAGTAACTCTCAGTCCCGTTGGCCTTTGGGGCTCAGACTGACTCACTGCCAGCTAAGAGACCTGGCTTTCTGCCTGTTTATATATTTATGCATCAATAGGCATATATTCCTGCTACCTGGGTGCTCATCTACATCTACAGAGGATGATCACTTACTTTGTATGCCAAAATTGAAGTCTCAGGGTGGTCTCTCGCCTCCTGAGATTACCTGCACGATCAGCAGATAAACTACAGACAAAGTTTTGACTCTTGACCAAATCGAGACATTTCAGCTTTGGAAATCCGCCCATCTACCCAGCATGTGTCAGAACAAAGGAAGGCAAATAGAAATGAGGAGGGCGTGTAGAAGAGAATCTAACACCTGCATCCTGATGGAAACTAGAGAGTTTATTGTACTCACTAAATAAAATCCATGAATTCAGTATGAATACAGATATTTTTTTCCTCTTGCCATACCAGCAAATTTAAGGGCCCACCAAAAGGTATGCCGAGGGCTTTCACTGGCATTATTATATTTATTTTCTGTAACAACCCTGCAGGTGGCAAATAGAAGAATACTAATTAACCTTCATTGATCACGCACTTGTATTGACCATCGGGATAGGTACTTTATGTGCAACTATTTACTCTTTATAAATACCCTATGAGATGGTTATTCTCATGGGCCCCATCTGAAATATCAGGTAACTGAAGCTCGGAGAGCTTAAGTGACTTACCCGAGATGACACCGGTAGCCAGTGATGGACTGGGCGCTGAATCTGAAGTCTCTCTGACGTTAGAGCAGCACTCTCAACCCCTCCCCCAGGGCCACGTGGGCATTTTGAATGCCCTGCATCACCTTTCTTGTCCTCTTGATTTAGAAATGGGAGCACAGATAGTGATTCAGAAAGTTGCCTCACCATTCCTTGGATAGGAAAAGCACAGACAGAACAAGATGCTTTAGACATCATCAGGGAGGAGGTTTGAATAACCTGCTTAGCTTTTAAATTCTGTCTGTCAGTGGAACCCAAGGGAACATAGCACAGTGGCCTATGGAATCAGCTGTTCCTCTGTGTCCACGGGCCTTGCCCACACTCTTACAGGGATGTGTCAGAGGCAGGGTCTGCAGGAAGTCTTGGCAAATACAGGCACACCAAAGCCTAGACAAATACATAAGGAAGCCGTTTATGGAAACTTAGTAACTGACACAATGATTTAGGTTCTCAAATGAATTTCCGATGTTTATCTTTATGAGGCTGTTAGTACACTGTAAACACTACTTTTGATATAATCTTCCCTATACTGCAACTGGGTGATGGCTGAATTCTGAGTAACAATGAAAGTATTGTGCAATGTGGCATGTGATCCATGAGATAATAGCTATGCTAACCTCTGTGTTCAGGCAGAGCGTAATTAATAAGTCAGGTAAGAAACAGGATCATGACTTTTTTCTCAGGGGAAGACACAACCGAATTTGACTCAAACAAACCATGAAAAAATGAACTAAATCGGAATATGTCCAAAAATGCATTCAACATTGACATGTCTGAGTACAAGTTGGAGAAAATAAGCTGACTTCCCGCCACCGTATTTGTTCTGAACAACAAACTCACTGGTTTTATTTGTTTGCTTTTTAAAAATCCTCACTGGAGGATAGGTTTTCATTGATTGAGAAAGAGAGAAAGGGAGAGGGAAATATTGATGTGAGAAAGAAACATCATCGATCAGTTGCCTCCCACACATGCCCTGACCAGGAATGGAACCTGCAACCTACATATTTGCCCTGACCAGGAATCGAACCCACAGCTTTTTGATGTATGGGGCAATGCTCCAGCCAACTAAGCCACCTGGCCAGAGCTTGTTTGTTTTCCAAAACTGTTGTTTTTACCATTGAGCAACTCTTCCTCATCAAGGTTATTAAGTTGCACCCAACAGAACTTGTTGTGGGGTCAGACCCTGAAGAGACCTGGGAGGAAATGAGATCACTTGACTCAAAGACAACCTATACATATGCAAACGCCGGTGTCAAGCTTTACTTGAGGTGGAAGAGGAACAGGGCTACTCAGTCTTAACAGAGTGTCCCAGAGTGGTGCCCTGGGTTCTAAGATCTAAAGATGAAAATGCACCTCTGCAGGTCCCATGGTATCTTGTGCAGAGACATTAAATTCACACGCTTCAACCTTTCAAAGGCAGGGAGAGGGTTGGAGATGAGGAAAAGGTGGTCACGGTCTTGCCTCCCTCCATCTCACTTTTACAAACTCAAGGCTGAGAGAGGAAGAACCTCTTAGATTCTTCACCTGGAAACCCAACCACTCAGGGCCTTGAAAACCATGTTTGCTAAATTTTTACTCGAACCTCTGGTGTGAAATATCTGTACAATGCTACACAAACCAATTTTCCACGGTATGCCTCAGCTGAGTCCTTTGTGAACTGGGAATGCCAACACCTACACTCACTACCCTCATGGGTTGTGTAAATAGGATGTAAGAGTAGATAGGAGAGGGCTCTGAACTGTGAGAGCCTGGTAATTCAAATTTTCATCATTACTGCTCTTAAAGCCAAATATCACTCCACTTCTCTATCATCTCCAAACTCAGCAGCTGTGGAAACTAGGCAGGAAAACCGCAGAGCCCTGCACACCCATGTTCTCAACCAGCATCCCCAGACACTCCTGCAGCCAGACCAATCCCCGTCTATGTAAATCGCAGGAAAACTTTACAAACTTGTACTTATATTTTTGTTTTATGATTTATTTTATAGCAGCCTTGGGCTCGCTCCTTCCTGGATTTTGACGGATTAACAGCAAACTAGGTTGTTTTTTATATAAATTTTTTTTTTTTGCATTTATTTTCAGACAGAGCGGGAGGGAGAGAGGAAGAGAGAAAGACAGAGAGAGAAACATCGACATGAGAGAGACACATGGAGTGGCTGCCACCCACACAACCCCAACCACGGCCGGGGACAAACTGCATCCGAGGTACATGTCCTTAGCAGGAACCGAACCTGGGCCTCTCTGGTCCACGGGACGATGCTCTAAAAGCTGAGCCAAACCAGCCAGGGCGCAAATTAGGTTTTGAGTGGGATTACGTCTAATTGATTTCACCTCAACCTTAAACTTTGTCACCCATAACCTCTCCAGCCCACCAACCTCCAATGCCCTGGACAGCAATGACTACCCAGCTACGCCTTGAGAACGGAGAAAAAGTTTCAGTGAATGAACCTGCTGGTATTTGAGGTGGGGAGTCTTAAAGACCCCTGTAAGCAGCCTGAACATCACAAAACCCCTGTACTGTTAATACTCCTTCCCTTTGCAATGAGAGGTGCGCTGTTCATTACACACTGTTCTAAGATTATTCTTTTTTTTTTTTTTTTTTATCCTCACCCGAGGATATTTTTCCATTTTTTGTACAGATAGAGTGGAAGGGAGAGAGAGAGAGAAACATCGACGTGAAGGGACACATCGAGTGGCTGCCACTCGCACGACCAACCAGGGCCGGGGACAAACTGCAACCGAAGTACGTGCCCTTAGCGGGAACCGAACCCGGGTCTCTCCAGACTGCAGGCCGATGCTCTAACCGCTGAGCCGAACTGGCCAGGGCCTAAGATTATTCTTGTGGGAAGACCTATATCACCGAAATAAACTTGCTTTCTGGGATTCTAGGGAATGCAAAGTGCTGGAATGTTCTCAGTGGGCTGGCTTAGAAGTAAGAAGAACGCATTTGGCAATGGCCAGGAGGGTAGAGCTGAACTTAAGCTGAAGGGATGAGGAGCAAGAACGGGGGTCCCTCCTGTCTGGGGAGCGCTCGCCAGCCAAGTAGGGTTGGAGAGCTCTAATCAGATTAGCGGTGTTTTGCTAGAAGGCAGAAAGTTTAAAACATTAACTTTTTAAACAAGTACATCAGCTCTGAGTAAACATTATTCTTTTATTTAGTCGTATGGTCTGAGTCAGCCTATTTCCAGGACAGTGGTAACCCATGTGTTTGATTCCTGAATGCAAATATGCTTTCAATTTTACTATGCAAATCCCCTGGTTTTGGAATGCTTCTCCAGGGCTCACGACTCGCTGTCTGCTGCCCTCCTCTCTCCTGCCCCATGGGGTCCTGCTCCTGCCAGGACCTTCAGACAGCTCGTGCTGTCCCCGTGGAGCGCCCAGGTTCCTTGTCCCTGTGCATGGAAAGGCATTTTGTCATCTATGAGATAAAGCCACATTTTTTCAACAAGTCCCTAACAGTAATTCAATTTCTATATTCCTAGATGAGGCTTGTGAATCTTTTTTTTCTAAGTAGCCATCAGAAGCAACAATCCAGAAAGACTTTTTTTTTTTTTTTAATTCACAAAGATCTGAGTAGAATCCTAAACTTATGATGGTGATTGTGTGGCTTTGGTCAAGACCCAGTTTTCACATTTGTCAAACGTAGATATGTCATCCTTCTCTGGTTTGCTGTGAGAATTGACCAAGACAGCATATAAAGGGGCTAGCTCAGTGACAGGCTTCGACACAGATAATCCGTGTTCATTCCCTCCCACCCCTTTCTTTCTGCTCCTTTATGCTTCAGGTGAGGAGCAGGAAATAGAGGTGAAATCAGCACACTGAATACACTACCTCTCCTTAGTGGGATACGAACCTGTGGAACTATGTGGAACCTTAAGTGTCCCCTTTCCAGTATCATCTCCCACCAACTCAAGCAAACCCACAACCAATATTACAGCCATATTGTAACCTACTCAGTTACTTCTATGATAGTACATGGTTCCCTCTGTCCTCTACTTCCTTCCCATCTTTCTTCATGTATCACAAAGTCCTATACTTCTGTAATACCCAGTTCAATAGCACCTGCCTGGTGAAGTCGTCTCTGCTTGCTTACTCCTCCTCACCAGCAAGTTACTCACGCATGCGCGTGCGTGCACACACACACACACACACACACCGATGTTTTTAGCACAGTGTGGGAGTCCTGGTTGTCTTTTAGCCTATTGTGTGTTATTGACTATTCATTTCTCTCTGGGTCCTGCCAGACTATGAGCTTTTCAAAGGCAGGAGTTTATATTTGAGTTCCTGGAATCTAACACAATGCCCAGCACATATTCGACACTGAATAAATATGTATTGAGTGAATGTCATGACTGTGTAGCTCTCTAAATGAAGAGTGGAAAGGTCATCAACGAAAATCAGCCCAGTAAAGTGTTCCCAAACAATGGCACAGCCTTTTCTCCAACAGATTTCTGAGCAGTCCTAAGTGACTGTGGAGTGGAGTGATGTCCTAGGAGCCCCTCCACTGTGACTAGGCTGCAGCCATGGGCTCCACCACTGCCCCCCACTGCTCAGTTCATGCTCCATCCCCCTCTCCTGGAGGGATAGAGGAAGTGGTGGGTGTCAGGTGGGCGTGTCTAAGTCAGCTGCAACCAATAAGGTGGAGAAGACAGAAGGGAGGTGGAGTGCGTTCCTCCCCACATGCTCAGACACATGCACGGTTCTCCCTGTGAAGACAGAAGAGAGTACACGGGAGAAGTGCATCATGTTGGCAGGGACTTCTGCCTCAGCTTCCTGTATAGTGGCTCCACAAAGAGTTTCCCTCGAGACACATGTCACCTGTCACTGAGCCACATGCAACAAAGCCAAGTTACAAACTAAAGGCTTTTGGAAGTGTGAAAAGTGACCAGAGTTTTAAGCAAGAGTGTGTACAGACATCAAAACAGTTAATAAAATCTTTCTTCTTTCTCTCCTTGCACCCTTACTCCACTTTTTAATCTTTCCCCTCACTTTTTTCTGAACCGCAGCTGGGGAGGGAGAGGGGTGGGGGGAGAGGGAATATGAAGGAAGAATGTTTAGAGACACTTAAGAGTTACTCCAGGATCGGACACCCGATTTTCTGGCTTGTGTCATGACTTTCTGAGAAACTAAAGGGAGAACTTGGAAAATACAGGTGACTGATGACATCAACTGCAAGAAGTAAGCTCTATGCCTCCAGAAATTCACTTTAAACATGCATTAGAAATTATGCATATAGGAATTACCAATCCTCCCTAAACAGTCTATACGACAGTGTTGAGATTGACTCATTTTTTTGTAAAAACAGATTTATAAATGTGCAGAATGTTATGAATGAATTTTTGCCCTAATTCAGTGCTTTTTAACAGATTTTTAGAAACTAATAATAGTTTTGTTTCATTTCAGTTGAGATACTGGCATAGTGTTGCCAATGCAGTACTATATTTTATCATAGTAAAACATTTTTAAATCCTCACCTGAGGATATGCTTTTATTGATTTTAGAGAGCCAGGAAGGGAGAGAGAGAGAGAGAGAGAGAGAGAGAAGAGAAGAGAGGGGGGAGGGAGACATTGTTTGATTGCCTCCCGTACATGCCAAACCTCGGGTCAAACCTGCAACCTAGATACATGCCCTGATTGAAAATCAAACCCACAACCTTTTTGTGTATGGGATAGTGCTCCAATCAACTGAGCCACCCAGCCAGGGCCGTCCGTACTAAAAAACATTTATAGAATCACCTATCATCACTATCATTTTATAAATGAAGAAATCTTAGCACCAAGAATTAATATGAATAAAACCTCAGAAAGAAGAAAAGATAGATTTGACATCCTTAACTGGTCATAGGGTACATGCACTATGACACAATCCTTACACTGTCACGGGGTACATACACCCTGACACCATCCCTACCATGTCACAGGGCACATATACCCTGACACCATCCCTACCATGTCACAGAGCACATACACCCTGACACCATCCCTACCCTGTCACAGAGCACATACACTCTGACACCATCCCTACCCTGTCACAGGGCACATACACCCTGACACCATCCTTACCCAGTCACAGGGCACATACACTCTGACACCATCCCTACTCTGTCACAGGGCACATACACCCTGACACCATCCCTACCCTGTCACAGGGCACATACACCCTGACACCATCCCTACCCTGTCACAGGGCACATACACTCTGACACCATCCCTACCCTGTCACAGGGCACATACACTCTGACACCATCCCTACCCTGTCATAGGGTACTGACACTACAAAGAACATAATGATGGCAAATTTCTTTTGTTCTTCATAAACATCAGTCCTTGTTCCCCAGGAAATTGATAATAAAGAACAAATCCATTGCATTATACATAGAAAAATGAGGTCTAGAAGGTCCACTGAACTTATATTTAGTAAATTCCAACTTTGTATAAGGTTCCATTCTGGGTAGTGCAAGAAATGTAGAAAGTTGTAAGAAAGGGATCCCTACCACCTTGGAGCTTACCAAGGCCTTGGAGAGAAGACATACACAAAAACAGTATCAAAGCCAGACATCCCACTGGCTTGAAACTCAGTTCCCTGGTAGTCTCAGCTTTCTGGAACACGGCGAGGAAATTGTTGGTAAGAGGGAAAGTCCTCATGAGCTTAAACTCATGACCTAAAGCTTATGCATACTATCTACAGAATGCCCCCTCTGGAAGCCTCATTTCAGACAGAAGTCTAAAAGGCTTGGTGGTGTGAGCTACCAGCCCACAGTAGATGACAATAAGAAGTCAGAAGAGATATTTGGGTCTGGCAGGAAGACCTGTGGAGACAGATACAATTGACTGTGATGAAATGTTGACAACAGTGATAATTGTCAACAAAGGGGATATAAAAACTACTGAAAGTAACAAGGCATTGGATGCGAAGGAGTTTGGGGCCACGTAGCATAGAGGCAAATAACTCTGTGCACATAAATAGACCCTGGAGGCAGCATTACATCAAAGCACAGAGCATTGACTGACTGGAGCTGGTGAGGAGTCTCATTAGGTGGTCACACCTACATAAAGACCAAACGACCAATGTATTGTTTGGGGACCTGAAAAATGCCCATTTCCTAAAATATTCACTCCTGTGGAACTGTTCTTTTCACAGCCATGCCTGACTACAGAGTTGGTCCTGGGTAGATAAGTATTTCTGTTATAAATACAATAAGAATTCAAAGATACTATAAGATCTTCCTTTTTATATTTTTCAATAGTCTTCTCATACAAGTATGAAGAATCATTGTCTTTGTTCAGTGTGGCAGGGCTCTGTGTGTGTGTGTGTGTGTGTGTGTTTTAGCTTTCTATATCTTTTTCTGTTGTTTTTTTCTCCCTAAAAATAATTCATACTGGTATTTTCCCTTTTTTCGTGGTCTGGGAATGAGGGACCTATTTTTCTTATCAGGTGAAAATGTCTGCCCTTATTTTCATTAATCATATAATCAACAAAAATATGCTAATGTGCCTGCTTCTGCTGGCTTTTTTTTTTTTTTTTTTTTAATTATAGGTATGCCCTCACTTGTCTCCCATGTCTGCATCTTGGACGATAAACCTGCATTAGTCACTGAACACTGACCATCTCATTCTGTTTTGTTCGTTTTGATGCCTGAGGTTGACACAGTGGCTGTTGATTCCTGAGGGCTGGAGGAAGTGTCTGGGTGTAGGCAGCCTTCTAGATGAAAGCCCTTCCAGCCAAAGAAAGCTGACTGGTGAGGAAGAAATAAAGCAGCCAGCTTGAGATTTTTTAAAAATAGTTTGGTGAGGAGCCAGTGTGATGGCATACCAGGGCCGAGACGTGCACGCTTCTCCCATAGTTTACTTCAAATACTCGCCGCAGATGTGCTCTAATGGAGACCAGTCAGCCAGCCCCTGCTGGTGAGGACACTACTTCCTTTCGGAGCAGAAGGGCTCTTTGTAAGGCAGCCCCAAATCATAAACATCTGCAAGAACCACCACCTTACCGATGACCCCCACATACACACACACACACACACACACACACACACACACACACACCAGTCTCCAGCAAACCCCTGCCCCATAAGTGCTGCCTTTTCGGCCCAGGCACAGCTCATGCTCATGAAAGATTCCGCCGCACCCTGGCACCATGATCTCCTTCACCGCTATGAACAATCACTGGGGCCATTAACACAGGCCTACCCATGCCGGGTGAGCTGTGCTGACGGAGAAACACGAAGTTAGGACAGAAAACACATTTCCTAGGAGGTCCAGGTCCCATCCATATGACTCAGAAATAAGATGGGTTCTTATATGTAGTACGAAAAGTATTGACAGAAAGAAAAAGCCTCCAAGAAGGTAACAAAGTAGATAATAAACAAAAATCAAAACGAATGAGGAAGGTTTGTGGAACCCTGAAGAAACAGAGTTAATTAACTGAATTTCTATTCCAGTGCACTAAGGGGGTTGATTTTTCTGCTTCTTCCCAGGAAAGGGTCGTGTGTGCATGACCAGGATCACAGGGAGAGGAGTGAGTGAGGCAGGGTTGTGCAAGTGCAACTGCAGGCTTAGATCCTGTCTCGTTTTTAAGGACTTTTATTTATTTATTTATTTTGGGCAGTTTAAGATTTACTACAAAATTGAAAGGGAGGTGCAGAGATTTCCCATACACCCCTCCTCCTCTCCACATGCAACATGCATAGCCTCCCCCGTTATCATAATCGCTCACCATTGGTACATATTTTTAAACCAAGGATGAACCTACATGGAAACTTCATAATCACCCAAAGTCCACAATTTACCTTAGGGTTCACTCTTGGTGTTGTACATTCAATGGGTTTGGACAAATGTATAATGACATATAGTATTCATCATCATATCATAAATTATTTTCACTGCCCTAAAAATTATCTGCACTCTATTTGTCTCTCCCCAACCCCACACAAACAACACTAATCTTTTTATTGTCTCCCTAGTTTTTCCTTTTTCAGAGTGTCCTGTAGTTGGAATCATACAGTCTGTAGCATTTTCAGACTGGCTTCTTTTACTTAGCAATATGCATTTAAATTTCCTTCATGCCTTTTCATGGCTTGAGAGCTGATTTTGTCACTAAGTCATATTCCATTGTGTGGATATAACACAGTTTATGTATTCATTCACCTATTACAGATGTCTTAGTTGCTTCCAAGTTTTGACAATGATAAATAAAGCTGCTATAAACATCTATGTGCAAGTTTTTGTGTGGCCATAAGTTCTCAAATTCTTTGCATATGTACCAAAAACATGATTGCTGCATTGTAGGGTAACAGTATGTTTAGTTTGGTAAGAAACTGCCGAAGTGTCTTCCAAAGTGGCTGTACCATATCGCATTCCTACCAGCAAGGTATGAGCGTTCCTGTTGCTCCACAACTTCAAGAGCCTTTGGTGTTGTCAGTGTTATGAATTTCAACCATTCTAAGAGGTGTGTAGTGGTATCTCATTGTTGTTTGTTTTTTTGTTTTTTTATCCTCACCCGGGGACATTTTTCCATTTTTTGTTCAGATAGAGCGGGAGGGAGAGAGAGAGAGAAACATCGACGTGAAGGGACACATCGAGTGGCTGCCACCCGCACGACCAACCAGGGCCAGGGACAAACTGCAACTGAGGTACGTGCCCTTAGCAGGAACCGAACCTGGGTCTCTCTGTACCGCAGGCCAACACTCCAACCGCTGAGCCAAACCGGCCAGGGCTCATTGTTGTTTTAACTTGCAGTTCTCTATGACATATAATGTGAAGCATCATTTCTTTTTTTTTTTATCCTCACCCGAGGACATTTTTCCATTTTTGTTCAGATAGAGTGGGAGGGAGAGAGAAGAAGAGAGGGAGAGAGAGAAACATTGACATGAAAGGGACACATCAAGTGGTTGCCTCCCGCACAACCCAACCAGGGCCGGGGACAAACTGTAACTGAGGTACGTGCCCTTTGCAGGAACTGAACCCAGGTCTCTCTGGACCACAGGCCGATGCTCTAACCGCTGAGCCAAACTGGCCAGGGAGAAGCATCATTTCTTATGCGTATTTGCCATCTGTATCTCTTCTTTGGTTAACTATCTGTTAAGGTTTTGGGTATATTTTTTAATCAGGTTGTTTGTTTTTCTTATTGCTAAGTTTTAAGAGTTCTTTGTTACAGTCCTTTATCAGATAAGTCTTCTGCAGATATTTCCTCCCAGTCTGTGGCTTACCTTCTAATTCTCTTGATATTGTCATTTGCAGAGCAGTTTTTAAGTTTATTGAAGTCCAGCTTATCAATTATTTCCTTTATAGATTATGTTCTTGGTGTTGTATCTATAAAGTGTTGTATCCAAGATCATCTAGGTTTTCTCTTATGTTGTATTCTAGGAGTTTTATGTTTTACATTTAGGTCTATGATCTACTTTGAGTTCATTTCTGTGACGGGTATAATGTCTGAGTCTAGATTCTTTTTTATTTTTTCATGTGAATGCTCAAGCCTACCTTTAAAAAAATGTTAATATGTTGTCCATCGTGTTTTTACCTACATTTTTATTTTTTTCAAATATTGTGTTACAAGATTATTTATCTTAATTCTTTATCTTGAGTTTTTGGGTAGCTCCTTAAATTTTGCACCAAGGTAAGTGTCTTCCTCCTCTGTCTCTGCTTGAGTGAGCAGAATTATCTATTGTTACAAAACTCTGCCATGTACAAATAGGGTAGCAAAAAGAACATTAGGCCGTAAGAGGCCCAGGTTTGGGACTGTAAGCAAATCATAACCATCTGACCCCTGAGTTGCTTTCCTGCGAAACTGAGCTAGAACAATGCAAACACTACACAAAGCCAAATGAGATCATGGGTCTGAAAACGTTTTGAAAATGTAAAGCAGTATACATTAAAGCATTATCATGCTGCTGTATCTTCTATGATATCTTGTTTGTGTGTCAACAAAACACAAGAACACTCAAGAAAAGCAGTGACAATATCAACCAGTTCCATTTTTCCAGGGTCATAAAAAGATTTGCATACTATTAGACTATACATAGAGCATTTCTCTCTTATGTTTTGTGCAAAGGCATTGAAGCTGCTTGTGTCCTTTGAGCCCAGGAAACATTTCACCAAGAAGTCAGATGCCAGGGAGTGAGGCAGATGTACTTACCCACTGCAGAGTACAGTTATATAAAAAAGTGGGATGATCCATCTCTGAGGGGCCTTGAAGGATCTCTGGTGACACAGGGCTGTCAGTGCTAAAATTGGGAAAGTCCCCAACAAATTGGGAGACAAGTGAATCATTCTGGGAACATGATGCAGTCACTGGAAAGCTTGGACTGAGAATTGGGTGCCAAGCGTTTTTCTCTTAGCTGCAGTACCTCCTGACATGGTGACTTCAGGCAAGTCACTTACTCTCTGAACCCTGGTTCCTCTGTGCATAAAATTGGAGAGTTGGAGCTAACATCTTCCTAAACAGCCCATATATTAAGCATGTATTATATTCTGAATCTGTGAGAAATGCTCCCTAGGCCTTCCTTCATTGATTGCTCCCAACAACTCTATGAAATGACTATTACTATTGCCCAGAGACAGATGAGGACACAGAGGCTTAAGACAGTCTCAGATCCAAGAGTTCCAGGTGAGGCGATGGATCAATCACAGTTACAGTGAGCATGGCCTCTTGAGCCAGAGCTCAATTCCCAGCCCCACGACATGCTGGATGCATTACTTCAGGCAGTTCCCTAATCTCTATGCCACAGTAGTATGGTCGCTTCTTATAAGGTCATTGAGAGTGCTTCAAGTAGTGCCTGGCACAAATTAAAAGCTATGCAAGAGTTTGTTAAATAAATAAAAAGAGGCACCCTTCCTCTTAAACACTCACACACTGCTACCCACCTCAAAGGTCACTCCCAGGTCTTACAAGGCTATGACTTTATGAATGGCTGTCCCGCTTACTTGCCCTCATCTGCACAATGTTGAGAAAAAGACCATTAAATGCAAAGCATGTATGTGATAATAAAGGGCTAATAGACCTCCCTCATTCCCAAGCCACAGTCTCGAAGGAAACACTGCTCATTCTCATGGAGTGTCTGTGCTACTAAGAAACTGGGGATTTACTCCTGGGATCTTTAAGGAGAAGAGAACTCAGCACAACATTTGTGTTGGGCCTTGGCTTTAAGTCTGCAGGCCTTCACCAGTTTGTAGGTCCTTTGGACACTTTAACATCACTTAAGCTCAGAGTTTCTTTCTAGTAATTATCTGGAGAGAGCAGAAGTTTTTAGTTCTCCAACCACGATGAAAATGTTAGCATGTCTCATCTTTTGATGAATCATTTGGAGACTATTTTTGGTCATTATGCCTCTGAGTATTGTTTAAATGTGATGTCCAGGATAAAAGGATTTGATTTTAATTTTTAATATTCTGGCAAAAATTACAAGATATCTTGTGAAATTTGCTGTTGTATTTGCTAGTTATTTTGCATAATATACCAATACATCACAATTCAATCAATCAATTTTTATTGAGTATGTATTATGTGCTAGGCATATTTATTTAATAACTTTCTTTAGAACAGTTAAAGCCGTTTCCAGGATATACATATTAAGTCTCCTAATTTGCCATTCAGAGGAAAAGAAGAAAGTCACATAAACTCAACTTTACATCATACAGTTTACAAAGAGCTCCAGGAAGCTGGGACTGTGGTCGTAAGAGTGTCAAGTTGGCTAAGTCTGTCTTTTAGCAGGATCACCTCTCAAGGCCTCTTGCCAGGTACAATCAGATGTAGATGGGCACAATGCTGACTTCCTCGTTCTGCCTAGCGGTTTCTACTTCAGTCTTCAATTGGCAAACCCACCTGAATTGTTGTGGTTTCCCAAGTACTGTTTCAAAGGTGGCTGGGGCATACCGTTCCGTTGCTGGTAGGAGGAGCAGGGGAGACCCATAATTCCTCCAGCTCTTTGCCCAGTCTAGTTTCAGTGATAGTAGCTGACAATGTAATCCTCATTCAGCAGCTGATTATAATTAAAAATATCAGAATAATTAAAGTCCTCAGCTTGACAAGCAGAGCCATAACTTTGCCTTCAGACATTCCTCTCTAATTAGTTAATTAATCCTAATGCAAATTATAAGCAATAATTAGTCAGCCAAGCTTGACATAAAAGTCTGCTGACTTACAGCTAAAAGGCTTTCTGGTTGCTGGTTTGTAGTTTCTAAAGGTGTCTTTTGTCCACTCATGGTTTCTGTATCCATCCTACTTCGAACTTGCTGCTGACACACAGATACTCAAAGCAATTCACACTGGAGGAAACCACAGCTATAAAAACCTATATTACCACAGGCATTTTTCAGTTTGACATAATAAATTGCATGCTCAGTATCTGTATTGAATATCAATTTGGGGTATATCCTTTTCAGGGGGGAAAATAGAGTGAAAAGATAGGAAGGGGGTGGGGATATTTTGACCCAAAGCACATTCATTTGCACTAGATCACTGGGGTGCTTTTAGCATGTGCCAAGAAATTGAGTCATAATGAAGCCTATCTGAAATGTGATACCTCTGTCATAGGAAAGCTAATATCTGATCCAGATTTTCAGTGACTTTAAACAGATCCGGAATCTGTTATGTGAGATCATTTGAATTATCTTCTAATAAATTTAAACCTGAATGTTCTATTACTATATATCTCTGCTACTAATGAGCAAAATTCCCTCCTCCTAAAGCTGAGAGAGGTACAAAAGCATGATCTTACAGAACACTGGGTCAATAGTTTCTGGACACCTCAGACAAATAAATATTCCACCACCAGTCACTCCAAATCTTCACCGTCTGGTGGCCCTAAAAGTCTGTCCTATGGAATAGAGGGTAGTCCCTGAAAACATGATGTTAGAGTAACAGCAAAGCTAGAGCTAAATCAACATGGGAATGCAAATGCCGTCTTTGGCCACAACTCTATGACTTAGAAAGAATATTTTAGTACATTGATTGCAAAAGTTGCCTGGATTATTCCTTTCCCTGTGTATCTATGTCTCTTGCAATTTGATTGTGTAGCTCTTCTCATTGGGAGGTTGAATTTATTTCTCGAATGCTTGAATTTTGGCTTGTCCTATGACTTCATTTAGCCCAAAGGAAGTGACAGGGTACCAGTAATACGCCTAGGCCTCAAGACAGCTTGCAAACCTCTGCTTGCTTTCTTGAAATCCTGACTCTACCATGAGATAAGCTGAGGCTAGCCTGCTGGTCGATAAAAGAGAGCATGGGATGGAGACAAGGCATCCCACCTGGGATCACTTAGACTAGTTGACTCATTAGCTGATGGCAGACAAATAAGAAAGCCTAGCAAAAATCAACCAAGATGAATCACCCAACTGACCTATAAACTCATGAGCTAAATAAATTATTTTTGATGTAAGCCTCTAAGTTTTGGCACGGGATGTTACATAGCAATGCTAACTGACACAAATATAAACGGGACATTTTAGTCCAGTGCCTCCAACCCTAAAGGAGCCTCACCATGTGTGCAAAGTCTCCAGGTATTCCTTCTGTGTTTAGTATTCAGGTCTCTTCTTACTTACCAAGGGAAGAAAGGGGAAATAATACAGACTATTTTCATCTCTTTCGTTTTTGAGAATCCTTTCCTATAACTTCTCTAGCTTCTTTGTCTCAGCCTAAAAAATTGCTCAGGGCTCTGTCAGACTAAATATAACTCTCCCATTAATAACACCCAAGGCAGCCCACCTCACCACTCCCAACTTACAAACACAACTTTCTCTTTCCTATAAGCAATGAACTTTTAAATGAAGAGTCCACGTTCATTCTTCCACTTCTTCAACTTACTTTTACATCCCAAGGCACTATAGTCTGGCTAGTAGCTCTACCGCTTTACTGAAGCTGCTCTCAAGTGTTGGAAAGGATTTCCTAATTTTCACATCCACTGATAATAATTCTCCCATCCCATCCTTCTTTCAATGTAACTTTTTACGGAAGTGTCTCTCTCTCCAGACTAATCTTCCAAACTCAAGATCACATATGAAAAATTATTATTGCCATGTAAAGTGACATATTCACAGATTACAAGGATTAGGACATAGATACCGTCGGGGAGCCATTATTCTATCTAGCACACCATGTAATCATTACACAAACTGAACCTAAAATCATCTCTCATCTCCCCTGTCAGCCATATCTGCTACCCACCCCTGCCCCCACTGTGGGTAATCACAATCCTAATTTCTAAAGATAGAATTTGCCTATTTTAAAATTTAGACAAATAGAATAATGCAGAAAGTACTTTCTGTGTCTAGTTTATTTTGATAACATTGCTTGAGAAATTTATCTATTATGTTTACTTTTATTACAGTATGGTATTCTAATATATGAATATGCCACAATTTATTTAATTACTCTGCTACTGCTGAACATTTGAGTCATTTCTAGTTTCTGCTATGAACATTCAAACATGTTTGTTGCATCACATATAAATACATTTCTTTTTTATCTTTTAGTAGGTGCAGTTTGCAAAATTCTAGCTGCTCCCTGACCTCTCCAAGACTTGGTATTGTTTCACTGTCCCATCATTTTGATCACTTTGTGTCTGACACCTTCGACTTCTAGAACAACTCTCCTTCCTTGGCTTCTAGAATATCACACTCTTATCCTATTTTTCATACCTCTAATGATTGTTTGTCAGTTTGTACTATTAGCGCCTCCTCTACACCAGCTACATGATTATTTCCTTTTCTTTCAGCAACTTCCCTTCAATTATTTTTCTATTGTCAAATTTCCATAGTAGGTTAATACAAGACCCTTCATAATTTGGTTCTTAATTACTGATCTAACCCAAATGGAGTAAAATATCAACGCTATCTTTTTTGCTCTTCATTCTAGACAAACATTAAAATATATTTTCAAGTCTCCTTGCACTTGAGTGAAGATGCAACTGAGTCATAGACAATGGAATGAGGGCAGAGATGATGTCGACTTTTTCAAGCTACCCCTCCCCCCAAATACTCCATGCCCCACCATCTGCTTTCCTTCTCCTCTAGAAACCCTTGGACACCATATGTTGAAGATGAAAAAGATGAAAGGAGGCTGGATGAAAAGGGTTGAGTCAGTGCTTGTAGGAGAGCTACCTGACACACATCAGATGAGATATTCATGAGAAAGATGCTTGTATAGTGAGAAGACACTGGGATTTGAGGGTTTTCTGTTATAGTGGTTAACCTACTAGGACAAATATAGAAATTGGTAGCTTGAAGTGGGATGCTGCAAAAACAAATATCTCAAATATATAAAATATATGGCCAAAACCTCAGATAGAGTGGACTGTTAATCTATATTTGTAGTGGTAAACTATTTGGTAACACTGTCACCTGAAATAACGTTAGCAGGAGACTATATGTCTACCGAGTTGGAAATTCTGTGGGAAGTGATTGGAAGTGTGTGTGGCAGTTTGGCAAGGTATTTTGATAAAGAGATGAGCTCATGAGAAATCTGGCTGGTTGGTGAGAAACAGTAGAACAAAAAGAACAAAATTAAAGATTTTAAAGCTTTAGAAAAACTAATTTTTTTAGCCCCCAAGAAGTAGAAAAGTAAAACTGATAATGCTAGTGACAAAGACCCCTTAAGCCCAGCCGGTGTGCTCAGTGGATTGAGCACTGTCCCATGGACTGAGAGGTCCTGTTTGATTCTTAGTCAGGGCACATGCCTGGGTTGAGGGCTTCATCCCTAGTAAGGGGCATGCAGAAGGTAGCTGATCGATGTTTCTCTCTCACATCAATGTTTCTATCTCTCTCTCCCTTCCTTTCTCTCTCTCTAAAATAAATACATAAATAAATAAATAAATAAATAAATAAATAAATAAATAATTTTTTAAAAAAAAAGACCACTTAATATCCTGCTTTGTTTGGGCAAAGGGTTGGTCTTCCCATGAGAAGCCATAACTTCAAGGTAACAAACATTAAACTGAGAGAAAAGAGGTGGATAGAAATAAAGAAGCTAGTAATTACATTTGGGGATAATGTCCAGAAAAGAAATTTGGGTATGATTTCTGACACATGGAACTCATTGGAAACAAATAGATCAGAAGTCTATTAAGTTAAGGAACTGGATTGTAAAAGAAATCATTAACTTGGATTTTAAAAATATCTCACAATTCGATTTAAAATGACTCCTTTGGACTTCCAACTTTTCAAGAACAGGAACTTGTCTTCAAATTGCGCACAGCCCCAAGGAAGGAAGACTTCACACCACCTACCCACTTCAGATAAGCACATGGAAAGTAATAAACAAGGCAAAAGTTCCCTACAGGGCAGAACCATGGAGAAAAATGGACAGAAGTTTCTCTCAGAGATCTATCTCATCAAATAACTTCTCCTCTTATAGGGGAAAGAAACTCAGGATTCTCAGCGCTGTTGCACACCAATGGCTGTTGTGTTCCTCTCTTTCGTGAATGGCAGTGTATGGTTTTTACCATGTTGCACCTCCTGGATCCCACTACAAGACTGAAATATTCAATTCCCCAGCTGTTGGGAGTACTCACTACAAATCTCAGACAGCACTTTTTTTTTTTTTTTAATCCTCACTCGAAGATACTTTTCCATTTATCTTCAGATAGAGAGGGAGAGAAAGAGAGAGAAACATCAATATGAGAGAGACAGACACATCAACTGGTTGCCTCCTGCATGACCCCTAACAGGGCCAGGGACTGAATCGCCACCAAGGTATGTGCCCTTGACCAGAATCAAACCCGAGACTCTTTGGTTCATGGGACAATGCTCTAATCGCTAAGCCAAACCACCCAGGGCTTAGACAGCACTTTATTTTTAATTTTTTTTTCTTTATTGATTTTAGAGAGAAAGGCAATTGGCTCCCTCCTGTGTGCCCCCCACTGGAGATCGGCCCATAACCTGGACATGTACCCTGACCAGGCATTGAACTAGTGAGCTCTTGGTGCATGAGTCGATGCTCAACCACTGAGCCATACCGGCTTGGCAAGACAACACTTTTTTTTTTTTATCCTCACCCGAGGACGTTTTTCCATTTTTTGTACAGACAGAGTGGGAGGGAGAGAGAGGAAGAGAGAGAAAGGGAAACATCGATGTGAAGGGGACACATCGAGTGGCTGCCACCCACACGACCAACCAGGGCCGGGGACAAACTGCAACCGAGGTACATGCCCTTAGCGGGAACTGAACCCGGGTCTCTCTGGACCGCAGGCGGACGCTCTAACCGCTGAGCCAAACTGGCCAGGGCAAGACAACACTTTTTAATCATTGTCTCCACTGGAGAAAACTGCCTCATACTTTTTACAAGATCATGTCCCTTTTCAGAGGTGTTCAAATCATATAACTGGTCAACCTAGGGAATAAAGTTCCTCCTTCCTCTCCCAAACTTAGAGGGCAATTCTGAAGGCCTATCATAGCTTCATCATAGGATTGGCTCAGGACTGTGTTGAGACTGCTTTCCCCCCCTTCCCTTCCACAAGTGGGGCTCTCAAGAGCACTCCCTGACATACCTTTCTGCGTGGTAATCTCTATCTCAGAGGTTTTCCTTGGAAAGACAGCCTGTGACAGACATTGTATACCAATTTACCTGTTTCTGCTCCTCCATTTCATATGAAGTGGAGATGGGGTGTGGACAATTTGCCTTTATTGTTCTGATATCACCATATTGTGGCTGGATTTCCGGAGGTCCTGGATGTGAAGATAGATGCGATGGCAAATGGAACTTTGGGATGAAGGAAGCAGATGGATACCTGATAACAAGAAGGGCAAGAGACGGCAGAGAATGCCAGTATTTACCCATATCTGCGCTTCCAGCAAGAGGATAGTAAGAGTCCCAAACCAATTCCACCAATTCCAAATTCTCTTGAGAGATGGTTTTGATGTTACTGCAATATTTACTTTAAAAACTAACTTCCATCTTGTGACACCATCGATCACTGCTTTCTTATTGAATAAATAATTTAATTAAATCGATAGTTTAAATTTTTCATATAGGTGTGTCTTTATTTGCTTTTGCAAAGGACAGTCAAGAGGTGGGCATCCATTGGGGAAACAGTGATGGATGAGAAAAGGGAAGGCCAGGTGTTTCCCTTTCAAAGGGTACATCTATGAATGTGATGGCCCCTCCGTGCAAACAGAAAATGTGTCCCTCGCATCTATGTGGCTACAATAATCATCAAAGCCCAGACTTAGAGTAAGAGAAATTTAGTATCTCCATCTTTAGGTCATATGACATTTCCACTAGTACAAACTCACAGCTTGTAAAAAAAAAAAAATTAACCACCCCGTAAAAGGTTTCTGCTTCCCACTTTTCCCTCCAGCACACATTTATTCTTATCATCCTCTTCATCCAGTAGTATTTATTAAATGGCCACATTTGCATGGCACCGTACCTGTGATTTTCCATTTCTCTCCAAGGATGATTTCCTGGTTTAGAAGTTTTAATGACTGCTCCTTTGAAAATGTCTTAAGAGGGTTTTGACTCTAATTCCCTTTCTCCAAGCCCTTATTTAATAGGTACCAATGCCTATCTTTTGCCTGGGGTATTGGGCCAGGGAGAGGAAGATTCATTAACCATGGTGAGTTATGGATTTCAATGCCCTGGCTACTTCATTTCTCATATCCAAGTAGATCATTTCCTCCCTAGTCCTCCTGAGCCCAAGGATGCATACATTGTAAGTAGCCTTAATCTGCTTCATTAGGACATTTTTTTAACTCTACAAAAATGATATCACCAATATTACCATATTATTTCTGGTGATGTGCATGGCAGTATAATTACACATTTATACTGCCTGGCAGTAGTAGTAGTGATTTAGTAGTGGTCATAAAAGTAGGAAAACCATATGATTTTAAAGCTTGGAGATATTGAAATTAATCTCATTTTCAGATATAGAAAACCTAGATCCAGGGAGGTGAAGTACTTTGCCTCAGGTTACACACTAGTGACTAGAGCCTGAAAAAGTGTCATGTTTTCAGTCCCCAGACTCATGACCTAATATGCTGTCCCACTCCCTCCTTTGAGTATTAAAGCAGAGCAATACAGATGGCAGAAAAGGCTCCAAGGTATTTTGGAGTCAGAAATAGACAGTGGCACTACCTATGGTTAGTATACAGCCTACTATAAAGGAGAAAATATGGGCTTAAGATACCCTGGATACATTTCCTTGAACAATTCTCCCTTCTGCTCCCTTTTTATGTTTCAATAAATAGTCTTACTAGGCCTTGCACTCTGGAATAGTAGCAGATTTCTTCCTATGAGAACAGCCGTACCTTGTCTTGGGGGACAAATGTCTCCTCACCCCCAGTGAATTATCTATCTTTCAGCACCAAGTAATGTGTACCAAGAAGCAGAGTTGTACCTGTATCTGAGAAAAATAGTAACTACTGTGGTCCAGGGACTGTGACTTCTGATCAGATCTGGCCATAATGAAAACTGTAAAATAGGTAAGTTATCTTTCATCTCTCCTCTGGAGCACTGGTCGTCAGGGGATGTTGGTCCTTCCCCCCAATGAATATTTGGCAATGTCTGGAAACACTTCCTGTTGTCCCAACTGAGAACGGTGTTATTGGCATCTAATGGCAGCAGACCAAGAATGCTGCTAAGCATCCTGCAGTGCAGAAGACAGGCTCCATCACAAAGAGTTACCCAGTCAAATGTCAATGCACTAAGGTGGAAGAACCTGCCTTTGAATCCCTGGTGTTGTGAAGCCATCTGCCTAGTACTCTTTGGGTACTTAGCTCTTGGTTATCACAACAGGAAGTTACAGCTTTCTCTCTAGATTTCTCTCATTAGTAGAGGACTTGGGAAGCTCATAGAGAAAAGATTATGATTCTGAAAAGCAACAACCTACAACCAAGATTACTCTATCCTGCAAAGCTATCATTTAGAATTGATGGACATATCAAGAGTTTCCCAGACAAGAAAAAGCTAAAAGAGTTCATCACCACCAAACCATTATTATATGAAATGTCGAAGGGTCTTCTTGAAGGAGAAGAACATAAATATGAACAATAAAATGGTAATTAATACATATCTATCAACAATTGAATCTACAAACAAAACAAGCAAGCAGAACAGAAACAGACTCATAGATATAGAGAACTTTTTGTTGCTTGCCAGTTGGGTGGGGCTGAGGGATGGGTGAAAAAGATGAAGGATTAAGAAGTACAAATTGATTGTTAGATTGATGAACCTCAAAGGGAAGGGGGACAGGGTGGGATGAGATAAACCAAAGAACTTCTACGCATATATGCATAACCAATGGACACCAACTATAGTGTGGGTAAGGCAGGAAGAGGGTGGGATTGGGGAGGAAAGGGTCAATGGGCAAAAAAGGGGGATATCTGTAATACATTCAACAATAAAGAGTTAAAAATATATACTATGATTCTGGACTAGTAGGAAGGTTTCCTGGCTTTATAAACTTCCAATTATATGATAATCTACAAAATAGGAATAATAATTTATTATTATTTCATTGGGTTGGTATAAAGTTAATAAATTAAGATATCTGTTAAAATGCTTAATGAACTATAATCTGCTGCACAAATGCATGGTATGGTCATGGTAAGTAATAATTAATAACAAAGGGGTGCATTTCTAACAGTAAAATTTCAGATACCACGAAGCTTGTTCACCTTCTTCCTAATTCCACAACAGATGTGGCAAATTCTTCACCAATAGTCAATGCTTATTCTGTCTTTACCATTTTTAAATCTTCTGTGTTTGGATGAGCACATGAAAAAAGGTGCTCTCATTGCTAATCACATGGAGGATGCTTAATAAACTATTGCTGCATAAGTTATATTATGTAGTTCCATACATAGCTACAAGGAGATTTTTTCCACTGCCTCAAATGTAGAAAAACTTACATTTAATAAACCTCTCTATAGCTTTATTGAGTTTACTTTTCCTGTCCTCACAACAAAACTGATTAATTAGCTCAATAGAGTTTATTTACTGAACTTCATTTGATTTTGCTCTTATTATACACAAGATCGCATTAGGGACTGAATATGTAAATAACCACAGAGGCTGACATGTATTCCAGTCCAGCCCTGTGTCAGTCCCTGTGGCAAGCACCCCATTACCTAACATTCCCAGAAGCATGTGAAGTAGGCATTTATCCCATTTGACAAATGAGGCAACTGAGATTCAGAGAGATTATGTGATTTATCGAAGAAACTCAGCTAATCAGCATAAGTACTAGAACTGAGATTCAAACTAATGTCTGTCTGGTGGAAGACACCATGCTCTGCCCCGCTGACCCCTAAAGCCTTCTCTAGCTCTGGGTGTATGCTGGAAATGCATACGAAACACCTGCACTGGCTGGAGCTGACCTGAGAGATGCAGCGTCCCTCTGGGTGATGAGTCTTGTGGCCACGATCGATCCCATCATTCGGTAGCACAGATGTTTTCTGACTCCTATTGAGGTACCTGAGCACGCAGGGATCAAAAATTGGAAAAAAAATAATACAATCTACCACAATAAATATATGTATCGGCTGATTTTTAAATTTTTTAAAATTCTAAAACACATTATTGATTTTTGACACAGTTAGTTTAAAATCTAGTGGATTTGAAACCAGTGTTTGAAATAAAGTAGAAATAATGAAGGAGAAGAAATATGGGGAAATTATGTGTATATATATATGGCCTTGTGTTGCAGACCTAACTTGGTTCGCCTAAGTTACCTTTAATGAGAGGTTTGATAATTAGATTCTCTTGACTTTAGTAACCAGAAACAAGGGGAAAACTCCCCGTAGTACAGGCTAGGCTTTCAAACTTGCTAATATTTCAGTCACATGAGATTAAAAAAAAACATTCCGTTTAATATACTTTTTAAGTGTTTAATAAACGCTTGGGTTTTTATCAGCAAATATATACAAACCTCCTGATTTCCATATTTCAGGGGTTTTCCCCTCTTATTCACAAACAATTTAGATCTGCAAGTTTTAACCATTTAACTTCCGGAGGAAGGAAATTGAAACAACAAAAGCAATGTGTCCCCGGCTCACGTATGGAAGTAGTTATTTCAGGTTAATTATTATCAAGAACTGTGCAAGACTTAAGAATGCGATTAAACATTAGCCTGTGAGATGCTTAACAGTGGGGTTCTACAATAAAAAACAGAATATTGTTCTTTCCAGGTTTCTTTCTAAATGGTCCCAAACTACACATGCAAATAAAGCTAATGTCTAAATAATTAAATGATAATGTCATTATTATTCAATGTAGTAATACACTTGAGAATCAAATTGAATCCGTTTTTTCCCCCCTTGTGGCACAATAACAATTCATGTTCAACCTTACTTAATATCTTCTTTGGTTAACAGGAAAATCAGTCTGTACGCTCATTGGCTTTTAGAAAAGAGAACTGGACCCAACTAACTGAGGGACAGAACAGTGAAAAACAAACAAACAAACAACAACAATAGCCCTGGGTTAAATGTGAATTAAGCTAAAAAGGGCATCTCTGTACCTGGGTCCTAAACTCCTTTCTCATTCTCCTCCCTTAGGCACCCAGTGTCCTCCATCCCTGGTGCACTGGCTCCCTAAGACAGGGCTGCTCACCAGAACACGGCCAATGTACTACCTCTCCCAGGGGAACTTAAACTTTCACTTGGCTTCCCTTACGCATTGAAAACTCCATTCCCCTTAAATATTCACACAGTATCACTGTCATGTTGAGTTCCAAGCACATTCCATGTATGAACCCACTTAATATTCACAACAATTCTAAGAGAAGTACTCTTATCATTCCTGTTTTACTAATGAAGAAAATGAGTCACAGAGTGAACAGGTAGCTTTCCTGTGGTGAACCCATGCTTTCTGATTTGACAGGCTGTGGTTTTATCACTCGAGCTATGCAAGAGGAAGATTTTCACACTCCCAGTCATAACCTCCAAATCTTGTGCAATTACTAAATGTAATCTTGCATCATTAAAAGTCACAGAAAGATACAGTGGATTTTTAACAGAATCTATAAACACTAACTGGGAGAGCATTGCCCCAACAAGGAATAGGGAAATGGGTTTAGGAAGACGTGTTCACACGCGCTTGTCTAAGGACCCCTGAGTCTCTCTAGTCTGATATCCCATGGCGTCTGACACTAAAGAGATTATTTGGCCAGGTTCTCCAATACTTTTCCATTAGTTTTGTTTCATTTGCTTTGATACAACATTTTCAACCATAATTGTGATATAATGGCAAATCTTGAAATGACCTGTTACAACCCCTCTCTTTGATACATTTCCTATATGCTACCAAAACTAGTTACAGTAGAAAATCGACAGAAAAGAAATCTGTTAAAAAGTGAGTATATTTTAAAAAAAGATCTGTTAAGCCTATTAGCACATAAATATCTTCCTAAGTATTTTATTATTTTTGACACTATTATAAATGGTATTGTTTTCTTAATATCTTTTTAAATTAATTTGTTCTTAGTATATAGAAATAAAACTGATTTTTGTATATTGATTTTGTATCCTGCAACTTCATTGAACTCAGTTATTTGTTCTAACAGTTTTTGGTGAAGTATTTAGAGTTTTCTGTATGAAATATAATGTCATGTGTAATAGAGACAGTTTTACTTCTTCCTTTCCAATTTAGATGCCTTTTATTTCTTTTTCCTGCCTAATTGCTCTGGCTAGGGGTTTCATTACTATGTTAAATAAAAGTAGCAAAGTGGGCATCCTTGTGTTGTTCTGATCTTAAAGAAAAAGCTTTCAGTTTTTCACCATTGAGTATGATTTCAGCTGTGGTCTTGTCATATATGGCCTTTATTATGTTACGGTACATTCTCTCTATACCCCATTTGTTAAGATGTTTTTATCATAAAAGGATGTTGAATTTTGTCAAATGCTTTTTCTGCATAAAAAACCCTAGATAAACCTATTTTATATGCATTTTAGAATAAAACAGTTACATACAAATAAAATATAAAGTATCAATGAAAGGGCAACAATTTCTAGAATTTGGTGAGCAAAATTATTAAGACTATCCTTTGGCCCTTACCCTGAAAGAAACTAAATATAATGGTAAAAAAGAATAATATATTTTTAGTGATCTTAAAACATCAAAAAATGGGCAAGGTATAAAGAATTAGCAGGCCAAACTCTAAGTAAAACCTCTAACTCAGACAGGTAAGTCACTTCCGCCTTAAGGCATTTGCTGAATTCGGCTAACTCTGACATTCTAGTATGTCTGGGTCCACAGATGCTCAAAAGCCAGGATCTGCTGAACGTGGGAGTCATTGGGATTTCAGGCAAAGATGATAAACAACAGTGTTTATTATGATTGAAGAAACAGAAGACAAGCTTAACACATCTGGGAACCAAGAGCTATGTAGAAAAAATACAGTCAATGTGGAAAAGAAGAAAACCAAGGAATAAAAAATAAAATAACTAAAATTTAGAACTCAAAAAACGACCTAAACCATAGATTAGACATAACTGAAGAGAAGATTGGGGAATGGGAAGTTAGGTGAAAAATACTTTCCCAAAATGTAGGAGGGAGAAAAAACAAAAATGTTTAGAGACATGGAAAATGTATGAAATGAAGAGATCTAACATGCATTTAATTGAAATCTCAGAAGGAGACAAGAGAGACCATGTGGGAGAGGCAACATGAAGATACACTGCCAGGAAATTTCCCAGATATAATGATATAGACAAATCCACAGATTCAGGAAGCACAGGGTATCTATAGCAGGGTAAATAAAATAAATTCACACCTATACATGTCACAAAACTGCAAAACACAGAAAAAATAAAGTGTCAGTATTAAAATCGATTGACAGCCATCACACACACACAAAAATAGACTGTCTCAAAAGGGTGGCAGACTGACAATTGCATTTAAAATAACAAATGGTTACAAAGGTCAGTGGAACAACATTCTTAAGGTGCTTAAAGAAATAACTGACAACTCTGAATCCTATGCATACCAAAAATATCTTTGAAGAATGAGAGAGACTTAAAGATATTTTAATATACCTCTCTCCTACCTTCCCTTCTCTTCCCTCCTCCAGCCCCAAATGAAAGAAAATCTAGCATCAATAGCAACCAGCCATAGAGAAAACTTTAATGGACACATTTCTTGCAGAAGAGAAACAATCTTAGATATTTTTAAAAATGGGATGTTTTAGTAAATAGCAATGATAGAGGAACATGTGGGGGTAATTCTACATTAATATTTGCTAAATAAATTAATAACAATGTCTTGGAGTTTAAAAATGCAAATACAGAAGTAAAATATATAACAATAATGACCTAAGTCAGGAGAGGCATAAATGAAGTTAAATGGCCTTGTATTTTCTGGATAGAAGGTGAAGGCAATGATTAACTTTTGACTTTGACAAGTTGAAAACGCATGTCGTCATTTCCAGAATAAGCACTGAAAGAAGTATAAACAAATCAGTAGAAGGAAAACATGAAATTCACACAAAAGAAAGTAAGGAAGAAAAAAATATATACAACAGGGAGGAGAGATAACACAGATAAATTGTACATATAGATCCAAATATATTAAAATGCATTAGTAATAACATTAAATAATGTAGACAAAAAAAAAAATCATAGGGCTTAATTTACATGTATGCATATGCATTTGTTTGTATATATTATGGCCTTATGGCCAAATATATGTCTTGGCATAGGCAGACATTTTCTGGAAAGATAATTAATACCTAAAGGATTATATTCTTTAGAATAGTTTCCAAATAATATTAGCTTCTCATTTATTACCCAAATAGTAAAATGCATAACATTATTTTTCAATGGACTTTGATATGTTTAAGTTCCTAAATCTGCTATGGTCTTCCGCTAGTCACATAATTGACTATTTATGTATATATGTCATTGTAAATATGGATTTCTTGTAATTTTTTTTAACTCGAACATATATATCACAAAAATATTTTGTTTTTAGCAAAGAGCAAATTTTCGAGTTTGTTATCCCAACTCAGATTGAGTGTCTATTTTCCTAAAATTTTACTTAAGCATGTACTGTTAATGTTTGTCAATAGCTTTATCAACCCATATTTGAAGATAAGAATCATTTCTGATACTGTTGCCTACTGGCAAAGTCTACAGCATCCAGAAAAGCACACTATTTTTATACCCATTTACCTTATAATCCAATATTTGTTGGTCATACAAGCTAATAAAGATTTTTCTATGAATTTATAGTCCCTATGTTAATGATCTTTATATTTCTACTGGTCACAGTAGTATTGAAATATTTTAACTCAGGTGAATTTGTATAATTTATAACTAATTCTCCCAACTACTTCTATTGAAGTAGATATCTCCTGGTCCTAAATTGGACTTTCCAATCCCTTGAGCCTACTTTCTCCCTATCAGTCTCTGTACATCTCCATTTTCACCCTAATAAGCTGAATATTTGGACTATCATTTCAACTACTCTGTCCCAACTATTCTCTACTATCTTACCTCTTTCCTTCTGTACATCTCTCTGCCAAAACCCCAACCCAAAATCAAGCCTGTATTTGTTTCCTGTTGCTGCTGTAAGGGGTGCCCATAAATAGTGTGTTCAAACAACAAATATGTTCTCTTGGAGCTCTTGAGATCAAAAGCCCAAAATCAGTTTCACTGAGCTAATGTCAAGGTATACTTGTTCAGCAGAACAAGTTCCTCTGGAGGCTCTAGGGGGAGAATCTATTTCCTTCCCTTTATCAAATTCTGGTGGCTGCCTACATGCCTCAGTTTGTTGTTCCCTTTCTCCATCTTCAAAGTAAATCCCTTCAAACTCATTTTCTGTTGATAATGTCAACTTATCCTTTCAGTCAAATCTCCCTTAGCCTCCCTTTTATAAGAACACTCTTGATTACATTTAGAGTCCACTATTATAATCCAAATAATCTCCCCATCACAAGATCTTTAATTTAACCTCACCTGTATAGTCCCTTTAACCATACAATATACCATTCTCATGTTCCAGATATCAGGACCTGTTTATATTAGAGAGGCATTATTATGCCTACTACACTGTACCTATTGGTCTCCAAAGCCTCATATATATCCCAGATGACTTCAATGGCTTGATAGCCCATTTATTTTTAGCACTAAACAATATTCCATTGTCTGAATGTACCACAGTTTATCCATTCATTATAAAGAAAATTTTCATGGGGGAAAAAAGCATGTTTAGTTTTGTAAGAATGACCAAAGTGTCTTCCAAAGCAGCTATACCATCTTGTATTCCCAACAGCAATGAATGAGAGTTTCTGTAGCTCCACAGCCTCATCAGCATTTTGTGTTGTCAGTGGTCTAGATTTTGGCCATTCTAACAGTTGTGCAATAGTGTCTGGTTGTTTTAATGTGGAACATTTTGTCATATACTTACTTGCCATGTGTGTCTCTTTTTTGGTGAGGTACTTATTAAATCCTACAGCCCATTTTTAATTGGGTTACTTGTTTTCTTATTGTTGAGTTTTAAGAGTTAATATACTGTAGATAACAGTCCTTTCTACCAGATGTGCCTTTCTACCAGTCTGTGGTTTATCTTCTAATTGTTTGGACATTGTCCTCCCCAGAGCAGATTAATAATCTCCAGCTTATCAATTTCTTGTTCCATGGATCATGCCTTTTGTGTTGTATCGAAAAGGTCATCAACAACTTCGAGATCATAAACATTTTACATCTAGGTCTGTAGTCCATTTTACATTTTGTGAAGGGTATAAGGTCTGTGTCTAGATTCTTTTTTTTTTTTTTTTCAGTTGTTTATATCCAGTTGTTCTAGCGCTATTTGTTGAAAGACTGTCCAGCTGGTGTGGCTCAATGGTTGAGCGACGACCCATGCACCAAGAAGTCACAGTCAGGGCAGATGCCCAGGTTGTGGGCCTGATCCCCAGTGAGGGGCATGCAGGAGGCAGCCAGTCGATGTTCTCTCATCAATGTTTCCATCTCTCTCTCTCTAGAATCAATAAAAGAAAAAAAAATTAATGAGTATAACAATAAAAATACTACGTTTGCTCTACTGTATTGCCTTTGCTGTTTTGTCAGAGATAAATTGATTAAACATGTGTGGGTTTATATTTGGGATCTTTATTCTATTTCATTATCCATGTGTCTATTTTCTCACTACGTCTTAAAGTTGGGTAATGTCAGTCCTCCAACTTTGTTCTTACCTTTTTGGTATTGTATTCTGAGCCTTTTGCTTCTTCATACAAACTTTAGAATCATTTTGTTAATAGCTGCAAATAACTTTCTGGGATTTTAATTAGAACTACACTAAATCTATAGATCAAGAACTCATTCACATAGTTGGAGCTAATTGATATCTTAACAATACTGAGCCTTCCTATCCATAAACTTAGACTATGTCTCAATTTATTTAGTTCTTTGATAACTTTCATCGCATCTGTAGTTTTCCTCATGTAGATCTTTAATATTTTGTTTGATTCATACCTCAGTATTTTATTCTGGGGATGCTAATGTAATCTTTGTACTTTTTCACTACTATTTCATGCCTTCTATGTTTTCTTCAAACTGGCTGCTCTGCCATCACTTCCTTCAGCCTCCTTTCCCAAAGCCACTGCCCTAGTTCAGGCAGCTTTCGTCTTGGGCCTAAACTACCATAAGAGCTTTGAACTGATTTCTCTGTTTCAAATAATAATAATAATCATAACAGTCAGAAGGCTGTTGAAGTTGTCTAGGAAACAATGATGAAAGCCTGAACTGAAGCCCTGGCAATAAGATGAAAATGAAAAGACAAATTTAAGAATATTTACAGGGAAGAATTGATACAAACTGCATGTGGCAAGGTGAGAGGGAGTTGGAAGAACAGGAAAACTCCTCCGTTTCTGGATGGGCAATTCAGATGAGTGGCAATGTCTTTCATGAGGATCAGAAATAAGATGCAGGAGGTACTGACATAAAAGCAGACACATAGATCAATGGGACAGAATGAGAGCCCAGAAATAAACCCAGGCCTATATGGTCAATTAATATTTGACAAATGAGGGAAGATACAATGGGATAAAGACAGTATATTCAATAAATAGTGTTAGTTGGACAAATTTCTGCAAAAAAATAAAACTAGACTCCTTCTTATACCACCACCAAGAATAAACTCAAAAGACTTAAATGTAAGACCTGAAACCATAAAACTCCTAGAAGAAAACATTGGCAATAAACTCTCTGACATTGCTCTTAGCAACATTTTTTTCTGATATATCTCTTCAGACAAGGGAAACAAAAGAAAAAAATAAACAAATGGGACTAATCAAACTGAAAAGGTTTTGCACAGTAAAGAAAACCACCAACAAAACAAAAAGACAACCTATTGACTGAGATAAGATATTCACCAATGACACATCCAATAAGAGGTTAATATCCAAAATGTATAAATAACTCATACAACTCAACACCAAAAAAAAACAAAAAAACAATTTTAAAATGGGCAGAGTACCTAGACGCTTCTTCAAAATGACATGCAGATAGCCAATAGACATATGAAGCAATGCTCAATATTGCTAATCATCAGAGAAATGCAAATTAAAACCACAATGGAATACCACCTCACACCTATCCCAATGGCTATCATCAATAAATCAACAAACAAGTGTTGCTGAGGAGAAAAGGGAACCCTCGTACACTGTTGGTGGGAATGTTGATTGGTACAGCTATTATGGGAAAGAGTATGAAGGTTCCTCAAATATTTAAAATGGAACCGCCTCATCACCCAGCAATTCCACTTCTGGGTATATATCCAAAGAAACCCAAAACACTGATTTGAAAGAATATATGCACTCCTATGTTCATTGCAACATTATTTACAATAGGTAAGATAGGGCAGCCACCCAAGTGCCCATCAATTCTAATTTGGGAACTTTAATTTTCTCTGAATTAAAGGTGAGGTCATCATTGAAGATGTGGTTACATCCTGAAGAATATGATAAAAACATGGACTAGCTATCACTAAGAATAGAAGACTTGAGATGTAGGAAAGAATCATTGAGAACAACTGAGGGCCCATTTGGCTCTGGAAATATAAAATTCTAGCACTGAGTCACCAAACACACCGTGATAGATTTTTCCTTAGGACTTTTTGTCGATTCTACAGACGAGGAGTCATGCAGGGTTGTAGATTTTTCTGGGAAGATGAGGACAAAGGACAAAGGGGAAGAGAATTGAGGGTGCAGACCTCTTCCCAATCAATCACTTAAGTGAGAAAATCTGGAGGATTCCCTTTATAGGTCATATACCTGAAGGCATCTCCCACTTCTCCCTACCTCCTTGATAATGTGCAACATTTCTCTGAACACACATTTTAACTCAGTGTTAGAAATCAAACACTTAAAATTGAAACGCCTACTTGAGAAAACACATTATCGAAAGATTAATTATTGAAACAATCACCAGGCACAGATTCTCTTCTCCAGTGGTAGGTTCACAAACTTTAGTGTCCCACAGATCATAGGTCCAATTCCTATTATAATACTTAAATGTTAAAAACATGGTGAACATATATTTACCTTTCTCACTATGAATGTCCTCATTTATAACATGGGGGTTAAAAAAAATGCACCTTACACAGTTTATATAAATAATACAAGTAAGAGAGATGATCAGGACAGATAGATTGATGGATAGATAGATAGACACTCAATACAAAGTATCCATTAGGTATTACTGTTTCTTGTTTTGACGGAGAGAACTACTTAAAGAACAAAGACACACCAAGAAAGGGAAGTAATACAAGTTGAAGATAGACTTCACTCAAGCCACAATTTAGCCTAGGGCCAAACCTGTTTGCTGTCTGCTGTTCAAGATGAAAGAAAATATTCAATGTGATATTGATGTGTAGTGCAACTGTGAACATGACAACCTAAAAGGGTCATTTTTGCTGAGCCTTATGACACACATCAGCACTGGTTCACCCAGTTTATGCATATTTCTCATATCAGCACAGCCAACCTCACTAAAACGGCACCTTATTTCCAGACATTCTCCTTGCTGCATCAGTGATGTTTTAAGGAAAAGAAATACAGAGCTCTCATGTCACCTTACTGTTGGACAATGCATTTTAGCGACTGCTGCTCTTGAGAAAACAGGAATGACTCCCACATTCACAAAATGTTCTTTCCTAAATGTCCTTGAAAGACCCTGAAACCTACATCTCAACAAGAGTTTTCCACAGTGTGGAAGGAAGCTGACTTTTTTTTTAAGAGAGCCAAAGCATAACCTTGAGACCACCCTCCCAAGTAAGAGATAGAAAATGTCAAGGACTGTTGAGCACCCAGCAAATTTCCACAGTAGATCAGTAAGAAGTTATTTAGCACAGGTGTTTAATTATGATGCATTAGGGAAATGGGTAGTGTTCAATGGCCCTCAAACCCAAACCTCCACCTGTGCAGAGGTCTAGCATTGGTTCATGGAGTGATAATATCGAGGGAAGCAATTGTGCTCCAATGCTGCTCAAGGGCCTTTCTTTTCTTGGTTGGTTCAACCAAGTTCACTGCCAGGAAGCTATGGGTTTTCCCCACATGAGCAGGTCCATCATGCAGTTTATAATCTGCATCTGGATTACCTCTCCAGGAATTAGCCACTTCTGAAAGCTAGTGAAAAATCAGAATAATTCAAGATGCCCTGCAGAGAAAATCTCTCCAGGTACATTCCCCGAACTCTGATTTTATGATAAGTAAAGAAAACCAATGCACTGGCCAAAGGACCAAGCAAGGTAATTGTGAGTCATCCTCAAGCACAGCTAATTTCCTTCATCTAATCTGTCAGGACTGCCAAGAGGCACATTTATTGAGCACTGTCCCAAGTGCTTTGTATACATTATCTCAATTAAATCCTATGCGGTAAATACCATTGTAATTCCTATTTTAGAGATGAGAAAACTCATGCTTATTAGAATTATAATATTTATTAGAATTATTATTACATTGTTAAGGATTATTACTTGCCAAAGTCAATGCCTATGCTTTTATTTGGGCTATTTTGCATCCCACAAACCTGCTGTACCATGCACAAGACTCTAGGGTGCAGAAAGGGTGCAGGTGACACAGCAAGGTGCGCAAAGCTGACTCCTGCATTCCCAAGGCTACCACCTACTCTGCCACCTCAACACTTACTTCAGCTTTCAGACAAATTCCTTCTCCCTCTCCTTATTCTCTTTTCCCAATGTACGCAGTTCTCTGCATCTATCCTTTTAAGAGCAGGGATGCAGATCTAATAAGTGAGTCACAAGCAAAGATGATCTTTCTTCGTGTGAAATTAGTGTAAGGTGGTCTTTTCTTTTTAGGACTTGCCAATAAGAAACAGTGTGTATGAAGTGTTGGGATTAAACAAACAGCAATATTAGAGGGCAAACTGACGTTTTCATTAACAGGGAACCGGAGTTTCCCTATAGATTGAACTGCGGGAAGACCAAGGTTATGTATATTAACTTGTTCTTCCAGCTCAGGGCCACATACAGAGCAGAAACCATAGGTGTTAGTTGAACTGAATGGAACTAGTTGGGGCTTTCCCATTTACTTTGATAAAATTTCATACAAAGCACTGTGCCTCAGTTTCCTTACCTATGTGATCGAAGAGTTAGGCTAGATCAGTGGTCTACAGACTTCTTTTCCATGAAAACTTGTGTCCGAGTGAAATAGTAAGCACAAGTGCTAAGGACTAAATATTTGTGCGCCCCCGTCCCCATTCGTATGTTGAAACCTAATGCCCAGTTCCATAGTATTAGCAGGTAGGGCTTTTGAGAGGTACTTAGGTCATGAGAATAGAGCTTTCATGAATAAGGTTAGTGGACTTAAAAAAGAAACCCCAGAGAAGTAGCTTGGTCCTTCCACCAGGTGAGGTTACAGTGAAAAGCTAGCTGTCTATGAGGAGGAAGCCCTCACCTGGCACCAAATCTACCAGCACCATGATCTTGGCTTTCCTAGCCTCCGGAACTGTGAGAAATGCATGCTTGTTATCAGAAAGCCATCTAGTCGATGGTGCTTTGTTATTCCAGCCCCAGTGGATGGAGACAATGGGCACAAACAAACTCAAGGGATAAAAGTGGGGCAGTGTGGGTTGAATGTGTGGTTTGTCCCCTCCCTCTTTTCTCTAAGCAGGAACAGAGGTTGGAAGCCACTGGAATCGGTGACAACTGATTTTTATGGTGCTAAAAGTTTATTAAGCATGTGTTTTGAACACCCCAAAGGAAACTGTGTTTTAATATAGTTTTTTAATGAATTAATTTAATTTTGATTTGCTGGACCATAGTGTCAATACACACTCCTTAAGAGCTTCACCGCTTAGCAGCTGGATGACTTTGAGAAGTTTCTTACTTTTTCTGAGTCTCAGATGCCTCATCCTGAAAATGAGGATAGTATGGTCAATGGATACAAGAATATAAGGGATGCTGTGTACCTATCTAACACCTGCTACAGAGTATGTGTATATTTAATGTTCCTTTTGGAGTAAATTGCCTTTGGACCAGGATGTAGGATCCCAGCACTGAACGCCGACATAGACAAGACGGTATCTGGCCTTATAACAGACATGGGGGGGCGCTGTAGGGGGCAGGTACACTCAGGCGGTGCTGGGAGGCTGGGGTTACATTGCTAATGCCTACTAGTGGCCACAAGAGCAGTAAGCTTCCTTCTAGGGGGTGTAGTTCCCTTGTATATGGTAGCTGTGAAAATAATCTAACACAAATTTACTGTGTTCTTGGGAATTCATTTTGCCCCAGCCATAATAAAGTTTAATTTCTGTGAAATTAATTACATCAGTCAAGACTCTCAGGTTTGGTCATTAAGATTTTTAAAGCCTATAAAAAACAAACATTTATAGTCAACTAGTTAGATTTTTTTTTTCATCCCCAGGAAATGTATCAAATTGAACTTTAAGAATGTTCATTATCATACACTATTTCATGTGTGGTCATGAACTATTCAGACTATTACTTAGAGTAATACCCACTACTGATTTCATACCTCTGCTAATCAGCAGTGAGATACTTGAAAATATTTGAAAGTTGTGACTCGATTTAAGAATGTCATAAATATTTTGGATAGCAGTTATACTGTCAGAGCTTATCAAACTGAATAGATAAGATCTATTCGTTTTATTACATGTTAATTTTATCTCAATTTAAAAAGGAATAGCACAAATAATCAAAATGGCTACATACCAGAAGTTCTTAAGACTTGGTACCGTTTCTGGGCAATAATGCTCCATATAATTAGTAAATGAGATATGAGCATTTTTCCAGCAGGTCTTAATGGAGGCACCTAACCTTCTTTATCTTTAGGGATTCCAAGAATGTAAGATTCGGTACTGGGGTCAGTGACATGCTGCAACATTTGAATTCCCCCATCTGATGAAGCATTAGTTCTCTTCCCCCCGTACATTCTTTTATGTGACTGACAGTCTCATCCATTTTTTCCTGAGGCAACTATTGAAATTCCTTTGTACTTGTGGAAGCAAGTTTGCTGGTTCAAGAATTTTGTTTTACCTCTGCCTCGAAGACTTGTCAACGGCAAATTAGGTCAAGGAATTCTAATTTATGTTTCAAAGGCCTCAAGACCAGTGAGAAGTATTTTTATTTACATCCCCACCAAAAAAAAAAAAAAAAGTCAAGTCAAGATGATGAACCACAACACACTACTGTACAATTATTAGAAAATTCCAGGAGGAGTTGTGAAATATGAGAAGTAAGAGCAAGTGGGGCTAATGCCAGTTAATCCTAATAAAGCTCCGAAAGGGTCCAGGGCAGCAGCTGGGGTTGCTCTGGAGGGAGGCAGAGTGTGCATTTGGCCCTTCCTTGCTCACATGCTCGTTCATACACTACAGATCCATCTCCAAGTAAACACATATATTTAAACAGTGAAAATGATTCCTTACGTTTCTATTCTTATATAATAAACTTGATGCAAACACTAGTTGAAGTATTAGCACCAACAGTAGTTTTATTCTTCTTGTGTTGTTGACATGTTATAATGAGTATTTTCAAATATGCAGAAAAGTTGAATGAGCTCTACAGTGAATGCCCTTAGACACACCACTTAGAATCTGTAATTAACATTTTGCTATATTTGCTTTATTGCCTATCTATCAATGTATCCAGCCTGCTAGCCACCCATCTTATTTTTCTGAAGCATTTCAAAGTAGACCCCAGATCTCAGTACCTCCGCCTCTCAGAATGATTGTTATTTTTCCTTTCATCTTGATGCTACTCTAGTCATTAGATCAGCGATTTTCAAAGACTGTGTCGTGGCACATGGGTGTGCCGCAAGAATTTTTAAAATGCGAAATACCTGACTATTTAGTCAGGGGCACTGACCATTTTACCCTTAGATTGTCAAATAAAATAATGCCAATGGCCAACACAACAATAGTTGTCTGGTGTGAATAAACCGAAATTATACCTATTTTTTTGTCAGCTTGGCAAAAAAATATATATTTTGGTGTGCCACAGATTTTTTGTAATTAGTCTATATGTGCCATGAGATGAAAAAGGTTGGAAATCATTGCACTTGGTGATTACATTTGTACTTTTAGACCTTATTCTAATGATGTATTTTTTCAATATTAGATCTGTTTCCTTGAAATATTTTTATTTATGTGGTCATTATACTGGCAATATTATGGGGAATATGCAAAATGAATATAAAGAGGAATAGATTTCTATCTCAAGCTTTATTCAGCACAGTGCAAAAATATAATCTAATCACAATAAGGTAAATTCAGTTGCTTTCATAATCATGATTTTCATTAAACATTTCAGGTGCAAACTCAGTGAAACTCAAGAATCACCCAGCATCCTTCTCCTCCTCTTAGTGTTGACACTATCGTATTGAGATATTGGTAGAGAGAGGTAGGTGGAGATACTTCTCAGTCTCGATCAGTATCTCTCCTGTGATGGAACCATCTCAGATGCATTGTATCCTGTCTGGTCCTCAGACATAGTCCCTTCTATGCCCCACTAGTTGAGATGTAACTGGTGGCTTTTCCAATCTCTGGAGGGTTGTTCTGCCCTACACCCTCCCCTGTGGCATCCTCTGCATGGACAAAACCCCTGTAGGCCCATTGAGTTCTTTCCTAATTCATTTTTTATTTTTCAATTAGAGTTGCCATACAATATTATATTAGTTTCAAGTGTACACCTCAATGATTAGATATTATAAAACTTATTAAGTGTTCATCCTGAAAAATCTCATACCTATCTTACACCATACATAGTTTTTATAATATTATTAACTATATGTCCTCTGCTCTACTTAACACACCCATAACTACACTATAACTACTAATTTTTCTTCACACTTGGCAAGGAGAAGGAAACAAAGCACAAGAGCTTTGGGATATTCTCTTATCTGTCTCTGTGGTTGCAAGAAAATCAATAGTTTCTTGGTCCCCTCACACCAACAGAGACCACACTCACATTTCTGCTCTCTGGTGTCTAGCCCATGATGGAGCAGGAGAGCTCTCTGATTTTTTTTTTTCCCCACCAACAGGGAGAGGCAAAGTGCCCTTAAATCTCAGATCCTCACATTTAAAGGAAGTTCTTTTCTGCCTCCTCAGCATTTACAAAGAATGTTCACATTTCACCTAATATTCTCATTTGCTTTCCAAAATTCTAGCCTGTATATTCCAGCCCAGAGAGTTTTAGATTCACTCCCTCTGCCAGGTAAAACAGGATAGCAAAATATCCTTCAAAATGTATCTATGATCTAGTCCTTGGATTATCAGAAGCTCAGCATTATCTTATTTTGTTTCTCTTTACACTTAACCTCTAACCCCTATTTCTTTGGTGCATGGAGGCCAACACATAATTTGAACAGAGGAAAGGTGGTGGGATTGCAAAATCACCAGGGGTGATTTTGTTCCCCCACCCCACCCCACCCCAGGCAACATTCAGCCATATCTGGACACTTGGTTTTCACAATTGTTAAGTAGGTTCTACTGGCATCTAGTAAGTAGAGACATGGGATGTCACTGAACAACCTACAGTGCACAGGGCAACCCCATGACAAAGAACTTCCCAGCCTAACATGTCAGTGGTGCCACAGTTAAGAATCCTGATTTAAACCAATACTTCTAATACTAAAGGGTACAAACTTTCAGCTATAAGACACAATACAATCTGAGAATCTAATGTGTAACTGTAGTTAATAACACTGTACTGTATACTTGAAATCAGCTAAGAGAGTAAAACTTAAGTATTCTCAGTCCCCAAAACAATTTGCACTGATGGATATATTAATTAATTGCATGGGGAGAATTCTTTCACAATACATACATAGATCAAATCACCGCAATGTACACTTCAAATATCTGGCAATTTTATATGGCAATTATATTTCAATAAAGCTAAATTAAATTAATTAATTTTTAAAACTATGTTTTAGGGAACTCAAGTATTCTATAGAAGGGTATCTCAGGAGCTGAGGGAAAGATATGTAGGCCAAGTAAGTTTCCATATAAGATTTGATTGGTGGACTTAAAAAATGGGCAGCGGAACTAAATAGACACCTCTCCAAACAGGACATACAAATGACTAAGAAACATATAAAGAAATGCTCATCATCACTAATCATCAGAGAGATGCAAATTAAAACAACAATGAGATATCACCTCACACCTTTCAGAATGGCCGCCATCAACAAATCATCAAACAACAAGTGTTGGCGAGGGTGTGGAGAAAAGGGGACTCTAGTACACTGCTGGTGGGAATGCAGCCTGGTGCAGCCACTATGGAAAACAATATGGTGTTACCTCAAAAAATTAAAAATTGAACTGCTATTTGACCCAGTGATCCCACTTCTAGGAATATACCCTAAGAAGCCTGAAACACCAATCAGAAAGAATATATGTACCCCCATGTTTGTAGCAGCACTATTTACAATAGCTAAGATCTGGAAACAGCCCAAGTGTCCATCAATAGACAAATGGATAAAAAAGCAGTGGTACATATACACACTGGAGTACTACGCAGCTGTAAGAAAGAAAGATCTCTTATCCTTTGAGACTACATGGAGGGACCTGGAAAGTATCATCCTAAGTGAAACAAGCCAAACAGAGAAAGAAAAGTTTCATATGATCTCACTTATTTGTGGAATATAATGAACATAACAGTCTGATGAATGGGGTAGTCCCAGAGACATGGAAGTGGGGTACAGACTGATAATCCCCTAAAGAGGGGGGTGGTGGGGGAGAGATAAACCACAGAACTTATATGCATGTATGCATGAACAGTGGACATGAACAACAAACTGGGGAAAGGGCAGGGAGGGAGAAGAAGGGGGGAATCAGTGGGGGGAAAAGGAGAAACATCTGTAACAAAAATTAATTAATAAAAAAATAATAATAAAATAAAAAATAAATAAAATAAAAGATTTGATTGGTGGGAGATGGGGAAGGATTGCTTAGCTGCATTTTAAAAAATCACTGGAAGAGCCTAGCCAGTGTGGCTCACTGGATTGAGTGTCAGCCCATAGACTGAGAGGTCTTGGTTCGATTCCCAGTCAGGGCACATGTCCAGGTTTTGGATTTGATCCCCAGTAGGAGGCATGCAGGAGGCAGACAATTGATGTAGCTCTCTCACTGATGTTTTTATCTCTTTCTCTTCCTCTCTCTCTAAAAAATCAATTAAAAAATTATTAGAAGAGATAATTTTCTAATATTTTTAGAACATAACTTTTAAATGGGGGGGGGTAATGAGATAATATTTTACCAATTAAGGACATTTTAAAGGCTTTCATTTTTATCATTACTTCATAAAAGAAATAATCTTTTCCCAATAAAAAGGCAGGAAATTTTATAACTTCAGAACAAACAATAGCAATTTGAATTGAAATGTTTTTGTCTTAAAGAAAACTTATAATGTTATTTATATTTTTCAGCAAACCAGTAAAAACTTGATTACGGGCCAGCTTCTATGACAGACATTGATAGGAGCCTCTGCTACAGAACTCTTCAACTCGGCATTCAACGAAATCCTCCCGTCTTTCTTCTTTCGACTCACAGTACTATTTCCTTAGTCCAGTGGCCTTTGCAAAGTTTCTATAAACAATAGTAAAGAGGCCAACATTGACTAGGATCTCTCAAACAAGCCACCACATTTAGAGTTCTGGCGTACGGCCCTGTCCAATTCAGCCAGTTTTCACAGATTTCATTATAGGGTATTAATACATTATAAGTAATAATGGTAACTTTTTTATTCATAGTGGGTAGTTGTCTATACTGAGTTCTCCTTCTCTTCATCCCCAGTGCAAATTCTTAGGAATTAGCATCATAACAATTACCACTTGGGACTAGACACAGTAATCCAAGGCATGAGATTGATGACCAAGTAGTAAAAGAAATAAGAGTGGAAGTAGATGACATTATATATGAATTTGTTACTGCTGACCCAATGATCTGAGTGAAAAATTGCCATTTATATATTTATATACCATAAAACAATAGACATATATATTTTCAAACATTATTCTTTTCCACCATGAGAAATTCAACAAAGTCCCATCAGTAATGTTAGTGACTGCCGAGGGCCCAGAATCTGTGTGTGCAGTGAAATCTCCTATGGGTTAAGTATAATCTACAAAACCACCTCTGCCTATTCCACTGCCCAAATGATTCTGCTTCATGTACACCAAGAATAATAAGACAGGTGAGAATCATTGGTTTTGGGGTTGTTGTTTTTTATAACTGTATTGACTGGTAAAATTTATTTATCTGGAGAAATCTCATTTTTAAATACTTAGCCCATTTTATTTCTCCCTTACTAACTCCTAGCCCCATCCTCACCCCACCCTCTACCATGCACATTGTGAAAATAATTTGATCAATGAACAGCTCTTAGAAGAGAGAGATTAAATTTTAAAATAAAAAAATTTCCCCTACATGGATTTCATTGATATCATATTTTACACTGTTAAAATAACTTCCATCACTATTAGCCAATACTAAGAATTGCCTTCAAATACATGGCAATATATGTAAGCTACAAAATTATTACAAAATAAAGACATGCTTTCAATTACTAAGGGTTAAAATCTAAGAAAATTTTAATACATATACAAAATTTTAATATAATTATGCATAACATAACCAGATTTTATCTGGCCAATGGAACACACAAGGCAAGTTATACATATGCATACACACAGAATTTTCCAGTTTTGTTGTGGGCTTTGATGCTAGTATTATTAATTTATTTCATCTTGTTTTGTTTTATGCAGATATAATAAAAACAATGGAAGTAAAGCAAAAGAAAGGAAAGGAAACTAAAATGTATTAAACTTATATCCTGGGTCAGACATCATATGTAACTGTTTTTATTTGTTCTTAGTATTCTCAAGGTTTTTGAAGTAAGAAATTAATTTTATGGTATTTCTTCCATTCCACATATGATGAAACTGAGGCTTAGTGAGATTAAGGACCATGCCCTTTGCAAGTCCATGGCATTAAACCCAAGTTAAGTCCAACTCCAAAGTCCCTGATCTCACAACTCTACCTGGCTAAAGAAAGGATATTTCACAGGCTTTTATAGTAGGCCTGTTGCATACCAGATGCTTAATCATGGAGTCATGAAGTAGGAACTTGGAACATGAAGAACTTTTATTTTAATTAATTCGGTTCACACATATTTATTGGGTGCTTGCTCTATGCCAGACAGAGAAGAGGCTCCCACCTGGAAATGTTGACATGGAATAAAAGACGAATATTAGTCACTGCTGGCAATTACCAAATCTCTCACCCAAACCTGTTGGTCAGTCACCCAGAACGGCGTCTACACCAGGGCTGGTAACATCACTATCAGAAACTTGTGATTCCCGAGAATCTATCTGCTTATCCTCAGAACCCTGATTTTTGGGCTCATTCTGACTTCCATGACTTGTTTTTAATACAACTTGCATAGGATCTACAAATAACTAATTTTTAAAATTTAAATAATTTAGTCTTTCTTTTAAAAACTTAAAGGCATGCCCTGCCAGTGGCCCAGTGGATTCAGCATTGTCCCATGGACTGAGAGGCCCCGGTTCAATTCCTGGTCAGGGTACATGACAGGGTTGCAGGCTTGATCCCCAGTAGGGGTTGTGCAAAAGGCACCTGATGGATGTTTCTCTCTCACATCAATGCTTCTATCTCTCTCTCCCTTCCTATCTTTCTAAAAAATAAAAATAAAAAAATAAAAAATATATATTGTTTTTAATTAAAAATAAAAACTTACAGGCATAACTTGGTATTTTTTTGTAAGAGTTATGTAGAACCTAGTTCACAGTAGGCAGTCATAGAGGTGTTTTGTTTTTTTCCCTAGAAAGGAATATAGAGAACATTAGCCCGACCCACTCAGTTTACTGTTAAGGACATTAAGGCACAGAGAGATAGCTGGTAACATGACTAGTTACTAGCAGAATTAAGACAAAAACTTGAGTCTCTTAACTCCTGGTCTAGTACTATTTCCAATTCTGTGTCCCTGCTCATTTGCAATTGAGTCAATTCCTCAAATAGGGAAGTCTTTTCAACTTATAGCTCTAATCATGGGTGTAAGAGTCACAAAATTCTCTGCCTATTCCCATGCCCAATCTCTAATTAAAGAAGTGATAAAAGATATGACTGATGTCAGAAAAGAAAAAAATAATGAAATAAACATTATGAGGTTATGAGTTGGCTTGAGATCAAGTCACTGGTCTTCATTATACTTATTTACACAATCTTGAATTTTATCCAAATGAACTCCAACTCTACATTCTAATTCAGCAGGGTGATAGCTTCACGGGTTTCATGCATCCAAAAAACAAATAAGATATCAAATTTAATCAAGAATTGTTAAGTTCTTTTTTTTTTTTTTTTTTATCCTCACCCGAGGACATTTTTCCATTTTTTGTTCAGATAGAGCGGGAGGGAGAGAGAGGAAGAGAGAGAGAGAGAAACATCGACGTGAAAGGGACACATCGAGTGGCTGCCACCCGCACAACCAACCAGGGCCGGGGACAAACTGCAACCGAAGTACGTGCCCTTAGCGGGAACCGAACCCGGGTCTCTCCGGACCACAGGCCGACGCTCTAACCACTGAGCCAAACTGGCCAGGGCAAGAATTGTTAAGTTCTATATGCACAAGCATCGTCATACGTAGTATAAGTAATACAGTATTTCTAAGACATAGTCCTTAATTTTTAAAAGTATTGCAATTCTTTTGTAAAAAATAGAAGAATTTACATTAGGAATCAATTATTTATTCATTCACCGGCCAAATTATTTATTGAGCATCTATTACATGCAATTACTATGTTAAGGAGACTATCAGCAAGAACAAGGAAACAAACCAAGCACAGTTGTTTATGCATTGAGTATGCATTGTTTCATAGCAAACCACTCTAAAACTTAGTGATTTAAAACAACAAAAATATATTATCTACAGTTACTATGGAGATGGAGTCCAAGCATGATTCAGTATCTTTTAAGAATTCCAGTTAAGCTGTCCACTGGAGTTGCTGTTTCATCTGAAAGCTCAGCTGTGGAGGAGAAGGAAAGGGAAAGACCTGCTTCCAAGCTCCCTCACATAGTTCTTGACATGCCTCAGTCACTTGCCATGTGAGCCTCTCCATAAGGCTGTCTTATGACATGGCAGCTGGCTTCCTTCAGGGAGAGCAATTTCACACGGAACACCCAAAAAGAAGCTATCATCTTTGTATAAGCTTAGAAGTGACACCACAGCATGCTACCACACGTGCATTATCCTAGTCATTAGAAACAAGTCAATAAGTACTGGCCATACACAAGGGGAGAGAATCACTCACTGGTGGGGTTGACGGGAGGAGTCACTGGGGCCACCTCAACTGCCTATCACAACAGGTCTTGCCCATGGGAAGCTTAGAGCCTTTTTATATTGAGTTTTATGTGTGGCCCTGGGCTTTAAAAAGTGACTGGCCTGTGGCAGGTTCTCAATAATTATTTGCATAATAATAGGTGATTGGCACTAAACTGAGGAGAATGCCAGGCTGAATATTTTATACTTAATTTAACAGACAAGGTGAAACCATTCATATTTGGAGCATTAAAGAGCATAATATTTGGAGAGAACTTATTTTCTCTCTAATATTGCCCTTTCCTAGCAATTCTCTTCTCTCACAAGTGCCGAGAAAAAGTTTATTTCCTTGTTTGTACGTTTGGTGACTAACTGTCCCAGTTTGCCTGGACCAGGGGGGATTGTGGGATATGGGACTTGCGGTGCTGAAATGAGGCCCATCCCAGGCCATCCCACTGTACATCCATCCACATTCCTTTCTCCCTGGAGGAAGAATGATCATTCTGATTGGTCCACATCTCTAAGGAGTGACACAAAAACAAAGAAGCTGTCTCTCACTAACCTGGGTCACCTGTACTTACACATGGATTGTTCATTTCATTCTCGCACTGTCCACTGAGGAAACAGGTTTCCGGTCTCTCATTTCCAACCTATTCACCTGTGCCTGGAGGGGGGGGGTAGTTCAAAGAGGGGTGGGAGTTAAGAGGCTTGGCTAAGTTCTATCAATTGGTTTTGCCACCAATGGAACAAGTAGTGTACACTGCTTTGTTGTGTCTATCTATCAATTGGGTAGAACACAGAGGGAAAAGCAACAGTTAGGATCTCCCATATATACAATGATTAAAGCTAAATTTTCAAAGCAAATGTTTACAAAGTGCCTACTCTGAGCCAAATGAAGCATTAGAGGGGGAAAAAAAGATAAAATAGGCAGTCCTCAACCCTGTGACACTCACAGTTGCATGGGAAGGCAGACATATAAACTAATATTTAAATACATTAGTTTAAATTATATGATAGTCACTTATTTATAATACCATGAAAGCAAGAGGAAAGAAAGGTATACTTTTTCCATTAAAATGCTAATTATTGGTATGTTGGTTACAACTTTCTCCAGAAGAGCAATAAAAGTTTCCTGTTTGTTGGTTTAGAGAGAGAAATGCTTGAATTGAATCTTGAAAAATAAACACAAGTTTGTGAGGTGAATACCTTAGAAAGGTATTGCAGTCAAAGAGAACAGACGTATGAACACATGAAGTATTAAACGATAAAAATCACAGAAGATGATGATGATGATGATGAAAATAACAGAAAAGATGATGAAAATAACAGAAAAGAACGCTTTAAAATGTCTCCATCAGTAGGAGAAGGTAGAGACGCGGAAGACAATGAAAGTTTAAGTTTTTCTGGGGGCTGGGTGTTTTGGAATAACAGATCATGTCAAAAGCCTGAGAGATCCAAGTTACAGATTGGAATAGAGCCCGGAGGTGGGAAGAACGGCTGTCGACTCTGAAAACGGGGAGGGGAGTGTGAAACCGGAATTAAAGTGGTGTCAGGGTGTGACGTGCAAAGAGCAAATTGGACAGGAATAGGCAGGGGACCGAACCTGCAGGACTCGGCCATCACAGGAGGAATCGGAGCTCAAGCATCAAAAGTAACATCAAGGCCTTGAACCGGGAAAGCGGGAAAAGAGAAGTCTCCTCAACAGGACTAGGAAAGTGAGAAGGGTCTGGTCTTTGAAAACTGGCTCAGCTGAAGAAATGTTCAGTTTGAGGAGCTGGTAGGACACCTGACTAGGAATGTGACACAAGCCATTGGAAATGTGGACGTGGATCATAAACATATGGTGGCGCTACACACACAGGTGTGTCTAGAGATGATGGGTGATGGGAGAAAAAGGAAAATGAAATAAAAGAGGCAGAGGCTGACCATTTAGAAAAGTCAGTGTCTGCAGAGCTTAAATGAGTCCTTTGGAAGAAACACTGAGAAAAAGCAATTCAGAGGCATAATTTAGAAGATAGGGAGAGACTTTCAAGGAAGAGAAGAGTGGTCTGGGTTGGAGCTATTGAAAACATCAGGCATTGTTATGGCCATATTCATAAGCTACAGCCTTGGCAGTGAATCAAATAAAGGCAGCAATGGATGTGATGGATAGGGAGAATTTAGAATTGCAGAACAGAAAATACTAATCCCAGATACATTTTTTTTTTTTTTTTAGCATCACAAGATCTATGAAGGAAACCCCTTCAGATCATAAGGCTATCTACCTACATCATTTGTGGACAACATCAATGTCAAATAGTAGGCTTATATTTCTTATTCATTCATTCATTCATTCATTCATTCATCTATCTATCCATCCATCCACTCAAACACACACAATGCCAGGTAGTTGGTATACAAAAGGAGAGTGATTTGTCGTCTCTTTGTCAAAAAGCCATAAGCCTATCAGTCTGAGACAGAAACACAAGAGCCCCAAAGTGTGCAGTTTCTGTAGTGCCATCATAGGGGGAAAAGAAAGGTCAAAGGACACCCTGACTTGTTCTTCAGTTCCAGGCTAGCAGTGCCCACAAAGACAGCAAAATGTGGACTCACTCCCAGTACAGTAAAAAACAGTAATTTCCACCAAGAAAAGGTGTTTGCTCTCTCTGTACATATGCCAGACAGCAACTGACAAACTCCAGCAAATAAAAAATAAAGAACTTGAGTAAAAGAAGCTGAGGCTACCAATAACTCAAAGAACTAAGGAACCAAGCAAGCAATTTTTTTTTTTCTATTCATCAAAACCATTCTTTTTGCCGTACCGTCAATTGGTGTCCAATGACAAACTTACAGAAACACATTTTAAGGACTGTGTGTTACTGTAGACAAGACTCACACAATCGCTTTTGGTGGTAGTCTTACAGAGAAGGTGTTGTCAAATAGATAAGGCCCAATACAGCTCAAGCATGAAAACCATATGATTTATCTGTAGGGCCACAGTGCAAGCTAAGGATAGAAGCTGTGATTACTGCTTCTGTTAGGCAGAAAGAAGGCAAGATTGCTAATGCCATCCTGATTTACCAAGAGCAGCCAAGACCGATCTTCTTTCAGCAAAACTGCTGAACTGTGTGGATGAGGCTGGATCATTTCCACACAAAAGGACTCCTCATTGCACACAGATCTAAAACAGCAAAAAAAATCTGTGAGGCCGCAACAGCTATGCCATGTTGACTAGTCCCTTCCACAGCAGCAGGTGCCAGAGGAAGGAGAGGAAGAACGGCTCAGCCCCAGCAGAGGCCACCTGTAGTGAAAGAAATGGGCAAATCAACCTATAGGCCTGACTCAAATCTGCCAGACCTGGTGTCCACAAGGCTGGGAAACAGAAAGGAGCAATATTCAATTACCATTATCATAGAGAAATCACACCTTTCTCGGCACTCCCCAGGCTTCGAGTCATTGCAGCTATGCTGTCATAGCCAATTAGCATTGATGAAAAGCCACATCATACCAGTGATATTCTGTCCAACAAAACATAGGGCACCAGAGTCATGCCGGGCAGTCACTGCTGTTGTTTAGAGATAATGAGGGTGTCCATGTACCTGTTCTTCCTGAGGTAAAGGGTGGATTTGGAAGAAAGAAGATAAAACCAGAAATCAGTTACACCTGCAAAGGTCTTCCTCCTTAAGAGAGGGGCTGATCTCCCACATCTTCAATCAAAGAGGGTCTACACAGGAGACTAGCCAGGAGAATGACTCTGCGTTCCCACTCCCGTCAAACATGGAGTATGTGTGGGTACACATGCAGGTAACTAAACTTCATTTGGTGGGGCTTCAGATAAGAACGCTACATGAATGTCCACGTTCAAGATGAGAAGAGTGATTTCAGACAACCAAAACAGGTCATGATTCCATTATGCCTTGGAATCCAGAATGTTTGTGGTTAAAATAGCTTTGGGAGGTTTATCTGCTTAGATCCCTTCATTATAGGGGATCTAAGACTCAGAAACATGACATGTTTAACATGACACAACACAATTTAAATATCTAAAAGATGATGTTTACCTGGTTTTATTTATTCTGGAAGACAAAAACTTGACACTGATATTATCAAGTTTTTTAAATCAAGGGGGCATTTGTGGAAAATGACTGGCCCCGTACTCTTCAATAACAAAGATCTAAACTTCCTAACCATATTTAATAATGTAACAACAATGAGTTCTAAGCCAGTCTCCAGTGTCTTCTCCAAGAAGAGGTAATGTCTGGTGCTGACCTGGGATATCCATTACTTAGTACAGGGTCTTCAGTACAGACTTCAGATGAGTCAGTTGCCTTTGTATTTTAGCTTTCAGAATGGCATTCTATGGCTATCACCAAAAAGATCAGAGATAAAAAATGTTGATAAAAGTGTGGAGAAAAGGGAACCCTTATATACTATGGGTAGGATTGTAAGTTGGTACAGCTACTATAGAAAACAGTACAAAGTTTCCTCAAAAATCTAAAAATGAAACTACCATATGACCCAATAATTCCACTTCTGTTATTGAAGAAAACAGAAACACTATTTTGAAGAGATGGCTATACCCACATATTCATAGCAGCACCATTTACAATAGTTAAGACATGGAAGCAACCTAAGTGCCCATCAATGGATAAATGGATACACACACACACACACACACACACACACACACACACAGAGGAATATTATTCAGCCATAAAAATGTAGGAAATCCTGCCATCTGCAAAAACACAGATGGACCTTGAGGGCACTATGTAAGTGAAATAAGTCAGACAGAGAAAGACATACAGTATCTGTCTGATATCACTTATATAGAGACTCTAAAAAGAAAAAAAGGATGCTCAGCCAGAGTGGCTCAGTTGGTTGAGTGTCATCCTGTGCACTGAAATGTTGCTGGTTCAGTTCCTTGTCAGGGTACATACCTGGGTTTTGGGTTCGATCTCCGGTTGGGGTACAAAAGGCATCTGATCAATGTTTCTCACATTGATGCCTCTCCCTCTCTCTCCCTGTCTTTTCCTCTCTCTAAGCATGGCCTTGAGTGAGGATTAAAACAAATAAATAAATAAAATGTCTCAGCTTTAAGTAAAAAAGGAAGAAAAGAAAAAATAAACAAACTCATAGAAAAAGAGATTGGATTTGTGGTTACCAGAGGAAAGGGATGTGGGGGAGGGGAAAACAGTAGAGGTGGTCCAGTGGTAAGGTAAGTATTAGTGATGTAATGTACAACATGATGACTATAGTTAACATTGTTTTCTTTTTTTTGTATCTATATGAGATGATGGAATGTTAACAAAGTTATTATGGTAATTTTTCACAATATATGTAGGTCAAACCATTATACCATGCATATTAAACTTATACAGTGCTATGTGTCAGTTATATCTCAATAAAACTGAGGGGTGGGCAGTCTAACCCAAGAATACAGCATCTGAGTTCTTTCTTTGAGGATCGAATCTTCTCTGGAAGCTGATGTCTTTGGGTGCTTTGGTTACGGAAAGGCCTTTTTGATAGGCAGAGGGGAAGGAGGAAGGGGCAGCACTGGCCAAGTGGGCTGACCCTAGAGCCAGATTATCTGGGTCCAAATTCCAGCGCTGCTCCCTGCTAACTAACTTAGTCCATGCAGGGACCTCTTACTCCTTTTTTTTTTTTTTTTATGTCCAAAGGGAATGATAATATCAATAGCAACTTCATAAAGATGTTCTGAAGATTAAGTGAATAATAGGAAGAACAATGCTTTGAACAGTTTGAGACCTCAAAATATTAGCCATTTCATTTTAAAATGGAAAAAAAAAAAGTTGCCCTTATGTGTACCTTGCCATAAAATTTCCTATATCAGCGTTTCCCAGATAACAGCACTTTGGGCACTACAGCTTAATTTTTACATGCTTAATATAATGGATGTTGCAGATAATTAGGCCAAACTGGAATAGAATCTATAGTACTTTCCTTTAATCTTGGTGTCTTTCTATAATTCACTTCCAGTTTTGTAAGATGTCAGTTCCAGTGTTTTCTTGCCAAGGGGTGTCAATTTACATCCATGATCACAATTCCAAATTTCTCTTTTCTCTCAACCATCAATATAATGTAAATTAAGCAGAGCCTAGATTGTAGTTTTCTTGTTTTCTATATTTGATGGGAAGCCCTAGATTCTACTTCTATTTTGAGGACTGCCACTTAACGATGACAAAATCTGTTATTTTTATATTGTTATAAATAGGCCCAGGGCTTTTTAGCAATAGTTACGTTTTCAAGTGTTTTTAAAAGGTAAATATAAACAGAGAGAGAGGAAGAGAAAACTCAACCATATTAACTGTATTATTCAAAAGCAGTGATGTGCAAATGGTTATGAAACTCTGTCCTTGAATCTAGGGAATAGTATATATGCTCTATTCTGCACTAAACTTTTTATTCAGAGAAACTGTCAAGTAAGTCAGGATATCATGACACAGTGCCTGTCACTTGCCACAGGACACATTCAGGTCAAAAACTGCTCTCGAAGAATTTCCAGTTTCTAGCCATTTATTCCAGCCCTCTTAGTCTATAAATTACTTGATCTTTTATATGATATACAAAATCAGTCTGAAATATAGACTCTCAAAAATCTTACCTAAATTTGCGATTACTAGCTGGTTTTATACATGGATATACTTCAAGCATTCCACCAACTTAAACACCAAATAAAAGTTACAAGTTTAGTTCATGTAGTTTAAAGTTTATTATTAGAGGACATTCATTTAGTTGCATTTTTCACAAAAGAAACAAACATTCATTATTACAATATTTGACTCTTATGTTAAAATTCAAACTATTCAAAATCAGTTTTGCTTTGTTCCTTGTAAGCTAACATCTTTGACTTATTATTGCTTTATTATTTCATTCCAATCATTTCAAAAATGCCTAAAAGAATATTTTATATTTTAACATGCCAAATTTTATATCTTAAGAATACCCAATAAATTTGAAGAAAAAAGTGAGATTACTCTATTGCTCCATACACAGTTATATAAATATAGCCGCTTAGTCACATTAAATATATATAGCTATTGCCTTAAATGACGCACAGGGAAAATGTTAACATGTGCAGAGAAGTTTTCCAGAACAGTTAAAATATGAGAGATCAAGCATATTGAAAAGAGTCATCACTGGAGATATTAGAGGGTATTTTTTAATGTTTTTATTGATTTTCAGAGAGAGGGGAAAGGAGAGGGAGAAATAGAAACATCGATAAGAGAGCAACATTGATCAGCTGCCCCCTGCACACCCCCTACTGGGGATCGAGCCCCCAGGCCCCTTGGTGCATGGGTGGATGCTCAACCACTGAGCCACACTGACTGGGCTATTGGAGGGTATTTTGTTGTCCTTTCCTTTTACTGGATCTAAGAATATCAAGTTCTAAACTCCATTGGTTCTGCTTCCATCATTTGACCACAATTCTTTTGCTAATTCAGAACTTCTTGGTACCTGCCTCCACATCTGAAAAGGAATACTAAATGGTGAACATGGTCTCAGAGTGATTTCAGAAAGATGATGTTGGTCTCAGTAGTGACACTGGAACAGCAAGTAGGCATCTCCACCAACCAATGCTCTGGTTTACATGTGCTAATCCTGCAATTGATACAATCTTGGTCATTTTCTAATATCTCTCTCTCTCTCTCTCTCTCTCTCTCTCTCTCTCTCTCTCCCCACCCTCCCTCTCTCTTTCTTTGACTGCGTCAAATCATAAAAGAAAATAAGAAACTTCCAATTCAGTCAAGGAAACATTTCCACGCTACATACTATAATGACAGATCTTAGCCCCATGGCTTGGTGATCAGTCACTTGATGTTAGCAAAGAAAACATAGGAAGAGAAAAAAAGATTCTATAGTTGTGAACTGAAACATGAACAGATGTCTGAGTTTTCCTTTTACTGTTTTCTTTCCCCTTTAATAACTCCATCATTGTGTGTTGAAATACACATAACAAAATATACTGTTTTTATTTTATTTTTTAATATTTTTAATCCTCACCCGAAGATATTTTTCCATTTTTTGTTCAGATAGAGTGGGAGGGAGGGTGGGAGAGAGAGAGAGAGAGAGAGAGAGAGAGAGAGAAACATCGACGTGAAAGAGACACCTCAAGTGGCTGCCTCCTGCATGACTCAACCAGGGCTGGTGACAAACTGCAACCGAGGTACATGCCCTTAGTGGGAACCGAACCCAGGTCTCTGGACTGCAGACTGACGCTCTAACGGCTGGGTCAAACCAGCCAGGGCTAAAATGTACCATTTTAACTACTGCTGAGTGTTGGAGGCATTAAGTACCTTCACATTGCTGTTCAACCATCACCATCTTCCTCTCCAGAAATTGTTCATCTTGCAAAACCAAAACTCTGTCTGTACCCATTAAACAAAAACGCCACATTTTTATTTTTATTTTCTTAACGGCCAACATAGGTCAGTCAGCCAACCTTTTTACCAATTGCTATCTAGTTGCCTAATAAAGGCGGATATTGAGATGACATGTTTCCCCCCAGAGAGCCGACTCATTGAGACTGAAGATGGACTAGGGCGCTGCCTCTTGGGAGTCCATTCAGCGAGCACACACCTGAAACTGGGTAGGCGCTGCATTTAAGTGAATTTCAAAGTACAATGACTGATCGTTTAGTTTCAAAGTTCTCACCAGTAATACCTGGTATATAATGCTAATCCTGGGAAATTGGCTATTTTCAAAAGTAATAAATTCCTTCAAAGAGAAGAAATGGTGCTGTTTTTTAACTGCGCTTCTCAGAGTGTTATTTCTGAGTGTTTATCGGTCTTTATGGTACAAATCCTCTGGGGTCATTTTAAGCCAACTGAGATAGTCACTGTCAATTCCTGAAGAGCCCAAGGCATACTGCTGTGCTCCCTGGGGCTCAAATTAGGAATCCCTGTGCCCCTGGGCCTGTGTGTGGGCCACAAACCACTCTGCTTCTCAAATCTGTCGTATGAGGATGTGACAAATAGCACCTTAAAACATCCAAGCCCAGCCCAAGAAGGGGTTAAAATACAATTTTCTCTATTAGCAAACATTGCCTTTCTCTGGAAATTGGTTGCATCACTCACAAACAAACACCTATTTTCACTTTTCTGTCTCAGGAGGTCAGCATTGCAGATCTACAATCCAATTCTTTTTTTTTTTTTTTAAACAGGAACCAGGTGTTGTTGTTGTTGTTTTAATTGTTGTTCTTATGCTACGGCACCGAAGAGAAAGAGAGGTGCTGATAGCATTCCAAATGGACTATTCGGACTCACTTTGCTAGTGATCATTAATTTCAGTTGGACAGTTATTCATGTAAGCAATTTGCCACCATGATGACTGAGAAAAAATATTGAAGTGCTAGGCTTTTAAAATGGTAATATGTGGGAAGAGATATAATTCTCTTGCAAAATATATTCCTCCAGTTTTCTATTTGGTCTCTGGTGATATGAACCATCAAATCGTGCTTGCTAGTCCAAACCGTTTTTATTGAAATCTTGGTTTGGGATAACAAGGATTGGATCTTTTAAAAGCTCATTTGGAATACAAATATTTGGACTCCAGCTATAGTACATCTATAAATGTATCTAGAATTTAGGAAGATAACACCAATGGAAAAGCACATTTCTCCAGCTCAATTTTCTCATGGAAAATGACATACATGCTGCTTTCACCGGCTGCTGCTGCTTCATGAAATTCTTCAAGAAATGATCTTTTGGAAAGGATTTTGTTCAGTGCACTGTTTCTGCTGGTGCTGCGAGACTGTTATTGAATGTATATGAAAATGAAAAATGGAGACAGCAATGCGAAACCCAGTGTTTTACAAATTTGCCTTTGCTGAGCCTCACGGAAAACCATGCAATTAGATCCATTACCGGCTGGCTTATTTCTGGGCCTCCCTCTCCAGCTTATGACATCAGAATTTTCTAGGTCTGAATCCCCAGACACCATGGTAGTAGAACATATATCACTGAAACAGGAGTACCTGGGCCCCATGGCATGAGGCAACACAGCAGAGAGTTATGGCAACCCAAGGAGAGCAGACAGACACCCTCAATGAAGTTGGACCTCCTCAGATCTTGCTAACTCTTGACTCCATCGACTCCATTTCTCAGGGCTTGTGTCACTGCAGCTAATTCAGGCTTTGAAATAATCATTGATCTGGGCTGGACAAAATATACAGTGGAGAATCTTAATGTCAAGAACTGTTTCGGAGCAAACTTTCAGTCCAACATCTCTTACATTACAGATGAAAAGACTGAGACCTCAAATGTTTAGTGACAGATATGAACCCAAATTAACCCTGGTGTGTTGATTTCTCTATCTCTTCCTATAAGTCACTTACAGAATTGTGTCATGCATTGGGTACTTCTCTATGGCAGGCAAGTTTTTTTCAAATATATTAGGGACCAGAAAATCCTTTCCTACATGAAGGTATGCGTTGCATCCTCCGAGTTCTCATTTTCTTTAATCCTGTCAAACCACCTTGTACCATCTGTACAACACTCGCTTCTCCCCAGCAAGCAAATCTATAAAATGAAATCCTTCTATCTCATTCTGTCAAACTGAACCGCACAGTCATGGAAAGCTTAAAGAATTATTGTAATCACTTACTGTTTTCCTTTAATGATTTTCAAATTTTGAGATGGAGCCAAATACCTTTCTGAGCACACCCATGCAAAAAGAGCAATTTACAAAAGTGATAGATAGTTGGCAAGATTTGAAGGTAAAACAGATATTGTAAATGTACATGTTTGAGGAGATTTTCTTATAGGATATATTTAAAGACATCATGCTTAAGAGAAAGCTTGAAGCAATATCATGTTCATAAAAATTAACTGCTCTCTTAGCTAATGTACAAGACCAGAATTTATGTTTTAAAATGCTTCTTCCATGGCTGATGCTATCAGAGTTGGCCAAAATGTTACAATAAATTTTATAATAATACAATCGTAAGATTTAAAGGTTCATGTAAAGGTCCAATATTGGTCTTTACATAATTTCTCTACTCCAGTGGTTGTTCCTCAGTTGAAAGATAGCACTCTCTATAAAAACAAGCTACTGGTCTTGTATACTCTCTGTGCCCTTAAAAGGACTATGTTACCCGCTCCCCCCAAAATGTATTTGATTTTCAGTGTCTGTTGTGTTGCAGGCACTGTGCTAGGCACTCAACATGCATCAGCTCTAACCATAATCAACCCACACAGTATTATGCATTGTCATTGCACAGCTAGGGAAACTGAGACTTGGGGAAATTAAATGACTTGCCCAAGGTCTCACTGCTACCCACTGGTAGAACTAGGATGTGAACCTCCTTCTATCCAAAGCAAACACTCTTTACTCTTTCCTTTCCACAGCTTCCCTAGTCAAGGCACAGCCTGGATGAACAAAAACAGATACATTTTGGTAAGACAGATGTTAGGGCCACGGGAATCCATAGCAACAGAGTGTGTGGCCCTCGGGGATGCTCGTTGGTTTCTGACACATTCTGCCTACAGCAGTCCTTGGCCAAGGTCTGATTATTTTGGAGGACTTTTGTTTTCTGGAACACATAAATCTATCCACCAAGAAGCATGGATGCCCACTATTTTGTAAAAGTAGGGAATGTTGCCAGATAAAATACAGTATAACTATGTTTCATGAAATATTTGGATGTGGGCATAATTATAGTAAAAAAATATATATTTGTTCATATGAAATTTAAATTTAACTGGGCTTCTCAATTTTTGCTTTGGTTGGTTTTTTCTAAATCTGGCAGCTCTGGTATGAAAAATACATAGCAGCTTTGTTTCATTTTGTTTTCCATTGTCTCGCTCCCTCTTGGTGAGATAATGCACACAGACGTGAACAGGAAGCCGGCAGCTGACCCTGATATTCATTAAGTGCCATGTGACCAGCGCAAATTTTAGATTTATCTTGTAAAGTTTCGAAACTCCTCTCCGGAATGACCCAAGAGCATCGAGCACTCCCTGCCCAGCTGTCCCTCCAGGCTGGAGAAGCTCCCGGAGTTGGTATCCTTTCCCGGAGTGGTTCATTCTTTGCAATTGTTCAGTCAGTTCAGAGTCAGGGACCCAGTAGGAGAATTACCCAGAAGGGGTGACAAGGAGAGTTGATGAAGATGCAGGCAGAGGTTGGGGAGACCAGCAGGGAATAGAGTACATGAAGGCTAGCAACCTTGGGAGGCCCTCTTGAACAAGAGGTGGGAGCCATCATAGAATTCAGTGAGAGCTTAGCTGTAGGCAAGAACTAAAAGTCCAAACAGAAAAGAAATGTGGCCAATAGAAAGATGTGCTCCAGCAGGGCAAGAACCAGAGGAACAAAGACCTTGAGCTCCTTCACCTTGCATCCTGCTGGTACCTCCCAGTACCAAATCCACAAAGAAAAGACAGGGCAAGTGAAGCCTGGTGTGACGTCCACAGACGTCAGCTTCAGCTTCCAAGTGCACAGATCAAGGAGAGAAGGACAATGCGTACATCTGAAAGAGTCAAAGAGAGACTCCCAGAACATTCTCCCCTGTGGAGTCATTACCTTTTGTGTACTCCCTTATTTTCCACAGGTCTGCGTAGCATTTGTCGCATCTCATATTTCGTTATTCAGTCATCATTTTTCTCTCTCAGTGGTCTATGAGTAACTCTCCCTGAAACTGATGAGATGTTCCATATGATTTTGACCATTTCAAGTCAACCATCAGGACAAAGCAGGTAGAACACAGGCTACAAGATTCTGATTGCCCGTGTCTAAGGGGAAAAACAGGGAAGGAGAGGAAATTACTTTCCTTCAGGATCAAGGAATAATTTGCTTATAGGAAGCCCACCCAAAGGACAGTTAAAAACAGGGGCCAAGGCAGGTTCACCTCATTAGGGCAGAGCCTAGAGAAAGGTTTTTCATCTCATGCCTACTTCCCTGGGAAGCACTAACTCATTTGAGAGGGGTTGTGGGGTCACAATCACAGTAGCACACATTTTTGTTTTTGCAGACTTCCGATTATGTCCATTGTAAACATAATGCTCTGCACCTCAAAGACTGATTTATTTACAAACGCATTCCACAGAACTTTCTTTCCACTGAGCTTCTCAGGGCATTGGTGCCCCCATGGAACAGGAGAAACATCTACAAAAGAAATGAGTATGAATGCTGTCCTGAACACCTGAAACTGTTCTAAAATCACTTGAGGCTCCTTTACTGCTCTATATATGCAAAGATCTGTTCCACGTCAGAGAAAGTACAGATGTGCCTCTAATTTCCCCTTGAACAAGCATTCTTTGTCCTGCACAGCAGAACTCTGGGGACATAGCGATGTGGCATGTGTTCATTAACACTTGCCTAAGTCTTCCTTGCTAAATTGTATCAGATGAGCTTCTCATCATGGAAGCTGACCAAAGCTTCTACCTGAATATAATCAGATTGTTGGATGTTAAGCAAAGCTTTCTAAAGGAATTCAACAAATTTGAATTTGACAAACATGTGCTCCTTGCTATCACAATATATGTACGTAACTGAAAAATTAAAAGAATCTACTAAGATATATTGATTTGCTTCTGTTCTCCCTCCCTCTCACACATATTATTTAACTCTGGTTTTTAAGTTTGTGTAAGATGGAAGACCAGCATCTGCCTTGGACCTTGCCTTTGCCTCTCCTGGCGTATTTTAATAGAGCTGTATCCTTCCTCTCATTGAGCTCAGAATCCTAGAACAAATGAGTAGGAATGTTGGCTCTATCTTTTGTGTTCTTTGTTTTAAAACTACAGCAATGTCACAGTTATCTGGACATCAAACACTTGAAAATCCAACTCAAATGCAAGTTAAAATAAACAAGAGCAATCACAAAATCTTTCTGAATGCCTTTGCAATCACCTGACATAAAACAAACAATAAGAAGAAAACATCTTTCTGAACTTCTTTGCAGTAACCTGACATGTAAAACTCCACAGGAGAAATCTTCAAGGGGGTGTATTATTTCTTTAGCAAGTAGATTGCCTGGTTTCCTAGCACACGATATATTTATGGCATCAGTATAATGTAGTTGCTAAGAGCAACTACAAGTCAGACCCATCTACTGTGTGATTGAGCCCCCAGTGACTTCTCTCTCTGTGTAGTGGGAGGCCTCCAATGGTTCCTGCCTCATTGGTATCCATGCCCTTGTGGAGTCCTCATCCTCTTGAATGTGGGCTGGATTTACTCACTTTTATGAAATATAATACATCAGAAGCAACAGGATGTCACCTTTGAGATTAGCGTATAATCTACATCTTGTAGGTTCTCCATTACTTTCCTTCTCTTCAAGACCCTCATTCCAGGGAAAGCAAGCTTCTCATTGAGAAGCCACTATAGCAAGGAACCGCCGTCTCCTGCCAACAGGCAACAAGGAAAAGAGACCCTGTTCACACCACTCCTAGTCTGCTTTAATTGTCACACAACTCCATATCCGCACCTGACCCCATTCAGACACCAGGACTGGGACTCGGGATCCCTTGTTGACTTCTCTTCTTCACTTCTCACATTTAATCAGTATTTGAGTCCTGCTAAGGACTGCAAATAGGGTGAGAAAAATCAAGTCAAAGACACACTTTATGAGAACTAAAGTCATTATAGAAGTTTTGAAAAAGACACACTGCCCCCAAAATCAAGTGAACAATTCAAGGACACAATGCTAAACAATGGCAAATGCAAAAGGACACTTGAGTGGACAAATACTAACATAAATTGAGAACCTTCGTATGCCAGATGCTACATATGTTTATTCTTTCATTGATTCAACAAATATTTATTGAGGACCAGTGATATCCCCTTCATAATATAAGGTACAGGCTGCACCACGGGATACACAGCAATGACAAATACACACATGCATACATCTTACAATCTGAAATTCTTATTTGACTTTACAAAAGCCCCATGGTTAATATCATAAGCTTATTTTTCAGATGAAAAAAAAGTGAGGTTTCACTAACAAGTAATTTATTAAGGATGACACAGTTATAAAATAATGAGACGACTATTAAAGCACGGGTCACACTGATTTTAATGTCACGTCCTTCCTAATGTATAACCTTGAAATCTGCTTTGAAATTTGGGCATTGGTAATTGTGGGCATCTATACATAAATAAGTTCAACTTCTGTTGGATAGTAGAGCAGAATATTTTATTCTCCTGTAAACCCTGAAAATTTGGACATTCTAAAAAGTCACAACCACATGAGCCACAGTTTTCCCACAGGCTTGGTCATGAAAGAGAGAAAGAAATATATATATATATATATGTATGTGTGTAGATAGATAGATAGATAGATAGATAGATAGATAGATAGATAGATAAGGGAGGGAGAAGGAAAAAGAAAGAAAGGAAAGAGAGAAAGAAAAGCAGTACTGTAAATATGGTATTCTAGTAATCTAGTCTTGTAAAAAAGAATTTCAGCTCTGGAGTTAAACAGATCTGACTTGAATCCCACGTCTGCCACTAGATGACTGTGCATCATGAGCAAGTTACTTAACCTCCTCAAGTCTCAATGTCCTTATCAGTAAAAGGGAGATAATAATAGTACCTTTTCATCAAGTTGTGAGGAGGCTTTAAAGATATAAAGCATGTGAAATGTCTCTCCTGTCATATGGATCATATCCTCTGAATGATAGTTTATTACAAGTTTCATGAGATAAAATAACAACTAAGACATTGTTACAAAGAGCTTTCATTCTAATAAGGAGAGTTAGGTATGTAAAAATCAAACTATATATACAATAGGTAGCAGGAAATAATAAAACTATATGCAAAATGCTTTTGGAGACTAGAGGCAGGATCAATGACTTCTGTCTTAGAAAAACTTATGTCAGTAATTACATAATGAGTTCAATGATTATATGATTTGAGGAAGATCTACTTCATAATGCAGTTGCTTCATTGATATAATGGGTAGTTTTGAAAAACATACTTTGGAAGTAGTGCCAGTAGTGGGACTACTTCATTCAAAACAAGAAAATATCTCAGGAAGATTCCCAGTAGGATCTTCAAAAAGGATAGTCTAAAACTGTCTCTTCCTTAATTCTCTTTCAGTGCTTGCCCACTCCCAGCAACAACAAAAAAAAAGTGAAAATTACCTTCTAGGTCCCAAACAAATGAACTGACAGCTTCTTGGAAGAAGGCACCACACATCAGAGTAAAAGGAGGCTCTGGTGCCCACATGGCCTTTCGGTCTTGCCTGCTTTTGCTTCACAGGAGGCTGGTCTGTGTGCACCTAGTTATTTGATCCTGGAATGTGAGCATGCATGAGGGATGATGAGATTCCATTACACGACCTGTAAGTAATTTTCTGATTTCTGTGATTGCTTTCCTGGCGTAAAAAGATGAAAAATAAATGATGCTAAAGAAAGTTACCTACAGGGCAGAGGAATTAAATAGACACCTCTCCAAACAGGACATACGAATGGCTAAGAGACATATGAAGAAACACTCAACATCACTAATCATCAGAGAGATCTAAATTAAAACAACAATGAGGTATCACCTCACACCTGTCAGAATAGCCACCATCAACAAATCATCAAACAACAAGTGTTGGTGAGGGTATGGATAAAAGGGGACTCTAGTACACTGCTGGTGGGAATGCAGACTGGTGCTGCCACTATGGAAAACAATATGGTGTTACCTCAAAAAATTAAAAATTGAACTGCCATTTGACCCAGTGATCCCACTTCTAGGAATATACCCTAAGAAGCCTGAAACACCAATCAGAAACAGTATATGTACCCCCATGTTCATAGCAGAACTATTTACAATAGCTAAGATCTGGAAACAGCCCAAGTGTCCATCAGTAGACAAATGGATAAAAAAGCAGTGGTACATATACACAATGGAGTACTATGCAGCTGTAAAAAAGAAAGACCTCTTATCTTTTGAGGAGACATGGAGGGACCTGGCCAAGCAGAGAAAGACAAATATCACATTATCTCACTTATTTGTGTGATATAATGAACATAACAGTCCCAGAGACGTGGAAGTGGGGTACAGACTGACAATCCCCAGAAGAGGGGGTGGTGGGGGAGAGATAAACCACAGAACTTATATGCATGTATGCATGAGCAATGGACGTGGACAACAAAGCTGGGGACAGGGTGGGGAGGGAGGAGGAGGGAATATCAGTGGGTGAAAAGGGAGAAACATCTGTAACAACAATAAATTAATTAGTTAATTAATTAGAAAAAAAGAAAGAAAGTTACCTACAGTGTTCATGTGCTCTACCTGGTAGTGTGATATGTGGTTGTTGTTTGGTCTTGGTGTTCTGGAACTAAAAAGGAATAGTTTGATGCTCAAGAGAAGAAACGGGTATTTAAAAGCACACAGCAAGTGCTCTATAATGAAAGGAAAAAATACTTTATCTGCATTAATAATTAAATAAATGCAAATTTTAAAAGGCAAACAGCAGCCTTTAAATTGGTTAACGGATGAGAAAAACATAAAGCCCAACACTCAGTACCTGTGAGGGAAAGCTGAATTTGGATGTCTTATTTTCTACTGGAGGCAAGGTGCTACCCTTCTGCAAAAGCAAAATAGCCTAATATAACAAATGACATAAGATTATCATACCCTTTGTTTCTGAATCTATCTTGGAAATTTATGTTCAGGAACTATTTTAACATAATGAAATGTTTTAAGAAAGATTATTGCAGAGTATTTATAACGGAAAAATTGGAAACAATTTTATTCACCAAAGGAGAATAATATTTTGAAGTTGGTACTATTATGATATCATGAAATCATTAAACACATATTCAAACTATGTGGACACATGCCAACATTTATTAAGTAAAAGAGCAGACAATAAAATGGTATGCATATATTAACCAAATACAAATATATGGAATCAAGGGCTAATAAATTATATGCAAAAATGAAAATAAATTTTATGGTTGTGAGATCATAGACATTTCCCTTTCATCAAAATATTTTATAAAAATTTTTGTTGATTTTTAGAGAAAGAGGAAGAGAGAAGGAGAAAGAGGAACACTGGGGATCGAGCACACAAACCCGGGCATGTGCCCTGACCTGGAGTTGAACCAACAACCTTTTGGTGCACGGGAGGACGTCAAACCAACTGAGCCATACCAGCCAGGGCTCATCAAAATATTTTTATAGTTGTGCATAATTTTATTCCAAACTAAGAGATCCATGTGCAACATTCCCCCCAAAAGAATTTAAAATTTCCCTTAAAATATTATTGTGTGAACCTCATTTTATTCTATTTATCAATTTGTTATATAAATTTTTCATTTATTTTATCTTATTTCCCAAACTTTAGGTGTTTAGGAAATGAACAGTTGCATTAATATGTCTCTATTAGTCAGGGCCCTTTGAGAAACAGACTCCAAAACAAGATTAATCGGGCAAAAATGTTATTAGGGGAAACGCTTGTGTGAAAGCAAATAGAGAGGAAGTCTGAAAAGGTCAGGGGAGCGTCAGACCACGCGGGAAAGAGGGACCCATAGATCTGCCGCAGGAAGTGACCTGGACGGCCCTGGAGTCTGAGAAAGGTAGGGCAAAGCCTGGGCAAGTCCTGCAGGCAAAGTCAGTGACCACAACGTCAGGTGGCTTCCGGGAACCTGGTGTCCCTGCAGCACTCAGTCTTGGGCACACACAGCCCATGGAAAGTGCAATCTCCGAGCAAACGTGGCTCTGGATTTCAAAGCTTGGCATCTGGGGCCTTTGACCTGCCAGGCACATTTTCTCTGTTGCCAGGGTGCCTGAACATGATTTTACACCAAAGAACTTATCCGCATATATGCACAACCAATCAACATAAACATTAGGCTGGGGAAGGCAGGAGTGGGGTGGGAGCGGGAAGGAGGAGGTCAATGGGGAAAAAAGGGGGACATCAGTAACACTTTCCACAATAAAAAAATAAATAAATAAATTTAATTTACAAATCCAAAAAATAAATAAAAGTTATCTATCTGTACAACAATACTTCAATATCAGCCTGTCAGTCCTGACTGTTTCATGACTAGAAAGTAATAATGAAGCACTGAAGGATATTTTTCAAAAGTGTTTAAAGCCAAGAGGTCATAAATAGTCTAAATGAAACACTGTATGGAACTATTTAAAGAACTATGCTCCTTTTCTTGGTCTATCACTTTAATCAACCCTAACTACATTAAAACTGGCAAGCAGATGCTGAGTAGCCCTTAATAGGTTATGTGTTAAATATTTGCCCAATATATTCTAACTGGAAGGCTGTACAAACTAGTCAGTCATAATATTTAAATGATGACTCACACATATCTCCAGGGGGTCTCCCCAAAGATCCTAGAGACCAGTGCCAAGTAGACCAAGATTCCAGTTCTATAACTTAGATGCTGAACAACCTTAGAGAAGAAATATGTTTTTTTCTCAGCTTCAATATCCAAGAAAACTGGAACCATTATACTCACTTCAAAAACAGGGTGTAGCAAAAGAAGGTTTCCAGTTGTAAGCATGCCAAACACAGAGTTTATTCTTGTATTATTATTGATTGATTATTGTGTTATTCCTCATACGAACAACTGTAAACCCACTTTTGCCCCACCCTGTAATTACATCCACATCAACGTCATCATTATAAAGTTTAATGAGAAAATAAATGTAAAACACTAAGACCTATACTTAGTACTGTGACTACTCAACAAATATTAATCCCCTTCTCCGACACAAATACGCGCTTTCGTAAGGGCAGGTGGCTCTCTGGTTCACCATGGCCTCCAGGATAAATCCAGCATCCTTGGCATGCTACAGTCATATTTCTTCAAAACCCAGTTGAGTAAATATGTCTCCCCTTTTCCCAGCCCAGGCTTCCTGCTCCAATCCAGCTGATCACCTTGGTGTCTTCCACAGATCCCACATTCAGTTTCACCAACAAATACCGCATCTGCTGCACCCCCCTTCCACATACACACACTCTTCCCCCTTCATTCTGCTTTTCCAAATTGCACTCACTTGTTACCTTTTTAGAGAACCACTAGTCACTCAATTATCTGAGCTTCTACAGTATTTATCCACATGTTGTTAAATTTGGCAATAAATAATATATGCTTGTCTTACCACCGTCTACTATCTTTTCTCCTCCTTGGCACCTAGTAAGAGATAATAAACCCATAGTGGATTCTGAATCAATTTCTATTTAATTATCGGTGCTCCCTACATTCCAGCTGACCCTATTTGCATCTCATAGATCTATATGCTCTGACACATCTATACATGTGACAATAATTTAAATGCACGGAAAGAATTTAATTTGTACTTGAATGAATCAGCTTACCTATTTCAGAGGCATGTGTATAAACAGGGCCCATCAGAGGTAACCTCTAAAATAATACTCTATAGCATTACTGCAATGTTATTATAAATTAATAGAACACTTATAAATGCTCATATGAATATGTGTGCTTTCAGTGGCTTCAGTGGGACATATGAAATGCAGAGCTCATAACCATGACCTAATACAACTATCTCAGACTACGGTTTTATTCCAGAACCCAAAGGAAGCCACTCACCTTTAGACACTTTTAAAAATAAAGTAATACTGCCAAACCACCAAACATTATATAGTATAAGTTTATATCCAATTAGGACCCATTCAAGACCGCACATAAAACAAATTATCTCGATCCAGCAACAGCTCATATACTTCTTAGTTTAGATGAGCATTCTCTAGCTCTGGTGGGTGTGGCTAAGTGGTTAGAGCATCATCCCGTACACTAAAAGGTGGTGGGTTTCAATTCCCACTCAGGGCACATACCCAAGTTGCAGGTTCAATCCCTAGTTGGGGCACATGTGGGAGGCAACCTATCCATGTTTCTCTCTCACACAGATGCTCTTCTCTCTCTCTCTCCCCCCACCCCTCTCTCCCTCATGCTCTATCTGAAGATAAATGCAAAAATGTCCTCGGGTGAGGATAAAAAAAAAAGCAATCAATTAAATGAGCACTCTCGCCCTGGCTGGTTTGGCTCAGTGGTTAGAGCGTCAGCCTGCGGGTCCTGAGAGACCCGGGTTTGGTTCCCGCTAAGGGCATGTACCTCGGTTGCAGTTTGTCCCTGGCCCTGGTTGGGTTGTGAGGGTGGCAGCCACTAGATGTGTCCCTTTCATGTCAATGTTTCTCTCTCTCTCTCTCTCTCTCTCTCTCTCTCTCTCCCCCTCTATCTGAACAAAAAAAAATGGAAAAATGTCTTGGGTGAGGATAAATAAATAAATAAATAAATGAATACATAGGCACTCTCTAAAGGTCCTATAGAGTTAGAAAAGCATACTGCCCGAGTGAAACTATATTAATGCACAGAGAAGAGATGATACAGCAGGGGACAAAATCGAAAGGCAAAATATGTAACAATAAATGACTTTGTTGATATGGGAGCATGATGTGATAAAATATGGCACCGTGTGACAGGACAGGACATGACATGGCGTTTCGTTACAAGTGTCCATTGCAAGAGTCCTATAGTTGAAGGACAAGACGCAAACCCTAGAGGGAAGAGACTTTACCTCTTTAATGTAAGATTTCCTTGATGTGCCTCATATTACTTGGTATGATAAATAAAATGTTTTTCTATTGGTAGCAGTGAAGGACAGGGACATGATGGCACTGGGAAGCTATGGAGTCAGGGATGGAGCCTGTTTGCCTAAGACAAGTACCTTTGAGGGAAGGCAGGTAAGTGTGTCTGAGAAAGAGATGGACAAGAGGGGCCTGGAGCTACATGTTGGGAAATCTTCCAACTACTGGTGAAAAGACTACCCCAGTTACTGACGGGGCTTTTATAACGACGATGAGTAATGATTAGATAGTGCTTTAAATTTCTTAGCAAATGGAGTTTACAGACACGAACAGGCCAAGTATGACACCCAAATCGAACATTTCGGGGCCCCTTTCTAAGCATCCACACTTCTCTTGCCCCGCCAGTTTTCCTGCAGGACTGTGTCATTGGCCCTACAATCTCAGAAACAGAACAGCCGGTGATACGGAATGCCCCTGGAGGTCGCTTGCCCCTTCCCCAGCAGTCATTATCCGGCAGCCGGAGAGAGAAGTCCAACACGCAGGGCTTGTTTTATAAGGAGGGTGCTTAGGAGTGGAGCCTGGAGAAGAAATAAAGAAAAGTCTTTCCTTCGGCCATTCTGCTTCCCTTTCCATGGGGGAACTATGTTCCTCATCATTTATCCCAACTGACAAGTACAAGCACTTTGGGCCCTAACTGAATGTGAACATTGTCAGAAGGAATTGGGCTAACGGGAGGCATGGCTGCAGCTCGGTGCGCAGTGCGTCCTGCTGGGGGCCGCGTCGGCCAGTGCGGCAGGGAGGCTGGTGGGCAGACGCCCGCAGACGCGGCCTCCCATACTGTACGCATCATGACCAACCATAAAAACAGTCACAATGAATCAGCTGTGCTGCGGAGAGGCTCCTTGGAACCTTCACATTCGATTTCCATTTGCCTGACATCTGCGGGTTGTAGTCAGCAGCTCCATTAAGCAGAGACTCGGAACTCACCCACGAGTCCCGGGCCAGCGGGGTCTCACTCGCTGGTCTAAGCCACTGGTTTGAAAGCTTTTGCTGGTTTGAGAGAGCTCGTGGCAGACTGGACTGTGTTTGCAAACGGGTAAGGGCTTCATTTTTAAATAATATATGCGCATGGGCGCATGCTTCTGACCCCTGGAACAAACAGTGGCTGGAAGGGGGTCTGAGAACTTCAAGAAGAGAAACATCCATTCCGTCAGGAATTCCCATCCAAACGCCCATTTAGAAAACGAGCTAATCCACCTTGACAACGTGTTGTCACCGCAGAGTTGCAAAAAGGAATTACACATAAACGCGACTTTAAAAATTAGAGGCCCCACGATTTAACAGCTTAAGTTGGCTTCAAAGGCACAGCAGGGAGGCAGCACCGGGTTTCAGGAGACAGCGGGTTCTCCGCTCCGTTCAGGTAAAGCATCTGACGGTAACACGAGATCCCCAACTTGTTTCAAACTGAAGTATTATGAAAAGGTAAATTATGTTTTGTATTCATGACTGAAAGCATTTTACTTTAAAGCCATTGCGGCTGACGCTGTCAAGGTGGAGATTCGAGTTTTATGTACAATGCCTCCAGCCCAGCCGATGTGAGTGAGGCAACATGACAGCTTGTAATAAGTAATTTTTATACAGTTACATTTATCACTCAAGTAGGCTTGGCAATATTAAACACGGACCTTAAAATACTGCTGAAGAGGAGGACAGGGGCTGGAGGCCATGGGGGTTTTTCTCCGCCCTCTAGTGCAAGTGCAGGTGCCGGTTTGGATTCTTTAAAAAATTTTTTTCCAGTGTGTATTCCTGTTAATGGGGCACTTTTTAAGATATGCGCCCAAATGCTTTCCTACTGTTAATATATCACTAAGAGGTTAAGAATGGAATGACCCCATTTGGCCCAAAGGATGTTATTTCAGGCTTTAATGAATTAGATATTGCTACCATTTTCAGGTGAAAATCAATTGCCTCAATTAACCAATTTCCACCACTCCAAATATTTACAAAATGGAAGGCCCTGAGTCTGCAATTTCTGCTATATTATACCTTTGTTCCCCCTAAAGCTGTTCCTTTTGCATTCTTCATTAGCATCTCATTGCTGCAGGAGCCACGAGGCCGGCTCTGTCTCCGCAACGACACGAGGCGTGCGTGCCTCCGAAGGCTGACATTGTGCACATTCTTTCTCCAGGACTTTCTGCAGCGTGAGGTTTTGCTTTCTATCAATTATTCAATATTCTTAAAGTTTGGGAAACACAGAAATTCATCCAATTCCTTTACCTGGAAAATATATATATATATATATTCAGATCAAAATATATAAAACACATGCATAATACGTGTGTGTATGTATATCTGCATTAGATAGTATCTTTTTCATATCCAGATACACATATATACACATATGTATATGTATATCAGTATATTGGATCTGAAATGAAAAAAATACTACTTAACAAAGTATGTCCTTTAGGAATTTTAAGCATATTTATTCATTTTTACTCATTTAATCTCCTTATTATCTTTATGAGGCAGGTAATAATTTTAAACTTGTGTACCTGTTACATAAGAAAATTAAAGTACAGCAAAGATAAGCAAATTTTAAAGGGTCACACGTTTAATAAATAGTGCATCAAGGATACAAGCTCAAGCGATCTCACTATCATTTGCATTCTTCACTATAGTGCTAAATTGCCTTTAAAAACAAATACAGAGGATAGCTCTGGCTGGTGTGGCTCAGTTGGTTGGGTGTCATCCTATGAACCGAAAGGTTGCCAGTCTGATCCCCAGTGTAGGCTCAATCTCTGGCAAGGGGCGTGCAGGAGGCAGCAGATCAATATTTTGCTTTTACATCGATGTTTCTCTCTCTCTTCCTCTCTCTCTAAAGAAGTGTGTGTGTGTGTGTGTGTGTGTGTGTGTGTGTGTGATAAAAGAGACTAATAAAATCAAACTAAAAGTAGGGGTTCATTCTTTTCAGCTTAATTAGATAGAAGAAATTTTGTTCCTCGGGAGAAAGCTATGTTCACACCATCTTGCAGATGTCGGGTGCTTTTGTAAGTATTTATTTGGGTTACTCACAGCTCTCTTTTGAGTTGCCTATAAAGAAAGTAAATATAAAAAGAGGCAAAATATGTTTCCTCCAAATCCTAGCTGAAATACAGTAAATTAAGTTCATTTGAATTCATTTGAACAATGAAGCCAAATTCTTTTGGTATACCTGTGCACCCAGGTTTCAATTAGTTTTGCAAGGTGGTTCCCAATCCCACATCTGTCCCACAAACATGTGTTGAATGCCCATTATGGGCCATGCCCTGTACTAGGACCCAGAGAAAACCAATAGTGAACATGAACATAGTGTTGAGGCCCAGTATGTTCCAGTGACTGTACTAGATCAGGAAGACATGCAGATAAACTAGACATGGTTCCTGCCACATAGAAGCAGACATCAAAATGTGGGAGGCAGGAATATAAATAAATAATCACCAGTAGTGTTAAAATTGCTGTGCCAAGTGTATCTACAGTGGATCACATGCTTATAGAAACTTACAAATGGAGTACTGAGGGTCAGTTGTCTCTTATCCTCCAACTATAATGCAATCTGCCATTGAAAATAGCAAACACATGTTCCAGAAATATTCTATTTTTATTTGAGCTCATTCAAACAGGGTGATGGAAGCTAAAGAATATATTAATTCCAGTGCTTACTGATCCTCAGTGGAAAATCACATGACCATCCCTGGAAATTACACCTACTATCAACTGCCTATCTTAGAAAGAAAACAAGATCTGGGCTCTGGAAAGGTTTGAATGAAGGCTAGAAACTAACGTTCCTCTGCATACAGGGAAGATGGATAAGAGAAGTCAAGTTTCTGTCTGATTCATCTAACCCAGAGAGAAACTTTAGAAAAGAAGTGAACCAGGTGTTTTGTTTGTTTGTGTGCTTGTTTTTGCTGGAGTTTGTGTAGTGACAGGGAAGAAACCCATCCAAATGACGAGATTTTAACATTGCCTGTGAGCTCTCCCTCATTGGGGTACTTAATGTGGTTCCAATTGCTCTGAAGCAGTGGTTCTCCACCAGGGATAATTTTTGCTCCCCTGACACCTTCAGCAATGCCCAGAGACATATCTCATTGTCAAATCTGGGGGCGTTGCTACTGGTCTTCAGTGGGCAAAGCCATGGCTACTGTTAAACATCCTCTAATGCAAAGGACAGCTCCCAAAACAAAGCATTTTCTGACCCAAAATATCAACAGTGCTAAGGTTGAGAAACCCTATTCGACCGACAGCACAGATCTGGAAATAATTTGAATTCCTACTATCTCCAAACACAGCATATAGACAAGTCTTGTTGACCACCAAGGGCTTCATCTCAAATGCCGTCACATGGCATCTCCTGGACCTCCGGGGAGTGCTGCTAGAAAGTGGTCAGAGAGCAGGAAATGGCTTCTAATTAGTAGTGTCCTCACAGGATACAACTGCAAAAGACAATTTCCTGCCCCCTTATTTGATGGGAAGATTAATCTCTTACTGAATTCCAGATGAGGAAGATTTTCAAAAGTTTCAAATAGCAAGAGTGTAGCCGTAGAGAAGGCAATTATGTGCAATTTGTACAGTGTTCGACAATCAAAATGTAAATCCGATGAGTTTATTGAGGTAAATGCATACGGAATGTTTACCTTAAAGAGCGTCAGGCTGTAGAAAATCTAATGGGCTCTGACAGTTGGGAAGAATTATCTTTTCATACTGCAATTTTTATCTCTAAGATGAAAAGGAAAAATAAGACAAGAAATGTACTCCCAGGGAACTATTATCTGTGAGGTTTTTTCTCTCTTTTTTTTCCCTCCCTGATAAGGAAGAAAATAGGTATGGGGCATTGAAGAGATAGAGATTTGATAACTTCAGTGTTCTAGGCAGATTTATCTGCACAGAGACAATTAATTTTGCTGCACCCACAGTGTTCTGTACAACATCTAAAACACCATCAGCTCCTCAATAAATGTTCTTTCCCTGTCATATAAAAATGTATATACTGCCTGTCCAGCATGGCTCAGTGATTGAGCATCAACCCACGCACCAAGAGGTCACTGGTTCACTTCCCGGTCAGGGCACTGCCCAGGTTGTGGGCCTGATCCCCAGTGTAGGGCATGCAGGAGGCCACCAATCGATGTTCTCTCTCATCGATGTTTCTAGCTCGCTCTCCCTCTACTTTCCTCTCTCTCTAAAATTCAATAAAGAAAATAATTTTTTAAAAATGTGTATGCTTAATGCAGCGTTTGATTCTGGTCTTCATTTTCTGGGTTGGAAAGACTACCCAGAACTTTGAGAGGAAAAATCCTTTGATAATTTCCATGGGAAAACAAAAACCTAGCTTCCATCTTTGCTTACATGTAAAGTAGCCAACTCAGTTTAGCAGAGTGTAGGCTTCCGACAGACACTTACATACTTATATCCCTCTCCCCTTTCTTCCATGAACCAAAAAGGGTTGTTCTCTCTTGCTGAAACTTTCAGAGACACAATAAAAAGGAATATCTATGTAATGGAATAGCCTACATAAATATATTCTGATTCAAATAATCTTCCAGAAGTATGTTAGGTGATTGTGGTTTCCCAATAAGATGGCAAAATAGAAGATTCAGAGTATCAATCAATACTGGCCTTTTTTTGTTGCCTTTTCGCTAAAATCTTAGTGCCTACCCACCCAGGCTCAAACAAGAACAAACAGCAAAGTTCAGCCTACTCCTGATATAATCAACCCTCCTCCTACAATTGTCAACTTGATACCTTTTAGCATCCTTACTGGAGAACCCACCATAGTGCATGTGTGCACAACAAGGGCTCCTCATGGCTGGCTGACGATGCCCACCCAGTGAAACAGTGTGCAGGGAGCACCTGACACAGATCTGTTCACTGTCCCATATCTATTCATCGGATGAAGTTTAATCCAGATGCTACAATGCCATCCACACAGCTCCCAGATCGCACTGCAGCTGCACTGAAATGTGATGCTTGTGAGCTGGTCAAAATACCTGGTAGCTAAATTCTACTCTAGGGAGCACCCGAAGTTCACTTTATCTCCTTGAAGTGACTAAAAGTAGTTGTTTTTAGAAAACTTGTTCTGGGTAAAACAGCTGTGTAAGAGGCTTTGCTTTGCTTTTGGGTATCAGAAAAGATCATAGAATTAGACTAACATTAAACATGAAGATACATCCACGGTATTGCCGATGATGGGAAATATAAAATGTTATTGTTTTTGAAAACAGAGGGAAACGTGTAACGATTATCACCTGCTCCTTCTCATTATCAGAGAAGTAGGGCCCAAAGTCAAACAGTAACCGAGTACAGGTTCCCTGGCTTTAATTCCTTTGCACTTTCCAACATGCCATTTTGTTTCATATAGTATGATCAATGCTTATAAACAAAAAACTAGGGTTTATCATAGAATTTATGACATTAATACAACTACCGTAGAGGAAAATTTGGCCATATCTATCAAAAGTACAAATATAATTACCCTTTATCACAGCAACCTAATTTTTATATATTGACTTACATACAAAATAACATTTTACAGGTAATTTGTTGGCAGAATTGGAAACAATTCAAGTGTCCACTAACAGTGAACCAATTAAATAAACTGCAGTGTACCACGCAAATGAATGGAATGCTACACAGCTGTATAAAAGAAAAAGAAAGTGCCTGGCCAGTGTGGCTCAGTGGTTGAGCATCGACCCATGTACCAAGAGGTTACCAGTTCAATTCCTGGTCAGGGCACATGCCCAGGTTGTGGGTCCAATCCCCAGTAGGGAGACACGCAGGAGGCCGCCAATTGATGTTTTCTCTCACCAATGTTTCTCTCTTTCTCCCTCTCTCTTCCTTTCTCTCTAAAAGCAATAAAGAAAGATTATTAAAATAAAAAGAAAGAAAGAAAAGAAAAAGAAAGCTTTCTGTATTGCTATAGAAAGATTTCCAGATCTCTAGGATTAAAAAAATATATATAGACAAAATATATATTATCTGCTACCTTTGTGTAAAAAATGGATTCATAAGAATATATATTTGTATTTGCTTTTATACACTAGGATTATACAGAAGAACCTATAGAAAGCAGTAGGAACAAGAACAGAAATGTGCACAAACCTTCCCCATTTGTACATGGTATTTTTTCTTCTTAGACCACATGTGTATACTATTCAGTTAAAAAATAAATACAGTATTTTGAAGAATATAAAATATAAAATAAATTCCATGAAGAAAACAGGGGAACTTTGTGGTTTTTGAAAAGTTGTTTGCTACTCTTATAAAAATCATTCACAGGAAATATAAATCTACGACTTCCAGTTTCCAGTACACCATGTGAGATACTTGAAAGTTGTGACTCCATTATAACAACAAGCAAAAAACTGAAAATATCAGCACCTCTTCTTAGATTCATGAGTGAACAAGGTCATGAGGAAAACCATTTCCCAAAATTGGAGGGACTGGTGGGTAAACACAGAGAAATCACAACCCATAGTAGCAGAAAGCTCCGGAGGAGCCAGTGCAGGGATAGGAAGTCTGAAGTATAACTGCCACATTGCTGAAGACTCAGTACAGACAGCTTGGAGCATTAAACACCCAAAGGACCAAGTCATTGAGGAGGGAGCACTTCTGTGAGTTTTACCTCCTGATGTTCTACCAGGTTCTCACAGTGAATGATCAAGAAAAATCTCCCCTGGCAGGTACAGAGAAATAGTAACCATTTTGAAATATGCCAGAACATTCTGTCCTTCTTAACACGGTCTGCCCCCAGGAAAAACTATTTAACCAGAGTCTAACCTGCTGGGGTTTTATAAGAGCCTAACTGACCTGGGGGGAGGGAAATACCCAGTTCCAGCACATTGAACCTTCCCTGTGGGAGAAAAAAAATATCCAATTCCATCCCACGTTAGCCACCCTGTTCCACCTAAAGAAAGGAAAGAAACTGAGACGTACATGTGAAGTTCAGAGTCCAGAGGCAAAGATTCACTAAACGATTGAGACCTAATCATAAGACTTCAGGAGATTTCCCACCCCTACCACCTTACTACCACATCACTAATGCCTTATTCCCAACAGTTTCTTTTATCCAGCTATAAAAAAAAAAATTACAAGATATACTAAAAGGTGAAAATGACAGTTTGAAGAGACAGAACAGGCATCAGAACTAGACTCAGATATAACAGGGATGTTGAAAATATCAAATCAACTATGAGTAAGATGCTAAGGACTCTACTGGATAAAGTAGACAACATGCAAAAACAGGTGGATAATGTAAATTCTGACAACAAATAGAAAATCTAGAGATCCAAAACACTACAACTGAAGTGAAGCCTTTCAATGGACTTATCACTAGACTAGACAGAGCTAAGGAAATAATCTCTGAATTTAGGATGTGTTTATATAAACTTCAAAAAGTGAAAAGCAAAGGGGGAAAAAAAGACTAAATAAACACAACAGAATATCTAAGAACTGTGGAACAACTACAAAAGGCATAACCTACATGTAATGAGAACATTAAAAGAAGAGATAAAGGAACAGAAGAAATAATTGAAACCATAATGTCTGAGAATTTCCCCCAAATCAGTGTGAGACACCCAGCCACAGATCCAGGAAGCTCAGAGAATATTAATCAAGATAAATGTGCCCCTTCTAAAAAAATAACAAAAAACAAACAAACAAACAAACAAACAAACAAAAAAAACCTGTATCTAAGCATATCATTTTGAAGTACAGAAAATTAAAGATAAAGAAAAATTCCTGAACAACGCCAGAGGGGAAAGGAGAAATACCTACAGAGGATCAAAGACAAGAATTACATCTGACTTCTCAGAAATCACCCCGCAAAAAGAGAATGAAGTAAGATATTTGGTACCAAGAGGGAAAAACAAAACAAAACAAAAAAAAACAAAGCCCACCAATATAGACTTCTGTATCCTGCAAAATTATCCTTCAAAAGTAAAAGAGAAATACGTTCTTAGACAAACAAAAATTGAGGAAATTTGTTGCCAGTAAACTGCCTTGTAAGAAATGTTAAAAAAGAAAAATGACATAGGTGAGAAACTTGGATCTAAAGAAAGAAAGGAAAAGGAGTGGAGAAAAAAATAAGTACAAATAAAATAAAAGACTTTTCATTTCCTTATTCTTAATTGATCTAACAGGTAAGTTTATTCAAAATAATAATAGTAACATGTCTTCAATTATATATACTTACATATATATGTGTGTGCTATATAATCTCATGTATATGCAAATGAATTAAGCAATGGTACAAGAGACAAAAGGAAAGAATTAAGATTATTTTGTTGTTATAAATTATTCACATTACTTGTGAAACAGTACAGTGTTATTTGAAAGTGGACTTGAGTTAGTTGTAAATATATATTGCAGAGATGATCAGAGTGAATCAAAAACACAACGTAACTATACATTACCTACAAAAAATCCACTTTAAATATAAAGACACATATAGAAAAAAGTAAGGAGTGGAGAAAGATATACCATACTAATACTAATAAAAAGAAAGCAAGAGTAGCTATATTAATTCCAGACAGAGCAGATGTCAGAGTTAGGAAAATTATGAAGGATAAAGGGGAGGCATTATATAATGATAGAGGTCAATTCTCCAAGAAAACCTAACAATCCTTAACAGGTGTGTTTCTAATGATAGAGTATCAAAATATGTGAGGCAAAAATGGACAGAACTGCAAGGAAAAACAGATTAATCCATTATTATAGTTGAAGATTTCAAGACACCGCTATCAGAAAAGGGCAGATCTAGCAGGTAGAAAATCAGTAAGAACACAATTCAGTCCAACAACACCATTAATCAATTGGATACAATGGACGTTTCTAGAATACTTTATCCAACAACAGGAAAATATACATTCTTTTCAAGCTCACATGGAACCTTCATCAAGATAGACCATCATACTCTGAACCATGAAACACACCTTAACAAATTAAAAAAAAAATCATACAATGTCTGCTTTCAGACCGCAATGAAACAAAACTAGATATCAGTAACAGAAAATTCCAAAATATTTTCAGATCAAATAACACATGGATCAACACAGAAATCTCAAAAAATAAAATTAAAAATATATTGTAACTAAATAAAAAATTAAAACCAACTTTAAATTTGTGGGATGCACTAAAAGCAATATTTACAGGGAAATTTATAACATTGAATATATAAAGATATATGTATTAGAAAAGAAAGAAGATCTAAAATCAATACCCAAGCTTCCATTTTAGGAAACTAGAAAAAAGGAAAACAAATTCAATTCACAATAAGCATAAGAAAAGAGTAGTAAAAATTGAAGCACAAGTCAGTGAAATAGAAAAAAAAAAAAATTCATTTTAAAAATCAGCAACACAAAAAAGCCAATTCTTTGAAAATATCAATGAAATTAATAAGCTAACTAGAAACAAAAAGGAGAGAGAGAGGACACAAATGAATAATATCAGAAATTAGAAAGGACATCACTACAGACCCCATGGATCTTAAGAGGATAATCAAGAAATGCTATGAACTGCTCTATGCCATCAATTTAATAACCTAAACAAAATGTAACCAAATCTTTTAAAGTCAAAATCTGCCAAAACTCATACAAGAAGAATTAGACAATCTAAATAGGTTGGACTATATCTACTAAATAAATTGAATCAATAATTAATAAACTTCCCAAACAGAAAGCATCAGGGCCAAATAGGTTTACTGGTGAATTCTATCAAAATTTTAAACACATAATAATATATCAATTTTCTATAATCTCTTTCAGAATTTAGAAGAAGAGGATATACTTCCTAACTCATTCTATGGGGGCGACCCTAATACCAAAACCAAACAGAGACATTAGAAAAAAAGAAAGGTACAGAGCAATATATCTTATAAATATTAATGCAATGGTTTATTTCAGGTATGCATGACCATATCAAAAGCATTTGACAAAATCTGATACCCATGTATGATAAAACTGCTTAGTAATTAGGAATAGAGTACTACTTCCTTAACTTGATAAAGGCCATCTACAAAAAGCCTAAAACTATCATCATACTTGATGAGAAACTCAAAACTTTTCACTAAGATCAAGTACAGGGGAAAGATGTCTCCTATGATCACTTTTTTACAACAGAAATGGGCTGATCTATTAATGGGTGCCACAGAGCTAGAGATGGTTCAATATGGTTTTACTTAAGGCCAGAGATGCTAACCCCCTGCTATTGTAGTTCATAATTACCTACTGGAAGACTAAAGGTGAGCTGTGCCATATCTACATGAGAAGAGGCAGAATTATGCCATCTTTCAGATTTTTTTCTTTATTTAAATTTTTTTTCTATCACCACTTATCCTCCCTATACCTTCTTCTACCTCTACTCCCCGTTCCCCATCCGCATGCCCCCACAATAAGTACCCTGTTGTCTGTGTCCATGAGTTCTTTCTCTCTCTCTCTCTCTTTTTTAAACCACTTTAACCCAACTTTGAATCCTCCAAGGCAAGTGATATTCAGGACTGCCTCACGCTTTCTTCTCCTACATCCCTATCGTCTGTCCCACCTAATCTGAATGTCCTGAAAGTCACACACACCCTCAAGACAAGGGTCTATAATTACAAAATGGCCACTAAGCTCAAACCACTATGCGGAATAATCTGGGTTTATTTTCTGTCGTCAGTCTGACCAGTCACCAGGCAATCGGTACATTTCTCCTGAGCCAAAACAACTGAGTCGGAAACATAGCCAAAGCAACTAACTGCACCTATCATTTAATCTAGTTACTCCAGTCATTCAATCAAACGATCTCAGTTGTGGTGAAATCTAATTCATGGTAAGCCTTTTACACCTTTCTAAGTCATAGGAGCTGGGACTGGGTATTCCCCTCAGTAGTCAAAATTTCAAATCTAATTGTTTGCTTTAAACCACACTGGAATAAGAGACCACTAATAAATGTGTCTTTTTCTTGGTTCAGCACCAACCACATGCCTAACCAGGTAAATTGCTTGGCACTAGTTTTCCCAACTTAAAACAAACAAACAAACAAAAGTTGTGAAAACATTAAGAACAGAGTAATGAAGATAATTGCGATAATAAGAATGAACCTGATTCTCCTTCTGTTTGGAGGAGCAGCAATCCATCAGGCCTTGCCCTTACCCCCGGGGACAGTGGCTAACTTGTACGCTTGGCCACCGCAGCTTCAGGGATCGGACTTCAATTTCTGCTTTAAGAATAGACAAAAATCAGGTCCAATAATAAGTACAAGTGTTATGGGAGAAATCAATGTTTGCTAATGCTTTCAGATCTTGATTGAAAACTGCCTGGGGAAGAACATTTTTTAATAATTATGTTTGCATTCTGTTCACATAAAATCAGTCTTCAGTGTGGTTGAGTTTCGGCTCTCCCTCGATGTTTCTCTTCCATTCTTCCTTGAGAAAAATCTTGTGGAAGCATGTTAGAGTGTTGTTAACTTTTTTTTTTTTTTTATCTTTTGCAAATTAGGTTTTAAGAATCCTTTTTCCTAGAAGATAAAAATGTGTAATTGAACGGTGGCTGACAGTGTCCTGTTAAAACTATATACCTTGTCTCCAGACGAGGTAGTTTTGGGCGCTACAGTTGACATCCCTAAAAACAGGAATAGAACTCATAATGAGAGCACAGATAGATGTGGGCAGGAACTGCTATAATAATAAACTTAGCCAACTGTCCAATTACTAAATTTTTTAAAAGAATCAATTCTTACTAAATGCCAACGGAACTTTCATTTCCAATCATTTGTTTAATTTCATGTGCAAATTATACAGATGCAGTTGTTTCCAAACTCTTGAAACAGATTTGGGGGCCATGTTGTTTGAAGTGACTATAGTTCAGAAACATCTCTTTTCAATTAGCTCTGAAACCTCTTTCAACAGCCTTTCATAAATAGGCCAACATCAATGGCATGCTCGGATTCAGCGCGAAATCTCTAATGGAAATACACAATGGGCCTTGCGCCATGCCTGCGGGGCACACATCTTCCATCTCAGACAGATTCAACGAGAAGTTTTGCCAGATATTCTGGGTCTCTCACTTTTTGGTCTCAGGTTCAGCTCATCGCTAATCAATGCCTGTGCTTTTTAATTACATTGTACAGTCAGTAATGATTTGTCACGCGTTGAACCTGGGCGGTCTTCTGAGCTATCACTGATGTAAACAATGGCAAAGGCAAGGTAACCTTAACTGCCCAGGACTCCACACTGGAAAAGGGAGACATTTCTCCGGTAATAGGCAATGCTTACTTAGGAAGAAAGTAAAGAAAGGCAATGTCCTCTATTTAAGATACACTAAATACTAGAGGCCTGTCATTTCTCTCTCCAGAATCCTGGACTGGAAATTGCTGCCCACAACAGGGCTGATATAACTTTTATATCTCCTGTTGCACTAAATGATCTGGTTGACATTGAACATTCAGTAAATAGTTATTGATTAATAGGAACAAGTTTTATCATTTTTTTTTTTATATTGACATTTCCCTCTGGTACAGATAAATTCCAAAATTGATTTTATGTTGCAATAACTAGGGAATCGAATGCTGCATGGCATTAGAGAATAAAAATCTTATTTTTTTAGTAAATAAATATTTCACATTTTGTGGTGATCACATCACTGATATAGTATGGGCAATAATCAATAAGAACAAATATTTAACCAACTAGAATGGACACCAGTTAGTATGCCATATCAGAACTTATATCAGCCCTGCCCAGAAAACAAGTCATTGATACTAAGCAAAAAACAGAAAATAAGTCCTGGCCGGTTTGGCTCAGCGGTTAGAGTGTCGGCCCTCGGACTGGAAAGTCCCGGGTTTGGTTCCCACTATGGGCACCTACCTTGGTTGGAGTTTGTCCCCGGCCCCGGTTGGGGTTGTGTGGGTGGCAACCAGTTGATGTGTCTCTTCACATCGATGTTTCTTTCTCTCTCTCCCTCCCGGTCTATCTGAAGATAAATGCAAAAAATGTCCTCGGGTTAGGATAAAAATAAAAAAATAAAATAAAAACAGAAAAAAAGAAAAAGAAAAAGAAATCTTTGGGAATACAAGAAAATAAAAAGCTAAATTCTAAAATCTCTCACTACTATCTGTTTTCATTTTCCCCTCTATTTTAAAGTCCTTTCTGTCAAAATGTGCTGTAACAAAGAGGCTAAACTATAGCTGCAAAAGGAACTGAGAAAAGAAAGTTCTGCAGTCATTTAGATTCTGTATCTCAAACAACTTTAATCCCATTACATCTGATTCTAGCAATAAGAGGATTCTCTAGTTATATATTAATATATGGGTAAGAGAAGCAACATGTTGGTATATCTACTCCTAACATAAAATTAATAAGTAAAGGTATGATCTGTTTTACAAAAGAAAAATTAATAGATACTTTTTTCATTTCCAAAATATACATTAGTGTGCTCTTAGAATCCTTTAAATAGCAAGAATCTGTGGTGCCTTTAAAATATGCTGTTTCAGTAAACACTAGAGGCATTCTCATTAAAGTTCAGAAGAAAGACAAAAAAGTCTATTAATGCACCTCATCTCAAAGTTGCAGTCAATGTAAGAGGTATAAAATCCAGAAAGGAGAAATCAACATTTCATTATTTGAATATAATATAATAATATGAGGCTATCATATTATATATATATTTTATCTATATCTATATCTATATCTATATCTATATCTATCTATATATATATATATGAGATCTTACAGGATTTGGCAAAAGTAGGTTTACAGTTGTTCATATGGAAAATAATACAATAATTCAGAATAATAATACCAAAAAAATGAACTCTGTTTTGCATACCTATGCATACTTACAACTGTAAACCTACTTTTGCCGCACCATACATATGAAGTACTAATTTAAACACCTAATAAAAGGTATAAAAATGGCCCATCCGGTGTGGCTCAGTGGTTGAGCATCATCTTATGCACCAAGAGGTAACCAGTTCAATTCCCATTCAGGGCACATGCCCAGGTTGTAGGCCAAATCCCCAGTGGGGAGCATGCAGGAAGCAGCCAATCAATGTTCTCTCTCATCGATGTTTCTCTCTCTCTCTCCATATCCCTTCCTCTCTCTCTAAAATCAATAAAGAAAAAAAAATTTTAATAATAAAAGGTATGAAATGCATTACAGTTCAAATATTAATTGCTTTCATACATAAAAGAAATTACACTTTTTTTTTTTTATCCTCACCCGAGGACATTTTTACATTTTTTGTTCAGGTAAGTGGGAGGGAGAGAGAGGAACAGAGAGAGAGAGAGAGAAACATCGATGTGAAAGGAACACATCGAGTGGCTGCCACCCGCACAACTGACCAGGGCCAGGGACAAACCGCAACCGAGGTACGCGCCCTTAGCGGGAAGGGAACCCGGGTCTCTCAGGACCGCAGGCGGACGCTCTAACCGCTGAGCCAAACAGGCCAGGGCAGAAATTACACTTTCAAAGAAGTAATTTGAAATGTACAATGAATATTGAAAATTCACAACGCTAAACAATATAAAATATCTAGAAGTCAACTTAATAATATATTTTTGCAAGTCCCAAATTTAAAAAGCTGGATCAAAAGTAGGGTTGAAATTAATGGAAAGATGCATTATACCTCAAAAAAAGTGACACACTCTTAAAAATATATGAACTTTTCCTTAATTTAGCCTATGAACTTAATTCTATTTGAAACCACAATGTGTGATTTTTAAAATTATTTTTCTTTATTGACTTTAGAGAGAGAGTAAGGGAGAGGGAGGGAGAGATAGACCACCTCCTCCATGCCCCCCACTGGGGATTTGGCCCAGAACCTGGGCATGTGCCCTGACAGTGAATTGAACTGGTTACCTCTTGGTTCATGGGTCAATGGTCAACCTCTGAGCCACACCGACCTGGCTACAATGTGTTTTTATAATAAAGAAAATAAATCTAAAGTTAATTCAGAAGAAAATCCTGGGGAAAATTATTGAGAATTTTTATGAAAAAGAATAATTAAAGAGGACTTCTACTAAATACTAAATTGCATAGTAAAAGTATAATATTTTTGCCCTGGCCATTTTGGCTCAGTAGTTGGAGCATCAACCCATGGACCAGTGATTCATGGGTTCAATTCCAGTCAAGGGCACGTACCTCGGTTTCAGTTAGACTCCGGCCCTGGTTGGAGTTGTGTAGGAGGCAACTAGTCGATGTGTCCCTCTCACATTGATGCTTCTCTCTCTCTCCCTCTCTCTCTTCCCCTCTTCTACTTTCCCACTGTATCTAAAGATAAATAGAAAAATATCCTCAGATGAAGATTAAAAAAATAAATAGCTCTGGCCGGTTTGGCTCAGCGGTTAGAGCGTCAACCTGCAGACCAGAGAGTCCCAGGGTCAGTTTCTGCTAAAGGCACGTACCTCAGTAGAAGTTTGTCCCTGGCCCCGGTTGGGGTCATGTAGGTTGCGACCAGTCAATGTGTCTCTCTCACATCAATGTTTCTCTCTCTCTTCCTCCCTCTTTCCCTCCTGCTCTATCTGAAGATAAATGCAAAAAATGTTCTCGGGTGAGGATAAAAAATAAATACATACATACATACATAAAAGTATAATATTTCTAATACCTTGGTAGTAACACAATTAAATAACAAAAAAATGAGTATAGAGACTACTAAAAAGCAGGCTATGATACACATATACATTTAGTTATATTTAAGTTTTCAAATCAATAGAGAAGAAAAAGTTTTTCCAATAAATGATATTCACAAAATCAGCTAACCATTTGGAAGAAAGTTTAGAACTTAATCCTAAACCATATACCAAAATAAATTTCAAATTGACTAAAAAATTAAATATAAAAACCAAAATCATAAAAAATTAGGTAAAATAATAAATGAATCAAAAGACACAGTTAATAAATCCAAACAACATCAATACATTTTAAATGTATATTGTTAAGTGAAAACCAGTCCTAAAGACTATATAATGTATGATTCCACTTATATGACATTCTAAAAAATGTAAAACTATAGATATGGCAAACAGATAAGTGGTTGCCAGGTGGTTGGAGATGAGAGGGGGTTAAAAAGGTAAAGCACAGGAAATGTTTAGGACTATGAAATTATTCCATATGCTACTGTTGTCATGAATAAAAGACACTGTGCATTTGTCAAAACCTACATATCACCTTGCTGTACCAAACTAAGTATTAAGTATGAGGGTGGGGCATCCCAGAATGAAAGGTAGATGTGACAACACAATCTACTGTATTACATCAGTGTAGAGTTGGGGAATAAAGGTACTGACCTGAGTAACTTTGCAAATGACTGCAAACACAAAGCTAAAGAAAAATGGAACTATATGTAAGCATTGCATTCTAGTTGGACAGTTGTTTCCTACAGGTTATGGGTTAGAAACTCTGAAACTGCTATATACACACACACACATACACACACACACACACACACACACACACACACACACACACACTGGGATTCAACAAATAAGTAAATGGGTAGTGGATGGCGGGATCCAGGTTTCTCACTACAGGAGTGTGAATGTACAGATAAACACGAGCTAGGCTAGAGTGAACCATGTGTTCCTGGATTAGAATTGGAAGCATCAGTATGACCTCATATTTAGCTTCATAAAACTGATGACTATATCTAAAAATAAACACGAAAACAAAAATTATCATTATATAATTATAATTTAATGATTATATATATTTTTAAATTATAGATATGTGTATATACACAGGTTAGTATACACATGTGTATTTGTTTTGCTCTGTCAGCTGAGAGTCTAGAAACAATGACTGCCCAATAGCAATGAGCACACCCAGTACTCAAATCTTGGTTTCTAATACCACTGTACAATAAAAGAAACCAGCATTCCTTAGAGACATGGTTGATTTTATGACTGGAGAAAGGAATATACAAAATGAGCCTAAAGCATTTTACAGTGTCAGAATGTAAAATCAAGGAAGTGCTCAACAAACAAAATGAGTGTGAAAAGTCAAAGGAAAACAAGTCAATTGAAATGACCAAAATTGGAAAAATCTGAGCAACAAATCTGTAACACTGTATTGGATTATAACCCAAGGCATAATGTGTGTGTGTGTGTGCGCGTGTGTGTGTGTGCGTGTGTGTGCGCATGTGTTTTATATCCATGAATCCATACAGATATGAATAAATCATTGAATAAATAACTAATCTCCTGTAGAGAAAAAAATACAAATAATGTATGTAGATACTTCCTCCCTCAAGGAGGTAGAGCATAGTTCTCAAGAACTTAAGTATGAGGTGTATATAGTGACTTTCTTCCAAAGATTACACAATGGAAATGAAAGGTGGGGAATAACTTTAAAGTAAAGAAATCTGATAAATATTACTTTAGCAGGTGATCAAAGTCAACACAAAAAGTAATATCTCACTGATAGCATGTATCCTTGATATATGATGAAATAGAATTTTATCCCTGTGTTCTTTTCCCCCCAAACTCATAACTTCAGTCTAGTCATGACACCAAAATTAGACAAACTTAAATTGAGGAATATTCTACAAAATATCTGACCAGTACTCCTAAAAACTCTCAAGGTTATCAAAAACAGAGTATGAAAAACTGTTACATTCAGAGGAGCCTAGAGACATGATGGCCAAATGTAATGTGGTATTCTGGACAGAACCCTGGAGGAGAAAAAGGACATTAGGTAAAGACTTAAAAAAAATTGAATGAAATATGGCCTTTAGTTAGTAATAGTGTATCACTATTGTCTCATCAGCTATAACAAATGTCCCCTAGATAAGTAAGCAATTAAACTGAGTTCAGAATATATGAGAAATTCCTGTACTATATTTGCAAATTTTATGTAAAACTATTCTAAAAGTTTGTGGGTTTTTTTTAAGGGATGAATATTTATCTGATCTCTAAGTGAAGTACTTTCTAAGCATAATGTCAGATTAATAAATTTGACCACATGAAAATTAGTAACTCATAATACAATAAAAAGGCAAATTAACTGGGAGGAAATTATTTCCAACATATCCTTTAGGAAAAAAAATGTTAATATCTTTTAAAAATGCTTTTAAATCAATAAAATCATTTCTTAAAAGCAACTTTATGAACTAGTAGTTCTCAAAAGAAATACAGCCCTGGCCAGGTAGCTCAGTTGGTTAGAGCATTGTCCTGATAACACCAAGGTTTAGGGTTACTGAAACCTCTGTCAGGGCACATACAGGAATCAACCAATAAATGCATGGATAAGTGGTACAGCAAATCCATGTTCTCTCTTTCTCTTTCTCAAATCAATCAATCAGTCAACCAATCAATCAATACAAAGAAATGCAGGTTGCTCAGTTGGTTGTAGCATCATCCTGTGCACCAAAAGTTGTGGGTTTGATTCCTAGTCCAGGCACACACCTAGGTTGCAGGTTCAATCCCGGTCAGGATATATATGGGAGGCAACCAATCGATGTATCTCTCTCTCTCTCCCTTCCTCTCTCTCTAATAATAATAAAAACATATCCTCGCATGAGGATTAAAAAAGTAAGAGGGGTGAGAGCAGGAAGGAGGGGGTCAATGGAGAAAAAAGGGGTGAACATCTGTAATACTTTAACAATAAATATAAAAAAAATAAGAAAGAAATGTAAAATCCAGTAAGTATACAAAAATGTTCAAACTTACTAAATGAAGATATGTAAATAAAATTAAAGTGAACTAGTTAAACGGTGATTTTAGAAATAACAATGTCCCATACAGTGCAAAGGGAAATAGGTACAGTTCTAGGTGAGCATAAAATTTAATGTTTCTAGAAACAAAATTTAACCACATGTATATAGAGGCTTTGACATAGAAAAATCTACTTATAGAAATTCATCATAAGGAGGTAATAGAGGATATAAAAAAAAATAGTCATCGTTGAAGATCTCCAATAATAGGGATTTAATAAAAACAATTATTATATAATTAATTTTTTCTTTATTGATTTTAGAGAGAGAGGATGGGAGAGGGAGAGAGAGATAGAAACAATGATGAGAGAGAACATCGATTTGCTGCCTCCTGCACGCCCTTCACTGGGGAGCAGTCCCACAACCTGGGCATGTGCCCCGACCAGGAATCCAACCAGCTACCTCCTGGTGCATGGGTTGACGCTCAACCACTGAGCCACACTAGCCAGGCCAAAAACAATTATTATAATATATGAAATGTGAAACTGTGCAATTGATAAATATCAGTTATAGGTAATTTTTTAAAACAAATATGGAACCATTTATAATGTGTAAGAATTAAAAGCAGTTAACTTATTTTTTAAAATATGCACATGTTGGCAAAAGCAAACAATAAACTACACTCCACAGTAGTTTCTTATGGGAGGTAGAATTCAGCATGAGGAGGTTAGGAAGACTATCATTTTCGTAATGTAAAAATTATATTGTTTGTGTCTTTAAAGCATCCATGAGTTACTTTATCATTTTAAAATTAATAAGATGCTATATTTACAAGTCTAGTTCCAAAAAAAAAGTAGTCTGAGAAATCCCAGTTTATATTTTATGTATATAGGTATAGAAAAAAATAGCTAGAAAACTATAAACCCAAAATGATTAACAATATTTATTGCTAATCATAAGATTACTGAAAAGTTGGGTTTTTTCTTTTTTTGGTGCTTTCTGAAATATCTAATTTTTAAGGAAATAAACATATTATATAAAATGTTTTTGTTTAACAAAAATATAAAATATTTTTAAAATTCTAAAACAATTCATAAATATACATTTATTTTAATGAGATCGAGAGTACTAGAATTATCCTTAGAAAAGTAAATCTCATTCTATTTTACTGCATGTATTCACTTATTCAAGTATTTATTGATCAACCTCTAAATAAAAGACAATTTTAGAACACAGATCAAGACATTTGAGATTAAAGAGAAATGAATAATTAAAGTTTAAAAATCTAAGAAAAGCCCAGATTAGAGAAACTTTCTTTTATAAATTATAGAATATAATCTTTCGGCTTTTAAAAGACTTTACATTCTTGAAATTAAACTTGGACTTATCTGTATACTTGTAACATAACTGGTCAGCACAAATTACTATTAATAGTAACAGAACTAAGGTTTCTGAATTGTTTTGTTGATCATGGAACAAAATAGGCAAGGCAGAGTGAACTGAATGACTGACTGAATCTAATGTCATAAATGTAAAACCTTTAGAGAACACTGAACTCAGTGGCCGGATATCAAAATCACCTGTTCAGCTTTAAAAAAAAAAAAAAAAGCACAGTCCTATGCCAGTCTTGAGAAGTCTCAGGGGTGAAGCCCAGCACCAGCATTTTTTTAAAAGCTCCATAGATTAGTCTGATATCCACCCCACACTGAATTCTGGCTCTAAATAATAGATTTAATGTGCTTGAGCCTGAACCATTCACTGAGAGAACTACAGAAATGCCAGTTTGTTAATGGTTATTCACCTAGCTGCCAATTTCTTACTTTTAATCATTAAGTAGATATCATTTTTTTTTCAGAGTTGCTTACTTTACACAACACACTGAATTGGCTCTTTATCCAAAATTCACCATCTTCCGAAGAACGTGTATGATGTAAAAATGTTGCTTTCTTTAAAAAAGAAATCAGATATATTTAATCATCTCAATAGAGTATACCTGGCTTAGAATGACTATATTTAGAACACCTACTAAATTTCTAAGGCAATTAAAGGTGATATTTGGGCAAGATGTCCACCAGGTACAAACAGCAAGGGTAAGGGGGCTGAATTAATGATACAGGAGCCTCTGGAAGTTACATCCCTATAATGTCTTAATATAATAGAATTAGATTTTTGAAGTGGAACCAATTTATAATCTAAAGGAATTTCTGAGGCTAGTGACCTCTCCCAAATTAAAGCATCCAGCAAAATATAGCAGTCCTTATCTAAGTTGAATAGCCCCTAAAGAGTGCCCAATGTGATTTTTTTCAAAGAAAAATGCAGTTGCGTTATAAAACAGGCAGTAGTGGAAGAGATTTGGAATTAAGTGCTTTAAATAAGTTTAACATGAGAACATTTTCCTATTGAATGTCACCTATACTTTTAATGGGATAAAAAATTAGGTCCTACCGGTCATTGGAGATCAAAACATAGGACTGTGTCTAATCAGCATACCAGCGCTGCCTGAAATTACATCTCTGATGGTAGCTCACAAGAGCACAGGGTAGTTTCCTCCCAAAGAACATTCGAAAATATGTGTTGCTTTCCCCCCAGTCATTGTTGCATTTTATTTGGCTTCTTGATCTTTGCATATTTCAAAGAATGTTACAAATAAACTGATTTTTGACACACAATTTGGTCTCCTTATCATCAAATTCTCCTGTCAGGGCCTTTGAGCCATTGTTTCAGTAGCTCTAGACTTTGGTCCTCTCTCTAGAATGAATTAATTATATTAATTTGGGCACACCTGGATATCAGTTTCCTTATCTACAAAATGAGAGGCAAACTGAATGATTTCTAACGTGCCTTCCACTTTTGTCTCTTCAGTCTCAAAATGAGTGAGTTCTCAGTCTATTTAAGTGGCAGAAATCAGTTTTTATATAACCTCATAAAATCGCTGAACTGGGGCACATATTTTCATAGACTGTAGGAGTGAGGAATGTTACAGCCTTAGCAAAGTATATTAGACAACGATTGCTTTTCTAATGCTGCCTAACAAACCAACCCAAAAAGCAGGGGCTCAAACAGTGACTTACTCTCTCACTCATATGCAGTTTCTGTGACAGTGCCGCTTCACCCTGTAGAAGGTGTGTGGCTGGGACAAATCTGCTCTGTATGTCTCATTCTGAAGTGCAAGTTGGAAGGGTAGCAGATACCTAGAGCAATTTTTTGAAGGCTTGGAGTTCCCAAAAAGGGCAGGTGAAAAGACCAATGCCTGCTAAGACAATCTGTTCAAAACGAGCAGACTGCCACTTCCGTCTACTCCCATTAGTCAAAGCCGATTCATGGCCAAGGCTAACTTCAATATGGCAATAAAGCAGACTTCTTCCAATGAGGTTAAGAGCGAGGAAGAGAGCAAGTACTTAATGAAAAAAATTCTAATCTGCCACAATGACAGTCCAAAGAGGAAGGAACTCGTGGATGCAATTTTCTAGGTGACTTAATTCAGGGGATAATTATCACTCACTCAACAAATACTTTGGAGGAACTTCTGTGTGCCTGGCAGTATTCTAAGAGTAAAACGTCTCTCTGGTAGATTAGATTTGGAGGGTAAAGAAAGAAAATAATAAATGAAGAAGATAACTCCTAGGATTTAGGCTTGGATGGTGATGGTACCACCTGCCAAAATGAAGACTCTGGGAGAAGCAGGTGTGAGATAGGGAATCACAGCATCTGTTTTGGACTTTGACACGTGTACCAGTCTTCACACTTGATGAAGTGCCGTCCCACCCATCATATCTTATTCATTTTCACCTTAATAAGGTAAGATGGATAATAAGGTGTTTTGTTTTATTTTGCTGCTTTAATAAGAACAAATTTAGCAGCTTAAAGCAACACAAATGTATCATCTCACAATTCACTCGGGTCAGGACTCCAGGTATAAGTTAGCTGGGTCCTCTAAAAGGAAGCTGTCAGGCAGCTGCATATCCCCATCTGAGGTTTTCAGTCCTCTTCCAAGCCCACTGATTGTTGGCAAAATCTATTTCCTTCCAAGTGGAGAATTGAGATCATTATTTCCTTGTCACCCATTAGTCAGGATCACTCTCAGCTTTCAGAAGCCACTTGCCCCCATTGAGAGACCACAATGTAGCCGTTAGCTGTATTTCTCCAAGCCTGCAGAACCCTCTCTCACTTATTTTCTCACCGGCTAAGAAAATTCTCAGTGTGTAAAGGATTCCTGGTTAAATTAGGTTCACCCAGATAATCACTGTATTTTCAGGTCAACTGACTTAGGACTTTTATTCCAGCTGCAAAATCCCATCCCAGCTGTACCTAGATACACATTTGGTTGACTCGGCAGCAGATAGGAATCTTGGAAAGACCATCTTTAGAATTCTGTCTACTGCATAAGCCCACTTTGCAGGTGACACAACTGGACCTGGGTTAAGTTGACCACCATCCAAAAGCCCGTCTAGTGACAAGGCATCTACATGACTTTGGTCCTGGGATTCAGTCCAGGGCTCCTTGTACCATGTCAGGCTTCCTCTCTCCTCCAGGAATAATTCCTGCCACATAATGACCACTTCCATCCTATGAAGTATAAACAATACCACACCCTACAAAATTATAATTAATCACCTTATTGTTTCCATCTGTGCCTGTTATATCTCACACAGCACTTCCTGCAGGAATTAACCAAAGCAGAGAGTCCTGCTCCCGGCTGGGGCGGGGAACCTATTTTCTGCCAAAGGCCTATTGGATATTTATAACGTCATTTGAGGGCCATACAAAATTATCCACTTAAAAATTAGCCTGCTATATTTGGTCAGGCTGATTTGGTGAGGTGTGTGATGTTAGCTGGTATTGATTTCAAGGGCCTTCCGTGGCCCATGGGCTGGATGTTCCCCACCCCTGAGAGAATCATCACTATTTATATCTGACATCTGCATTTACTAAGGAAAGTCTGCATGGCCTAAAAAAGACCAGCATGCTATGAGACCAGCATGTTAAAATGGTGCTGGTGTTAATAACATTATCTTAAAATAAAAATTTTGTTATCGAATACTCCTGAGAAACACTGAATTAAACAAAATCAATCTAGTAATGCAAGACCATTTAAGGCCTCAAATATGATAATATGTGTTATGGAGTGTGGTAATATGATTTCTAATATATGTACTATACACACACACACACACACACACACGTGTACACACACACATATATATGGTCATTCAGCAGATCATTGAAATATATTTCTCAGATATATTTGGTTTTCATCCATAGTTTTTTGATTCACAGCTCCCACACCCCTTAGAATTTCCTAAGTGATGAGAGCAACAATGTTGTCCCTTGTTACGTTAATGATGACTTTGGGACACCACCCAAGAGTGCTGGTTGCTATAGAACACAACCATGTGGTTAGAGGACTGGAAATTTTAGTCCCACCCACTGATTTGTGGATGCAGGAGAAGGGCTTGAGGTTGAATCAATCTCCAATGGCCAATAACTTAGTCAATCATGACTACATACTAAAGTCTCCATCAAAACCCAAAAGAACAGCTCATTGGTACTTTATTTCCAAGAGCTTCCATGTGCCACCTTGCCAGCCCCCAGATCCACAAGGACCTCACCCTATGTGTCTCTCCATCTGGTTGTTTGTATCCTTTAACATCCTTTGCAAAAAATCAGTAATCTAGTGAGTAAATTGGTTTTCCTGAGTTCTGTGGGCTGTTCTAGCAAACTAACTGAACACAAAAAGGGGGTTATGGAAACCTCTGATTTATAGCAAGTAATTCAGAAGCACAGGCAACAACCTGGGCTTATGACTGACATCTGAAGAAGAAGGTGATCCTGATGGATTGAGCCTCTGGAGTCTGATTCTATCTCTGTGTAGACAGTGTCAGAATTGAGTTAAAACCACACAAACACATTGAAATTGAGTCTCAGGACCCTTTATAGAGCTACAGAGGGAGATACAATGTACTAAACTTGATCGAGAGCCCCTTTTCTATCAAGCATCTCAAGGTGCCAGCACTCCACAAAACACTAGCTGAAACATGTCTACTTCCAAGCATCAGTCAAGAGGTGCCCCTTACATCTCTGGCTTTAGTTGTCATGGTTATAGGTAGGTTGGGTAAGTCCATTCTACCCTGAGGAACTCTTTGTATACTCAGAATGACCAGTAACAAGTTGATATAAGCAGTCTGATGATATCTAGCAATAGATGTGCCTTAAATAACTAAAGAGATAATTAAAACTCACACTTTTTTTTTATGCTCACAGAATATGTTCTAGAAATGGACCTAGACAGAACACAAGGTCTAAAATGTGTCCTTTGTATGCATATATTGGAAGAAAAAACCTCTAGCACAGACATAAATTTTCACATCAGGAGACCTTAGAGGGATATCAAAGTGAATATTAAATTCATCCAGGATAACTAACCTAAAAGACGTAAAAATCAAATCTGACATCAACTCCCAACACTTGGTGATAAATCTATGGTTGGACATAGAAAGATGACATGCCTAACTAACACTAGGTGTGTCGTTTCTGAAGCACTTAAAGGAAACCTGGGAATGTATTGCAGGTGACTCCAAATGTACACCAAATGCCAGACAGCTATTTTCATTCAGATGTTCAAATTAAGAACCATAACCATAATATTATTTTTTCCTCGATGCAAACAAATGAAGCAAGCAACAACAATAAATAAGACAACTTATTCTTTCAATGATTGATATTTCTTCAAGTACCTGCATATTTCTCCAGTGCTCTTTTAACTTCTCTTTCTTGTCATGGGAAAATATTGTACATGGCCTTCTGCTAAGATCTGCAGAGAAGAAACTCAACAGTCTTATGTAAGACTTGCTGGTGCTCATAGCAAGAGCTCAACTAACAAATCACTGGAAAATTGTCACCAAATGGCCAACTCACTGGGCTACCAATAGACAGAGCAGCATGTTTTATTGTTTACATGCCTATCACAGGAGCTTCAATGAGACCAACACTGAGACTGTAAGTCTTCTCATTACTAACATCTAACAATTAGGAACTTAGTAGTGAGGGAAGTGGGGAGATACTAGGTTTTCCTTTAGGTAAGAACACATTTCCTTGTGCTCTTCCTACACACTCTCCTCCAATCTTCAGTGCTGGCTCAAAGGGGCCATCATCTTCCTGGAAACCAAGTTATCTCTCTGTTCAAGGGAGAGTTTACGGACCAACAAATTAAACACTTCTTGTGTTCTTGGCATTCTTTTCACCAAACACACTGTAATTAATCTAGAGATAGTTACTTTAAAAATATCAGCTCTAGAAGTGAGCACAGAAAAATGGCCCTCCTATATTTTCAAAGAGAGTAATCAAAGAAGTAGTATATTCACGTTCAGGAAGGTAACCATATTCTCTAATCGGTTCCTAATAGTAGAGTCGGCCCAATCAGAAGTTCTATATTCTTTAAACAAACAAACAAACAAAAAATAACTTTGTCATTTAAAATAAAATTTTATATTCTTTGGTTTGTATGATTAATTATCTATTCAGTAAACACTTTTATCACATGCTTAACATGTGCAAACACTGTCCTAGAAGCTGGAAATACAGTGATAAAGACAACATGCTCACATGGAAAAGTTCAGCTTGGTGGAGGAACAGACAAACATTTATAATACAGATTGATTAGAGTTATAATAGTAACTCAAAGTGACAGGGGATCATAGAGGACAGAGAGCCGAACCAAGGAAGGCATGGTCCAAGAAAACAAAGGAGGAGATAGTTAGGCTGGGTTTGGAAGCATAACTGAGAACAGCTATTTATTTCTTTATTTATAGTTAGTCAGTTACTACCAATCATGCTCCAGAAAGGATTTAAGGAAACTTTCAAAGGTACATACAATATCCAAAGTAACATGTGCAAAGTAAGTTTTAATTTTTTTCAAGAGTTGGGAGGGAGAGTAAAGAGAAAAGAATGGAAGAAACAGGTGGATCTAGGAGTGACATGAAATGCATGCTATTAAATGTCGATGTGTCTTTACAAGGAGGGCCACCAGTTTGGTTCCAAGCCTTGCAGCAACCAAGTCAAAAAGGAGAAGTTATGAAATAATCATCAATCAGAGAAGAAATAAAAATAAAAGTCAACATTTCTCAGGTTAAACATGTACAAAACAAGAAAGTACAGAGGTAAATGAATAATCCAGATGTCCTAAGTGTAGATAGAGTGGACAATGAGAGTGGGTAAAGCTGCAGGGGTAAAGGGATGCATGATCACAAAGATGGTTTTATACCACATTAAATGGAACTATCAGAGCATTTTAAGAGATTTTTCGTTTTTGGAGGCTGGGCAGTTATCCAGGTAAGAGTTGAGAGGACTTTAAGGTTATGGCAGTGGACCTGTATAAAAGGGGATGAATTCAAATGATACTCAGGAGGTAAAATATATATGGAAAGGAGGGGTATCATACAGGTGTATTATACTTCTAGCCCTTTGGATTCCGTCATCTCCATCTGTGTGATAGAAATTAGATCTAGTCTAACCCTCTACTTATCATAAAAATAGATAAAAATAAAGTCTAATGTGAACAAATGTATCTATTATTTTCCTTCAATAGGAAAAGAAGGGAGAGAAAAATATTAGCACAAATTGCATTGCTTGGGGTAAAACACTGTGCTTTGGGGAGGGATTCATAGCTGTGAGCAGCTGGGAAGGCAAGATGAACACCCTTATCATAGATATGGATGAAGAGATGGGGGAGGTGATGTAAAAAAAAAAAATTCATGGAATGAATCCAAAGACATATTTTACATAGTTCAAAATTTTGCCTAAGAGTTGGCCAAAGGACATGACAGTATCATGCAATACATTCAACAATTCAGTAGCATGCACATTGGGCAAAACAGTTTCACTGAGATGATTTGCTTTGAAAATTATATTCCTAGTTACTGGTTGTTTTTACTCTTAATTTTGGTTCATTGTGCAGCCATTTGTTTCTACTACTTTTCAAATTTTTCCTAGGGCTATTTCTGTTTTTAAATTTTAAATTAGTTTTTAATGAATGATTACTTTTATAACCTTAAACTCAAAGAACAGAGAAGTTAAGTTAGAGGCAACTATGATATAACAACAATGACTGCTATTTATTCAGTACCTATTAGGTGTCTGAGATTCTTCTAAGAGTTTTACATTGTGAATTAATTTAACGTTCACAAAAACTCTATGAAGCAATCACTATTAATAGCACCATTTTACAGATGAGGAAACTAACACATAGAAAAGTGAGATACTTACCCTAAGGCCAACCCTTTCAATTTTCACCAAAATTATATCTTTACTGGAGGAATTTCACTAGAAAAGTCAGTGTACTGGTTCTTAATAAGTATATGTTGAATGAATGAATGTCACTGATATTTGACATTCCCAAGTGATATCTTTACCCTTATCAATAATAAATTTATCATATTAGTTTCATTTGCTTTCATATTCTTTCCTGACAAGAACCCTAACAGGTAAGTGCACAGAGAAAATTGAGCCGCCATAGAAGAAAAGACAGAAAAGAAACAACAAGTCTTCTAATTCCTATTCTGTGTTCTTTCTAATATATAAATAATTTGTCCCAAAGATATAAATGCTTACTTCTGGTGTCTTTATAATTTATTTTAATACTTTAATAGCTACAAGTGTCCCCTATCAACATGAATGGTAATCATACCCTGTTAAATGATATAGAATGCCCATCCAAATTTTTGAACTTACAAAAATAATATTAACTTCCTTTATTGTACATAAAACCTCCAAAGGAAAACAAAAATACTCCATAAAAAGTAATCATGAAAATATACAAATATAAGAAATTTGAAGACAAAGCACTAGAGAAGAACTTAATGATACTACTTCAATTCTAAAATATTTATATTGATATTGTAAGTGATACTCTAGCTGCCGTATATGCCTGGGAACAGAAATCAGTGTAACCACTATTGAGGGAAACTTGATAATAAGTATCAAAATCACAGTAGGCATACCCATGGATCCAGCAATTTGGGATTTGTTCCTAAAGATACACTCTCATATGGGTGTAAAAATATTTAGATACAGATATTCATAGCAGCACTGCTTTGAACAGAAAATGCTGGAAATAAGCTGATAGTAGAGGCTAGGCTAAATTAATTATAATGCATCCAAAAACTGAGCACTATACAGGCAGAAAGAAAAGCAATCATTCAATTCTCCGTGTGCTTATAAGACCTGCTTCCAAGATGTGCTAAGTGAAAAAGCAAGTCAGGACGTGTAGTGGGTGCTACCAGTCTCGTTAAGAAAGAGAAGGAAGAAGAGAAGATGAAGAAATAGAACAAAAGGAAGAGGAAAGGCAGGAGAAGGAGACATGTGAAATGGGTGTATGTGAATAAAGTACTCTGAAGAAAACATGGGAAAGCAGAACAGGGTTTGCCTTTGAAGAAGGACATTGAATGACTACGAGGCAGGCAGTGGAGAAACTGACACATAAAGACTTGTGTTGGTTTGGGTCGTCCAGAAAGAAGCTGCCAAAATGAGCACCACAGAGCAATAAGTGCCTACATCAGGAGGAAATAGCCTGGCTCCAAAACCCTCTTCACGTTCAGTGCAGCCACAGTGTGGCCTTGGCAGGAACATGGGGCACATCCTGGAACTCGGCTGCTGCAGGCAGCCAGCTAACTCCAGTCCTCTCGGTGGCTCTTAGATGGAGCTCTGAGCGTCACGCCCCCGCAACAAACGAAACACCTTTCACCTGTTGGGATTTTCACTTCCCAGGTACATGAAAATAATTGTACATTGAATAATTTTATAGGGTTACTGATTAATAATGCTTAATGATATGATGACTTGTACAAGCAATATTAAGTGGAAGAAATATTTTATTTATTTATTTATTTTTTTCTTTGTTGATTTTAGAGAGAGAGGAAGGGAAATGGAGAGAGCTATGGAAACATCGATGAGAGAGAACATCAATTGGCTGCCTCCTGCATGCCCCCCACTGGGGATCGGGCCCACAACCTGGGCATGTGCCCTGACCAGGAATTGAACTGGCGACCTCTTGGTGCATGGGTTGATGCTCAACCACTGAGCCACACCGGCTAGGCAGAAGAAAGATTTAAAAAAAAAAATAATGTATATAGTGTAATCCTAGTCTTTTCAAAAGATACATGTTATGTATCAATATAGAATCCCAAAAATATTGGGAGTACATGCAACCATATTAACAATGATTATAACTAAATATTGAGAATACAAGTTATTTTTATCTTTTGCTTTGTGCTTTCCATTATATACTGTTTCATTTTACAGTGAAGATGTAAAACATTTTGTTTTGTTTTCAAAGAAACTCCATCAAATAGCATAAAAACCATCTGGCTAATTTAAACGTTTTTTTTTTTTTCCCAGTGACTCGGGGACCTCCAGAAGTATGCACCACTTATATCCTAAGGACAGGCTCTGTGTTTACTCCCTAGATAGTTCACAATGAATTAGACATGCAAGTCAATTAAGCAAGCATCCAGAGCTACAGATCCTACTCAAATTGTTCTGTGTCTCCAGGAGGCTCTCTCATAGCTGCTGGACTCCATCATCTGAGATGAACATGGATGTGTTTCTAAAGGAACAGCAGGGAAGTGCAGGAATGCAAAACAAGCTCACAGACCTGCCTTGCCAGCCCTACACCCACAACACTCTCCTCGATGTCTGCAGATAAAGTGCATGTGTAATAACAGCTCAAAAAAAATGTATACTCTATCACAAACATTGTTTGCATGCATGTCTTATCCTGCTGGTTAGTGTGTTCGTTCTTTTAAGGCTGCAGAACCAGCTTTATCTGTTTGTTCAAGCTGCGCAGTGCTGAGCATGGTACCTGATAGTAAGATCAATGTTGACACCCAGCGAGCACTTAAATGACCAGGCACTGCACTGTACTAGGAGCCTACACATAATATCTCATTTAATCTCCACAACAACCCAGGGAATATGAATAATTACTCCACTTATAGATAAGGTACGGAAGGCCCAGGGAGGTTAAGCAACTTGCCCAAGGTCACAAAGCTGGGAAATGGTGAAGGATTCCAAGCCCATATTCTAAACTATGTTCATCAGCATTTAGTCAATGTTTGCAGCTCAGTACCCAACTATATAGCTCATGAGTTGGCAGGCTATGGACCATGGGCCAAATATGGTCTGCTGCCTATTTCTGTATGGCCTGCAAGCTAAGAATGGCCTTTACAGTTTTAGATGGCCAGGGGGAAGGAAAAATAATATTTTGTGACACATGAGAAGTATATGAAATTCAAATTTCAGTGTGTTCTAGCTAAGTCCAGCCTTCCTCACTGACTTAGTGTCTGTGACGGTTTTTATACTCTAGCAGCAGAGGAGCTGAAGCAGAGACAGTATGGTCTGCAAAGCCTAAAATATTTACTGTCTGGCCCTTCACAGAAAAAAGCCTGCAGACTGTTTTACAGAGAAATGATTTATCCCAGCATCTCCTCATGATCATCCAGAATGTGATCATTTTTATAAACCAGAATGTAGGGCTCAGACCTACTAAGTCAGACTCCCCAAATGAGATGGCCAAGAATCTGTTTTTTAAAGTTCTCCTAGGTGATCTCAATGACCAGCCAGGAAGTACTTTGGCCTTGGGCAGTTACTCCTCAAGATTCTTACTCCTGCGGAGTAAAACAGCAGGGTGGGGCAGCAAAGACCCCTCCATGCCTCAGAACAGTCACGCTCCAGTCCCTGACATGACAGAACCCGGGCGAGATGAAGCCACTGGGTAATCAACAGGATTAAGAGACAGGCTCACTCTCTCTGCTTGCTCCTGGTTCATTCGAAACAACATTTTCGAAGGGGGAGGAGATGGCTGTTGAAGGAGGATCTACTATCAAGTTCAAAGGTAACATTTGCAACCTACTTGTTTCTTTTTGCAAATGAGCTGCTTCCCTGCATGGTAGACCAGGGATGCTACTAAACATCATGCGAAGCACAGGACAGCTCCCACATTGAGAACAGCCCCCACAAGGAGTTATCTAGCCCAAAATGTCACCTGTGCCCTGTGCTGAGATTGCAAAACCCCACGTTACAGGTATAGATTTCAATAGAATGCGGTCTAGCACTTTTAAGTACAATGGTACACATTAGTCATTATTGTTATTATATCCAACTTTATCGGGCATTTTGATTTGATTGTCCAACAGCACTGCAAACTCAGCATGCACCATACTAATTCATTACTCTCCCCCTTCACACACACAGTGTGCCTCCTGCTGGGCACCCTTCTCAGAGCCTGGCACACCCATCCACCCACAGGGAAATCATCCCCCATTCTTTCTTCTCCCTCAGCCGGATTCTAATTGGTCACAAAGTCCTGTGCATTTTGCCATCTCTACCATTGGTTTCAAATCCACCCCTTTTTTGTCCTTTCCCAAAACCACTGCCTTGGCTCAGACATTGGTTGCTTTCACCTGGATACAGGTACCTTCCCTCCAGTCCATTCTTCACACAGCAGCCAGAATAATCTTTAAAGCAAAGATTCCCGAAGAGCCCCACCCCTAACATTTGCAGTCTCTAGCAAGAAGAAGTGGAGGTACCTAGGCCACTGCTATCTAATTCTGTTCTCACCCCAGCAAACCCCACACCAGGAACTCTACATACACATGTACACACACACACACACACAGCCCTAAATAGCACTGGGATCACCCCTCAGTCCTGAGCATGTGTACACAAGGGGGTAAGTCATCTCTGAAGTGGGCTAGACCCCACCCTTTCAGTCAATATATGAATATATTATATTGCCTTTTATGAAGGAGCAAAAATTCTGGACAAGTAGAAATACATAGATTTGAAAAATACCAGGACACCAATATTCTCGTGATGTATTGGCCCAGTTTGCTGGGTGTTTTGGACAAATCATTTTAAGTCAGTGAACCTTGCAGGAATGAAGAAGAAGTAAGAAGCCTGTTTATTTCCTGCAGAAAGAAGTCTAGCTCTCCTTTCCATGGCCGGTTGGCTCGGCCATGCACAGTGGATGTGGACAGCTGTGTGGCAGGGCAAGCAGAAGGGAGGACGACACAATGTAGCAAGACATCAAGAACACAGTCCTCTTTCTCCCAACAAAGCAATAGCGCCATCAGGTAACTATAAGAAGCCTTCAGATCGGACAAGGGCCAACCAAACCACGGACCTGGAGAAAATGCCATCGCAAACCTGGGAGCCTGGGCCCCATGTCACCATCTTGCTGCATCAGCAGGGGAATGTTGGATCACAGACCACCAAGAACGGAGCGGAAAAGCCACGTTCAACCTTCCCTCATGGGAGGTGGGAGAGGGCCAGAAAGTGGCCAAGCAGCCGAAAATGATAAACTGTGCTCACTTTGCAGTTCTGCTTCGGGCCTTTCAGACAGAAGCCATCTGGGTGCCTCTGAGGAAAGGGCTGGTACAGGGGCAGCAGGTTAGGAGAGGGGAACCCAGCCTCCTGGGTAACACAGTGTGACTCCTGCCCTGTGTCTGGAGACTACTAAGGGTACTTCCTCCATTTACTTCCCTCCCATTGTCCATCAGCTCTACAAGGAGTACTCCAACTTGTGTTGTCAACAGAAATGATGATTCAGTTACCTTATTAGTTCCCACCTTCTCTTCTCCAATCTCCACAGCCATGGGAAATACAGGAGAGCATTGTGGCAGGCTCTGTGCCCTTGCATATATGCATGCGTTGGCCTTGTGAACGCCATCTGTGGCTTCCTAAAAACAGACACCTTGTCTGGACACAGAGATGAAGCCTACACGCAGCTTCAGAAACACTGACCAAACAAAACTCATCAAACTGACCCATCTTGGAAAACTGCTCTGGGGTATCACCCCACACACCCTCCTTCCTCACTCCTAGATTTGTTCCTTCTTCTGCATTAGCCCCACAAATAAATAACAGGAGACTTGTCCTCAAGCACCTGCGGTGACAGAGTGAGCTGTTAATTATGAAATGTGGATATACCATCTGGCTGAGGACCGCTGAAGCTCTCAATGCTTCTGAGAAAAACTCCTGAGTATTTTTTCTATTAATTATTAGACTATTTCCCCCAGCTGGCATTTCCTTCTTTCTCTTTTCTGTCTATTCAAATCCTAGCACCTCTCCAAGGTCCCACCGAGTCTCTCCTTCCCCAGCATTGTTGGTCTGACTTCCCAGCCCACATTATCAATCCCAGTTGCATTTATGGTCAGCATCTAAGTTTCCCTCGTGTTCTAATTGATTCATGTGTATTACTTCAGACTCCTGAATTCAAGGAACCATACAGTACCTTTTTCTTTTCATCTCATCATGCACAGCACAGTGAATAAATCTTCCTTTAGTACTGAATTTCACACATATTTCAGGACATTAACACCACTGAACTATCAATCTCTTAAGGCCAAGAACCAGAACTTGTGATTCTTGCTGGTGTTCCACTACCAAGCAAATCAACCCACTAGTAGGTACTCAACCACCTGAAGAATGAAAAACAACAACAACAAAAAGCACTACATAAATACCCCCCAAAGACCTAGAATGTGTTTTTCAACTGGATTACGCAGTGTTATAGCTGGGAAGAACTTTGAAATCACCTAGTCAAAACTTTTAGTTTTATGAGAAAGAAAACTGAGGTCCAAGTAGGCGAGGTGATTTTTCAAGAACAAGTGGCCAGTGAATGGTAGAGACAACGCTAGGTGTTCCTACTGAGGGCCTGGAAGGGAGACCTTTCTTTCCTCTGTTCTGTGATCTGTCCAAGCATCCTCCCAGGCCTCCCAAGTATTGCTATACTTGGGCACATCACTGTTGGCTTCCTGATCCCCAAATGCCCTCCCTGGACCAGCTAATCACAATTACACACATACAGGCTTAACCACAGGTTACTAGACGCTTTGAATGCCCCCTCCTGATTACAATTTTCCTACAGAATCTATAACCATGATGTCTCCCCACGACCCAAGGGCATCCTTCAAAAATTACCCAAAAGTTGGGCTCGGTTGTATATTTTTTCCTACCAAACTGTAATCGCTCCTCTGGTCTTTGATTTTCTCAGATATCATTATGCAGTTAACATTATACTTCTGGCCTGAAATGCTGGCCACACAACCCTCCTCAGAACAGTGGCCAAGTTTGCCAGTGGTGCTATTTCCCAGGCTGAGGCAAGCAGGGTACCATTTCTCTCTTTTAGGGACCAGAATCGCTCTTTTCTGAAGCTTGAGGTAAAAGGCTTTCCTCCCATTAAATGAGTACTAAAACCAGACCCCTCCAGCCAGAATGCCATCACATCTGCAGGGCCTGTCATTTTCCCCTGGAGCACCATTTATCGGAATCAGAGAGGTTATGATGTAGTAGGCAGTTAGACATGAACAGAGTAGAACTGATAGTCCAGGTACAGAGGTCACCAGAGCACAAAGCTCTGGGTACCTAGCAAAGGTCAATTGTAGGGCGAGACCTCACTCCCAGGGTGACCTTTCCTCCCCTAGCATACCATTGGCCATGCGGTTTAGACTCCTTGACCTTTCACATCACAGGTCATGCAGTTTGGACCCTGTTCTGACCTTACTTCTCCTGGCATGTTGCAGTTTGCAGTAGTTCCCCCTTAGAGGAGGAACAGGGGACCAGAGAATAGCTTCAGATGACTGGCATATAAGCCCTTCACTACCACTCCCTTAAGCATTAAACCCTCAGGACAATGAGGTTCTGGCCCTGCATCAAAGAACTGTAGGAACAAAGCCTCCATTAGGTTGACCACAGAGACAGAGTTTTGGTCAAACCACAGATAACATCTAGGCCTCAGTTGTGCTTAAGCTCCAGGCCCAGAGAGGCAGCAAAGCCAAAGGGAGGTTCAGGGGGGTTGATGCCATGGCTGGCATCAGGACCAGCTGTGATGGCTAATAACACCTTGCCCTGGCACCGACCAATCAGTGGAGACCCTGAGGAGACACACCTGGGAAGCTGATGAATATTCTATCGAGTATCCTCCTCTGAATCTTCAGATAAGAATCCTCAAGACAAAGACTCAGCTTAGTGCGCGCGCTCTCTCTCTCTCGCGCTCTCTCTCTCTCTCTCTCTCTCTCTCTCTATGGAGTACACCTATGTCTATCCTTCCTTCTTTTGTCAGGGGCATGGACCCTTGCTTTCTTTCTTCTGAGCTCCAAGAGCCCATCTTTTGCCTCTGTAATGTGTTTTCTGAGCCTACACAGCCCAGCCGGCTCACTTCTACCTCTGTGAGCTTCTAAATAAACTTTTGTTTGTATTTGAGTCTTGACTCTGAATTCTCTCTTAGCCAAAACTCAAGGACCAAGGTCTAACACCTGGTGCTGTTTCACCATTCACAGTTACACGGAAGCTGTCTGTGTGGATGCCCAGGGAGGTCACCCTGACACGCCAACTATTTGGTGGGGTTGCAATTTAACCTATGGCTTTAGATGTCCCACTTCCAGGTGCCAGTTACTTTGGAGCACTGACCTACAAATAATGCATAAAATGTTTTCAAAACTCTTCTCAAAGAGTGTTGTTTGTTTGAATCAGAGCCTTTCATCAACTAGGCGTCAATCAAATACAGAGAGGAGTAATTAAAGGTGTACACAAGAGCCCAGCCAATGTGGCTCAGTGGTTGAGCATTGAATCCTGCATCAAGAGGTCACTGGTTCGATTCCCGGTCAGGGCACATGCCCAGGTTGTGGGCCCAATCACCAGTGGGGGGCATGCAGGAGGCAGCCAATCCATGTTTTCTCTCATTGATGTTTCTCTCTCTCTCTCTCTCTCTCTTTTTCTCTGTCTCTAAAATCAATAAAGATGGGGGGAGGGGGGGAGGTGTCCACAAGAAAGAACACCAGTGGTAAAAAGCCTTCCCAAACATTTCTAACAGGACAAGTCCTTGGCAAAATTGCAATGTTCACCTCCCCCTGATAGGCATCCCTTTACTTTTGGAGCTCCCTTCACCTCAGGTCCCCAGGGCAGTGGACCCTTGGACATATGTGCTTCTTCAATGTGCTATTTATATAACGTGCTACACTAGAAACACCCCAAACATTGAACATGTCTGTCCCTTTCTCACTCCCTAAATCAAATTTCATGCCATTCCCTAGCACCCTGATTTCTGACATATCTACACAAGTTATATAATGTTTAAAAGTTGACTTGGCCTCTCTGCTTCGCAGTTTCGTCATTTATAAAAAGAAGAAGATGGGCTGAATCTTCCCCAAACCACTTTCTGCTCTAATATGGAATCTATCATTAAACTACGGTGAGGGGTTGGGGTGGGGGAGGGCTGAGTGCCAGGATCCTCACACTGCACTTGCTCTGGGTGGCACAGTTACATTTTCATAAGTGCCTTCTAGAAATCTTGTCTTTCAGTGACTTCAGAGAGGGCAATGTCAGGCCCTGTGGCAGATCAGTGACACAGTTATTTTTGAGGAGACAGACCTTTCAGCATCATTTTCAGAGACACTATGGGGCAAGAGAAAAGACAAGATTTGACGTCACAGAAATCTGAATTTGAATGCAACTCAACCGTTTACAAGCTGAGTGACCTTGGGCAATTTACTTCAGCTCATTGAAAGTCAATGTGCTTAACTATAAAATATCTTAATGATACTTTTGTCAAAGAGGGGTTATTGTTGCTGTTGCAGGCAAGAAAAGAACGTGAAAATATATAAAGCACCTCAACAATACCTGCATATGAAATATGTCCAGTAAATGTGAATCCCTTTTCATTCTTTCTCTGCCCAAGTTCAGTCTACATATGCAAAAACTACAAATTACTTCCTTTGACCAATCCCAAATGTGAATCTTTTCCTTTTCTAGAATAAGGCATGAATTATTAATGTAGTCAAAATAATACCACCCCACTGATTAGCAAAAGCTAACTGAAAATGACTTGTAAGAGACATATAACCCAATCCTTTCAAAGCTATTTGCGGTATGTATTTCAGAGCTCGGGTTCCAAATTTCTATTGCTTCAGGAGGCCAAATTAGCTAGCCTGACCCAGGAACATTCTGGCTTGCAACTATCTAAACACATAAAACTCAAAAATATCCTCTTCCTTAATTCTAATAAAATAAATAAATAAAACAAAGCCAGGTTTCTTAAACAAGGATACAGAGTCCGCCTCCCCCAGCTAGCATCAAACTGAGGCCTAGAAGATAAATATTGCCTCATATTTTCAGGAAGGAGTCCAAAATCTCCTCTATCCTCCTTCCCCTGTAGGCATTTCCTTTTCTCATTATCTGTCGTACAGGGAGATTGGAGTGCACAGTCCAGTGAGTCATCCCTTGATCAAACATGGCTCCGGCTGTGAGGAAGCTGAGGAGAGACCTGTCAGCATGCACATGGTGGACGCACAGGCCAGAGAGGCCAGGAGACTTTGAGAATTGGTTACAGGTCCACAAAGGAGTTGTGATTGGTCAGCTTTGGAGAAAGTATGTTGCTCTGTCATCACAACAGAGGAGGAGGCTGCCAGAAACCCATTATGGGGGCAGAATCATTCTGCTGCTCTCAGAGGCCAAGATGCTAGCGCACTGAAACATGGCCTTGGGAGCAGGCCCTGCTGTCTAAGGCGCTTCGTCCATAAGTCTCGGACAATGCACTCCTGCCCCCACACACCTCAGAGCCTCCTTTCTCATTGATCTCTCTCTACCTATCTCCAAACTTAGTGAGGGGTGGGATATTCTGAGAAAACGGTCTCTCCCCTTAGTGGCCTGGCCCACATGTGTCGATTGCCAGGTTCACCTACATTCCTGCAGAGCCAAAGTGCCATGCAAAATTGTTAGGGAGAAAGCAGATGAGGGTGGATGGTTTGTAACTAAAGGAACTCTCAAATGATAATATGTATGCTCAGCCTGAAGATCTACATGATAAAATCAACTTTAGAAGGTGTTATTTGCTTTTTAGGATATCCTAAAGTTTAAGGAGGAAAAAAATAAAAAACAGACTAAGTGACAAAGTGGCCACAATTCTACCAGAAAAGAAGTTTAAATATTTCCAAGAGTTAAAGGATCTAGAGAAACTGGTTGCATAAAGTTCACGTGGGCACAAGCCCTGAATTTTTCTGAGTGGTAATCGCCGAAACTTACATTACCCAAATACTCAGACTTTCTATTATGAGGGTTGGGAAATAGGAAATATGTCTGAAATGAAACCAGTTCAGGCCAAACACATATTTATATGAGTACATATATGTGAATATACAAGTATATATTTATATAAGTAAATGTGCATATATGTGGACATCTATATAAGTATGTGTGTATATGTATATATGTGTATGAATATATGGCACATATTTCTAGCTATAGTTCTATAGATCAATCGAATATACATAGATATTTATCACACTGCTGACAAAAAAAAATCAATAACCACTTGTACACAGGATTTACAGCACTGAAGTAATTCTCCCTGAGCTAGGACTGAACCCTACTTACCACCAAAGCAATTGTATTCCCTTCCTATTTCTTACAAAGAGGTATTCTGAAGACTTGTTTATACATCCTTATACTGCCCTGATTCACTGTTCTCTCGAGCTGTCCAGAATAGGTTAGTGACTGAAATGTACACGGTAGGGTCAGCTGCCTCTTACACCCTTACCCCAAAGGTGTTTGCACCTTTCCAGGTGAAAGCCGAGATTTTGATTGTTTTGTTCTGTTCTGCACAATAATGGATTGAGCACCAGTAAAATGTAGAAGTTTGTCTCTTCTCCTTTCAGGGTTGCAGTTAAACAGTTAAATTGATAATAAAAGATAAAAATGTTTTCTTTAAAAGGCAATAAATTCCTAACAGTTGAAAAAAAAGTTATATAGAGAGCGAGATCTGCACAGATTCCTTGAAGACGGACAGTATCTGGAAGCATTGCTTTGCAGGAACCTGGAGGCACTATGGCCTAGAGTACATGTAGGAGGAGGCAGTAGAGGCCTGGCCCCTTTAGAGTTTCAGGATGTGATTTTGAACCTATTGTTTGCAATTTCTTTAAAGTATCTGTAATGCAAAAATAAAGACATCTCTTATTTAAAAAATTCCCTGCTGTACAGTCTTTTTGAGGGAGTAACTTGAAGACACATTCCAACAAAGTAAGAGTGAAATCCAAGAAAGCAAAAGACTTGAGCTAAAGCAATCTATGGGGATGACTCACAAATTCAATAAAAATGAATCTGGGATTGACAGCTGTGTCGACAACCCATAAAGAAATTGCTCCAAATTAGAACAGACTAATGTCTGTTCCATGGCTAACTTTACAGGCAAGAGAAAGCAATGGCTCCCATTCAATAGATGGAATGAGCAAGACGCTGCAAGGTGGTAACACAGTGCAGACGGCTACATTTCTTCTTCCAGTATCTCCAGGAGAAGAAAGTCATTCCAGAAAGGTACAGTGTAACTATGAAACAGACTAAAATGTGACACGATCAGAGTATTTGAAAAGAGTATAAGTAAAAGGACTTCCTTTGCCCTAACTCTCCAACCCTGACTGGTCAAGGAGCAAAGGGCGGGGAGACATGGCATTAATGTACAGTGAACAGTATTCACATGAGCATGATGCTGTAAATGCTTTCTCAATGGACTTCAGCTTTGAAAACGTACATATAGACCACGTGGAGGTGTCTAGAAAAACCTCCTCGGTAGAGAATGTGCCTTCTAATCAACTGTCTCCATTAAAGAGCTATTTTTCTCTTTGAGCACCAGACTTTCCTCTAAATTAGTTGTCACCTTTAGATCTTAAAGAAAAAGCAAGTTTTCTATTAGTAGTATAGTAGTTGGACAGTGGGTATAAATGAGTACTTGTTTTTGTAGTGTTATTGTAACAACGTTACTTGTGAACAGGTTCCTTTGCCAGTGAGTGATGATTCACTCCTTATGAAACTCTCAAATGGCCCCATAAAGGAGAAGGCCATCTTCTGTCTTCCCTTTAGCCCTCAGTGTCACAGACCCTCAGTGTCACAGGCTAAGCCCCCCTGCCTGTGCCACTGCCGATCCACCTCCTGGATCCTGCTGGTACAACTGCCGGCTCATTTTTGTGGTCCCAACAGCTACTGGAATCACACGCAGCCAGCCCTTCCCACATCCAGAATGTGCCGTGCTCTGCCAGGAGTAATGATGGGTGAAGCCTCTCCCTCTCCTCCCTCCCTCCCTCTTGCTGGCTGCAAGACCAACAGTAGCAGCATACTGGATGAACCTGATATTTCTGCCATACCAATCCATTTGTTTAAAAAAAAAAAAATCTGCCCTGGCCGGTTTGGCTCAGCGATTGGAGCATGGGCCCACAGACCAGAGAATCCTGGGTCCGGTTCCTGCTAAGGGCAAGTACCTCAGTTGCAGTTTGTCTCCAGCCCCGGTTGGGGTTGTGTGGGTGGCAGCCAGTTGATGTGTCTCTCTCACATCGATGTCTCTCTCTCTCTCTCTTCCTCCCTCTCTGTCTGAAGATAAATGCAGAAAAAAAATGTCCTCGGGTGAGGATTTAAAAAAAAAGGAACCAAAAAAAAAAAAAATCTAATTCCAATTTGGAATCTTAAAATTAGTTTATAACTTGACAAGCAAAGCTCAGAAGAATGTATTATAATCACTCCATAGACTGTAAATGTCACCATCCCAACTAATGTATATTTTGGCAGCAGTGGACAGAGGCTGGTGAGGCTCTCGGGGATCAGTGGGCAGGCAGGTGGATGGTGGCAGAGCGGCTGCTCCCCACGGACTGGTGGAGAGCGCACAGATGCTGTGCTACCTTCCTGACTGCAAGCGAGGGGCTGTTTGCCAACACACACTGGGGGGATGGCACCCACAAACGTGAGAGCGCTATGGGGCCCCGGGGATGCAGGAAGGTCCGGAGGAAGAGCAGAGCAGCCTGGTGTGGTAGAAACAGCACAGGCATGACTACTACATAAAGGTAGCTCAGTTCAGTCCTGACTTCACAATCCACTGGATGTGTGACTGGGACATGAACCAGCTTTCTGAGCCTCATTTTCCTGTTCTATGAAATGGGTATAATAATATGACTCTACAGGAGATAATGCAAAGGTCCTGGCATCTACAGGCCTCTCATAAATGTCGACCGCTTTCCTTCACTGCAGATGTTTCATGCGTCACACTTTTTCCTCAAAATCCATTCTGAAGAAGCCAGTGTTTTTGTTGTTGTTGTTGTTGTTGTTGTTGTTGTTATTGTTGTTGTTTTGTGGTACATGCCCCTAGCAGGAACTGAACCTGGGACTCTGGTCCGCGGGCTATGCTCCATCTGCTGAGCCAAACTGGCCAGGGCAGAAGCCAGTTCTTAATAAATCCTCTTACTTGTTTCACCCAGGAAGAGCATATGGGGTATCAGGCCAGTGACTCGCTCATTCCTTGTATGAGTTACCTCACATTTCCATCCTAACAAAACAAACAAACAAAAAAGCCTTCCCTTCCAAGGGCCTCGTGTAAATGTTCAGGGTAAAAGGGGTACAACATGGTGAACATTGGGTGGTCAAGCAAGGTATCAGACAGGTGACATTCAAAAAGAGTAAAAGTCCAGCCAAGGCCCCTTGGCCTGAGTCAGCTTGGTGTCCCACCGTTTCCTGAGCTCACTGACACCGGCTCTGCAGCGGGCTTTGCGTTTGTTACTTTCTATCAAGGGCTGGAGTCATGGGGCCTTTCAGATACTGACATCTCTGTGCACTTAGAAATTCCACCTTCAAAAACATTCCTTACAAATACTTCCAACTGTGTCTATCTGGTTATGATTACATCGAAAGGAAAATAATTTTCCACTGGTCAGTCTCTTCCTCTGTGTGTGTACTTTATGGTAAAAAATCTGACTTTTATTTTTAGTGAAGGTCCCTTTAAAAATCATCATTTTCTTTTTTTCCCTCTTTGTTTAAATGTCATGGCCAAGAATTATTTCCTGGTGGCTTATCATGGAGAACTCAGCTCATCAATCCATTTAATGTCACTTCCCTTTACTATTTGTGCCAGTTAACAAGGTGCAGAAAGAACACGCCATCCCAGTGCCTGCTGGCCAGTTACGCTCCCTCGTAGCCGGATAGCAAGTGGAAGATTTACCAAGTCAACACTCCTCCCATGAACAGAGGGTTTAAGTCCAAAAAGAGAAAAGAGGACCCAATCACAGAGCTGAGGTCTGAAAACAAATGAACAGTATTTGTGTACAAAACTAATCCAAAATACTCCACGGTCCCACAAACTGGGCGACACCATCAGGCTACATGAACACACCCAGTTTCTCTTCATTTTCACAGACGCTGGCAGTTTCTCCACCACCTTTTAATATTTCCTCTCCACCCTAGTGCCTCTGGAAGCTCCCAGGAGTGTGGCATATTTCTCAAGAGTTTCCCCAGGCCAGCAGTCTAATTTAGGCCATTGAACTTTTTCAGGCCCTTGACCACACCTGATCATCACAGAGGACCAGCTCGCTGCTCCATTTCAGACCACTGATGTTCCCTTGGGATGTCCTTATGGCCCCAACTGATGTTGATTCTTTTTTTCTCTCTTTTTTGATGTTTGAGAGAGAGGAAGGGAGAGGTAGGGAAACATCGATGAGAGAGAACATCGAATGGCTGCCTCCTGCCTGCCTCCTACTGGGGATTTGGCCCACAACCTGGGCATGTGCCCTGATCAGGAATCAAACCAGCGACCTCTTGGTGCATGGGTCGACGCTCAACCACTGAGCCAAACTGGCTGGGCTGATGTTGACTGACTCTTGACAGAGCAACCAAGTGCAGCTGTGATGGTTGTATATGCCTAATATAGGCCCTGAAGTTATGCAATGTGCTACCTCCACAACCATATACCACAGCCCTGATGCTAACCTAACCCCTCAGGATTCACCTCTGACTGCTTGAAGAGAAACAGCTTTCATCCACTAAATCCCCACAGCATCTACATTCACACAGAGTTTGTAAAACCAGGAATGATCATCACTTTAGTGTGTATACATATCATTTAAATACAGGGGCTGTGAGAGAGGCACATTCAGATCATAGTTGTACATTACACCCACCTCAGGTTCTCTCCCCACACTCTCCTTCACACCCTGTCGCTCGGTCTAGGGTGGCATGTATTGTGTGCCTGCCATTATGTCCTTCCAATCCTTTCTAGGATGTCTATACAGCTCTGGACTGCAGAAACTAATCCTGTCCCTGGTCTTGTTGAACAGAACAAACGAAGCCTGGTGGAGGGTAAGGGCACCAGCCTCCTAGGACAGATCTTTCCTTTAGACTCCGGTGGGACACCTGTGACATGAGTACAGAGACTTACCAGAGTTATGTAAGTCTTCTTTTATGTCAAGAGCTGGACACATGATCAAAGCCAAGCCAATTAGTTACCTTACTCACTAAAAAGGAGTTTGATCTGAAGCAGCATGAGGCAAGAACATAAAAAAATGGTCCCTATTTGTCTCTCCTGCTTCTGCTCCCAGACAAGACTAGCAAGTGCTCCCTGCCAGGGCTGCCCTGATTTTTGCCTTTATTCCAAGTTTAGTTCGCTAACCTTTTCTAAAGCTACCAATGTCCTCTGAATAAATTCCTTTTCTACCTAAACTAACTAGATTTAATTTCTGTTGCTAACAACTAACAAAGTCTAACTGATATGTATTATGTGTGAAGAAAACAAAATTTTGCTGGAAAACAGTAAAAAAACACTTGATTTACTGGAAAGCCATATTTTGTTTCTTGGGTAATTAGAAGCAGTAATAGGAAAATATCATTTTTCCTTAACTTAACTGTTATTGTCAATGTGATCCACATTAAAAACACAGAAGAAAATTATTTTTGAGTCTTGACAAATAATTCAAAATTTCATTTGAATAGACAAATATGTTATAACAGTCAAGGAAATTCTATGGGGGGGAGTACTTGTCCTTAAGATGCTAAATTAATAAAAGCTATTTAACCACTGTATAAAATAGTATGCTGGTGACACAGGAATAAAGATATCAAAATAAATAAAAATTTGGAACTATATCCAAGAATAAGTAGGGATATAGTACATTATAAAATGGGCATTTCAAATTCACGAGTTAGAGAGAACTAGAAATTATAAGTAATCTTTGGAAAACTGATTAGCATTTATATTTAGTGAAACACAAAGTTATATTACTAACTCACTTCACATTCCAAAATAAACTCCAAATGGTTCATATAAAAAAGGATGACTATTTTATAATCGACCATAAAATTATTGAATACAATTTAAATACTTAAAGGTTAACACTTAAAGTTTAAAAAATAAACCATAGCCCAGCTGCAGTGGCTCGGTTGGTTGCGCATAATTCTATACACTGAAAGGCTGCCTGTTTGATTTCCCGTCAGAGCATATGCCTGGGTTGCAGGCTGGATCCCCAGTGTGGAAGCATATGAATGGCAACCAAGTGATGTTTCTCTCTCTCCAACCCCCCTTTCTCTCTCTAAGTATGTTCTCAGGTGAGGATTAAAAATAAATAAATGAATAAATAAATAAATAAATAAAATAAACCATAAAATTACTAGAATAAAACATAGGTGAATAAACATGTTTTAAAAAAAGGAAAATAAAAGTAGTATTATAATAAAACATAAATATTTTTATAAAATTTTATAATAAGGTTCATGTAGAAAATATATCCTTGTAACTGGGTTGGGGGCGGGGCCAAGGGACTAGAAACAAACTCCATGCTTCTACTAAATATTTAGTAGCTATACTATGGTACCTCCATTCGACGGACTACCATGTTCTTTAAGATCTCACGAGGGTGTCCATGTTCAAGCTCTACTTTAAGCTTGGGGCTTCTCCTAGTCACCCCTCACCAGGCAGGAAGATCTGGGAAAGGACCAAGGACTGATAGGATCCTCAGAGGCACTTTCACATGGAGATAAGGGGTATAGAAAACAGATCTGGATCAAGACAAGTTATCATGTTCACGTTTTTCCGTGACTTTATGAAAACAAAGAGCCAGGCACGCCAGTGACTGGGAGTGTAGAGGCTGGACAGGTCAAAGGGCTTAGTTCCCAAGCTAACCCTCCTTACCTGAATAAGAGAACAGACAGGGAATTGGGCCAAAGTCCTTACCAGTAATAAAGAAAGTATTAACCAGAATGTCCTCTGGGTGGCATGCACCTCTGGACTCAAGCATTTGTAGTCAGCAGGATGAGGGAACTCACAGATTCCAAACGCTAGTTTTGTTTCCTTTCCTAGAGGCCTGGAAAAATGGCAGCAGGGGCCTTGGCCTGATCTGCTCTCTCATGAGCTATGCTTCATGGTAGCCAGCAAAGCCACAATCACCAGCAATGGTATCTCTAAATTCTACCAGATCACTAGCATTCTTGAAGCAAAGCTTTTTCGTTGATTTATCTAGGAAAATTGATACCTGCTGGGAATCTCAAACATCTACACTACCCCTCAGGTATTGTGAAACCAAATTCTGATCATTCTAATAATGAGAAGTGACCTTTCTCCTCTCACCAACATTCCCACCCCTTCCTCCTCCACCCACCCTACTGATTTGCTTATAAATTCCTTAAGGCACTTGACCTATTTATCTTGAACTGGAAGCAAAATTTATTTAATTCTTCTAATGTAAATTCTTTTATAGAAATAATCAGATTTTATCCACCAATAACCAATTTAGTATAAAAAACACCTTCCTCAAGTCTTTTCTCAAATGGCAGCTTCTCAGTGAAGTCAATTCTCTGTTTTACTATTCATGTAATAATGTAATACATAAACTAATTGTGTTCAATTTATTTGTACATTATTTACCATCTCTCTCTCTTACACACACACACATACACATGAGAATAGGGATCTTGTCTGCGTAATTTACTGTTGTTTCCTTAGAATCCGTGAAGGCCTCTGTCATGTAATAGGCGATCAATATAGTTGTTGGAGTACATGGTGTCACCTAAAAAACTGAACTCGAGGAAGGATCAAAACTCTGGCACTCACTAGTCTGTCTGCTTATCTAAGGAAATAACTGCGGTTGTTTCAGGATCCTTCCTTCACCTGTAATGCAAGTTGCTTCTAGTTTACCTCTCTGGTTCTGTAGCAGGACAGAAAAATGGTAAGAAGATGGGCTACGAACATTCTGATCATTGTCAGAAGTATGAATGGAAAGAGAATACTTTCCAGTACAATCCTCACTATCAAATGCCGGGATGGTACACAAAAATAAGTTTAAGAAAACAGGAGGAAGAGGAACACCACTCCAGGGTTAACAGCCAGTGGTGATGTGATGGTCCTTGTATCCTCCAGGCAAACAGGAAGGACCTACTGTATTAGTTGATGTGGTATCTATCTTCAGAAACACAGATAGGTCATTGACTGGTCAGCTCTGCAAAGACATATAAGTGAACTTTAGGTAAGCATTTTAATTGTGATAACTCTTTGAAGTTGGTATTTTTTTTAAACTTTGTGCATTCATTCTCAGACCTTCCCATATAATTTAAGAAGCTAAATCCCATCAATCTAGTATCCAATGCAAATTTTAGCAACATGCTAAAATACAAGTAGCTCCCCTGGAAAATACATGATGACTTTAATTTTTTTTTATTGATATAAGAGAGAGAGAAAGAGAAACATCGATGAGAGAGAACATCGACTGGCCACCTCCTGCATGCCCCCCACTGGGGATTGGGCCCACAACCTGGGCATGTGCCCTGACCAGGAATCGAACCAGAAACCTCCCAGTGCATGGGTCGATGCTCAACCATCAACCCATACCAGCTAGGCTATAATGACTTAATGTATATTAAAAAACTGCAGAATAAAATGAAGCTCCAGATTTTCTATTTCAATGTGGTGTGTTAATAAAGAATTGCCAGAGCTTCAGAAATAATCAGAAGGCAACAAAGGCCCACCCATGTAGAAAATTCATTCCAAAGAGCAAGAAGAGGAATCTGAGCTCCTATGATACTGCCCTCCTATAGCAAAAAAATAGTTATGAAGGCTGTTTCTTCAAAGCTCACTTTCTTAAATTTGACCTGAAAATTCCTAGGACCCTGCAAAACCCTGCAAATTCTCTCCCATTTGGCAGGCACCACCTAGGTGAGACAAGAAGCTCTGTAAATTACTCCCTGTTTTTTATTTTACCCCTGCTGGGCTTCTTGTGAGCCTTCCTGGGTTTGTTATACTCTGAAATATGGAGCATTAATGACCTTTTAGAAAGTGCCAACACATGTCAGGCGGAGGCTACTTGCTCTGCTCGCCATAAAAGAAGGGTGTTAATAGGCTCCAAAGGGGGCCCTCAGTAAGGAAAATAGTACTTCCAGCCTTTATTAACTGACTGCTATCTTGTAGGGGGATCCAAAGTGGTGAGCCCTCAATTTGGAAAAAGACTACATTCAAGAACAAGGGAGAGAAGGCACTAATGGGGTCCTTTTACAATTTGAATGAGATGTGTGACCTTGTAAAACCTGATTAACTATTGTGTTTTCATCTCCCCCTGTTGACAATTGGTTTGTTAAGTGGCTTCTCTTAATAGCAAAACGAGTGTCCCAGAGAGGGGCTGCTGGAAGCCAGCCTCTGCAACTGCCAGGATGTGGCAGATCCTTCCCGGCTGATTTCAGTTCGTAGATAAAATCATTTGAAAATAGAAACCAAAAAACAGAAGGCATTTTTGGTTCTTATGGTTCTTAAAATAGCCTCGTCTCTGTCATTCCTAGGGCTAGTATATAAAAATTTTAGAGATTTTGATGACAAGGGTAATAAGATATTGATTTTTTTTTTTTTTTTTTTTGGTTTTTCTACCTCTTAGAATAGTATTGCAGATAATGTCTGGCATGATTAACAATTAACTACAAATGGCTAAGCCAACACATTAGTGTAGCAACAATACAGCTGAGCTGGCCCCACCCCTGAACATAACTGTTTGAGAAATGGCATATCAGATATTCAATAGACAGCCAGGCCTTTTCAACATGTGCCTTTATTCAGGGATAATCTGGGGAGGGGAACTATACCCATACTTCTTCCTCTTACTCTTATCTCCCATTCTCCCAACCTCACCTATTGATACACTTAATACTGAACTAAACACTTTCACTAACATTCTGAGGGTTTACTTGGAAGTTGTTTTGCTACTTGATTCCAGTTGGGACCAGAACCTGAAGCACTAAAATATCCTGGGAAAAGCTAGTCTCTTGCTATATCTGGTTGAGACTGGAAGCCGCAATGTTAGATATCTTGCCAGAGAGTCTGTTCTCATGACATTTGTAACCCAACTTTGAAATGCCAAAGTCCAGAAGAGTTCTGGGCCCAATTATACAAAGGGAACTTGATACTCCCCAGTGGTCCCACGAGTGAATTATGACAAGTTTGAGTCGAACAGGCATGTGGCCCCTCTCCTGGGTGTATGACTTTGCACACAGGTGAAGTGAGGATGAAATGGACATGAAGGCAGCCTTGAAGGGAAAGGGGAGTCACAGAGGGCCTCATGAAGGTGTACAGGGAGAGCAAGACATGCTACCGACACTGACTTGATGATGAGAACAGGAAATGAGGGCATTCTCTCTTACTGTGCTGGGTTGATTGGACATTTGATTACTTCACTTTGTTACTGGTGTAGGGAAGGAGTGAGGAAAAGGAGGTGGAGCAGGCTGAGCAACCTAGAGCTGGTTACTTTGCCTTTCTGAACTTTAGTGTTCTGAAAAGTAAAATGAAATTTATGGGAGGCTGAAGCTAAATGAGATGATTGTTGTAGGCAGAATAGTGGGTCCCTCAAAAGATATCCATGTTCTGATCTGTGACATGTGAGTATCACCTTATCTGAAAACAAAACCAAGCAAAACAAAGCAAACATTGCAGAAGTGATTAAGGATTTTGAGATGAGGACATTATCCTGATTTTTCAGATGGGCCTACATGCACGTACAAGCACCTTCCCAAGAAGGACATGGAGGAAAAATTGACACGGACAAAAGAGTGTAAGGCAGTGAAAACAGAGGCAGATACTGGAGTGATGAGACCCCAAGTCAGGACTGCAGACAGTCACTCGCACCCGGAAGACACACGAATGATTTCCCCCCAGAGCCTCCAGAGGGGATGTCACCCTGCTGACACCTTGATTTTGGTGCAACTGATTTCAGACTTCTGGCTTCCAAAACTGAGTGAATAAACTTCTGAAGCTTTATGCCACTAAGTGTGTGGTCATTTGTTACAGCAAGCATGGGAAATTAATACAGTTTATGCTGGAATATTCCTAGGGCTCTCACCAATAAGACTGCCCAAGTAACAGAAGGTGAGTGGATATGTAAAGTTTTTAGCTCGGCCAGATACCTAAGATTTGGAGGAATGGAAGTTAACTCCAAAGGTTAATTTGATGAATTCCTGTCCAAGGGTCCCTTGCCCACAGTTATCAACCTTCAAGTCCTGATATATTTGACTATTTAGCTCCCTACAAATTTCAAGTTTCTAGTTACCTGAAAATTTGCAAATGATTCAGAGAAGAGTCATAAGATTTTCCATCTACTACCTTGGTTCTATGTATTAAAATATTCATCAAACATCTACTATTCATACTAAATACTGCAGACAGAAAGCAAAACAGGGCCAAATATCCGAATCAAGGAATACTCAGAAAACACGGCTTAGATACCAAAGAGCACATTAAGGCTTAGTGAGTATGGCAGAGACTACAAGTTGTTCCCCACTAAGGGTTGTTTTCTTACATGGCAACAGAATTTTCAGCTGGACCCATGGCCATCCAGATAAATAACTATATGTCTCACTCCCCGACAGGTAGGTGACTCTGATATTCAATTAGGCCAGTAAGCTCTGAGCAGAAGCAATGTGTGCAACCGCAACTTCATGCCCATAAGGGGAAGGCGATGTGGTCCCTTCACCTCTGTATTTTGCCCTCTGACTTTAATGTGGACACGCTGGTCAGAGACCTTTGCATAGCAGGCAAGGGCAACGACCATACTGCAGGTGGAAGTCTATCTCTGCGACACTTTGGGGCCACCATTGCATCCCTGGGCTAGTTATGTTTAGATTTACATGAACTAGGGGAAAATGCACACAACTTTGATCTTGTTTAACACATTATTTTGGTATTTATACGATGGCCGAATCTACAACCAAACGAACAAAGCCATAAATTCTCAATGATTCAAATTAATATCATACAGGTGTATAACAAAAGAGAAATGGGCCTACTGATTAAATAATAACATCAAAGTGGAAGCAGGTTTATTTTCATTACAATTTCTATGCCCATTATTGTTTCTTGGACCAGACTGGTTGGAAGATGGAGAGAAGCATCAGTAAGAAAGTGCTAACCAGTCCAAAGAACAGAGACCCAAATTTATGAAGTCAACAAAGCACATGGTTTGTGACTTATCTTCCCAAAGGACTTGTGGCAGAGTGGTCACAGAGGTGTCCTGAAATGTGCACAGGATTTGAGGTCAGAAACCTTCAGTTCTGGTTCTAGTTCCCTTACAAGTCAATTAACTGCTCTGAGCCTCAGTGATCTTATCTATAAAATGGAAATGGCACTATCTCTGCTACTCAGCACACACGAAGAAGGAATGCAACAATAAAAGCGATGCTGTGACAAATGATAAAACACTGCATAAGCTACTACTGAGAGCAGAGGTCTAAAAATGCTCCAGGCTTCAGAGCTGAATTTTCCGCTTAGATACGTTTTTGTTTGACCTACATAGTGTTTAAACATTTTTAATTTGCTACCAGCATTGGAAACCAAGAGGTTTCACATTAAAGTTGATTCTCTGTGCTATCTTGAGAAATCTGTGGGCTGGACATTGGGTCCTCATTGCTGCATTGTAACACTTGGCCTATACTGAGCATTAAGTATTCATTTGTTCCACCAATATTTCTCTACGAAGGACTACGTGGCTGGCACTGTTCTAGGTGCTGCATGGACACAAGTGAAAAAACAGAGGGCGCTATTGCACTCACAGAGCTGGCTTTCTGAGGGGACTCAGAATCTACTGCCACCCAGTCTATTCTACTCGTTCATGCTCCCTGCCTGACTCCCATGGGCTTGGAAGTTTGTGACTCCAGACTGTTTCCAGGGAAATGCTTTCTGTAGCAAGAAGAGGTATAGAGAGGATGCGGACTTTTGTACCTAGTGTAGAGTTTCAGTACCTGGTGGAATGGGATGGGTGGGCAAAGTGAAAAGAAAAATAAAGGAATTTCCATTTGTACCAAAATGATATGGTCTCAACCAAATAACCCTCTGATTTAGGCAAAACAGGTAGCTTCTCCACTTGTTCATTCACTCATTCAACAGACATTTACCAAATACTAGGTGTGTGCCAGACGCTATACCAACAGGTAAGATATAGATAGGTAGATGATAGAAAGGTGATAGTAGATAGATAGATAGATAGATAGATAGATAGATAGATAGATAGATAGATGATAGATGCCTCAGGGTAGTGACAATTTAGAAATTTTAAGAAATACCACAATCAGACTTGTAGCATTTCAATGCAAAGAGATATAGCTCCATAATCACTGACATGCTGCCAGGTATACAAATCTAAGTCCTTTTAACCATTAATGACCATACCTGACTTCCTTTTTTTCCTATATATTCTAGGTGCTTTGTATCTATTGAATCATTTTATCCTCATAACAACCCAATGGAGTAAGCATTATTTTATTCTCATTTTACAGATGCCTTCTAAAAAACATATTGTTCCATTCTGGGACTGCTTTTTGCCTTTTTAAGATCTGAGGCTTCCTCTGCATGACCTAGTTACTTGGCCTGAGTGTGATCATTTGTTCTGTTTGTTTAAATTTCCTATCTTTCACAAGCAGAACTTGTGCAAGTCGTTTTAATTTCTACCATTCTCTTGCCTTGAGTGGTTTTTATCAGGGGCACTCAATCTAGTTCAATGAAATACTAATAATATTATACAAATAGTAATTGTTGAATGCAGGTGTGTTGTGCTAGAAACTGCATGGACTCTGACCCACTGCCACCTTCCTACTCAGACACACGAGGAAACCAAGGCTCAGGGAGGTGAGGAATAGTCTCAACTCACACAGCTGATAAGACCTGAGGCTCAAATATAAGCCAAGAATTCACTGTATGTTCCACATGGCACATTCTGAAGGGACTAAAAAGGGGGAAAAACAGAGATTTCCAAACTCTGGTGAGCCTGGAGATTTCTAGGCAGAGGACAGGGCCTGGTCAGCAGGAAGGTGCAAGGTTTGGAGGTGGGGGTACTATAGGAGAAAAACTAGTTTTCTGGGAGGCCCCACACCACTGATAACAATTAGAGCAATCCCAAACAGGGGACTAGCAAATCTACCAGCTTGTAATCTTGGTATTGGCTTCAAGATCTACCAGTAGAAACTGGTGAACTCTTGATCTGAAGATCATTTTTAAATGCCTTTGGTTTTAAGGTTGGTTTATCTCATGTGGTCATTTTCACCTAATTGAAATCGTATTCAGTTCAAAATTATATAGAAACAGCGAGAAATACCTTGGGGACACAGGTTTTTCTGGATGAAAAATCAAATTTAGCCACCAATAAACTCAATTCAATGAAAAATAGAAGCAAGAAACCGGATTCCCTGGTTGCTGCATGTATGTTAATGTACCATGAGCATCCGGTGCATTAATACAAGGCATCCAGCATGTTTCAGATGTGAAACCACATCTTAAGATAAACAGAATCAAATAATGCATGCCATGGTCACTGGTAGTCTTTGAATTCAATTTTCAAAGTATGGTACTATTTGGAAGATCAAATCATGCATGCAAGGTTAAAAAACACAACGTGGTTGATTCGTAGATGTCCTTCACCTAGAGCGGTCCAGTGATTTCCATATGCATAGCTTTTACCACAACTCCTGAAGGAGAGAAGACATAAAGAAACAAAAAGAAAGGATGAGAAGACATTTGAAGAGAGAGACTGGGAAAGAAAATGGTTCGTGGTGCTATTTTTGCTCCCAGCTATGGGCAAGTGCCACACTTTCTCCTAATAACCTTGACCTGTTTTTCCTGGCTCAGCAGTAGCAGCTGTGTCACATCGGCTTAGCATCCACTTATCAATCTAACTGTGCAAACCTGACTCTCGCTTCCAGTGTCCTTAGCACTCAGGATATCACAGTGACCGGGTTGACTGAGCAGCCTGCAGGACATCGGAAACAATCAGTTCTTAGGGGGAGGAGGGCAGGACAAAAGTTGAAGACACAGCCAGAACGTGGTCTTTTTATTGTCCAGTGATCACACGTAGAAAGAATATTTGTTGAGCAGCAAATGGGGCAGGTTGTTCTCAAGCTGCAGAATAAATTTGTGGTTGAATCTCAAAAAAAAATGTCATACCACCACATACCTCAGTCAATATGCAGTGGTCTGTCCATCTTCTGCAGGCCTCGCACTGATGCTGTGGCGGGCTTGTCACATCTTCTAAACCAGAAATGGGGACACAAAGAATAGTACGAGACCATGACGCAGAGCTATGGTGGCTGAACGTGTGGCTGTCTTGTCAGGCTTTTGTCATTTAAATCTTGGCTGAACTATTGGCCAGCCATGAGGCCTTCGGCAAGCTACTAAAGTCGACAGTACCCTTTGGGTTCTGGTGATGATTAGATGAGGTAATGAATAGAAAGGTACACAGCCTGGACTCTAGCATACACCCAACCAAGATGTAGTCCAAGAAAAATAAGTGTGCTCATGGAAACAAAGTAATATTAACAGCTAAGGTAGGATAGACCATCTGAAATTGGACCTGTTCCAAAACTGTTTGAGGTATATGATGTATGCAGTGTACGCCCTATCACATTGGGGCTTAATGTATGATGACTCCTGGTGAGAGGATTTCTTTTGATCTGGGCACTGCAGAATGGCTTCACCTGAAGTATCTTACACTAGTCATTGAGCTGGCAAATATTTACTGACCTAATCTATTCTTAGGGTTTTAGTAAGTGTTCGAGTTTCTAAAACAGGGAACACAAGGGTGAACAGGAACATTTTCAGTCTTTCACAAAGCTTACATGCAATTAGGGGACAAAGAAAAAATAAATAAATAGAAAAAGAGATGTTTAAAGTCAGGAGGTGATAACTTCTGTGAAGAGAAAGAAAAAAGGAGAAGGGATACTGAGGGGTAGAGCTATAGTTTCTAGTTCATGTGGTCAAGTATCTCTGAGGTGGTGATACTTGAGCAAAGATGTCTTGAGATAATTCAAACAGAGGAATCAGCAATAGTGAAGGCTGAAGCCAAGTGTGCTTGGCAACCTGCGGAAAAAACAGGTCAATGTGGCCACATCAGAGGGAGACAGGGAGAGGAGCCAGGAGCCAGGACCAGAGAGCTGACCAGCAGCCCACCCTGTAAGTGATCAGGTTCATCGTAAGGCATTTGATATACCTAAAACAATCCTGAGAAGCCACTAGAAAACTTTGAGCAGAGGAGTGGGATGATCTGACATGTTTTTAAAGGACCCCTCTGGCAGCTGTGTGGAAAACAGACTGTACAAGACAGAGTGGGATCAGGGGAACCAGTCACGAGTCTTCCATAACGGACCAGAGGAGAGACGACTGACTTGTAATAGAATGGCAGTAGGGAGAAGTGGCCAGATTGGGGATATATTTTGAAAGTAGGGCAAACACAATCAACACAGAGCTTGAATAATTGGTGTAAAAGGAACATAAGTCAATATCGACTCTAACAAAGGCCAACTGGGTGACTGATATTGTCACACTGAGAAAGCTTGGGAAGAAGTCAGTTTTGGAATGGAGGGGAATTAAGATTTTGGACAAGCTAAGTTTGAGATGCCTATTAAAAGTCCTGATGGGTGTCAAGTAAGATAAATGAAACGAGTTCAGAGGAGAGATGCGATCCAGAGATATCTATTCAGGAGTCATTAGCATACAGATAGTATTTAGAACTGAATGAGATCACCAAGAAAGTGAGTATAACTGGAGAAATTGTCCACGCATATGTTGTTGTTGTTGTTGTTTTTTTTTTAGAGCTGAATGAAGCAGGATCCAAGAAGACTGGAAAGATTGCTTTGTTAGGGACAAAAATGGCAATAGAAAGAGGCTGAAATTAGGCATCTAAAGACTAAATCTTAAGCACAGCTGTATCTTAGGCTGGCATAAAGATCTGTTCATGTCCACTTTCTAAGCTATAAAATATTGTGTATCATCCATGCCTGCCCCACCCTTATAGTTGATAAGAGACACAAGACGTGTCTTCTGTGCTCACAATGGGGCACTACTAGCAGGCAAGGAAGCAACAGGTGTGAGCCTAAGACATCCCACACCTTACTGGGAAGAGTAAAGGCCAGTAACGGAGCTAAAGTTAAACTGTGCTGATTCCAAAATGTGCTATGGTCCATATCTCCAGCCCCCAGCCCCAAATCCTCCTTCCCATTCCCTAAGTAATGTCAACTTGAAGCTACAAATGAGTATGTTCAGGGAGTATAAACATGATGACTCAGAGCAGAATCAAAGAAGAGAAAAAGGGGGCGGGGGGTACTGGTTATGTGTAAAGAGCCAAAGAAATAGAAGATATTCTTCTTAACTCGTCTTCCTTACTGGTTGGGAATTGAGGAAGGAAGAAAACACAGCAGTGGCTATGTGACATTTCATGAAGGGAGGCAGCACACGGGGTCGTCTGAGGGCGATCACTTTTGAGGATCCCAGTGAACAGGAGGTTATGTAGTGGAGACCCTGAATAGTAATTCACCTGGGATGGATGCAAAGGGTCAATATGCAGGCATTCACTCCTGGGAAGGAAGAAGTTTGATATATGTTCCAAATTGGCAATGAAATATTAATTTATTTTAGAAATTGTTTCTGAGCAGAGAAAAGCGATGAGAGAGTTGAAAAGAGTACATGATGAAAGCAACCAGAATTCTAGCTTCTGTTCATTTTTTCAGGAATAAAATAATGAGCAAAAGAAAGGGTATGAATTAGTTTAAATATAGTGCAGTGTATGAACATGCCAATAAAAGCAAATGTCAGTTAGCTGTCTTTTCTTCCTCTTAAACTTTCTGTGTGGGAACAGACAGTTTTAAGGACTACACAAAGGAAGGATAGATAGATAGATAGATAGATAGATAGATAGATAGATAGATACATACATACATACATACATACGTACATACATACATAGATGCATAGATACATGCATAGATACATACATAGATACATACATACATAGAATATATACCTATATAAACATATATATGTATCAATAAATAATTTAATAAAATGTTGTGTACACATTTAAATAGTATTTTACAGGTCTGGGAAGAGAGGGGTATCTTTAAAAATACAAAATTAAAACTCAAAATCACATAACAAATACAATTGTTGTTAATACTTTATTTAACTGCTTCATTTTTTAGAAAGCATTACATATCAATCTCAAGTCTATTTTGTCCTCATGCCCAGTCCTCCTCTGGCAATGATAAGTATTATTCTGTATTTTTTTTAATGTATACAAATGGCATCATGCGTACCTACCATTCTGCAATTTGCTTTTTTTATTTTACTAAGCATTATTTTTGAGGTAGATACGTGTATATATCGAGATTTATTTCATACCTTAAGCTCTTTCTCAGTAATTCATGCATTTCACACTACCTCACGTAACCATCCCGAGTGCGTTGAACAGAATATAGCAATCTTACTTTACAGATGACAGCACTCAAGACTGCCCAGCTGGTAAGCACAGAACCTTCTGTCTTCATGACCCCTGTCCCTTCACTATGGCAACCATTTTCAAAATTATATTATTAGCAGTAAAACCGTTCTGTGTCCGATGTAAACCTTATACAGAATCCCAATATATAAGAGGAATTCACATTGGTGCCCCAGGCAGAGGTCTTGAGCCATGCCTCTGGTCCTCCCCGTGCCCCGCAGTGAGCGGCTCTCCAGACAGCCCCATGAACGTCTAGTCCTCTGAAGCGCCTGGTCTGCGGGCCCGTGCACTAGAGAAGCTGCTCTCTCCAAGCACTGTGTGGTCTGGACAAGGGGTATAAACAGTCCCAGAAGCCCACGGTAGTCTGGTCCACAAGAACACACTTCTTGTGATGCTACCTGTGCAAGATGGAGTCGTGGGCAAAAGAAAGCTGGCAAAGCTAGGCCTGGATTGAGGACCCAGAATGAAAGCTGTTTAATACTCTCCTGCCATTAAAACTCAGCAAAAGAGGATCTCAAGAAGATAGAAATCTCCCATCATGATGGAAAGAAAGAAATGCTGGAGATGAACGAGATGAGAAGGGAGCGAACATCAAAGAACGGGTAGATTTTGCAGATGCCAGAGAGGACAAACCCTTCAAAAGAGGTGATTTGGGTCTTGGAAGCAAAAAAATAAAATAAAAAATAAAATAAAAAAACACCCAGAGAAATTAATAGACGAAGAAAATATATATGGAGCCAAAGTCCCAGAAGGAAAAAAAAAAAAGAGATTTGTTTTTGTTTTCTAAGATGAATGACAAGAGTCTAAGGAGTACCTTAAGATTAAATCAATTTTCAAAAATATAGAGATAAACACAATGTAAAGGTGGACATGTAATAAAAATAGCACCAAGCTCAACAAGCCTCGAAGACAGTGTATGGCAGTCTGAATAAAAGACTAATCTGAGATCAAAAAGTAGATTATGGATCAAGAGGGACACATTGCTGACAAAGAGACATGGTGTAAGTCCTGGAGACGTGAAGGATGCCGTGGAAATTGGTGTCGATGGAATCCCAGGACTGGATGGTTCAGGGCTGGAAGAATACGAAAATAATAGGAAACACACTCTTGTAGATGGATGTCAAAAACTTAGATCTAACAGACTTTTTAAACAAAAGGTAGCACCTGGCCTGTTCAATCAGGAAAATGATAGCAAATATTCATCCAGTTCATGTGTTGCTGCTAATCTGAAAGCAGCTATTTAAACGGGACACTTTTAAGGAAGAAACCATTTGTCCACTGCGCCATCACAGTGTCTGACCCAGAGTTGGTATTCGGCAAAGCATGTGCTGAAATCAACCTCTTAAAAAGAGAGGAAGACTGGACATAGTTGTTTTAACTTTAAATATGTGAGTTCAACCAGAGGCAGGAAGTTTGCAGAGAAGAAGGCTCAGAATATTAAAAAACTCTGAGAACTGCAAAAATAATAATAATAATAATCATGGAATTACTAGCACATAGCAAGGTATCACTATGCTTGTCTTCCATAACATACTTCTGTGCCAAACTACAAACCAAAGCCAACATTCTGGTAGGAGAGAAGATGGCATCTATTAAAATAACTGCGTGGGGAGTAAGAGTCAAGGGAACATCCCGTCTTTCTCTATGGACCACATCTAATTGGAGTCAGCTCCCCAAAACTAAGAGAGAGAAGGCAGAGGGTGGAATTATAAGGCTAGTTACAAAGAAAGCATGTGTGTGATCTTGTTAAAAAGAGAGATCTAAGGAAGAAAAACATTTATGGTCTTGATGATTAAAAAAAAAAAAAGTCTCTGTAAAAGCAGAAGTCTATTGTCACAGTCAGAAGAAGATGTGACCAGAAGATGAAGAACATTTAGAGATAAAAGGAAGGGGAAACAGGTATAGAGAGCAATCATGAAAACTTGAGAAGTCTGAGTTTATAAGGAATTTTTGGCTTTGATGGTGGAAGAGAAGTAATAAATGTATATTTCTATTATATAAATAAATTTTATTTTATGTTTTTAAAACTCTGCAGATCTAATGAAGAGGACTTCAAAAGAGTAAGTCAGTCACCACAAATGTTTCATAGGAAGTCTTCTGATTACCTCCAATCCTGTTAGGATGATGCATTGAGAACTTCTTGATGCTGCCAAGTCCAACGCTGTAGCATTGTTAAACAAAACTTAGTCCCAACCTTCAAATTCCCTTCCAGTGTATTTACTGGCTGCTTATAGTCAACATCCATAGTAAAAAGTGAGGAAGGAAGGTAGCATTCATTCAAAGCAACAGTTTCCAGGGATTTACAGTACGAGGAATTTGGGGTAGGGGCTAACAGGATTTGGGAAGCTAAATTGTTAACTAAACCACAGCCATCCAATGAGGGCTAGTCATGAAATGATTTAGAAAAGTCTTCCTGAGCAGTGAAAAGCATGAAACAGGCAAAAAATCATATTTGAAGAACCATGAGGAAAATTATTTTAACTTTGGCATCAGAAATGAAGCAAGAAAAAAATCACAGTCAGAGCTGAATTCACCCCAGGGGGATTCTGTATTCTCTCCCTTAATTCATGTAGCGAGGCAAGGCAAAGGCTAGGCCCATGTCCTTGTCATCCCTGTCTGAGCAACTGGCCCTTTAAGGGGAGCATGCAGTTTCTGGGACTCCTCTCTCAGTGCTGACTGGTTAGCAAGTCATACACATGTAGGACTTTTCATCTACAGGCAGAAAACTAATACTCTCTCCTTTGGGTATTTAGTTTTAAATATTTTGCAAAATCCTAGCCATGTCTATATGTATACATAGCACAACTGAATTAACCAAGGGTTTGATCTTTCCTCACTTAAGCACAGCATGGTCGTTTTATATGCACCTGAAATTCCAGTTTTGCAGGTTGCTCCTCGGATCACCAGATACGTCAATATGTCCATCTGGATCTTGGAGTTATTTGCACAAACTACTACTGAATAAGTATCGTTGAACTTTTCTGTATTTCTAAGTGGATGATAAAATCCAACCCACCCCCTTTCCCTTTTAAAGAAATGTTTTTGTTGTTGTTGCTTATTTTTAATGGAATAACTCCTCAGGAAGGTGGAGTGGGCAAGGAAAGAGAAAGAATTAAAAACGATTTATTTTATTTTCTACTAACAGGGCTGGGCTTTCGTGAGTTTGAGGAAAAATAATATAAGTGGTAATTACATGTGTTTGTTTTAGTTATCCACATTATTACTATTTCTTATTACAGATAATGTTTACTTGGTGACTTAATTGAACAAAATGGGGGTCATCAAAAAAGGAGTTTATTCAAATTTGTTTCTGAGAGTTCTGATCCCTTGATTTAGTGCCTCACCCACCAACTGAAATAAAATTTAGCAAACCCCTCCCCAAATAATCCAGCATCAGCATGGGGAAGAGTTCAAGCCCAGCTTAATACTCATGTGCTTTTTCCATGCTATACCTTGAAAACAGCTCGGGCCACACCCAAGAGATGGGAGCATTCGGTCGCTAAAAATAACCCCTTATGAGATGAATTTGACATTCCCCTCACATGGAAATACCCCCAGAGACTTTAAAACCTTATGGAACATAGCCCAGACAACCTAAGTGACAAGCAAAATAGTGTGGCATTTCTCTGACGGAAATAAATGTTTGGTGGCCTCATGTTCCACTCCTCCAATTACACGTTGGCAGGGCCTGTGCCAGCTGCGTGGGTCTAGCTTGACCCTTTCCTCTCAGAACTTGTTAATTTCAAGAGATGTTCTCTGAGTTAGACCCAACTGAATTCCATGCAACAGGGTAATCCCCATCTGACTGTGGTTTTGATCAGTTTGTTGATGGCCCTTTTCTTTCCCAACCATAACAACATGGAGACAGAAGGGCAGTAGTAATGCAGTGATCATCTTTAGAATAATGAGGGGGGGTGCTTGTTAAAAACATGGATTCCTGGTACCCTGACTCACTTCATCAGAGTCTCTAAAGGACGGAAGAGCTTTGCAATCCGTGTATTTGATCCTTGCACCTCGTTGACCCGATGGTAAGCCAAGTGTAAACCTGCCTTTTTCAGGTGAGGTACTCTGGGCCCGGGCTGCAACACGTTTGGGTAGCACAGGGTAGTGGATCAGAGCACAGGACCTCTGGCCACACGTCCTGAGGGAAGCCCAGTCAAATGGACAGTTAGTGGGACATCAGTGGCAAGAGGCTTCATTTCATCTTTCCCTCTGCAGATGTGGCCTTCCTAGGTTTCTATTCTCTGGCCTGTGAAATGCTGATGAGGCTGACTGCCTTCTCTCTCTCTCCTCACTGGGATGTTATGTGGGTCAAAGAGATACCGACCTTAATTTTCTGATCTGTGGATCGGAGAGGACCAAGGCATGCCCTTCTCATATTCGGGCAGGCCTGGGGTATGCCTCATTGGCCTGCATGCAGCGTCCAGTTTGTATGTTGCCACTCTGTCCCCACGCTTGTGGACTGGCAGAGCCCGGGGCAGAGACAGAACAAGGAAGAGTGAACCTGGCAAACCTGTGGCCAAGTTGATGATTCTGTCTCACTGGGCCTGGACACTCTGGACCCATCCAAAGGCATCCCTCGTGAGAAAATAGTAATCCCTCAGTAACCAGGAGTGTGGTGTTGTCAGCCACCTGGGATGGCCAGGGATAAGCTCAGCCTCTTCAGAAAAGATTGTAAAAGAACAGACAAGCAAGACTCTTTTTTTCTGTTTGCATTTTAGAGATGTGGTTTGCTACTCTAGAATGCAATATTTGGTCAAATAAAAATAAATAATAACACATTTTTTCTTTCAGGAATCTTTGTGCATGGTCAATGTGTTATCAGAGTTCCCTTACCTCATTCAAGTACAGATTGCATTTTAGACACTTCATATGAGAGTATTTGTATACTCACTGACAATGGGGAGTGATATTTCAACACTCACCTGTTTCTACTCAGAGTACCTGCCACAGGGCTGGGCACATAGTAAGCACTCAATGAATACAAGTTGCCTAACCAATTCTTAATCTGGCCACAGGGGTCTCGAGATTTCTTCTAAGGAAGAAATAAACCAAATGAACCTTGTTAATAATACCACTATACTCTGAAAACTGGAAAAGGCTGTTGAAATACTAAGAAACCAGGTGCCACCAGAGCCTTGCATTTTCCTGGGCTCCTGGACAGACCCAGAGGGCCATGCTGCCGCCATGGATACATTCTCTAATGGAGTACTTATACCTCAGAGACTCAGCCAGCTAGGAGAATATTTATGCGGCAGTAAAATCTTTAACGGAGAGCTGTTTGGCTCTAATAGTTTCAGGTATTTCTACACATCTCTGCTCAGCATGTGTCAAGTTGAATTATAACGTGTCCAGAGTGTGACAGCAGCCGCCCGTAATGGGACTTACACAAAATGGAATAGAGGGAATCGAGGTGGTAAGAGAATGGGGGAGGCGGGGGAGACGAAAGGGAAGAAAGGGACTTTAAAAGGAAACATTTCTTTTGCATTTGGTTGTTCGATTTCCAGATTCAGAGGAAAATGAAGACTGGAAAGAGAAATGTACATGGCCTCACCTGCCTTTTTCAGGTGAGGTACTCTGGGCCCGGGCTGCAAAACGTGTGGGTAGCACAGGGTAGTGGGTCAGAGCACAGGACCTCTGGCCACACGTCCTGAGGGCAATTTCCAGCTTTACCATGTCCTAATTCTCAGATCCTGGAGTGTTACTGAACCTCTCTCTGCCTCAGTTTTCTTATCTGTAAAATGGGGATGATAATAACTGTACTACCTCATGGAAGTTAATATAAAAATGAAATGAATTAATATCTTTAAGTGCTTAGTGCCTGACACATAGTGAGACATTCACATATATTCATATATGTATACATTTACATGTACACTTATATATTTATATGTATATGTATTTTTTTTCTTTAATGATTTTAGAGAGAGGAAGGGAGAGGGAGAGATAGAAATATCAATGAGAGAGAACATCAACTGGCTGCCTGCTGCATGCCCTCCACTGGGGATTGGGCCCACAACCTGGGCATGTGCCCTGACTGGGAATCGAACTGGCGACCTCTTGGTGCATGGGTTGATGCTCAATCAGTGAGCCACACTGGCCAAGCTGTATATGTACATTTTCAGAGTGAAACACCCATTGTGTGCCCAAAAGTAAATGCTGCAGCAAGGGGCACCAGTCTAGAACCTGATTTTGGTGGGTGTCATTCAAACTATAAATAAATATTCTTCAGAAAAAAATAATTCTTTCTGAGTTTGGCTACATAATTTCTCTTGGGGGGAAAATGGTACAACTATCAACTATTACTAATAGAAACTTTAGTCCATTTAATGTGCTGATCACTATAATGCTGTCATGAACACTTCACAAGGAGTCTTCAATTTCAGCCTCACAACAACTGTATGAGGCTGGAACTAGTGTCCCCGGTGCACCAATAAGGAGCCTGAAGATGAGTGATGCTAAGTAACTTGCCCAAGGTCTCGCAGCTGGTAAATGATAAAGCTGGGATTTGAACCAAGTACATTTATTGACTCTAAACACAGGGCCCTTCATCTCTCTCAATAGATCTTCAGATACATGCGTGAATACTCTCAACAATAAAGATTTAATTTAAAAAATAATATAGTTGTTATTCTGGTCTAGCTTCAAGACAAGTAGTACCGTGTAGTTTAGGTCTTAGATTCGAGAGTACCTACATCATGCAGGCACAAAACTGTAGGAAAAATCCCCTCTCCCTTGAGGGGCAAACATTTCTCCTGAAAAGCCACAGGTGAAATGCTAAAATGACACAATGTATACCTGACATCTTTAAGCCCTTTGCACCAAAATACTTTAGAACACCAGTCACTGTGATACACACTTTACAAGGAATGCCCAACTCCAGCCTCATACCAACTTTATGAGGTTAAACAAGAATGTCCAGTCCATAATAGGTAAGAACACTACATATTATTATTGTTATTACCATGTTACATAAGGAGAAACTGAGGCCCATAGCTGCTTAGAAATTTATCCAAATAATGATGGAGCCAGTGTTTGACTCCACATCCGGCATTGTGACTCCAGGGTCTATGCTCTGGACCTCCATGCTATTCCACTACTTAGAACCAAACAACAAAGGCAGACTCTAGACTGAAAATACCATAGGAGTTATAAGTTTAAATAAGCAGGGAGCTGGTCAAAAAGAGGGCAGAGGATTTAAGAAGTAAGGATCCTTTGGTAATTCATAAATGGGATCACCAGTTCCTTGCACCTATATTTGCACTTTTGGCTTAGGTGGCAAAGAAGACAATAAAAAGCTTTCACAGAGTCCAAGGGGGAAGTCTACATTTGTCTCGCTGGAGTTCATAAACTTTGAACTTGTCATTCAAAGTGACTCTGAGAAGCAGCCAGAAAAGAATAAAAGCACTATTGCTTGCTGTTATTATGATTGTGCTTTCAGACTGATTAAACAAGCACCTAGCATTGCACATGATCTCAAACGCAATTTAACACTGCACATAACCTAAAGTGAAAACAGAGCTATGTTTACGGAGCTTCCGTTGCAAAAGTTCTGTGGGTGAATCTCTCCTTTATACTTTGACCCCCGCAGCCTCCCTCCTCCACTTCCTCCTTTCCCTATCCCGCAGAAAGTCATCTACATTCCTGAAAACGACTTGCATTTCATCCGCTATAAAAGCTTAAATTCCAGATTTCCCAGCTCAGTTTGCAAAGGAACTTTCCCCTTCGACTCAGCTACCCCCAGACACATCACCATCTTGATCCTCAAGAGAATGTGTTGTTTTTCCCTTTTGTGGGCCTGAACAAAGGCAGAGGCTGCTTAAGCAGTAACATAAGAGCATTTAGGAAAACAACCCAACTAACTAGAGAACATCTTGTTTAGTACTTAACGCTACATGATGAAGACAAACTTCATCCTGGAGTTTGCTGGGTCTACTTTCTCCCCCATTTCCATCTGTTATTTTCTGTGATACTGACAGCAACTCAGATGGTTAAGTGCTCATCCAGGGCTCCGAGATTAGAGTCCGTCTGTTAGCCCATGAGTTTTGATCAGGGACTCACAGACTCGATTTCTTTGATGCCTACAAAAGAGTTTCATAGGTTGGTCATAGTTAACATGCAAAGCAGAGTGTTACTTTTTCCAAAAAGAAAAGAAGAAAGTAAATTACCCTGTCTTCCTTCTTTCCATGGTTCTGGTGGTTCATGTTCTCCAGCAATGTGTCACATGACCCCTCCCAAAAGTAGTGTAGCTAAATTAAATTTCTTCTATGTTGTATAATATTTATCGATCTATGAATTTATAGACATTACATGAGATACACACACAGAGAACTATAAAACTAATCACCAAAATATTCACTGTGTGTTCAATGTAGTAATTTTTAGAAGATGGGATTATGAGTGATTTTTTTTTTATTCATTTTGTATAATGATATTTTCTAGATTTGCTATACTGGCTACCCTATCTCTTATGAAACAAACTAAAAGTCTTTTTTAAATGTAAATTAAATACCCAGTCTCTTACATATTTATAAGAAAAGTACAAAAATGAACAGAGAAATTAAGACATTTCCCCAGGTCAATTCACTACCTTGGTAAATTAGAAAGCCAGGGGAAAAGTAGTCTAGTTCTGGTTGAATCCAACCACCTCCTGCTGTTTTCTATGGGTGTGTGTATCTCTGAGAAGGCCGGCTAGCTGTGCTGTCCAATATGGTATCCACTAGATACATACAGAACTAACTTTAAATTGTATTTAATTAAATATAATGAAAATTCAAAATTCAGTTCCTCAGTTGCACAAGCTATATTTCAGGTTCTCAATAGCCATCTGTGGCTAGTGGCTACCAATTAAACAACACAGAAACAGAAAATCCCTAGAAGCTCAGTTCCCAACTGTGCACAATGTTACTGTCAGCTGTGAGCAACCCTTCAGAGGGAAGACCTCCACGCATTTATATGAAATGACTGAGACCTGCTTCTCTCCAGTTCACAGAGAGTGATGAAGAGTGTCCTCAGGGACCAGTTGAATACTATAGGGTTAGGCCAAAGACCCCAATCTGAAGACTTTCTGGGCACTCATCAAACCTGAATAGAAAATTGGAGAGTCACAGGTGTTCCAGTGGAAGTCTAGGCCACCAGGCAATGTCAAATTTCAAATGTCTTTCATAGCAGCTTAGACACTAGTTCTCAGAGGTGCACACTGGTGGAAGCCGGTTCTTGCTGCCATGAATAAAACTGCAAACATGTTTGCATGGATGAGGACAAGCATGCAGTGCTGGTTGTGCATAAGCACAGGATATCAAAATTTTCAGTGGGCATTAAACCACAGAGATGAGAAAACCATAACTCTGAGCTTAGAAGAGACATACTTTGAACTTAGCAATTAGAGCTCCACTTATTTTATGTCATGTATTCTTGCTTGTCACTTAGAGTCTTGCTACACAAAGTGTGATCTTTGGAGCAGCAATATCAGCATCACCTGGAAACTTCCTAGAGATGCAGTATCTCATGCCCTCCTCCAGACCTACTGAGTCAGTCTCACTGTCACAAGATCCCCAGGTGATTCCTGTGCACACGGAAGATCGAGCATCATTGATATCTCTCCTTCTCACTCTACTTTCAATTTCTGGAATGTAGTGGAGACTCAGATCTTCCAACCAAAATTTGTGCAATACTCTGGACCTGAGGTTTAGTAAACACTTATTGATTAATTGAAAATCTGAGACCTGGCTTTCAAATTTAAAAAGCCAGTATAGAGACTTCCGGTCAAGATGACGGGTAGGTAAACGCAGTATCGCGTCCTCCCACAACCACATCCAAGTTACAACTAAACTACAGAACAACCATCATTCAAAACTGCCTGAAATCAAGCTGAATGGAAGTCCTACAACTACGGAATTAAAGAAGCTGCATCGAGACTGGTAGGAGGGGCGGAGGCGCGAGGGGCGGCAAGAAGATGGCGCGACGGGCTGGTCCCACACCCACGTGTGGCGGATAAAAATCAGGAGGCTCCCGCGGCTGGGAAGGTCCTTCCTAAGGACTGAGGGCTCCCTGTCCCACACCAGGTGCCCCGCTCAGGGTTCCAGTGTCAGGAAGAGAAGTCCCCATCACTTCTGGCTGGAAAAACCAGCAGGAACTGAGGCTCAGGGAGGCTGAAGCGGCTGAAGCACCAGGCAGCTCCTTAAAGGGCCCACGCACGGACTTATCGGACTCTCTCCCTCTAAGCTTGGAGGGGAGGCAGCTTGAGGGGCACCAGAGATATACAGGGAAGAACTGAGCTGTTTGGCACTGGAGCGAGGGCTGGAGAGGGGGTTTTCTCCGGGACAAATGTGCTGTCAGAGGCCTTTGTTCCTTTGGTGAGCCCTTCCCTGGGGTGGCAGACAGCTGCAATACAGTATCTGGGACTCCAGCAACCTGGCTCACACTGGTAGCCCTGCCCTGGTGACTCCCTGAGGCCCTGCCCCACCCAACTTTCAGGCCCACCCAAGCTGTTGCCACTTGCTTAACCATAGGATTGGCTTGTCTTGGATCCTGCATCAGGCTTTTCCTAAATTCTTTCAAACGAGCAGTGTCTGGTCTCAGCTAGCCCCATACCTCTTGTTAAGTAATACACAGAAACAAACACAGGGAGGCAGCCCAAACGAGGAGACAAAGAAACAGGTCCCAAATGAAAGAACAGAACAAAACCCCAATAAAAGAACTAAGCGAAATGGAGATAAGTAACCTAACAGATGCTGAGTTCAAAATACTGCTTATAAGGATGCTCAGTGAACTCAGTGAGAACCTCAGTGAACTTAGGGAGGGCCTCAAGAGCATAAAAAAGGACCTGTCAGAAACGATCAATGCACAGTTAGAAACGAAGGAGGCTTTAACTGAAATAAAGAATAATTTACAAAGATTCAATAGTAGAGGACGTAAATCCAAGAAGCAAACGATTGATTTGGAATATAAGGAAGCAAAAAACGCCCAATCAGAACAGCAAAAAGAAAAAGGAATCCAAAAAAATGAGGATAGTGTAAGGAGCCTCTGGGACAACTTCAAGCATGCCAACATTCGCATCTTGGTGGTGCTGGAAGGAGAAGAGAGAGAACAAGAAATTGAAAACCTGTTTGAAACAATAATGGCAGAAAACTTTCCTAACCTGGGGAAGGAAAGAGACATATAAGTCCAGGAAGCACAGAGAGTCCCAAATAAGATGAACCCCGAGAGGCCCAGAGGCCCACACCAAGACACATCATCATCAAAATGCAAAAGGTTCAAGACAAAGAGAGAATCTTAAAAGCAGCAAGAGAAAGGCAGCTAGTTACCCATAAGGGAGCTCCCATTAGGCTGTCAGCTGATTTCTCAAAAGAAATTTTGCAGGCCAGAAGGGAGTGGCAAGAAATATTCAGAGTGATGAAAAGCAAGAACCTACAACCAAGATTACTCTATCCTGCAAAGCTGTCATTTAGAATCGATGGCCATATAAAGACTTTCCCAGACAAGAAACAGTTGAAGGAGTTCATCACCACTAAACCGTTATTATATGAAATGATGAAGGGTCTTTTTGAAGAAAAAGATAAAATATATGAACAAACAAAATGGCAATGAATACATATCTGTCGACAATGGAATCTACAAACAAAATGAACAGGTAGAACAGAAACATTCTCATAGATACAGAGAACATTTTGTTGGTTGCCAGATGGGAGGGGGGTTGGGGGAATGGGTGAAAAAGGTGAAGGGATTAAGAAGTACAAATTCATTGCTAGATTGACAAACCTCAAAGGGAAAGGGGTTGGGGGTGGGTGGGAAGAAATAAACCAAAGAACTTATATGAATAACCAATGGATACAGACAATAGCATGGGAAAAGGCGGGAGGGGGGCGGGAGTGGGGAGGAGGGGGTCAATGGGGGAAAAATGTGGAACGTCTGTAATACATTCTACATTCAACAATAAAAACTTAAAAAAAAATAAAAATAAAATATCTGTAACAGAAAAAAATAATAATAAAAAAATAAAAAGCCAGTATACTTTCAATATGTTGTCAAAAATATACTTTAAGAAATCCTATGCACACTTAGTGTTTCCCTTTGGTTTAAAATGCAAAAAGTAGAGATTATCAAATAGTAATACTAATAAGCAAATAATAGCCCATCCAAGATTCCTTTGTTCCTTACATTGCTGTCTATAAGGGCAATCATTTTTAAAAGCTTTTATTGGATAGCTTGAACAGAATCATGCCCTAATTGTAGTCTTCGTTTTTATTTGCCACTGGGAGGAAATGCACCAGATGAAGCTGTTTGAGACTCTATGGTTTGTTCAGCTGTATTAAATGCTTCTAACTGCTGACTTTTATTGTTCTTAACAAGTCAAGACCAGACTGAATGTCTTTGAGGATAATTGTTTTTATTCATTCCCCTTCTGTATTGCTAAAATAGAGGCAATATGTAAATTAAGGAAAGAGACTCAGATTCAGAACTGCCCAGACCTCTGCTGATACTCAGAAAGAGCCAAACTCAAATCCCCACTGTTTAGACTATTGCATGTCCCTGTGACCAGTGCATTCTCCTACAAAGTGAATGTTTCTTGAGTCTTCAGAGTGGTCTCTGTGCCAGTAAGTTAACCTGACCCAACACAGAATCCATCCCAAAAGGAAAGTCCGTGCCGAGCAATATCAGTGCTCCTAATGTTATGTTCATATCCATGTAGTTGGCAAGGCAATGAGTAGGGTTATATCATGAAAATTACTGGAAGCCAAGAATTAGACTGTCTGGGTCTCCATCTCAGTTCCACCATTTATTTGCAGTATGACCTTGGGATAAAGAAATAAAGCCATTTGCCTTGGCCAGTTTGGCTCAGTAGTTAGTGTCAGCCCTCGGACCAAAGAGTCACAGGTTTGAGTCCCATCAAGGGCCCGTACCTGGGTTGCTGTGGTCGGGGTTGTGCAGGAGGCAACCAATTGATGTGTCTCTCTCCTATGGATGTTTCTCTCTCTTTCTCTCTTTTTCCCTCCCACTCTATCTAAAGATAAATGGAGGAATATACTCAGGTGAGGATTTAAAAAAAGAAATAAAGCCATGGTTCTAAAATGAGGGTGATTTTGTGCCCCCTTTCCCACACCCAGGGGTATGTTTTTCACTACTTTGTTTTATTTATTTTTTACCTTTTAAATTTTATTTTTCAATTACAATTTATATTCAATATTATTTTGTATTAGTTTCAGTTGTACAGCATAGTGGTTAGGCACTCATATACTTTATAAAATGGTCCCCCCAATATTTCAAGTACCCACCCGGCACCATATATAGTTATTACAATAATATTGACTATATTCCCAATGTTGTACTTTATATCCCCAGGACTATTCTGTGACTATCAATTTGCATTTCTTAATACCTTCACCTTTTTCACTGGCAACCATCAGTCTGTTCTCTGCATCTATGAGTCTGTTTCTATTTGGTTGGTTTGTTTATTTTGCTCTTTAGACTCCATATATAAGAAATTTTTATTGCCAGGGTGGCTAAGCATCCTCTATTGCAGAGGACAGCACTCCCCAACAAAGAATGCTCCAACTTAAAATGCCAATAATACAAGGAAGAGAAACGCTGAACATAAAGACCCTGTTACCATTGCTACCATTCAGCACTGATCGGCTCAAACAAAAACCACAGCCTACCAAGACACCAGAGACCTTGGAAATGTGATCCTCAGATCCATAAACAAGGATCCAGCTCTTACCTCATACTCAGCACTGTTTCAGGTTCTGTGGAAAACACACAAGTGGGAGGCATAGTATTTTACTTATCCTTTCAGAAACTAGAAATTAGAAAAAAACTGTTGAGGTTTAATGGGATAATTCCTCATTGATCCATTCCAGTAATTTTTTGCTGCCTCTCTACATGGTGCCCAGTCTAATTACAGGATGACTCCCTATTCCCCTGGGATGCCACTTTCCATTCTCCTTCACTTCCTTGTTCTGAAGGAACAGCAATTTGCCACTGAATGGTTATTAGCCTTTTTCCCTTTAAGAGACTAAGAAAGAAAGAAAAAGAAAAAAAGCCCACAGGATAATTTTAAAAGTTGTTGCTCCAGTTTTTCTCCAACTTTAGAAATCTCTGTTGGCTTTTAATTAAGAACTTGCATTTAGACTGTGAGATGAACCAGATTTGAAGGATTGTTTTTTTCCTCTGTTAATGAAATGGCACTCATTTCCCTAGGAGGGGTTTTCCCCAGATTCTCATTGTTCCACTAAAGATGATTTACATGGGCATCTGTGGAGAGAGCTGAATCTTTGATTGGAGAGGGAGCCCAGGGTAGACACACTGTGCCTTTCCTCTGAGAAAGTAGGAAGTAAACACCTTCAGGACACTGAGCTGAAATTCTCACAAACCTCAGTGCGGAATGGCTTGGAGGTGGGGTAAGTTAGAGTCCCAAACAGTGGCAGCAGCAGCTATATAAGTCCCAGAAATATGCCCTGGATGTGACTGAATCAGTCAGTGTCCTCAGACACCTGCAATGCACATTTCAGCCCATTCTGCTGCTCATTTGGTCTTGAGAATCGTGCATAGTCAGAACAACTTGGTGATAAAGTATACCCATATACCCAATTTTGGGGCATCTATGTTTTGAAGCTCCTAAATATTCATTTTTTTCCTGAGCCATTTGGCTAAGGATCAAGGTAAACTGATGATTTGCTTTATAAAATTTAATAGAAGAAAGTATAATGAGGATAAGATATTTGCAAATTCTTAAAATATCTCTCCCAAAAATGTTTATTAATTACAAAAAGAGAAGAGTAGATAAACCCTGATGTTGATCAAGGTCAATATCACCACTAAAAAGACATCAACATCTTGTACCACTCCTATGGTGAACATTTCAATAGTATTAACCAAAATATTTAACCTCAGACTAAGCATGAGCAAATCATCAGAAAATTCAAATTGAGGGACATTCTACAAAATAACTGACCAGTGCTTTTTGAAAGTGTCAAGGTCACTAAAGGCAATGGAAGATTGAGAAGCTCTCATAGATTAGAGGAGACTAAGCAGACATGGCGAGTGAACTCAATGTGGAATCTTGGAGAAGATCCTGGACCAAAAAAGAGGACATTGGTGAGAAAGCAGTGGAATGAAAATAAGGTCTTTAGATAAGTAAATAGTAATTTATTGTATCATTAATTGTTAATTTCTTGGTTTTCTTAGCAGTCGTATAGTTACATGATTATAATATTGTTGGAAGAGCAGTATAAAGGGTATACAGGAACTCTGTACTATTTTTGCATCTTCTCTCTAAGTATACAATTATTTCAAAGTAAAATGTTTAAAATGAATAGAAAACAATCTACAAAGAATCTTGGGACATCATAAGCAATGGGAAGACATGCATTGATGCTGAGTGAGAGACAAAGAAATCAGTTAGCCTTCTACAAAAGTGAAAGGAAAGTACAAACAGAATATCAGGGAAAGGTAGACTACAGACAGAGACTTATACATGCTGCAGTCAAACGAGAACTGAGACTGATACAGATAGTTACTTCTGAACCAGAAAAACACAGTTTTAACATTTTTATATCAGAAAGAAACACAGCCCACTGAGAAACTCTCCATCTAAATCTAAGCAGATTTTTTGCTCCAACAAGCTCTATTCCTCCATAATCACCAGCTAAGGCAGAAAAATCTTAGACAAGTCAATGACCAGAGAAAGGAGTCCAGCATCCTGCTGGCTTCGGGTAAGCACAGCCCCCACATTTTGCCCATCCACTAACTCATATCTGCCAAAACACATATAATCACCCTGTCTGAGAAGACCCAAGTTTTTAGAAATAGTTACAGACATATTTTTTTCTTGTTTGAAGCAAGCCCTTTTTTTCCCCAAATAAAATCTTATGGGGAACTATAATACATATAACAAAGAAAAACCATAAACAATAATAGTTCAGATCATCAAACCTCTATTCAGTGCTTTCTCCATACTGCAGACACAGGTCTAAGCCCTCTGTATGTATTATCTCAGTTCATGCTCAAAGTAAGCCTCTATGATAGGGCTTATTCACATACCCACATTACAGATGAGGAAAGTGAAGCCCGGAAACATAACCCCTCCTATCCCAGGCCTTTTCTTTTTTTAAGTTTGGTTTATTGGCTATAATTACATACAACTAAATCCACTCTTTCTAAGTTCATCATTCATTGATTTTTGACATATGTATAAGTCCTAGAACTACACCACTAGAAAGATATAGACTATCCACTGATTTCCTCAAAATGTTGCATCAAGCCTCTTTATAAAATCAATACACATCTCACCTCAGACCCTGGCAACCACTGATCTCTTTCCTGTTTCAATATTTTTGCCATTTCTATAATGTTACATAAATGAAATCATACAGTCTGGAACATTTTCTTTCACTAGCACACAGCTTTTGAGACTTTCAGAGGTTGTTGCAATCATCAGTTGCTCATTCCTTTAAATTGCTGAGTGGTATTCCATTGTATGGATTTATCATAATTTGCTTATTTATTCAATAGCTGATGAACAATTGGTTTGTTTCCAATTTGGTATTACTACGAATGACACTACTATAAACATTCACATACACATATCTTTTTGTAAACGTGTGTGTTTTAATTTCTCTTGCCAACATACCTAAGAATGAAATTGCTCTTTCTTATAGCAAGTGTATGTTAAAGTCTATAAGAAACTGACAAACTGTATTCCAAAGTGCCCGTATCATTTTGTGTTCCCACCAGCAACGTATGAGATTTCCAATTGCTCTATATCCTTGTAAGCACATAGGACTCTCACTCTTTTTAACTGTAGTTGGTTAGGTGGGTGTGTGGACGTTTCTCAATTTTAATGGGTCTCAATCTGCATTTCCCTGATCACTAATAATGTTGAACTTAATTTTGTTTGTTTACTGAGCATTCACATATCTTCTTTGGTGAATCATCTGTCAATTTTTATCTACTAGTTTATCATCTTATTATTGAATTGTAGGAGTTCTTTATATATTCTGGATATTAAGTCCTTTAACAAAAATGTGTTTTGTAAATATTTTCTCCCACTCTATGGCTTATCTCTTAATTTTCTTAACAATATATTTTTAGAGAGTAGAATTTTTGAGTTTTGATAAAGTCTGACATCAATTTTTCTTTCATGTTTCATATTTTTTGTGGTCTATCTAAAAAATCTTATCTAACCCAAGGTTTTCTTTTATATTTTCTTCTAGGTCTTCTAAAGTTTTAACTCTTACTTTTAAGTCTATATCTCATTACCAGTTAATTTTTATGTATGGTGTAAAGTAATGGTTGAGGGTCACTTTGTTTTGTTTGTTTTTCTGCAGAAAGATATCCAATTGTTCCAGCGCCACTTGTTGAAAACTTGTTCTTTTCCTATTTTATCCCTAAGTGATTTATTTTATTTATTTTTTTTTATCCCCCCCCCTCCCCGAGGATATTTTTCCATTTTTTGTACAGATAGAGTGGGAGGGAGAGAGAGGAAAGGAGAGAGAGAGAGAAACATCGACGTGAAGGGACACATCGAGTGGCTGCCACCCGCACGACCAACCAGGGCCAGGGACAAACTGCAACCGAAGTACGTGCCCTTAGCGGGAACCGAACCCGGGTCTTTCTGGACCGCAGGCCAACGCTTTAACCGCTGAGCCAAACTGGCCAGGGCGTAAGTGATTTATTTTTATACTATTGTAAGTGGTTTGTAAATTTCAATTTCTAATTCTTTGTTGCTAATATAGGCAATGTATGAACTACAGTTTGAGAATTAGACAGGATCCTACAAAAAAAAACACTAGTTTTGTTTTTTTTTTAAGTGATTTTAGCAAAGCTCTAATCTATTTTCCAAACTTCAATCAATCCTTTTCAAGGCTTCATTAGAATTTTTAATTATAAAAGCAATATATGCTAATTGTGACAGATCAAAAGTCACAAAAGTGAATAGAAAAAACATTCATAATCTTTCTCCATCTCACCCTTAATCCTTTCTCTCTGAAGTAATGTTAACACATTTCTTACGCTCCCACATTCAACCAAGTAGTTATTTTTTTCAACAGCTGGGGGTGGGAAGGTCATATGTAGAAAATGACAGAAGAAATTGCAGAATTAGTCAGGCAGACTATTTGCTTTTGTTTCTAAAGTCTAGCTCTTGGGAGAACATAGAGTTGGCACACAAAAAAAAGCAAACCTGCAAAGAAAGTTTACAGGAAGAAGCAGAGTGTCTGGAAAGAAGCAAGGAAGAAAGTTAATTGTTACAAACAAGAAAAAGAAGCTTCTGCGCAGCAAAATAAACCATCAACAAAATGGAAAGGGAACCCACTATATGGGAAAGCATAATTGCCAGCGATACATCAGATAAGAGGTTAATTTCCAAATATATAGAGTACTCATACAACTCAAGAAAAGGAAGTCAATAATCCAATCAAAATGGGCAGAGGACCTAAATAGACACCTCTCCAAACAGAACATGCAAATGGCCAACAGACTTATGAAAAATGCTCACCGTCACTAATCATCAGAGAGATGCAAATTAAAATGACTATGAAGTGTCATTTTAATTTGCCAAAATGGCTGCCATCAACAAATCCTCAAACAAGTGCTAGCGAGAGTGTGGAGAAAAGGGGACTCTAGTACACTGCTGGTGGGAATGCAGACTGGTGCAGCCACTATGGAAAACAATATTGTATTTCCTCAAAAAATTAAAAATGGAACTGTTATTTGACCCAGTGATCCCACTTATAGAAATATATCCTAAGAATCCTGAAACACCAATCAAAAAGAATATATGTACCCCTATGTTCACAGCAGCACTATTTATAATTGCTGAGATCTGGAAACAACCCAAGTGTCCATCAGTAGATGAGTGGATAAAAAATCTGTGGTACATGTACACAATGGAATACTATGCAGCTGTAAGAAAGAGAGATCTCTTATCCTTTAAGATGGCATGGAGGGACCTAGAGAGTATTATGCTAAGCGAAATAAGCCAATCAGAGAAAGATAAATACCACATGATCTCACTTATATATGGAATCTAATGAACAAAATAAACTGAAGAGCAAAATAGATCCAAAGACTTGGAAGCAGGAAGCAGACTGTCAAACCCAAGAGTGAAGGTGGAAGGCTTGATGGGAAGAGCTAACCCAAAGAACTTATGTGCATATATGCACAACCAATGGACACAAACAATAGTACGGTGAAGGCAGGGAGGGTAGCAGGAGTGGGGAGGAGAGGGTAACTGATGGGAAAAGGGAATATTTGTACTACTTTCAAAAATAAAGATTAAAAGAAAAAGAATTTCTCACTCACTTGGGGAAAGGAGACAGTTCGATGGATCCCAATGAAGTAAAAAACAAGGGCTGCAAGACCTTTGAGAAAAAGAGCATCTTTGCTGGAAACCATAAAAATGTCCCCATATCTCAACTTGGTATGAAAACAACAATTACCCTCAAACCTAAAGCCACTGTATAGAAAAGGCAAATGAACAACTGACATGGAACCTGATTGGGAAGAGGGTCAATGACCAGCCAAGCCCTTGTAACCACCTTTGGTACTGCTGAAGACCCATAAACCTTGCCATAAAGAGGACCCCCAAGAATGACTGCGTTGCAATTTTCCACTATGGAAGAAGAACCAACATCAAATTGCTTTATGAAGAATGGAATGCAATTTTTTATATTTTATGCATCTATTTTGAAGGCCCTGGAAATAAAATGTTCTTCAACATAGGGACTATGACCTATTTACTAAAATGCTTAGATAGATGATGCATTACAAATCTGTGAATAGTCCTAAGGGGCAGCAATTCTGAATTCAAATATTGCTTCTGCTTAAAATATAATATACAGCTTTGAGATCATCTTTCTTCTTCAGCTTTTTCATATGTAAAATTTAGAGTTTTTAAAATCTACCCTTTAAATAATGGTCTATATCTTGAAATTTCCATTATTAAAGACTACCAAAATATTGCTATATAACCAAAACACGGAATAAACACTAAATAATAAAATGTACAGTAAAAACATAATAAATTGATCAAAATACCATTTACATAGCAACTTAGCCTCTCCAATCACTGTAAAGGCCTTGAGCAAGAAATACTTCATGACATGATCCTGCACTTCCTATTCTGTTCTTCGGATAGCCAGCCTCAGTTTCTGCTCATGTCTTACATACCATTCTCTTAAGTTTGCTTCTCTCAAGCCCACAGAAGATTAGAAGCAACAAACTAAAGGTATAAAAATTAAATCTAGAAATCAAGAGAAAAAAAAATAAGTGTAATATCTAGAACAGCTGAAGAGAATAAACTTAATGAACAGATCTAATCACACTAAATCATGTTGCACTGAGACCAGTAGTTTGGCATATATCGATTCATAATGACTACATTCACAGTTTTGGAAATGGATCTGATTTAATTTGCTCTTAAAAATTGAAGCATAACCCAGGTTTAGAGAGATTAAATTGACATTTGCTCAATTAAGGTGGCCTCTCTGTCTCCCATCTGCATACACACACACACCCCTACTTAATGACTAAGTTGAAACCAGAATCTTAGTCCTACTCTGGAATTTGATTTTGAATGATCCAGAAAGGTTGACATTTCTTAAAGTATATTCCAAGTCACAAGCAAGGGGTGTGACAATGTATTTTGAAAAGGGAAGCCTCCAGTTTGAGTAATATGCTAAATAACTTTGTGTTTCTCAAGAAAAATTTGTTGAACATTTCATTTACCAATAGAGTTATATAAATTACAAACTATAGTGCATTTGTGATTATGCACAAGTGCATGTGTCTGTGTGCTGCGCACCTGTGTGTTAGGAAGCACCCTGTCGTGTGCTGGAGTCGTTTACCTAAGCTCTCCAGAGCCACTTTGGGCATCTTTGCTCAGTTGCACATTAGAGACATCTCACAGGAAACTTGAAAGCAGCCATGGTGGGAATATTTACACTACAAAAATCAGCTACTACGACAAACCAGGGGTTTGTTATTTGTTGTTTGTTTGTTTTTTTCAGAAAAGCTGGTTTTTAACTATTTATCAACGTATCGCTTGTTAACCCTATACATGTATTCCTTGAAAGAAAATGTAGCCTTAATGATTACATGCCGTGTTTTGAGTGCATGCAGGGTGAAGATGGTATCTTCACTTTTTTACTGTTGACACTTCAAGAGTTTTATTTGTTTTATAGACATAAATATTAATTGGGTCTTTTTTCTTTAAATATGAAAAGAAAGGAAACAGGGCTTTTTTATATTACTGACATCTTACTATGCAGTTGACAAGATGAGTAGGAAAGAGAAAACTATATATTAGCTTGTTCAATTTTGCCAAGCAGTACTTTAATATAATGTGAGCAGGAGACCGAGGCCCCAGTTCTATGGTTTGCTGTGTGATGAGACACAGAGCATATAACATCTACATCTCATATGCTATGTGCAGTCCTAAATAGCTAAAAGTAAATTTTTAATGTTTCTTTATGAATTTGAAGGGTCTCATGCGGTAAGAACAGAGTATAAATTCAGTACCACATGACAAGAGCCCAGAGTTTCAGACCTAACTTTGTGAAGTATATATAATATTTACAAGTGCTATATATATTATTGCCAATTACTTTTGCTTTTACAAAATCCTTCTGAGATGAATGTGGTTCTCTTATGGTTGACTTCAGTAAGATTTTTCATGGTTAAAAGGGGACTCTTTTACATAGTGACCCAAAGTATTGCTGGTATATTATATGTGATAATCAGAGAGCTCCCCAAGCTCTCATACCCACCTTATAAAATGGAATACTGGTTGTACTAAATCTTTATTAAAAGAGACCAAAGGTCAGTTAGCATAATGCAAGTGAGAGTTTTAAAACTGATAATATAAAGTGGTTTGGTTTTATATTCTGGGACTGTGTATGCAGGCAGCATTCTTTTAAACAGCTTTATTGAGATATAATTCACACGCCATATATTTCATCCATTTAAGTGTACAATTCAATGGCTTTTAGTATATTCACAGGGTCATACACTCACAACCACAACCAATCTTAGAACATTTTCATTACACTAAGAAAAACCCCGCATCCCTTAGTCACCTTCCAGTCCCCTCAATCCCACTCCCAGATCTAGGCAACCACTAATCTACTTTATAACTTTATAAATTTGCCTATTCTGGACATTTCAAATAAATGGAATCATACAATATGTGCTGCATTGTGTCTGACTTCTTTCACTTAGCATAAGGTTTCCAAGGTTCTTCTATGTTGTAGCATGTATCAGTGCTACATTTCTTTATATTGGTGAATAGTATTCCATTATATAGATATACCACATTTTGTTTATCCATTCATCAGTCAATGGATGGCATTTGTGTTTCCACTTTGTGGTTCTTAGGAATAACACTGCTATGAACATTTATTTATAATTTTTTGTGTGGACATATGTTTTCATTTCTCTTGGGTATATATCTAGAAGCAGAATCACTGGATCATGCAATAAGTATGCTAAACAGTTTGCAGAACTGTCAGATTGTTTTTCTAAAGTACTGCAACATTTTACATTCTCACCCCAGGCAGCGTTCTTACTCAGCCTAAATCCCCAGGAAAATGTATACTATGGATCCCACTTAAACCCAAACAATCTAGTCATTAATATTTTCTTTCCTTTATTCTGCCCATTCATATGTCAGTTTCTCATAAGTAAAAGACATAATATAGGCAAGTCAACTACCAGTAGCATGATTATTGTAATACTTTGGCTTGCTGGTCTTTGAAATACTCAATGTTTTTTTTTAAATATATTTTTATTGAATTTTTAGAGAGAGAGGAGGGGAGAGGGAGATCAATGTGAGAGAAACATTGATCGTCTGCCTCCTGCTCGCCTCCCTATTAGGGATCAAGCCCGAAACCCAGGCATGTGCCCTGACCAGAAATCAAACCGGGACCTACCAGTCCATAGGACAATGCTCAATCCACTGAGCCACACCAGCCAGGCATAAAATATTCAACATTTTTATTTATTTATTTTTCTTTATTGATTTATAGAGAGAGAGGAAGGGAGAGGGAGAGAGAGAGAGAGAGAGAAACACTGATGAGCAAGAACATCAACAGGACGCCCCCACCATGCCCCACACTGGGGATTGGGCCCACAACTGGGCATGTGCCCTGATCGGGAATCAAACCAGCAACCTCCTCATGCATGGGTCAGTGCTCAACAACTGACCCACACCAGCCGGGCTATTTATCATTTTTGAAACAATGTTTATCTTAAGTTTCAATGAAAGAGCATTTTGTGGTGGTAATTAACATATAATTAGAAGCTACTAAGACAAACTCATACACAATGGCTATAGCAAGGTCAAAGAACCTCATTGAGTAGGTTCCTTCTCCAAAGTCTATATTCAGAGGACACAAAAAGCTAGTTCCAATTGTTTATAGGACCCCAGTTAACTAAATCCTCATAATGTTAGGCTTTTGGGGATCTATTTTTAGTAAATGAATTTGAGAAGGCCATACTATAAGAGATGGGCCAAGAAACCAAAACTCACAATGAAAAGAAGGATTGCTTTGGTATACCAATATCTACTTCTATGTTGGAAGAAGTCATAGCTACAGTAATGAGTATGTTTTCCAATGATGTGGGAGCACTGTACATCATCCTGGTAGCTGCTAAATTATTCACCCTGTCCACATGCACTTATCACTAGCAGTAATTATTCAAAGACAGATTTTATGGGCAAGTTACAAAAAAAAAAAAAAAAAAAAAAATTCCAAAAAGACCCATTAAAAAAGAGAATTCACTTATATTTGGGGGAAGAAAATTCAAGTTTGTGTATTAACATTTGCTTTCTCCAATATCTCAGAGCCCGAGGGAATGACTAATTCAGAGAACCATCAAGTGGCTAAAATATATTTTCATGGACCCCACTTGACTTCGTGGAGGCCACTTTGTAAGTGACTTGCTTCCATCTGCCTTAACTTCCCTGCTAGATGAAAGGTCCTTGAATTCAGAACCTTATTTTCTTGCAACATCTCCATAGTGACTTACATCTAATGAGGGCTTTGGATATGTTTTATAAATAAAAAGTAGTAAGGTCAAAAGGAATATGACAACATTAAAAACACAAGTCCTATTTAATGTGCACCAGGGCAACAACACTGCTCAATTGGGAGGTGTTATTAGTAAAGGACACTATTCCTGCTTCTGCCAGAAGCCCACCCCCATCTCTGAAATTATGCCAGGTTCAGAGAGCAACACATTAGCCCCTCACACCATGGCCACAGTCTGGCACGTACACAGGAAATGAAGAACATGCAGTGTCATAGAACTGGCAGGAGAGAATGTGGGTGGTATCAGTGCAAAAACTCCATTTATCATGTGTTCAACCTTTGACACCAACATAATTACATATCAAAGTTTCCAGAAATGTTTCAGTGACCAGCAATGTATTTTTTAAAAAGTCCTTTGCATCAGGAAACCTATCTTTTACAAGAATTGGATAAAAAGACGCCACGGAAATCCTATTTTTAATATTTTTCTTTAAAAAGGCCACAGAAGTACTTTTCATAAAGTATTAACTTGCCACAAAGTGTCACTTTAAATAGATTCTCTCCAACTCAACAAAATCCTTGAAAAATGAAGAGGAATCCTACCCAATGCTGATCTTCTGAATAATTTCAGAAGCATTCTTCATACATGTCTTCAATATATTTTCACATGAATCTCCTACATAATGATTCCTACATTGATGTTTGCAAGTCTGCTACATGGTAAACCACCTCACAAATACACACCAGTGTAACCACCATCAGGTGGGCCTAGCCATTACCTGTATCTTATTAGGGTGATGAATTTCCAAGTAGTAAGTATCTGAAAAATACTTCCTTCTGAACTGCCACTGGACTGTAATGACCTTTAAATTCCCTAAGAAATATAATAGAAATAGAAATGATAGATAGTAGAATAGAGAGAACATAGCCTCTTGAGTCAGGAAGACTGTGTTCGAATCTCAGTTCTGTCTTTTACAAATTATATGGGTTAATTTTAATTATATCTGAACCTCAGTTTCCTTACTTGTGCAAGATAATGACCACCCCCCTGTTTTGGGGAGTGGTAATGAGAAATAAATGAGATACACCATACAGCTCTTGCCACATAACATATACCGGATTAGTTGTACGTCTTCTTCCCTTTCCCTTCACTGGTTGTAACTTAAAGGTCATAGATCATGCAATCGATGTTGGCATGAAGAGGACTATACAAGGTACTGTGGCAGCTCTACAAAATCGCTTGCGTAACTAGGTTCCATGTGTCCATGCAGTTGAGTGTAAAAAGGAAATAAAGTAAAAACAGTAAAATCACCCAAACAACATCCCTCACACACATTCCCAGAGCACATCAGTGTTTCTCATCTCTCTTTGTAGCAAAAGAACAACTTAACATCAAGGCCTTTCATATCTGTGGCTGATGTTCTAACTCCTCTCTCCTAGCAGTGAATGCCAGTCAATGTTCCATTTCTGCAGGATTTGTACTGCACGCACTGGCCCTTGTAAATCTTGCTCGGAAGATGGATTTCGCCCTGGATGGTTTGGCTCAGCAGTTGGAGCGTCGGCCTGCAGACCAAAGAGTCATGGGTTTGATTCTGGTCAACGGCACGTACCTCGGTTACAGTTCGTCCCTGGCCCTGATGGGGGTCGTGTGGGAGGCAACCAGTCGATGTGTCTCTCTCACATCCATGTTTCTCTTTCTCTTTCTTTCCCTCCTTCCCAGCCTCTCTAAAGATAAACAGAAAAATGTCCTCAGGTAAGGATAAAAAAAAAAAGATAGATTCCATGTACTAGTCCTTTGCTATTTGGAGACAATAAACTTTGGAGGAACCTGGCCCATCTTACTCAGGTACAGTCCCAGGACCTGAGTTTAACCTGAAGAAGGCTCTTTTTGCCAAGCCTTCCTTCAGTCTCCGTTGTTTTTTCTCATTCCCTCCTGCCTGCCCTGTCCCTTTCTCAGGTCCTAGATTAATGGGTACCAGACTTCTAAGGCCTATTTTTAATATGCATATGTCTCCTCTTGGCCATAGCATCACCAAGTGTTCTAGCATGACATTCCCAGGCTGCTGCTACTGTCATTCTGCAACCACACTGCTCACGGTCTTCTGTACAGAGTTTTGCTCTCTGAGTCCTTGGAAACCAGGGTACTTGAGAGCATAGGTACAGAACCTACTATTTAAGACTTTATGGGTGATTGGATGAAACACTCTTGGAGGATTGGAAAAGGGTGCTAGAAATAGAAGCATTAAGGAAATCCCAGCCTATAGGATTTATGTATTATTCTCAAGGCAGAAATACGTTTCTGTGATAAAGATACATGATATCAGGAGGAGCTACCAATACTGATGCTGATTGATGAGCCCAGGTAGTAAACACAGTGAGGGGGAAAAAAAGTGTAAAATTATGTTCAGTTTTGCAGAGTAACATTAATTGCATGTACTTCTAAAATACCTCATTATTTATGTCTAATCACCATTCACATTAAGAAATAATGTGTAGGAGACTTAAGACGGTGGCAGAGTAGGGGAATCTTTCACTCACCTCCTCCCAGCACCAAACTGGAAATACAGCTTAAATGAAAGAACAATCACCTTGAATAACCAACTGAAGAGGAGTCTTATAACCAAGGATTTATCAAAGGAGCCACATCCAGCCTGGTAGGAAGGTGGAGAAGTGAAAAGGGCTGGTCCTGCTACACTGGAGGGTGGCGGAGTCTCTGGAGGGATACCTCAGCTATGCAGGGTTCCCCCTAAGAAGTGTGGGCCAAGACCCCGGGCCAGGCTCCCCAGCCCAGAGCCCCAGAGCCGGGAAGAGGTGTCCACATAATATCTGGCTGTAAAAAGCAGCAAGTTTTCTGTCTGACAAGGAGAGACAAAATCCACTGGAGACAAAGGCACCCTCTTAAAGGGCCAACACACAAAATTTCCTTCACAGCCACTCACACTGAGATCCGGCAGAGGGAGGTGTTGCAGACTGGACTCACCTAGGGACCTAGGGAGAGGGAGCTGGGGGGACAGTTTTGGGGATTCCTGTGCTGAGTCATTCTCTAGTGCCACACTTGCCATCTTTTTGGGGGCAGAGGTACCCCCTCCAGGGACATCAGCTTTGGAGAAAGCAATTACCCTACCCTCTGGAATCCCTCTTATCCCACCCTGTGGATGTTAGGCCCTGCTGAAAAGTCAGGGTGTAGAAATCTGAGCAGATTCAGGAGGTGTCAGTTACTGGCTTTGGGACAGGGCCATTCCCCCCACTTTCCTCTGAACCTGACCGGCACGTCCTCCTCTGGGAAGACCCCATACAACCATACTCCAGGCTTCCAGCTTCCGACAGACCCAGCCTCTGGGGCCCATAGGCCCCACGCATGGCTTGACTGGCGTCTAGCCCTGGGATCACATTTAGCACAGTGGTCTCTACCCTAAGATTATGTACACACTTACCAAATGGACTTCATCTTTTTTTAACCTGATCTCTAATCTGTCTGGGATTTCCCTTTCAAATAACAAAAATGCTATGTCGGATAAAAACAAAGATAAAATATGTGAGCAGGCACAAAAAGGCACCCTTGTGAGATTCCATTTACAGAAAACATCCAGAATAGATCAAGGAGCAGAGACAGAAAGCAGATCGGGGTTGCCAGGGGTAGGCGGTGTGGGGAGTGAATGCTTGGGGTGCAGGGTTTCCTTTTGGGGTGATGGGCCATCCTGCAACTAGATAGTGGTGATGTCTGCACAGCATCATGAATGTACTTCATGCTCAGGAACGGCACAATTTAAAATACAAACAATAACTTTTATCTATTGCTCAAAATGAATTATGTCATAGAAAAATAAAGTATAAAAAAAAAAGAATAATTTTAAAAAACAAACCCTAAATAATAAAAATAAAAACTAAAAAACGGAATCATGCCAAAGAGAAAATAAAAACATAAGAAGAACAAAAGAAAAATGTCAAGGTGGGGGGTGTTAAACAAACCCTTCTGATGGGTGGTGGTGAGCATGCTCAACAAGAGCCCTGGAGCTGGCCCGGGCATCTTCCGGAGGCGGCAGCACCTCTGAGGCAGGAACCAGGGCAGTTCTGGGGAGGGGTCCGCAGGCGGGCGTGGTGGGGCCTCAGTTCGGTCAGCAGAGGCTGCACAGGCAGCCCTGGCTCCTCAGCTGCAGCTGGAGTGGCAGCTGGAGGTGGACCCGCCTCCGGGTCTGGAGCAGCTGCAGGTCTGCCTCTGCATCTGGCTCGCTGGGATGGACGGCAGGTGTGGGAGCAGAAGCCAGTTCTGCTTCCTGGGCTGGTGCTGGAGCTGAGAGGAGATAAGATCACCCACATGCCTGCATTTCCATGTGCCCTCCCCCCACAAAGACAGAGCCCAGCCGCAGCCCAGGACCCACCACAGGATGCCCTCCCGGCCAGCAGTCCAGCAGATGGATGTTTGAGGCATCTTTGCTCCTGGACAGCCTCTGGGGGTGTTCCCTGTGTGTCTGGTACTGACCCCTCCATGAGCTTGCCTGCCCCTCCACCTCCATCCCATCCCACCTCCCCCACCTTCCCACCCTGTAGTCAGAAATCAGGAGCTGCCTGTGGAGCCCAGGTGGCTTTGGGGCAGGAGTTTCCTCTGGCCCTCCACAAGCCCTGGTTCCCCAGACCCCCAGAGGGTCACACTCACTTTGGGCCTGCTCTGGCCCTTGGTGGTGACACACCTGCCCCTCACTGACAGAGATGGGATGGGGATCCCTGCCAGCCTGGTGCTCTTCGATGTCCTGGGTTGAGCTCTGCAGTGACAGTGACGGGCAGCTGGTCCAGAGGCCTCCCTGCCCAGCCCTAGTTGCTGCTGCTTCTGCTCCCGGATCAGACCCAGCCCTGCGTCTGCTCAGACCTCCACCAGGGGAAATGAGATTCACCTCCAGGGCTTGGATAAATCTCGGGCAGAGGGTGCCGCCCACACTCCATGTCCATACAGCCAGCCTTGACCTGGTGTGTAAGCCAGACTGGCCCAATAGGCTTCTGATACTACTGCAGCCTGTTTCTGATTGGAGCAGGCCCTCCTCACATGAACACCCTCCCACACACAAATGCGTGTGCGCGCGCGCACACACACACACACACACACACACACACACACACACACAGGGATGGGACATAGGGCTGTCAGGTGGGAACAGAGTGGTGGCCAGGCCCAAACAACACTGCCCTGGGCCTCCCTATGTTACCTCTGGGTCCTGCCAGGGAAAGGGCCAGAGGGGACTGGGCTGAGTCCGGACCCAGTGGTGGCCACAGTGAAGCACACTGTCACCACTGCCTCTTTTGAGGCCTCGGCCTCAGGACATGGGCACGCAACAAGGAAACTCGCTAATCTTTCCAATGTCATGGCTGTGTAGTGAGGTCACTGCTCTTCTCAGGAGGTGAATTCACTGCTCTTGTCTGAGGAGATGCTCAGGGTAGGACCCAGGCCATGACCTCACTTGCTGACGATGGAGCCCAACAGAAGCCCGGTAACCCAAGAAGCCACATTCTATAACAGCCCCTACCTAGCTCAGTTGGCCGGAGACATTCGCACCAAAGGGATGTTCTCTTGTATGCCCATGTCCCGAGGCCTTGGCCTCAAAAGGAACAGCCATGACAGTCTGTTCCACCAGAGCCATCACTGGGTCCAGATTCAGCCCAGACCCCTGTGGCCCTTTTCAAGGCAGGACCCAGAGGTAACACAGGGAGGCCCAGAGCACTTCTGTTTGGGCCAGGCCACCACTCTGACCTCACCTGAGCAGCCCTGCTCCTGAGCAGAAACAGGCTGAGGAGGGGTCAGAAGCCTGGTGGGTTCTGGCAGGTTCATATCTCAGGTCAAGGCTGGCTGTGTGGACATGGAGTGTGGGCGGCACCTTCTGTCCCAGATTTATCCGAGCCCTAGAGGTGAATCTCATTTCCCCTGGTGGAGGTCTGTGCAGGGCTGGGCCTGATCCGGGAGCAGAAGGTCCAGTGAGCAGTAGCAGCAGCGACTAGGGCTGGGCAGGGAGGCCTCTGGACCAGCTTCCAGTCAGTGTCATAGCAGAGCTCAACCCAGGTCATAAAGGAGCATCAGGAAGTCAATGAAGACCCCTGCCCCATCTTCACCAGTGAACGGCAGGTGCGCCAAACTACTGAGGACCAATGCAGGCCCAAAGTAAATATAGCCACCTGGGGGTCTGGGAAAAAAGGTCCCATAGGTGGTTAGGAAGAGACTCCTCCCCTGAAGCCATCCATGCTCCACAGGCAACTCACAATTTCTGACTCCAACATGGAGCACCATGTGCATGTTAATCAAACCCGGCTGGAACACCTGAAGCCCAAGGAGGGGGAGCCCAAGGGTGAGCAGGTGGGGGAGGTGGGGCTGGGATGGGGGGTGGAAGTGCATGTGAGCTTATGGGGAGGTGTCAGTGCCAGACACACAGGGAGCACCCCCAGAGGCTGGCCAGGGGCAAAGACCAGCCTCGGACCACCCATCACCCATCTGCTGGACTGCCAGCTGGGATGATGCCACATGGTAGGTCCTGGGCTTCAGCTTCTCTGGAAGGCTCTAGCTTGTGTTCTGTCTTGGGGGTTGGGGGGGGCACATGAAAATGCAGGCACATGGGTGACCTTTTCTCCTCTCACAACTCCAGCAAAGCCCAGGGGGCAGAGGCGGCTCCTGCTGCCGACACCTGCCATCCATCCCCAGGAGTCCCCTGCAGAGCTGGAGGTGTGGCCACCTCCGGGGGTCAGGCCACCTCCACCTCCAGACCAAGCCGAGGCCCCATCACCCCTGCATGAAGAACCGTCTCCAGAACCTGCCCTGGTTCTCTGCCACAGAGGAGGAGCCGCCTCTGGAAAATGGGCCCAGCTGCTGGCCGAGAAGGTGCGCCCTCTCCCATCAGAAATTTCTCTTACCACCCCTGGTTGACCCTTTTTCTCTTATTTGTTTCATTCCTATCTTTTATTTTCTCCATGGCGTAATTCAGTTTTCCATTTTTATTATTCAGGGTATTTTGGGGTCTTCTTTTTGTCTATTCTTCTCCTTTCATTCTTTTCTCTGTGGCATGTTTTAAGTAATAAACAAAAGATAATTGTTTGTATTTTAAACTGTGCCATTCCTGAGCATGAAGTACATTCACGATGCTGTGCAGACATCACCACTGTCTAGTTGGAGGATGGTCCATCACCCCAGAAGGAAACCCCGAACCCAAGTACTCCGACCCTGGGCAACCCCGATCTGCTTTCTGTCTCTGCTCCTTTACCTGTTCTGGATGCTCCCTATAAATGGAACCTTACCACAGGTACCTCTCCTGTGTCTGCTCACCTTTTTTGTTTTGTTTTCATCTGAAATAGCACTTACATTACTTGAAAAGGAAATCCCACATGAATTAGAGATCAGATATATTTTTTTAAAGCCCTTTTTATTAAGTGTGTGCATCATCTCGGGGTAGAGACCACCGTGCTAAGTGTGACCCCAGATTCAGAAGCCAGTCAGGCAACTGCTGGCTCTTCCTATGCCCCACAAAAAACAAGAGAAGTTCAGAAATCTGGAAAGACAAACCACAAGCTGCAAAGCATTCCTTACAACCCAAGGCCAGAGAGAGGTGTAACTTCCTGTGGTGCAGAAAACTCTCCAAAGTCGGTGTTTTCTAAAGGGACAGAGGACAAGCACATGCACTTCCAGCGAGAGGCAGTGCACACACCAGTACCTGTCAGAGATGCCCAACCTCCCGGATGGGGACACACGTCGTAAACACTGGGGAGAGAGCACCGTCACCGTCAGACTGGCAGGCCTCTGGTCCAGTGGCGACCAGCCTGGGGACACAGTGAGGCAGCAGAGGCCTCAGCAGGCCCCTGGAGAGCAGGGGGAAAGGCCCTTCCTCTGGGAGCAGAGTGTGCAGGACCACAGGTGCACACTTCCGCCCGGCAGAGCTCATCCCAGGAGGTTACCCCAAAGAAATTATTGCATAATTTTTCAAAGATGTATTTAAGAGGCTACCCATCAGAGCACTGATGAAATATTTGGGAATTGGAAAAAAACACTAATGTCCATAAAAGGGGACAGGCTTCACCAATCTTGGTCCACATGGGCAAAGGAAGCTGAGCATCTGCTAATGTGGGTGCAGGAGTCTCTGCATGCCAAAAGATAAGGACTTCAGGGATCCTCTCACATGAGACACATGGACCAACCGTCTGCATTTAGGATCCCAACTGTTAGATACATATGATTTCATACATATGATTTCAACAGGCATACATGAAACAAACATGTGAAAATTACATGATACTGTATATAGAGAACTCTAAAGATCCCACTAAAAACTACTAGAATTGCAACTGAATTCAGTAAAATAGCAGGATACAAAATAAATATCTAGAAATCAGTTGCATTTATATACACCAAGAATGAACTATCAGACAGACAGGGAAACAAACAAACAAAAAAACTGGCTGCCATCAACAAGTGCTGGCAAGGGTGTGGAGAAAAGGGGACTCTAGTACACTGCTGGTGGGAATGCAGACTGATGCAGCCACTATGAAAACACTATGGTGTTACCTCAAAAAATTAAAAATTGAACTTCCATTTGACCCAGTGATCCCACTTCTAGGAATATACCCTAAGAAGCCTGAAACACCAATCAGAAAGAATATATGTACCCCTATGTTCACAGCAGCACTATTTACAATAGCTAAGATCTGGAAACAGCCCAAGTGTCCATCAATAGATGAGTGGATAAAAAAGCTGTGGTACATATACACAATGGAATACTGTTCAGCTGTAAGAAAGAAACATCTTTTATCCTTTGAGACAACATGGAGAGACCTGGAGAGTATTATCCTAAGCAAAACAAGCTAAGCAGAGAAAGACAAATATCACATGACCTCATTTATTTGTGGAATATAATGAACAAAACAAACCGATGAAAAAAATAGACCCAGAGACATAGAAGTAGGGTACAGACTGACAAACCTCAGAAGAGAGGATGGGGGGGGGAGGGAAGAGATAAACCACACAACTTATATGAATGTATGTGTAACCAATGGACACAGACAACAAAGCTGGGGATGGGGCCAGGGTGGGGGATTGGAAGGAGGTTGTCAATGGGGGAAAAAGGAGAAACAGCTGTACTAAAAAATCACCCACTTACTATTGCATCAAAATAAAATACTTTGGAATAAATGTAACCAAGGATGTAAAAGACCTGCACTCAGAAAATTATAAGACATTAAAGACAGAAGTTGAAGACGACACAAACAAGTGGAAGCATATAGCATGTTCATGGATTGAAAGGATTAACATCATTAAAATATCCATACTAACCAAAGCAATCTATAGACTCAACACAATTGCTATCAAGATATCAATGACATATTTCACAGAACTAGAACAAATATTTTAAACATTTATATAGAACCACAAAATTCCCCAAATAGTGGCAGGAAGCTTGAGAAAGAAACACAAAGTTGGAGGACTCACATTACCTGCTAAATTATACTCCAAGGCCAGAGCAATAAAAAATTGTTTTTTTAAAAGCATGGCACTGGCATTGAAAGAGCCATATACATCTCCCTGGCCAGTTAGGCTCAGCGTTACAGCATTGGACTGCGGACTAATGAGACTCAGGTTCAATTTCGGTCAAGGGCACGAACCTCGGTTTCGGTTCATCCCCTGCTCTGGTGGGGGTCATGCGAGAGGCAACCAGTCGATGTGTCCCTCTCACATCGATATTCTCTCTCTCTCTCTCCCTTTCTCTCCTTCCCACTCTATCTGAAGATAAACAGAAAAATATCCTCAGGTGAGGATTAAAAAATAAAAGAGCCATATACATCAATGGAACAGAATAGAGAGTCCAGAAATAAACCCACATTTTTATGGTCAATTAATATTTGACAGAGGAGGCAAGAACATATAATGGGGTAGACAATTTATTCAAAAATTGGTGTGGGTAAAATTGGACTGATACATACAAGAAAAATAAAAGTAAACCGTTTCCTTACATAATACACAAGAATAAACTCAAAATGGAGAAAAGACTTAAATGTAAAACTCAAAATCATAAAAATCCTAGAAGAAAACATAGGCAGTAAAATCGTGGACATTACTTGTAGCGATGTTTTTTCTAATAGATAGCCTTGGGCAAGGAAAACGAAAGAAAAAACTAAACAAATGGGACTACGTCATACTAAAAAGTTTTTGCACAGCAACTGGAACCATCAACAAAATAAAAAGACAACCACTGAATGAGAGAACATATTCACCAGTAATACATCTGATAAGGGATTAATATCCAAAATATATAAGGAACTCACTCATATAATGCCAAAATAAAATGCAGTTGAAAAGTGGGCAGAGGACCTGAAGAGAAGACATTTCTCCCAAGAGGTTATACAGATGGCCCATAGATATATGAAAAGATACTTAATATCATTAATCTTCAGGGAAATACAAATTAAAACCCCAATGAGATACCACCTGACACCTGTCAGAATGTCTATCATCAATAAATCAAACAAAACAAAAAAAAGCATTGGTGCCCAGCTGGTGTGGCTCAGTGGTGTGGTCACTGGTTTGATTCCCAGTCAGGGCACATGCCCGGGTTGTGGGCCAAATCCCCAGTGGGGGGCATGCAGGAGGCAGCCAATCAGTGTTCTTTCTCATTGATATTTTTATCTCTCTCTCCTTCTCCCTCTCCCTCTTCCTTCCTTTCTCTCTAGAATCAATAAAGAAAAAAATTAAAACTATGTTTAAAAATAGTGTTGGTAAGGATGTAGAGAAAAAGGAACCCTAGTGCACTGTTGGTGGGAATGCAGACTGGAGCAGCCACTGTGGAAAACAGTATAAAGTTTCCTCAAAAAATTTAAAATGGAACTGTCTCATGACCCAGCAATTCCATTTCTGAAAATGTATCACAAGAAACCCAAAACAACGATTAAAGAATATATGCACCCCTGTCATTGCAATGTTTTTACAATAGCTAGATTTGGAAACAGCACAAGTGCCCATCAGGAGATGAGGGGACAAAAAAGCTGTGGTACATATGCACAATGGAATACTATGCAGCTTTAAAAAAAAAAAAAAGAAGAAGAAGAAGGATCTCTTACCCTTTGAGATGACATGGAGGGACCTGGAGAGTATTATGCTAAGCAAAATAAGCCGGTCAGAGAAAGAGAACTATCACATGATTTCACTTATATGTGGAACATAGTGAACATAATAAACTGACAAACAAAACAGATCCAGTGCCATGGAAGCATGGAACAGTCTGACAAATCTGAGAGGGAAAGAGTGGAGAGGATGAGAAGACATTAACCAAAGAATTAATATTCATATAGGCATAACCCATGGACACAAACAATATTGCAGTGAAGGCCTGGATTGGGTATGGGAGTGGGGTGGAGCGGGTCAATTGGGGAAAAATGGGGGAACATCTGTAATACTTTTAACAATAATGATAAATTTTTTTAAAATAATAATAAAAGAACATTAAAAATAATAAAAACTCAACCTTCTGTGACAGCATGAATGAACCTGGAGATTATAATGCGAAGTGAAATAAACCAGTCAGAGAAAGATAAATATCATATGATCTCACTTATATGTGGGATCTAATGAACAAAATAAACTGATGGACAAAATAGAAACAGAGGCATGGATACATGGAACAGCTGTCAGAGGAGACTGGAGAGAGGGAGACTGGACAAAAGAAGGTGAAGGAATTATCCAAAGAACATATATGTATAACCCATAGATACAGACAACGGTGGTGATGGTCAGAGGGAGGGAGGGGGCAACTGGGTGGAGGTGGCAAAAGAGAGGAAAATGGGGATATCTGTAACAGTGTCAACACTAAAAATGAAGTTTAAAAAATCAAAATATGTAGATGATTAACTATTTCAGATTAATTTATATAAACATTGCTGGACTAAAACGTTTATGTCAACCTTCTGAGAATCGTGTTTCCATACATATAATGTTAATCTGTCATATGCTTGTCTGCTCCCAACTTTAGAAAGCATAAAGGAAGATTATCTGTATGCATGAGCTCTTAATAATTATCGGTATATGATGCATTATCGGTATATGATGCATGAGCTCTTAATAATTGAGGTGGCCAACTGCTTGATCACATAAGTTAATTAATAAATCTCCATATTTATTTGAATTCATCTACTGGAAGTAGATTTTCTCTGCATATGTTCTTAGAATATGAAACAGGAATATAAATGAAACAGAATACAAATAAGTACAACTGTCTTTAAATATATTAAATCACACACACAAAAAAAAAAGGATCCTAAATTTGCTGAGCTCTTCTTGCAGTTCTATTTCAATATATTCAGTGGTACTGACATTTGGTGCTGGAATGTTCTTCAATCATGTTTTGTATAAAGGAAAAGAAAAATCACTTGAACACAAGATTACCTTGTAAACCTGAAGAGACCATGCACAGACTTGCAAATACTCTACTGATCATTTCTTATCTAAAACTACCAGCTTTTCCCATTAGTCCACCTCTTTCTTGCAAGTCAGTTTCTTCAATGACCAGAAGACCATGCCCCATGATCACCAAATACACATACACAGAAAGAAAATAAAGGTTCTTTCTTGGGGGGGGGGGGGGCATAGTATTCTTTAAGAAAAAAGGAAAAGGCAAAAAACAAAAACAAAAAATCTTGCTTGTATTACTAGTATACATACAGTAGAGCAAGGGGGATATTATAGCTCTGAATTATCTAGTAACTGACCCTACTGCTTTGTTCTTCTTCCTCTCTTCACCATGGCATGTATGTCTTTTTCTGCACCCTCTCCCATCACATTTCATTCTCCAGAAGCTTGTACATATGGCTGTGTTAAGTCAGAGCCTTCGTTTCCAATAATTTTCCAACCAGAAGACATGCTTCATTTTTTAACTGGAGCACAGCTCATGATGCAGATGAAATCTGGGCCTGGGAACATTTGACCTGGCCTCAGCCAAGAGAAGCAGGCAAGGTGGCCTCAGCCTCCTCTGATAGAGTCTGCAGCCAAGGAGCGGCACCCGTGTACCAGTGACATGCATATCACACGTATCAAAGTGGAAGCTCAATCTGTACGGCAATAAGACTCTCTCACATCCCAGCATGGGTGCTGGCCCTGAGCTGCAGTTCCAGTAATTGACATAGTTGCCCAATGCTACAAAACAAACTCAGAAACTATTCTCATTAGACATCCCCCTGCTTTGCGACTCTGTTATTGTAAAATCCAAACACTGAACCCCATACCAGCGTGGCTCTGTTTTTAATTAGTTCTGATGGCATTGGGCTGTAAGCCAAAGAAAAAATGAACTTCCTGTGACTGAGGCTTGCTGCTCAGTATGTTGCTTCCTTCTTAAAGAGATTGTTTTCACAACATTTTATGAAAAGGACTACTGACAGAAATAATATACGTTTTTACTGCTTTTGATATTTTTTTCAAGCTTATAAAATCCAGCCAAAAGTCAAGAGAATTTGTAAAGTTACAATGCCATTATTTGGTCTTTTGTGTGACCCAGTTGACTTGTCTTTTGATTAAAGACATCCTACCCGATTAATTTTTTTAATGGAGAAAACACAGGCTTCTGTTAAAATTTTAAGACCATGAATGTTTTAGTGTTTCCACTAAATTAATTTGGTGATATATTTTTTACTGCCTGGGTCATTGCTGGCATGGTGTTAGAATGAGATGCTGGTAAGGTCACCTTCTGAATACAAGGAACTAAGGACCTGATGGGAACCCGAAACAGAGAACACGTAGATAAATGCTAGAATTTTCTACAAAATGAACCTTCACTGGCCACTGATTTCTAGTTCTCTAAAACCTTTGAAAATATGTCCTATATGGGGAATTTCTTAATTGATGAGTCTCTTTTCCCCAAGTTAGAAACTAGACATTTCTTTCCTGGATTACTTTGTAATTTGTCATGACATATGAATTGAAGTCTGCCAGTTAGATACACCCACATGCAACTTGAAGAAGGTGCAGTGAGGAAGGAGATTCCGTGTGGAATGTATTCTGCTAAGAGAAGCATGGAGAGATCCAGCATTGAGGAGCAGCAGTGGCCCAGGCAACAGGTATGACACCCAGCCTCAGGGCAAAGCCATGTGCAAAGACGGTAGTGGTGGGGTCTCTACTAAGTCAGTGTAGCAACTGGACTGGATAAGCTTTTTGATGCATAGACTTCAAGATGGACTTCCTGGCCCTCCTGATAGTCAGTGAGCTGGCCGATGGCCTTTAACAGATTAATTCTCTACTTCCATGAGCTGGAGTGCACTTTGTTGTTGGCAAATGGGAACCCTAATACAACCACTTGCACTCTAAGCTTCCCACACAAAGGTAACATAATGGTACTGGGTAGGGTTAAGAAAACAATCTTTGGAGTTAGTAGGACAGGATTTGAAGTCCTAGTTCTGCCACTTACGAGCTGTGTGAAATTGAGACAATGGCTTAACTTCTCCGAGCAATTCTTTACCTGAAAAGTGAGAATTATAATCTACAACTCAAAAGATTCTTGGGAAAATTTAGTAAAATATGGTTCTTATTATCATTAGCATGGACAGAGGCATTTATACAACTCTTTCAAGTTCTTTTAGGTATGATTATATGTTTTAATTAAAATAAATTGTATTGTCCTGGCTGATTTGGCTCAGCGGTTAGTACATTGGCTTGTAGACTGAAGGGTTGTGGGTTTGATTCTTGGTCAAGGGCATATACCTGGATAATAAGTTCGATCCCCGGTTGAGGTCATTTAGGAGACAACCAATCAATGTGTCTCTCTCACATTGATGTCTCTTTCTCTCCCTCCCTTCCACTCCATCTTAAAAAAAAAAAAAAAAATTCTCAGGGGAAGATTAACAATAAATAAATAAATAAATAAATAAATAAATAAATAAATAAATAAAATATATTGTTTTTACTTTTCTTGGATACAGATTTAAAAAATTAACTAAATTATAGTGTTGGAAGACCTCCAAGTACTGTATCAGTCTTCTCTATGTCTCTAAAAGAATAACTATATTAACTATATATAGTTTTCTGTAAAAGACCACAGACGAAGATGCCACTGATTATTTTTCATTAAAAACGTATTCATAGATACAAGTATTTTCTGACCAAACCATAATAATTCCTGTAATACTTATGAATCTGTTCCTTTTGACCATATCTAGTAAACGTCTATACATCCTTCACCCTTGACGGTTTTGCTCAGTGGTTAGAGCGTTGGCCCATGGACCAGAGAGTCCTGGGTTTGGTTCTCGCTAAGGGCACGTACCTCTGTTGCAGTTTGTCCATGGCCCCAGTTGGGGTTGTGTAGGTGGCAACCACTCCATGTGTCTCCCTCACATCAATGTTTCTCTCTCTCTCTTCCTCCCTCTCTATTTGAAGGTAAATGCAAAAATGTCCTTGGGTGAGGATTAAAAACAAACAAACAAAAAAAAAACTTCTATACTTCCTGCAAAGTCCACTGTAAATGCCACCTTCTCTCTGAAGCCTTTTCCTATTTTCCTTGATCAGATAGGAGCCCACCTTTTTTAAACACAGATACCATTGTCTCTAGTGGCAATTAATATATCCTTGCTTCTGAGGTTCGTTGTATGCATACCTTCACTCCCCTCATTGGTACAAGTGAGCTCGTTAAGATGAGGACTCATCTCTGTATATGTAGTCCCTAGCAAAGTAGTCTGTACATGCTATTCCTATATAGCATAGTGTAACCTATATAGTGCAATGTTAGCTCTTAACCGTGTAGCTATACTGGAAGCTCTTTGAAGACACAGAACTTATTCATCCTTATATCCACCTTGGTACCTATAACCTATAACGTATTTGTTGAATTGAATTAAAAACATTAAAGTTTCTATACATTTCCTCCTTCTATTCTTAGCTTCTTTTTCCATTCAGGTCTTTGATCCTTTAAGAATCTATAGTCTTCAGAATTTATATCACCCCAGTGAGTTTTTATAAAAGTAAAGTATTTCTTTGTCGCCGTTGCTGACCATACTTATTATTGCTTTTACATAATCTTTGCAAACTGGTCATAAAATATTTTCATTATAACTTATGGTTTAGACCATCTATTACCGTTTCCTCCCCCTAGCACCTACATCTGGGCAGCTTTTGTGTAACATGTGCTGCACATTGTTGTAATTCCTCCAGCCTACTAAGGGAATACATAATCATCTGTATTCTACAGTATTCCAGCCCTTCCCCCTCCTAGTTTCTAAGCCTTTCGACTAAAGGTGGCAGCAAAATAGCCACTTTCTCTTGTTCTGCCATAGTGACGTTTTCTCCTCTTGTACTGTCTTTTAGTCCCCTTGGAGGTTCTCACAACAGTAGTCTCAGACTTGTTTCTAACTCACCACAAACACATTGCTTTTTTTGTCCTCCAGAAACTCACAAAAATGGCACATGAAACTACAAATAAAAATAAGCTTCTAGCCCTGGCCAGTTTGGCTCAGCGGTTAGAGCGTTGGCCTGCGGTCCGGAGAGACCCGGGTTCGGTTCCCGCTAAGGGCACGTACTTCGGTTGCAGTTTGTCCCCGGCCCTGGTTGGTCGTGCTGGTGGCAGCCACTCGATGTGTCCCTTCACATTGATGTTTCTCTCTCTCTCTCCCTTCCTCTCTCTCCCTCCCACTCTATCTGTACAAAAAATGGAAAAATATCCTCGGGTGAGGATAAAAAAAAAAAAATAAGCTTCTAAAATGAAGAAGCCTCCTCTTCTCCTCCTAACAGAGCTGCTCCAGCAGAAACCACTGCTATCCTGATTCCCTCACGCACTGTTTCTGTAACCCAGTCAAGGCAGGGCCTCAAGGGACTGGTTGAATACTTGCACAATGACCTCCATGACAATACATTCTTCTGTGTTAGGAGAGCAATGAATGACAATGGGCAATTCAAAACTACCTCCTTCTATCCATTTTGTCCAAGAATTAGATCCAGAAGTAAGGACTTTATTCGTCCTTGAAAACCTCATTTGACATGCTCTTTACTTGGATTATTTCCTTTGTAAAGTAGTTGGTATAGAAAGTCTCAAGCCTGTTCACTGATATGAACACATTCCGTGCCCAACCATGTCTTTTCCTATATGGAGACCTCATGGTGTAACTTATGACCACCTAACACCCAGTAAAATGTTTTCTATTAAATAAGTAATATGAACATTTTTTAGATCACAGATCCCTTTGAGAATTTGATGAGGGTTAGATTTCTCTCCTCAGAAAAAAAAATATACATGTAAACATACACATAAATGAAAATATACAAACTCAAGGGGTTAAGAGAATAACCAAAGCCTCTCTATGGACCCCATAGACATTAATCCCAGTTAAAAACCCCTGCTGAAGTATAAAAGAAGTTCTTAAAAAGAAGAGCCCATTAAATTATCCACATCCCTTGAAGCAATCTAAGAGACCATCATGAATCATATTAAGATGATAATGGGAACACAGGAGAGAAAATTCACTTTGGGGAATGAGCAATGCAGAGGGAAAGGAATCTCTTAGTTACTTCAGAATGTCAAAATGTTACCTGTTAGCTGAATGTAATGCTATCACAAGGACAAGCATTTGGTGAGTCAATTAAAACATATTACATCCAGGCATTGTGATTTCATTTTGACTGATATAAAGCAAACAGGACTCATTTACCTTTCTTTCTTTCTTTCTTTCTTTCTTTCTTTCTTTCTTTCTTTCTTTCTTTCTTTCTTTCTTTCTTTCATCTATCTATCTATCTATCTATCTATCTATCTATCTATCATCTACCTACCTATCATCTGCCTATCATCCATCTATCTATCTATCTATCTATCTATCTATCTATCTATCTATCTATCCATCCATCCATCCATCCATCTATTCATCCACCTATCCATCTAGCTATCTAGCTTTGTATACAATATGATCACCAAAAATATAATCCCTTGCTCCAAAAACTGTTCTCAAATTATTTTGAGATTATCACCCCAAATTATATGACCTATTTATTGTTTCCAAGTTGAAATATAATATTAGAGGTCTCAAAAATTACAAAAAAAAAAGTTAGAAAAAAAATTTAAAAGCAAAACCTCTTGACTATCTTTATATTAGCAAATTCACAAGCAGCTGCTCTGTTTAAGTGTTAAGTAACAGTCATTAGAAGACAAGATAAAATACTATCTACTAAACCATCATGATGAAGAGTACTGCCTGCCTTGGCTTCATTTTTTCCCTCAAAGGGACTTGCTATCCACTTGCTATCTGCACCCTTCTAAACATGCCAGCATAGTCTTGTATAGAGACACTGGTATGTGGAATGATTTTGAATGTATTATTTATTGCTTAATTTCCCTGGGCAACCAATCATTCACAAGAATTGTCACATTACTACAACAGGGTTAACATACTCAAATACATCAACTAAATCCACAAAAACAAGAATCCAACCTCTCTGACCTATATATCCACCTCCCACATTACTCCTCAGACCTCACCTCCTGCTAGTCTCTCCCTTTGTGCATGCCATGCTCGCTAGACTCTCCATGTGCTAGGCACCCTCCTGGAATCAGGACCTGTTCATTTGCTGTCCACTCTGCCAGGCATGCTCTATATTCCCTTACATCTTTCAGGTGCTTTGGTTGTTAGCTCACTAGTCTCCACCGATCAGTTCAAATCTAGTGATAGTGTATAGTCAGCATTAGTCACTAAACCACTAGACATCACCCCCTTAACCTGTGTAGATGGCACAGAAAAGATCATGAGTAGATACCATGACTTTCCACATGTGTGTACAGGTAGGCTGGGAGGAAAGACATCAGATTTCTAAGTAGTTTTGTCATAGAAGAAATATGATCCCTAGTCTAGGGCCCTTGAAGCAACTTAGAGTCTTTGTTCTACGTTATGTTTTCCAAATTCATGCCAAGTACTTACTAGGTCGAATCCAAGTCAATTACCATCTCTGATTATGATTAGATAGATCCAATGCACTGATTAGGGTCTCTTCCTATACTGCCTGCCAAGCTTGATGATTTTCTCTTGTCAATATTTTCCTTTACCTTTCATGGCTCCTTCCTAATTGGGCATCATTTACATTTACTAATGATGCTTCATATTATGGTGGCAATCTTTTCCCAAGTAACTAAACAGAAATATTCAACTATAAAGAGAGAGAGAGAGAGAGAGAGAGAGAGAGAGAGAGAGAGAGAGAGAAATACAAGTATGTTGAAACCCTGGGGTATATCTGCATTCTCCGATCCCAGATCTTATTGATCAGATGCACTTCATAAAAATCACTAGTTTTCTCCCTTGATAATATATTTTATGGTTTATAAGAAAACTCAAACTCAAGTGACATGTACTATTGCAGTTCTTTTTAGCAAATGGTCTGTGTGCTACCATTGTGTGGGCACAGTACAGTTAGACGTGCTGCCTGTTCCAGGGAGTTCAGCTAAATCATCGTAACAAGCATAGTTACTGTGCTAAAAAATATTGACCATCAGTTTTTCATTTCCATCAGTGGTAAAATCTGTTTTATCTTTACGTCTAATGATGAAAATGGAACAAAAACTAGAAAGTAATAGTGCTAAGTGGTAATGCTAACAGTAAACGTGACATCTAAATAATTATTCTAAAAATAAATAAAGGACCCTCTTCTTCATTTTTTTCCCTAGAACATCAGTCATAAACCATTATGTAGCTTTTACAATAAATTCAGGTGAAGACTCAAGACAACACTTAGGCCACTTCTCCAGACTGTTAGATACATCAACTCGGTTCCTACTCAAAACACCTTTGATTGGCTTAACGTGGGCCTTCTCCACTTCAATTCAAGGAGCACTTTATCTTTCCTCTACCGGTGAGAGAAAAAGATAGCAATCCATGAATCAAGTAGAACTTCTCCCCAATATATGTATATACCAATCTCAATCTATTGGGACTTATACCAATAATTATCATTACATAAGTCCTACCTTTGGTCATATAAACCTAAGCTCATCGGCATTTAGGTAAAGCTTAAGGAGCAAATCAACCTTATCTTATTCTTAAGTCAAACGAGAGGATAATGATACTTTTCTACCTTTTGTGTGTTGCCTTGTATCATAAATCACTATCTTGATATTATACTATATTTAGCTCAATAAAAATTTGGGGAACTTTTTTGGTCTGGAATGGCCAGACTGCAAGAAAGGATTTGGGGGTAGGAGGTGGGGGTGGGGTCAAAGTGGGGACTGCTTACTGTGTTCAATCCCAGACACTAAGATGATGTAAATATGCAGAAAATCTTCTTGGAGATTCAAGTGGACTCTTAACAGTTCCACATTCACTTTTTATTTTAACATGGATATGACATGCTTTTATTCACATGCATATATTTCATACAATGCAGTTATGCATGGAGATGGCTGGGCAGAGTCGACACAGACCAGAAGTCCACTGAAAACCACGGACTGTGCAGTAAGAGTGAATCAAGCTTAGTCAGGAGGCTGAAAGAATTGACTATGGCTCTGCCAGCCAACGTCTCTACATATTTGCCTGACTTGATGGAAAACCCCAAATGATGGGTTCGGGTCCGGTGGTACGAGACGCAGTGTACACGGATAAAGGAAAACAGGAATCCTTACAGACAGGTAAGTAATCTACGTAGAAAAGAAAGTGAGATTATTGAAGTCAAAGGTGGGGTTTTGCCTCAATTACCTACATGGTTACCTCCCACTTTCATTTCTGTGTACACACCTAACTTAAGGCTGACTTCAAATGATTTCTTTAAAAATACGACTGTGTCCATGTTGATTCAAATTTGGAAAATGGGACATGCAAAAAAAAAATGAAACTAGACCACCCATTTATACCTTACACAACAATGATCTCAAAATGCATAAATGTGAGCCATGAAATTATAAAAATTCTAGAAGAAAAGAGGCAGAAAAATCTCAGACATTTCTTTCAGCAATATTTTTGCTGATATCTCTGAGGGCAAGGAAAACTCGGGAAAAGATGAATAATGGCATCACATTTGGGAATTATTTTTTCTTTTTTTTTAATTTTTTTTATCATCCTCACCCGAGGACATTTTTCCATTCTTTGTTCAGATAGAGTGGGAGGGAGAGAGAGGAACAGAGAGAGAGAGAAGCATCGATGTGAAAGGGACACATCGAGTGGTCGCCACCCGCACAACCAACCAGGGCCGGTAACAAACTGCAACCGAGGTACATGCCCTTAGCGGGAACCGAACCCGGGTCTCTCCGGACCGTAGGCCGATGCTCTAACCGCTGAGCCAAACCGGCCAGGGCACATTTGGGAATTATTTTAATGAGCAATTTCTGGGTTGGAGAACCAGTCAATCAAAAATATTGAGGTACATTGTGGCTTTGCTCCCTATCTGGGGGACAGAGAAACCCAAGTATGGGACATGGTCTCCTCCTTCAAGCATGCAAAAATTACCTAGGAGCTAGCCCAGCAACACGGGGAGGCAGTGTCACATGATGATTAAACACTCAAGTCCTAAGGCCAAACTACTACAGTTTGAATTCCAACTTTGCCATTTAACTTCTGATGCCTTAGATTGGTCCCCATGTGTAAAATGGGCATGATAATAGATCTACCTCTTAGGGTTCTTGTGTGGATTAAAAGCTTGTGTTAAAGAAGGTCCACAAGCCTGTGTTTGTTGAATGAATAAACAAACTAATAAATTTTGAGCACAGTTTTGAAGATACAGTGGCCTGAGATACAAGAAGCCTGATTTCTCATTCAGCCTCCAATACTGTTTCCTTGAGTGAGCTTGAACCAGTTACAAACTTCCTGAGCCTCGATTTCTGCTACTTAAAAATAAGGGCTTGGGCTAGAAGATGCCCACGAATATTTTAGTTTAGTTATAATTCTATAATGATCTATTCTTCAATGAGTAGAGAAAAGGGGTCTCAGTAAGGATGGATGCATGGAAGGTTTTATATAGCAGGCAAAGGTGATCTATCTGAGGGAAAAGGGAGAAATAAATCGGTCGGGTAGGATAGAAAACAAACATACAAGAAGACACTAAGAAGAAAATGGCAGAACTAAGAAAGTTCTGACCTATTTGGAGGCTTCGCACAAGAGGGTAGGAGAAAGCAGATTTTTACATGAAGACTGAGGCCTAAGTGTAGAAAGACTGAAAATAAAGGCAGTGTACCCTTGTAAGCCGATAAGAACTCCGATCTTCTAAATGTTTTCTGAGAAGGGGAATGACAATGTGAAAGCAAAGATTAAGAAAGATTAATTTGAGAAAGTTACTCAGAGTGAACTGGAGGAAGTGAAGATAACACATTCAATTATTCTTTCTAAAATTGTCTCTTAATTCTGCTCAGAAATTAACTCAAGGGCCATTGTGGCACCTCCAAACAAGTTTCATTTGTCTATAACTGAAAGTGTATTATTTTCCCTGTGTCATGTGGCTAAGGGAAAAATTCATGAAATGTTGTGACATTTAAAAATTAAATAAATATATATGTATTTAGAGCCAGTACCATATGGTAGATGCAAGGAATGTGTGAAAACACTATCACTCTGTCTACATGTCTCTCCCAAAGATAAATGTAGTGTGTGAGTTAAGTAAGAGCTTACAGGTTAATAGAACCTGAGGTTTCTGGATAACCATGGTTCTGCTACATGATATCCAAGCCATATGCAATGAAATCATATTGAAACACTCGCAAACTGCCATTTAGCACAGGCGACCAGGAAGGCAGATGTTAGAGATCAAAAACCCCACTGTTCAATGAGCCCCATTTATGTTTTTCTCCTCTTCACAGAGTAAGATTTAACAATTCCACAGAAAAATTAGATGGATTTTATCAATAAACACAGATGATTCTTTTACCCTTGAATACTTTTTAAAAATGGGGGGGAAAGGAAGATGATAGGGCTGTTTTCAGCAATGTGGTCATCCTCAAATCCTCATATTGAAGAACAGGCTGAATTAAATGTGTAGTCACAGAGTTTATTTAATACATTTCAACAAATATTTTTACACTATCAGGAGCAAAGGGGAGTGAAAAGGGAGAAGAAAGATATAGAATATATATCCAACACCATGCTGGACACAACTGAAATGTTTTCTTATTTCTATTAAGAGAGCTCTGATATTTTCCTAGCTGTACTGATTTTTTTTTAATATAAAAAAAATGAGTTCAAAGAGCTTAAGAAATTTGTCTAAGTGACTAAGCCAGGATTTCAAAACAAGTATGCCTAGACTTCCTGCCTGAAATAATCAAAGTAGATGAAATAAGGTTTTTAAAATATAGAAAGCAAGGGTTTCCTAACACCAGGCAATGACGAACAGTGATCCCTGAAAAGCCGGGAACACAGTGAGCCCTACAAACGCCACAGCATTCTGCACTGAGACAGTGTCCAGGCTGCAGCACAGGGAGGTTTGACCCAGAGCTGAGACTGGGGAGAGCAAGGCAACTAGAACTCACAGGACAGAGTCCTAAAGGAGAGAGAGCTGCACAGACAGAGAACCAGAAATATCCATAGGAAAACCCCTTCAGCATGCAGCTGACTAATGATAAGCACATGCTTGTGAAGAAACTACAGGAAAATAACCACAGGAAATATGAAGAAGCAACAGACTCCAAGACCCACACCGAGTCAGGTGTAGTTGTTCCCAGCAAACCTCAAAATTCATAGGCACTAGATAGAGGATGCAGTCATGTCTTGCGTCAACAGCAGGGAATAATTAACCCTTGAGTGAGTACTACTCCACTCATACCCTTTAAATCTTTAAAGCAAGACCTGAAAGAACCAATATATTTTCAAGTAACTTAACTGCACCCCAGAAAAAAGATCAAGAGTATTTATAGGAATATAAAAATATCCAGTAACAAACAAGGTGAAATTCACTGTCTATTATGCAATCCAACATTATTAGACAGAAGCAGGAAAGTAAGACTCATAATGAGAAAAATTAATCAATCCAAATCGATCCAGAACTGATCCAGATGTTGAAACTAGCAGAGAAAAACATTAAAATGGTTGTGATAACTATATTCCATATATTCAAAAAGTGAAGTAGAGACATGGAAGTTGTTTTTTTTTTTTTTTTAACACTTGAATTCTCAGAAATTAAAACCTGTAATATGTAAGAACAAAAATATACTACTTAGGATTAATGATGGATTACATATTGCAGGCAAAAAGATTTGTAAACTCAAAGACATAGCAAAGAACACTATCCAAAATGAGTCACAGCATCAAGGAAGGAAGGAAGGAAGGAAGGAAGGAAGGAAGGAAGGAAGGAAGGAAGGGAGGGAGGGAGGGAGGGAGGAAGGGAGGAAGGAAGGGAGGAAGGAGATGAAAAGAAGAAAGGGAGAAAGACAGGAAGGGAAGGAGGCAGGAATCAAGGAAAGAAAAAAAAAATTGGTAAACTGGAAGACACTAAGCAGCCTAGTGTGCATGTAACTGGAGCCACTGAATAGAGAAACAGAACAAGGCAAAAAGATTTTGATGAAATACCGACCTAAAATTATCCAAATTTGAGGGAAATTATAAATCCACAAGTTCAAGAAGTTTAATGAATCCCAAAACATAAGAAACTGAGAAAACCATACAGTGGTACATTATAATCAAACACTTTACAGCAGGGATAATAAAAATAGTTTAAGACCAACAACAAAAAAAGACACTGCATGTGTGGAAATAGAGAGCTATACGAAGGATTGAAGAACATCAGAAATGCAAACTACATCAGTAAACATATTGGTTTTTCTTCTTGTTTTTTAAATGTTTCAAAAGAGAATTTGCTCTTTAAATAAAAATAATAATGACAATCTAAGGTTAAGTTTATAATCTGAGTAGAAGTAACCCTGGCAGGTTTGGCTCAGCTGTTGGAATGTTGACCTATGGGACACAAAGAGTCCCGGGTTTGGTTCCTGCTAGGGGCAAGTACTAAAAAACAAAAACTATATATGTGTGTGTGTGTGTGTGTGTGTGTGTGTGTATATATATATATGTGTATATATATATATATATATATATATGTAAAATATATGACAGAAAGAGCACAAAGTTGGAGGAGAAAGATGTAAATATGCTATTTTAAGGCTCTTTAATGTAAAGTTGAAGGCAGTTTGCAATATATTAAACATATATATTATAAACATTAAAGCAACCATTAAAAAAGCAAAATAAGAAAATATAGTTAATAGGCCAAACAAAGGAGATACAATGGAATCTTTCAAAAATTCAGATAAACTACAATAACAGGAAAATGAGAAATGAGTAGTTATGAACAGATGAGACAATTATAAAATAAATATCGAGTTGATAAATATAACCACATCAATAATCATATAAAATAGAAATAGTCTAAATATTCAATAAAAAGGCAGATTTTCAAATATAGGATGGGGCAAAAGTAGGTTTACAGTTTTGAGGATGCAAAACAGAGTTTATTCTTATATTATTACTTATTGTATTATTTTCTATAGGAACAATTGTAAGCCTACTTTTGCCCACCCTTGTATATAAAAACAAAAGAAGTCAATACCTAACTGTAGAAAACACACCTGAAATATGAATACACACACAAAAAAGGTAAAAGGATGGTAAAAGATAGAACATACTAATGCCAATTAAAAAAAAAAAAGAATGACTATGTCTGAAAAGAAAATTTCAGAGCAGAGAATATTACCTGCAATAAAGATAATATTTTTATAATGACTAAGGGGCTAGTTCATCAAAAAGACATGGCAGGCCCTGGTCAGTTTGGCTTAGCAGTTAGAGCATCAGCCTGCGGACCAGAGAGTCCTGGGTTTGGTTCCTGCTAAGGACACGTGCCTTGGTTGCAGTTTGTCCCCAGCTCTGATTGGGGTTGTGTGGGTGGCAGCCAGTTGATGTGTCTCTCTCACATTGATGTTTCTCTCTCTCTCTCTTCCTCCCTCTCTCCCTCCTGCTCTATCTGAAGATAAATGCAAAAATGTCCTTGGGTGAGGATAAAAAAAATTTTAAAAGACGTGACAGCCCTGGCCAATTTGGCTCAGCAGTTATAGCGTCAGCCCATGGACCAGAGTCTTGGGTTTGATTTTGGTCAAGGGCATGTACCTCAGTTGCAGTTCAGTTCCAGCCCTGGTCAGGGTTGTGTGGGAGGTAACCAGTCAATGTGTCTCTCCCATATCAATGTTTTTCTCTCTCCTTCTCTCTTCTCCACTCTATCTGAAGATAAACAGAAAAGTATCCTCAGGTAAAGATTAAAAAAAAAAGACATGACAATCCTGAATCTAATAACAAAGTTCAAAATAAATGAAGAAAAATCTAAAAGAATAAATAGGCAAACCTCCAATTATAGTCAGGGATTTCAAACCTCTCAATACATGACAGAACAATTAGATAGAAATCAGTAAAGATACAGAAGATTTAAACAACACTAAAAATTAACTTGACCTAAACGACTCTACCCAATAAATGTTAAATACATACACATTCTTTTGAAGTGCACGAAGATTATTTACTAAGATGGACGATATTCTAGGCCATAAAATAAGTATCAATATATGTGAAAGCACTCATATTATACAAAACACCAGCCAGAATGGCTGTCATTAACAAATTCTCAAACAACAAGTGCTGGAGAGGGTGTGGAAAAAAGGGGACTATAGAACACTGCTGGTGGGAATGCAGACTGATGCAGCCACTATAGAAAACAATATGGTGTTTCCTCAAAAAATTAGTCAACTGCCATTTGACCCAGTGATTCCAATTTTAGAAATATATCCTAAGAAACCTCAATCAGCAATCAGAAAAGAATATGTGTGCCCCTATGTTCATAGCAGTGCTATTTACACTAGCTAAGATCTGGAAACAGCCCAAGTGTCCATTAGTAGATGAGTGGATAAAAAAGATGTGGTACATTTACACAATGGAGTACTATGCAGCTGTAAGAAAGAAGATCTCTTACCCTTTGAGATGACATGGAGGGACCTGGAGAGCATTATGCTAAGTGAAATAAGTCAGTCAATGAAAGACAAGTTCCATATGATCTCACTTATTTGTGAAATATAATGAACAAAATAAGCTGATGAACAAAATAAATCCAGAGACATGGAAGTAGGGAACAGACTGAAAAATCCCAGAGTCAGGGGGTTGGGGAGAGATGGGAAGAGATAAACCAAAGAACTTATATGCACAACCAGTGAACATAGACAACAGAGCGGTGGAGGTCGGGGTGGGTAGGGAGTAGGGACATCTGTAATACTTTCAACAATAAAGATAAATTTAAATTTTTTTTAAAGTCAATAGAAAAATATCCTCAGGTGAGGATTAACCAAAAAAATAAAAAATATATAAAAATAATAAAACATCTGTTGTTTTAAGCCAAAAAATATTAAATTAGAACTGAACAGCTATCTGAAAAAACTCCCCCAAAAATTAGAAACAAAGTATACATGGATCAAAGAAATCAAAAGGGAAATTTTGAACTGAATGAAATTTAAAGGACACATCAAAATTTATAAAATAAAACTAAAGTAGTGCTTATGGAAAAACTTATACTATGCCTATATTAGAAAAAGAAGAAAGCTCTCAAATCAATTACCTTGATTTCCTACTTAAGAAACTAGAAAAGAGCAATTAAATTTAAAGTCAGTAGGATAAAGGACATTACAATAACAATAAAAAGCAGAAATCAATGGAAACCAAATAGAACAAAACAATAAAACAAAAATCTTGTTCTTTGAAAAAAATAAATAAAATTGAAAAACCTCTATCCAGACTGATCAAAGGGAAAAAGAGTAAACACATAAATTAAAAATATCAGGAATAAGAGAGAAGACATATTCCATAGATACTAAAATAAAAATGAAATATCATTAATAACTTTATGCCAACAAATTTGATCACTTAGAAGGAAAGGATAAATTTCTTAAAAAGACACAAATTATCAAAGCTCACTTAAGAAGTAAGCAATCTCGCCCTGGCTGGTTTGACTCAGCAGTTAGAGTGTCAGCCTGCGGTCCCAAGAGACCTGGGTTCAGTTTCTGCTGAGGGTGCGTACCTCGGTTGTAGTTTGTCCCTGGCCCTGGTTGAGTCATGCGGGTGGCAGCCACTCGATGTGTCCCTTTCACATCGATATTTCGCTCTCTCTCTCTCTCCTTCCCACCCTATCTGAACAAAGTATCGAAAAAAAAAAAAAAAAAAAAGAAGAAGTAAGCAATCTCAAGAATCTATTATCTATTAAATTGAATTTTTTGTTAAAAACATTGCCACAAAGAAAACTCCTGAACCAGTGAATTCTACTAGGCACTTAAGAGAGGAATAATACAAATTCTACACAAATTCTTCAAAAAACTGAAAAGGGAAGGGTATGTTCTAATTCATTCTTTGAGGAACTCATTATGCTGATACCAAATCCAGACAAAGTTATTGTAAGAAAAGGAAACTATAGACCAATAACCTTCATTAACATAAATGCAAAAATCGTAAACAGAATTTTGGTATGTTTAATCCAATGATATATAAAAAGGATGATACATACATCATGACAATATAGTGTTTATACTAGGAATGCCAAGTTGGTTTAAACTGTACAAACTAATCAATATAATACTGTACTAACAGAAAAAAAAAAAAAAAAAAGAAAAAAAACAGCCCTGGCTGGTCTGGTTCAGTGGTTAGAGCGTCAGCCTGCGGACCAGAGAGTCTCAGGTTCAGTTCCTGCTAAGGGCCTATGCCTTGGTTGTAGTTTGTTTCCAGTCCCGGTTGAGGTCCTGTGGGTGGCAGCCAGTCGATGTGTCTCTCTCACATCGATGTTTCTCTCTCTATTCCTCCCTCTCTCCCTCCCGCTCTATCTGAAAAAAAAATACAAAAATGTCCTCGGATGAGGATAAAAAAAAAAAAAAAAAGAACAAAACATATGATCATATCAATGATACACAAGCAAAAGCATTTGACAAAACCATATTTCTATATCTGATAACACTCTCCAAAAACTAGAAATAGAAGACGACTTTCTCAACTTCATAAAAAGGCTCCTACAAAAAACCTACAGCTAACATTATACTTACTGGTCAAAGGTTGCGAACCTTCCCCCAAAGATCAGAAAAAAGACTCTATCTCTGCTGTCATCACTTCTATTCAATATTGTACTAGAGCTTCTACCCTGAGCAATTAGGCAAGAAAAATAAAGACATAGGAAAGAAGTGAAATTGTATTTGCAAAAAACATGATTCACAAAAGTATATGTAGAAAACCTGCCCTGGCCGGTTTGGCTCAGCGGTTAGAGCGTCCGCCTGCGGTCCAGAGAGACCCGGGTTCGGTTCCCGCTAAGGGCACGTACCTCGGTTGCAGTTTGTCCCCGGCCCTGGTTGGTCGTGTGGGTGGCAGCCACTCGATGTGTCCCTTTCGCATCGATGTTTCCCTCTCTCTCTCTCTCTCTTCCTCTCTCTCCCTCTCCCTCCCACTCTGTCTGTACAAAAATGGAAAAATGTCCTCGGGTGAGGATAAAAAAAAAGAAAAGAAAACCTGATGAAACCTGACAACAATAAAAAAAGAAAACTATGGAACTGAATTTAGAGAAGGTCTCAGGACACAAGATCAAAATACAAAAATTAATTGTATTTTTATACACTATTGATGAACAGTTGCAAATTAAAATTTTAAAATAATGTCATTTGCGAAAGCATCAAGAACATTGAAATTATCAAGAATAAATCTGACAAAATACGTGAAGGCTGTGTACATCGAAAGTGTTAGAACATTCCTGGGAGAAGACCCAACTAGACAGACATATCATATTCCTTAGTCAAATGACTTCATGTGTTAAGATGTCATTTCTCCCCAAAAGGATCAACAAATAAAATGAATTTCCATTCAAAATCACAGCAATTTTTTTTTTTTTTTTTTTGGTACATGCCCCTAGCAGGAACTGAACCCGGGACTCTCTGGTCTGCAGGCCGATGCTCCAACTGCTGAGCCAAACCAGTCAGGGCTAAACAACAGCAAATTTTAATAGAATATGACTAATTCTAAGTTAATGAAGAAATGAAAAGGACCTATAATAGCCCAAACATCTTTGAAAAAGAATAAATTTAGAGGTCTAATAGTACCTAATTTTCAGGCTCATTATAAATCTACAGCAATAAAAATAGTATTGCCATAAAGGTAAAAAATTTGATCAATGGAACAGAATAAAGAGTTCAAAAATAGATGCACACATATGGACATCTGGTTTTAACAAAGATACAAATGCAATTTCTGCAAATAGAAAAATCTTTTTCAAAAAATGATGGTGGAACAGCTGGATGCTTACAAGCAAAAACAAACCAAAAAAAAAACAAAACTTCAATCTATACTTCATACCTTACCCTATATAAAAAAAAAATTACTTAAAAATGGATCATAGCCCTGGCTGGTTTGGCTCAGCAGCTAGAGTGTCGGCCTGCAGACCAGAGAGTCCCAGGTTCGGTTCCCGCTAAGGGCATGTACCTCGGTTGCAGTTTGACCGCAGCCCCAGTTGGGGTCATGTGGGTGACAACCAGTCGATGTGTCTCTCTCACGTTGATGTTTCTCTCTCTCTCTTCCCCCTTCTCTCCCTCCCACACTATCTGAAAATAAATGCAAAAAAAAAAAAAAGCAAAATGTCCTCGAGGAAAAAAAAAAATGGATCATAGACCTAAATGCAAAACCTAAAATTATAAAATTTATAGAAGAAAAAATATAAAAACTCTTACAACTTTGCATTAGGCAAAATTTCTTAGCAACAACACCAAAAGCACAAGCCATTAAAGAACAAATTGGTAAACTGAACTTCATCAAAATTAAAATCTTCAGCAGTGTCTTTGAAAGACACTATTAAGGGAATAAAAGGAAAACCATACACTCTGATAAATGTTTGCAATATGTTAAAGGACTTGTATTCAGAACATATAAAGAACTCTCAAAACTCAGTAATAAGAAAAAAATAAATAAAGGTATAAAAATTATGGATAAAAGATATGAACAGACACCACCAAATACAATGGAAAATAAGCACAAAGAAACACATTCAATTATCAGTCATCTGGAAAGTACAGCACAATGAGGTACTGCTATTCATCTGTTAGAGTAGATCAAGTTTTAAAAATGGATTGTACCAAGTTTTAGAGAAGAAGTGGAGGAACTGGAACTCTCATACATTATTGATGGAAATATATAATGTCACAACCACTTTTGAAACCAGTTTAGCAATTTCTTAAAAAGTTAAACGTATACCTACCACATAATCCAGTCATTTTACTCATAAGAAATTTATTCAAGAAAAATGAAAGCATATGTCCATATAAACACTTATACATAAAGGTCCACAGTAGCAGCTTTATTTATAATAGTTAAAACCTGAAACAATCAAATACCCATCAGCAGGTGAATGGATGACTTTCTAAGAAATGCAACCTACAGTGAGAGAAACATGGATGCCTGGGTAGGAGGGGATAGGAAAGTATGGGAAAGAGGGATTACAGAGAAACACAAGATAACTTGTGGGAGTGGTTTTTACTTTCATTACAGTCATAGGTCTCCACAAGGGACTGGTTCCAGAATGGCCTGTGGACACCAAAATCCAAGCATGCTCAAGTCCCTCATATCAAATGGCATGCTGTTTGCATAAAACCTACACATACCCTCCCATGTTCTTGAATTCATCTCCAGATTATTTATAATACCTAATACAATATAAATTCTATGTAATAGTTGTTACACTGTATTGTTTAGAGACTATGACAAGAAAAGTATCTGCACACGGTCAGTACAGATGCAGCCCTTTAGGCCTAACTACATAGTAGGCATCAACAACAACGTTAGCATTTGTAATCCTCAACTGAAGATATTTTTTCATTGATTTTTTGATAGAGTGGAAGAGAGGGAGGGGTAGACAGACAGAGAGAGAAACATCAATGTGAGAGAAACACATCCATTTGCTGCCTCCCACACAACCCCAACCAGAGCTAGGGATCGAAACCACAACACAAGTATGTGCCCTTGACTGGAAACAAACCCACATGTCTTTGGTTCAAGGCCCAACACTCTAACCACTGAGCCAAACCAGCCAGTACATCTCATATATGTGCAGTTTACTGTATGTTAAGTATACCTCAATATTGCTATGTTTTAAAAAATGATCTGATTTCAAACCTCATTCTTTGCTCTATTGTCCCCCAACATCTGGCATGCAGAGAAGTATTTATTCACTCACCCTCCTATGTCCCTAACCTGGCACTTGACATTAAGAAATATATATATATATATATACACACACACACACACACACACAGTATTTCATATATATATATATATATATAGCTATAAAGCTCATTTTCAAAATAAACTTACATGTAGATCATATGTAAGCAGTATTAAACTCCTTTTTCTGGATCCACTTTATGTCGCTGCTCTTTTTTTTTCTTCCTTATTTTATCTAATTATGTTTTCTGTATCCAAGATCCTCTTTAAAGGTTCTTTAAAACAGGAGATATAAATAAATATAAACAATTATATAAATCATCAAGACGTGCTGTTTGCCCTCAAGGAGTTTGCAGCAAAGAATAGCCAGTCCCTCTTCTCAGGTACTTCCATCCCAGTGAAGAGGACACACATGTACACTGTAATTATGCTACGATATTTCATTTGTGAGCACCGTAATGGCATCAATACATTTAAACTTAAGGTAGGTTTTATAGGGGGAGCACTAAAGAGGGAATGTTTAATTCCGACAAGGCCAATAAATGTTCACAGAGAAGAGATAGCTTTCAGTTGGACTGTGAAGGATGGGTTGATTTTCAGTGGGCTGAGGTGGAGAAAGAACAATGTAGACAGAGAAACATCATAACAAAGAAATGTGCCTGAGGAAGATCAGCATATATCCTTGGGCTAAAGAGGAGTCTAATGAGATGAGATAGAGACCAACACTGACCACAACCGCTTGATATTTGGACTTATTTAACCTCTCCAGGTACAGTGCCCTCGACTGTGGAGTTCTTAAAAGAACTAAAAGAGAAATAGTGAACATAAAGTGTTTGCTACTGTGCCTGGCATACATCAAATGCTTACAAAACCAGTAGCAGTTATTAGTATGAGGCTAGAGTCCAGAGGAGCAAAAGGGCAGGAAAAAAGTCTCTCATTCATATTTTTACAGTGACAAGTTGTTGCCCCAGTAGCTTCATGAATATATCTACATTGTGTTGTATGATGACATCATTCTTTCTAAAACAAATCCCTGGTTTCACCTGGTCTATAAAAAAAATATTTAAAATGCGAGCGAAGGGAGGAAAAGCACAGATGTCAATTTCATGCCCGAGAATTCAGTTCCTCTCGTTTGAGCTGAAAAAGGAAAACAGACTTTACGGATTCTTCCTCCAGCCATGTGTCTTTGACTGTTTTAAACAACATGTAATAGTCTCATCAGGACTTAAAATTTTATGATTTTAAAGAATTCAATTTTAAGTTACATAGAAGCATGTTTCTGGAAAGAATCATCTGGTTGAAACCCACATTTTTAGGCCAATAATACAATAAAGAAAAATGCCTCGAACAAACCAACCAACAAGCAAATAAAAACCTATTGACAACTTGTCACACATACAACATTGTGATTTTACTTACAGGAGCGCCAAGCAGAGAAGATCACCACACCTTCCCAAACCATCATGTTGTTGAAAACTAAACATAAATTGAGAATGGCCATAACAAAAACTGGACATTCATCTGTTTGGTATGAGTTACAACCCACTGGAAAGCATGGAGGTTGAGTAGATCAGAAAAAGGACTGGGATTTATTTACTCTGGGAAGGCTAGTAAGGCACTGATATGCTGTTAAACATTTATGTGTTTGCAGAACTAGAAGTTACTGTAACCATATGAGTGTATGTTTTCCTCCCCCAGTTCTGTCCTTGCATCTCTATCCTTAGTCCATATGATCCTCTGGAAGCCCTGCTGATCAAATATTTTAGGACTGGACACCCAGAGACTATCAATTATTAGACAAAAAATAGCAGAAGTGAATTTTTCTTAAGAGAACAGTAAGTGACATACATCATTTGACATCAAAAGGGGCATTTTGTTTTATATATGAGACATATTATTGATAGACATGGAAATAAAAAATTATGAAGAAGGCAACAAACCAGTAAAAAGGTGTTAATAATCCAGAACACTGACTATTTTGATTAGTTTTAAAATATCCAGACTAGTCCATGAGGAAACAAAGAAAAGTATCCAAACATAAGTAACAAGCTTGTTTCCAATGGCATTTGTTTTCCAAAATGAAACATCTATATAAATAGAGATACAGATACTTTTTTCTTACCAAGAAGTTTAAGAAATCTCTCTGGGACTTCCCATATTGGAGACAGGATGAGAGATTGTAAAAAGTAGTGAGATGAAGAAAATTCCTATATCCCCTTTAACACAAGACCCATTTCACTAAAGACTTGAAAGGTAGGTGGGATGTAGGTTCCATTCAAAGTATAAAAACAAACAAACATATTTCTACCAGGAGAGGTGGGATGAGCAGAAGGATCAACAAACTATATTTATTTCTTTTTCTTTTTCTTTTTTTAATTAATTTATTTTTGTTACAGATGTTTCTCCTTTATCCCCCATTGACAGCCTCTCCCCAATCCTGCCCACCCCATAGCATTGTTGTCTATGTCCACTGGTTATGTATACATGCATAAGTTCTGTAGTTCATCTCATCCCTCCCCCTTCATCCCCCTCTTCTGAGGTTTGTCAGTCTGTACCCTACTTCTATGTCTTTGGGTCTGCTTTGTTCTTCAGCTTGTATTGTTCATTATATTCCACAAATGAGTGAGATCATGTGATATTTATCTTTCTCTGATTGTCTTATCTTGTTTAGCATAATACTCTCCAGGTCCCTCCATGTCATCCCAAAGTATAGAAATCATCCTTTCTTACAGCTGCATAGTGTTCCATGGTGTATATATACCACAGTTTTTTTATCCACTCATCTATTGATGGACACGGGTTGTTTCCAGATCTTAGCAATTGTAAATAGTGCTGCTATGAACATAGAGGTACATATATTCTTTCTGATGGATATTTCAGGCTTCTCAGGATATAGTCCTAAAAATGAGATCACTGAGTCAAATGGCAGTTGACTTTTTAATTTTTTGAGAAAATACTATATTGTTTTCCATAGTGGCTGCACCAGTCTGCATTCCCCCCAGCAGTGTACTAGAGTCCCCTTTTCTCCACACCCTCACCAACACCTGTTTGTTGATGGCAGCCATTCTGGAAGGTGTGAGGTGATACCTCATTGTTGTTTTAATTTGCATCTCTCTGATGATTAGTGACATTGAGCATTTTTTCATATGCCTCTTGGCCATTTGTATGTCCTGTTTGGTGTCTATTTAGGTCCTCTGCTTATTTTTTAATTATAGAAAACCCAAAAGACTCCATCAAAAATCTACTAGAGCTAATAAATGAATTTGGCAAAGTAGCAGGACACAAAATTAACATCAAGAAATCTATGGCCTTCTTATATACCAATAATGAACTAACAGAAAGAGAAACTACATAAACAATCTCATTTAATATTGCAGCAAAAAAAAATAAAATAAAAAAATAAGATACCTAGGAATAAATTTAACCAAGAAGTAAAGGACCTGTTTTCAAAAAACTACAGGACATTGAAAAAACAAATAGAGGAAGATATAAAGAAGTGGAAGCATATACCTTGTTCATGGATTGAAATAATTTATATCATTAAAATGTCCATACTAGCCAAAGCAATCTATAGATTCAATGCAATCCCCATTAAAATACCAGTGACACATTTCATGGAACTATATCAATTACTCCAAAAGTTTATATGGAACCAAAAAAGACCCTAAATAGCCACAGCAATCTTGAAAAAGAATACCAGGGAGGAATCACAATACCAGATATCAGGTTATACTGCAAAGCCATTGTAATCAAAACAGCCTGGTACTGGCACAACTGAACAAGCATACAGATCAATAGAACAGGTCAGAGAACCCAGAAATTGACACAAGACTTTATGCTCAATTAATATTTGACAAAGGTGGCAAGAACATACAATGGAGTAAAGACAGCCTCTTTAATAAATGGCGTTGGGAAAATTAGACAGCTACATGCAAAAAAGTGAAGCTAGACCACCAATTTACACCATACACAAGAATAAACTTAAAATGGATAAAAGGCTTAAATGTGACTAGTGAATCCATAAAAATCTTAGAAGAAAATGTAGGCAAGAAAATTTCAGACATCACCTGCAGCAGAATTTTCACTGATACAATGCCTAAGGCAAGTGAAACAAAGGAAAAAATGAATAAATTGGACTACATCAAACTAAAAAGCTTCTGCACAGTAAAAGAAACAACCATCAAAATGGAAAGGGAACTCATTATATGGGAGAGCATAATTGCCAATGATACATCAGACAAAGGGTTAATTTCTAAAATATATAGAGTTCTCACACAACTCAACAAAAAGTAGGCAAAGAATTCAATTATATTTATTTTTTAAACAACACACAATTTATACATACCAGGCACAGCAAGGTTATAAGACTTGCCTAGGTTCACATGACTAGCAAGGGGCAGACTGAGCTTTGAATCCAGGCTTCTTGGCTCCAAAATTCATGCTTGTAATCACTTCACTATGTTGCATATTTTTCTTTGGAGGAGCTTCTGTTGGGATAAATTTAATTTTTGAATATTTCTGGCTTTCCTACAAAACCCTGAGAAAAATTTTACTTGTGTGGTAGGGACTATTCCACAGGCAAAATCAATATTTTTTATGGGAAAATGTTCTTGAGAAAAAATTTTACTTGTGTGGTAGGGACTATTGTACAGGCAAAATCATTATTTTTATGAAAGAATGCCCCTAGAAACTACCTTAAAATGCCTTTTAAAGTACTATTCACTTTAGAATGACCAAGGAATTAATAACTCCGTACTTCCTTTTAGGAGAGATAGATGGTAAACTTCAAGTATATGACCTCATCAATTTTATAAACATTTCTTAGGGCCAAGAGACTGGTGAAAACAGAGACACAGGGCTGTTCAGTGCCTTCCCCATGGCACACAGATCTCTGTACAGACCGATCCTGGAAAGGGCAATAGGAGCTCAGTATAACGAATGTGGCAGTTGGCGACCCTTCTCTTCTTCATCCACCCTATTCCTGAGGAAGGAAGCCTGATACAGACCATGATTCTTTGCAAATAAAACATCCTGATGTAGAACAATCATCAGTGACAAGACCATGAGCAGCAAGGAAGAAAAAAATAGCTTTCTTTAGGAAAGCAGGCCAGTCATAATGACTGTGGACTAGGCAGTGTTGAATGTGATTGGCTTCTTATTCTTGGTGAAGGTCAAGGCCATGCTCAGAATGATTGCCCTATTCAGGTTTTTCATACTAAATTGGAACATATGATTCAGACAAGCACCCAGAAAGACTGGACCCTAATTTCTCAGGTTTCCTTCTGGACAGTCTTTAAGGTTCCTAGAAAGTAGAACTCAAGCATTTCCCAGTGTCTTATTTTTTTCTTTCCTCTCTTTCAACCCAAGAGAATATCAGTTCGTGTTTGTGTGCATATCTGTAGACATACAGTCATCCCACTGTTCAGATGTGAAAAATAAATCTACCACTAAAAACAGAAACGAAGCAAAATCAGGCACATGAAGTTACACTCAAGTGCCACTGCACTTTGAGGTGAAGGTGAAGGTCAGCAGTCTCTCCTGATTGCTTGTCTTTGCACTAATATCCCTAACTAAATGAACATCCAGAGAATGGTGCTTACTCAGGATTCCACTTCGGATTCCAGCACCGAGGTATCTACATGAAGCATTAGTGGCTGTTGTTGCCCTGGGCTTATTATTCCTAATTGTACTGTTTGCTTGTTCTGCTTGGTTCAGTAAGTTGATGCATTAACTGTGCAACAGCACAGAAAAGAAAATTTAAAAACATGTGAGTTTAAGCGGCAGCTTCTTGGCTTCCTTTTCTGAACATCTCCAAGAATGGTGGTCAGTTGAAATGAGTGGCAAATATAACCTGATTTTCAGTGAGGCGAGGGAGATTTCCAAGTTTCATTTATTCTGCTTTCATTATATAGCAAAAACTGTGATCATCCTTTTTAGGTTTCTGCTCACCTTTGGACCTTGGTTTCATTTTGATGATAGATTTATTTAGAGGCAGTATTCAAATATTTGGAAATTCTTCAACTATCCAGAGAGAAATTTCAGAATAAATGGAATCCCCTTACTTTAATTTTGTTTCTTTCTTTTTGGTTTTAGAGAGAGAGGAAGGGAGAGGGAGAGAGAAACATGGATGACAGAAAACATCGATTGGCCACTTCCTGCATGCTCCCCATTGAGGATCGGGCCCACAATCTGGGCATGTGCCCTGACTGGGAATTGAACTGGTGACCTCTTGGTGTATGGGTTGATGCTCAACCACTGAGCCACATTGGCCAGGCGGAATCCCCTTACTTTTAATATAAAACTGAAACTGCCGCACAAGCCTCTTGGTAATATGGCCACTGCTAAGCTGTTCAGCCTCAACATTAACCATACCCTCTTCTTCCTCAACTCAACCCAACCACAACTAAATATGCAATCATTACTCCAACTGGAATAAATTATGTAATCTCAATTGCCTTTGCTTTCTATGACCACAATATACTTACACTTGCCATTTGAAGTAGTGATAGTAGGCTAATGGATGTAACAAATAACACCAACATTTTGGTCACTAACACATTAAGGTTTATTTCACAAGTAACAATCCAGTGCAGGTCAGCAGTGGTTCTCTGCTCCATTCAGTTATTCAGGAACCCAAGTTCTTTTCATCCAGTAGCTCCAGTATCTTCTAAGGCAGCCCTTCACAGCTGGTGTTCCACGAGACACTTAAGCCCTAATGTCTTTAGGCATCCACTGTATATGATGATATACATATACTGTATATGTAGATGAAGGCATCCACCTTCTCCCACAAATCTATAATTATGCTAGCTAAGTACTATCCTTGCAAGAATTGGGAAAATAGTCACTAAGTTACTTTTCAATACAGCTTGATTCTAAAATGGTGAAAGAGTTATGCGGTCTGAAGAGAAACCTGAGTATCTGCTTGATTCTCTACGAATCCTCTAAGAAAGGCTGCTCCAGCCCAAGGTGGGCTTAATGATAGAATCTCCTGAGGACTAAAGCTGAGAGCCTCTGATCTGAGGACTCAGAATTTTTATTTAGATCATCTATACCTGGCCCACTAAAGACATAAGAGAGAGAGGATGGAAAAGAATGCATGGAAGACCACACAGGAGGTTTTCTTATGGGATGCGCCTGGATAAGGTGTGGATCACTTCTGTCCACAGTTCTTGGTGAGAACAAAATTAAATAGCCCCATGTAACTGCAGCGAGGCAGGAAATGCAGTTTCTCCCTGTACCTGAAGGAAAAGGAAGTTGGGCCTGATACACCCTTAGCAGCATCTGCCACACTCTTTCCTTTACCTGAGGAGACATCCCTTTCCCCTCCCGCATATCTCCCCAACTGTTCCATTTGATAGCTCTTCTTGTCCTCTGAAACCACAGTTACCTGCTCTAGAAAACCTTCTCCCTCCATGCATCCAAAGCTCCTGGGATATGCCTATGAGGCTGGAGAAAAAAAATATCAACCGAGAAGAACTCGTGGTGGCTAATTAAGTAAATATTTAAAAGCAGAGCCCAGCAGCCATTTTTAAACAGGGGTCTCTCACACAAGCCAACGTTCGGGGAGAAGCTTGCATTGAACTGCATGACTCCCATATTGAACTGCCTGCCTATACTGTGATCCGGCCATCTGATCCAGGTCTTATAAATGTGTTCCTGCAATCCTATTTTAACCAAAAGGACTGAGGCTTTCCCTATCCAATCAGAGCTGTGCAGCAACATCCTATCAACATCTTCACTGACCAATCAGAATGTCTCCATTCTGACCAATCAGGACAGTGTTTTTTGGACCAATCAAACTATGAGAATTTCAAGTCTATTTCCATGAGGATGGACCAGTCAGGGACTCAGACTGTTCTCTATATAAGGCAGTTCCGCTCTGGCTTGAAGAGCTCACTTTCTCTTTCCATTGAAGACTGAGGACAGTATTTTCTTAGCGGGAGCTGAAATACCAAAGATGAAACATCAAAGGCATGTCACCAAACCAGAGTGGAGCAAAGCAGGCAGAGCAGAGCTGTCTAGCTGGAGAGGGGCCTTGCCTCAGGACCACACTGCCCCAAGGCCACCTTGCCCCAGGGCCACTTTACAGCCATGCTGTTCCATAGCCTTGCTGCTTCATAATTGAGGTGTAAAATTATTGAGCTGTTCCACAGCCCTGCTGTATCACAATTAAGCTGTTTGAATTGAATAAAGTTTCCTTCTTCACCGAGCCCCAAATCGGGGATTCCTGTTAGCATTGAATTGGTGCCAACAACCATCAGTTGACAACAACCTTCCTAAGAGCACTTGCCTCATGGAACTATGCTGCTTAGCTTTCTGTCCGCTCCAATTCCAACTGTGTGTTCCTCATGCCTGTTAAAGGTCAAGATACACAGCAGGTACTCGATACATTTCAAGAACAAATGGATGAAAGCACGGAAAGTAATTCACAGATGTGTGTATCATAGTTAATCATAACAAACACTTCATTTCATCCCTCTCACTTAGATTTAAGAAACAGAAGCCTTAGAAGTGAAAGATTTGTTCAAAATGAGAGATAAATAGCGATGGTTTTATGTGTAACTACATAATGATTATTTAATTGTGCCTTTTGTGTTTTAACCTTTCTCTTCAACTTTAAAGTTAAATGGAATGATATATATATATGAGAAAAAACACTCTATTCCCTTCTATGCCTCAAAAAGCTATTTTTGTTGCCCTGGCTGTTTTGGCTCCATGGTTAGAGCATCGGCCCACAGACCAAAGGGTCATGGGCTCAATTCTGGTCAAGGGCATGTATCTCAATTGTGGTTTGATCCCAGGCCCTGGATGGGTCGTGCAGGAGGCAACCAGACCGTGGGTCTCTCTCACATTGATATTTCTCTTTCCCTCTCTCTGTCCCTCCCACTGTGTCTGAAAAATCAATGCAAAAGTGTCCTCAGTTGAGGATTAAAAAAAAAAAAAAAAAAAAAGCCACCTGGCCAGTGTGGCTCAGTGGTTGAGCATCGACCCATGCACCAAGAGGTCGCCGTTTGATTCCTGGTCAGGGCACATGCCCAGGTTGTGGGCCAAATCCCCAGTGGGGGGCATGTAGAAGGTGGCTAATCAATGTTTGTCTCTTTCTCCTTCTCCCTTCCTCTCTCTCTAAAATCAATAAAGAAAATAAATTCAAAAGAAGAACTCTTCTTGCTAAAAACAGTATGAAAACTGTTTCCCTCTTCCAAAGTACAATGAAACACTATACAAGCTATGAAGAAGAAACTCAGTATCTCTTCCCTCTTGATAGTTTCACTGCAATGCTGGGACAGAATTGCAGCATTGCTAGCTTTATCAAATCTATCTACCATTTCTAAAGGAACACAGCTTTGTTACTTACATCAGCTCTAATCAAGTATAGTCAAGTTTCACCTGGCTGATGTGGCTCAGTGGATTGAGCGTCGTCCCATAGACCAAGAGGTCCTGGTTCGATTTCTGATTAGGGCGCATGCCTGGGTTGCGGGCTGGATCCCCGGTAGGGGGCGTGTGCTGGGGGTGAGGGCTGTGGAGGAGATGGCTGCAGGCACATGTGTGGTGGGGGTGAGGGCCACCAGTTAGAAGCACTCCCCTGAAATTTAGAAAGCAGAAGTAAAATGGAGAGCACATTCGTGACTTGCAGCACCTTTTCTTCTGACAGGCAACCCTGTGAAGCGAATGTGCATGGCTTTACAAACACTGGTGGAGAGTTTGAGCACCAGTATCCGGGCTCAGTTTCCCAATGCTCAGGCAGTTACAGATATGCAGTGTAGTGATAGTGGCAGTGTCAATGACTGGCTCCTTCTAGCGAGTTACTGACTCATGGTTCCAGCGACAGCCTCTTGAACCTCTACCTTCCCAAGTATGACCCAGGCAGCAGCTGCCCTGGCAGGCTGACTCAGTAAGCAATCTTAATCGAAAAGGCTTTTGTGGAGGTCCAACCTAGTTTTTGCTCTCTGGCCATGAACAATTTTATAAGCACATGACTAACCTGTATTAAATATCTTGCTATATATACTACATAAAGTGGTTTTTATTTAAAGCATGAATCTTAATTGATATGAACCTCAAAATAACCCTGTGGGATTCCATTATTATACCTCTTTTATATATGAGAAAACTGAAGAACAAAAACGTTAAATAACAAGTAAATGATATGGAAAGATAAGCTCAGACTAGGAGAAAATATTTGTAAAATGCATATATGATAAATGAACTACCCCCAAAATATACAAAGAACTCTTAAAACTCAATCATAAAAATACAATCAACCTAACTAAAAACGTATATCCACACAAAAACCTGTACATGGATTATTCATGGCAGCTTTATTCATAATTTCCAAAATTTAGAAGCAACCAAAATGTCCTTTAGTAAATGAGTGGATAAACAAACTGTGGTATATCCAGACAATAGAATAGTATTCAGCAATAAAAAATGAGCTACCAAGCCAAGAAAAGGCATAGAGGAAGCTTTAATGGGTATCACTAAGTGAAAGAAGCCAGTCTAAAAATATTACATACTACATGATTCCAACTATATGAAATTCTGGAAAAGGGAAAACTATAGAGACAGTTAAAAGACCAACAGTCACCAGGGATTCAAGAGACAGAAGAAATAAATAGTTGGAACATGGGATTTTTAGGGCAGTAAAATTATTCTTTCTAATACTATAATGGTAGCTATGTAAGATTATGCATTTTTTAAAACTCATGGTAGTGTATAACACAAAAAGTGAAACCTATTATAATTTATAAATTTTAATTAATAATAATATGTCAATATTGACCCATTAGCCCTGGCCAATTTGGCTTAGCAGTTAGAGCCTCAGCCTGTGGTCCGGAGAGACCCGGGTTCAGTTCCCGCTAAGGGCGCGTACCTTGGTTGCAGTTTGTCCCCAGCCCTGGTTGGGTCATGTGGGTGGCAGCCACTCAATGTGTCCCATTCATGTTGATGTTTCTTTCTCTCTCTCTCTCTCTTTCTCTCTCTCCCTCCTGCTCTATCTGAATAAAAAAATGGGAAAGTGTCCTCGGGTGAGGATTAAAAAAAAATTTTTTTTTAAAAAGCCTATTAATTAAAAAAAAAAAAATGGCACAAAAGGCCATCTATGAAAAAATCCATATCTGGCTCAGTGGTTGAGCGTTATCCAATGCACCAAGAGATTAACAGTTTGATTTCCTTCCTCTCTATCTAAAAATTAATAATAATTGCCAATGATATATCAGATAAGGGGTTAATTTCCAATACATATCGAGTGCTCACACAACTCCACAAAAGGAAGACAAAGAATCCAATTAAAAAATGGGCAGAGGAACTAAATAGACACCTCTCCAAACAGGACATACAAATGGCTAAGAGACATATGAAGAAATGTTCATCATCACTAATCATCAGAGAAATGCAAATCAAAACAACAATGAGGTATCACCTCACACCTGTCAGAATGGCCGCCATCAACAAATCATCAAACAACAAGTGTTGGCGAGGGTGTGGAGAAAAGGGGACTCTAGTACACTGTTGGTGGGAATGCAGACTGGTGCAGCCACTATGGAAAACAATATGGTGCCACCTCAAAAACTTAAAAATTGATCTCCCATTTGACCCAGTGATCCCACTTCTAGGAATATACCCTACGAAGCATAAAACACCAATCAGAAAGAATATATGTACCCCATCTTTGTAGCAGCACTATTTACAATCACTAAGATTTGGAAACAGCCTAAGTGCCCATCAGTAGACGAATGGATCAAAAAGCTGTGGTACATATACACAATGGAGTACTACGCAGCGGTAAGAAAGAAAGATCTCTTATCCTTTGAGACTACATGGAGGGACCTGGAAAGTATTATCCTAAGTGAAACAAGCCAAACAGAGAAAGACAAATTTCATATGATCTCACTGATTTGTGGAATATAATGAACATAACAGTTTGAGGACAATCCCCTAAGGGGTGGGGAGGTGGGAGAGGGATGAACCACAGAACTTATATGCATGTATGCATGAAGAGTGGACATGGACAACAATCTGGGAAAGGGGCAGGGAGGGAAGGGGGAGGGGGGATCAGTGGGGGAAAAAAGGAGAATCATCTGTAACAAAAATTAATCAATAAAATAAAATAAAATAAAAAAAGAAAAGTCCATATCTATAATCATACTTATTAGTGAAAGAGTGAATACTTTTCCCCTGAGATCAGGAACAAGACAAGAATGGCTATTCTTGCCACTTCTATTCAGCATTGTATTAGAAATTCTAGTTAGGGCATCAGTCAGGAAAAGGGAATAAAAGGAATCATGTTATAAAGAAAGACGTAAAACTATCTCTATTTGCAAGTAACATGATCTTTTTTCTTTTTTTTTTTGATCCTCACCTGAGGACATTTGTTTTTTTTGCATTTATCTTCAGATAGAGCGGAAGGGAGAGAGAGAGGAAGAGAGAGAGACACATCGACATGAGAGAGACACATCGACTGGTTGCCACCCACACGACCCCAACCAGGGCCAGGGACAAACTGCAACAGAGATACTTGCCCTTAGCAGGAACCGGACGCGAGACTTTCTGGTCCACAGGCCAACGCTTTAACCACTGAGCCAAACTGGCCAGGGCACAAGTAACATGCTCTTGCATATACAAAACCCTAAGGAATCCATCAAAATATATAAGAACTAAGAAACGATTTTAGAAAGATTGTAAGACGTAAGATGAACACAGACATCAATTGTATCTCCTTACACAAGTAATGAGCAATCTGAAAATTAAATTAAGAATATAATTTTATATACAAGAGCACAACAAAGATTAAATACTTAGGAATAAATTTAGGGAAAGGAGTGTAAGTCTTGTACTCCGAAAATCACAAAACTGCATTAAAATAAATTTTAAAAGACCTAAGTAAATGGAGGGTCACTCCACGATTGTGGATTAAAAGATTAATATTAAAATAGCAATACTCCCCAATTTAATCTTCAAATTCAATACAATCCATATCAAAATCCCAGTTACACTTTTTGCATTATTTGATAATCTGATCATAAAACTAATATGGAAATGCAAGGGACCCAGAATAACCATAATAAATCCTGAAAAAGAAGAACAAAGTTGGAAAACTCAAAATTTATGAATTCAAAACATATTATACAACTACAGTAACCAAATAAGTATAAATAATTATGGCCTAAGGATAAACATACATTAATGGAATAGAATTGAGAGTTCAGAAGAATACACTTAAATTTACAGTGGATTTTCCACAAAAATGCCAAAATAGTTCAATGGGAGAAAAATTATCTTTTCAACACATGATGTTGGATACTGTATACCCACATGCAAAAGAATCAAGTTAGTCCTCTTTCTCATACAATAAACAAAATTGAACACAAAACAGATGATAGACCTAATGTTAAGAGCTAAAACTTTAAAGCTTGTATAGTTTTCTATATCTGCTATAACAAATTACCACAAATTTAGTGGCTTATAATAACAGACTTATTCTCTTACAATTCTAGAGGCCAGAAGCCCAAATCTGGAACTTTACAGAGGTCTACTTGAGTCTTTAGCTGAGTACTGATTTATGTATGTTTGGGAGACCAGCAAAGGAATCACAGAAAATAGTATGCTGTGCAATGTTTAGAGCCCACATAAGGCTGGGAAGAATTCATATAAAGACTCTCTAAGTCCTGGGTTATTGATTAGAGTCCTCAGAAAAATACCATCTAAGTAGCAGAATTAAATTAGCCTTAAAGTGCTATAAAAGCTCCTCTACACCCACCTTAATAAAAGCTAACTTTAACATTTTGGTAACTTTTTAAACAGAGAAAACAACACACTCCATGGGGAAAAGTGAGGGATATGGAAGTCAGGCCCTGGGTAAAGTTATTATGACAGCACCTGGAGTTGGCAGGCCTACCTAGGAAAGAAACACTGGCACCCCACTCCGCAGCGGGGTACAGCTACTGTCTGAGGCTCAGCAGAGAAAATATGAACCATAACTCATAGGCTAATTAATTAAAACAGAGAGGTTACATATATAACAGATTTATCAGAAAAAGATGTTACATCAGTAAGAACATATATGTTCAATATGTTGAACATATTTCATAGGGTCAAAAAGTAGACAGAGGAAGCTATGAATAGGAGGAAAAGAGTTATGCAAGATGTTAAGAAAGACCCAAATGGCACTTCACAGGGGAAAATACAACATCTGAAAGGGTAAATACACTGGAAAAGATTATCAGCTGATTAAACACTACAGCACTATAAATTAGTAAGCTTGAAAACATAAAACCTCAAATTGTCCAAAAGCAAAGAAAAACAAAGATCATAAAAATAAATAAATAAATAATTGGGAAAAAATGGAAAAACATGAACAGGGCATCAGTGGGATAACAAATGTTCTAAAATACATGAAATTAGAGTACAGGAGAAAAAGAGGGAGGAATGACTAAAAATAATAATAATTGAAGAAAAATTTCCACATTTGCCATAACTATAAATTCACAGATCTAAGAACTTCAATAAACTCTAAGCTGAGTAACTATAAAGGAATGTATACCAAAGCTCCTCATGTCTCATGATCAATTTGCTGAATATCAATAACAAACAGAAAATGTAGGAGTAATTAGAGAAAAAAAAGTTTGATTCATTCAAGAAAAAATTATATCCAAGAAGAAATTGCAAAGAGAATTAGAAAATGTTTTAAAGCAAATGAACACACATCATATAAAATTTTGTAGCATGAGGCTAAGGCAGAGTGTAGAGGGAAATTGATAGCTTCAAAGTGCTTATATAAGAAAAAAGGGATCTCAAAATAATCAATATTAAGAAATTTTATTTTAAAAAAGTGAAATCCAAAATAATTGAAGGAAGAAAATAATAAAGATAAGAGGAAGGGGAACAGAAAAAAAGGAAAACTATAGGAAATTTTGTACCCGAAATCTGTTTCCTTGAAAAAATACATATATTTTATAGATCTCTAGCCAGATTAATCAGGAAGAAAAATAGAAAACACAATTGCTAATATCAGAAATAAAAGTACTGTCATCACTGCATGTTCTAAAGACATTAAAATAATAGTACAGGATTGTTATGAGCAACTTGATGCCAAAACAAATTAAAAAATTAGATGAAAGGAAAAGTTCCATGCAAGATACAAAGTACCAAAACTCATTCAAGAAGAAGAACTTATATGCATGAACAATGGGCATGGACAAAAACGCTGGGGACAGGGTGGGGAGGGAGGAGGAGGGGGGAATCAGTGGGGGGAAAAGGAGAAACATCTGTAACAAAAATAAATTAATTAAGTTTAAAAAAATAAAAACATAACCTGAATAGTCCTCTTTTTGAAAGAGTAAAAGATTGTGTATAATAAGTAGAACCTCTGAATCTGACCTCAAATAGATTATTTAGGCCCCTGAACAAGTAGTCCAGCACTAATCCTGACTATTGACTTCAAGGGCTTATCTGAATTGAATTGGAAACAATCAAGGCCATTTAAATTCAGACTAAGATAGCCATATCTATATAAGTGTAGAGTTGCAGATGTTCAAGTTACAAGCCACTCAGCTGGTTTCCAGGATTCCCAAAGCCTCTCCCTTTCCTCGTTCTGCACTCTCTCCAGTGAAGTTCAGATCACGTAGCCAAAGTCAAGTCAGGCAGTAGCATATTAGTATGACCTCAAGGACTCTGCCTTAATACATTAACGCATTTCCAGTAAGACTAAAATGACTAATTTGAAATGCCATTTTCCAAACAACTATTTCTGGTAAGGGTGAGACTAAAGACCTGAAGAATGAAAAGGATGGCATGGGAGCAGAAACCAGTGCAGACGTGGGAAGCTGGTGTTGAAACAAATTTCATTTACCAAAGTTTGACAGGTGTTTGTTTTACCATTATGCAGGTGACTAGCTAATTACTGTAACACTGTGCAGGTATTACTTAAGGACTACTAGGTGAGTGAGTGTTTGGGATGATACCTCACACACCTTCCCTCTTCCTTATCTCAATCTTGCAGAATACTGTTTCTAATGCCAGCTGTTATTTATTTGAATAAAATCATTTCATTTTTATTTCAAATCTCATTCTTTTTCATTATTTTTCAATTTAACTAAAAATGGACATAATATAATCCAAAACAACCTTTTTGGTCCTTTGGTCAGGATTGGACATGTGACAATGTTTCTTAAAAACTTAACATGAGATAAAAGAAGCGTTTCCAGTATTATTTTTCCAAGGAACAATGAGAGATCTATTTTCATCATTGTAATATATTTGCCTATAAAAATGCAGGTACTTAGTTAATAATCATTGTCTCCTGAATTAATTTGGACAGTTTATATAGAATCAGAGAGATAGTTGGCATTTTTTAAAATTTATAACAATGTACACAAAATGCTACCAAAATAGTTAAAACTATTTAATTAGATATGATGTAAATCTCTCTTAAGTAATTCACTCCCTAAGTCATTTATAAAGACAGACTTTGCTCATGACCCTTTTATAGGAGACTAATAGGAGGCCATTATCCTTTTGGAGTGGAGAGATTTATGCACATACCTTCCATTAGCATTAATAGGTGTCCACGTAAATCACCAGGCACCAATAGCTGAAGAGACTGTCCCCCATCTATTGGGTAATTGGCTATTTCAGTTAAAAAATAATTTTGGGTGAAAGAAAAAAAAAAGTTATGTTCTTCATGTAATTATCTTAGGTTAAGACTACATTAAAATGGCCTTGTAAAGAATAATGGGTGACCTGACACTTCACTGGGCTTTTATTTTGCCTATTTCCTAAATGAATCATAAGCATAACAATAAGCAAGCAAACACAAAGGTAGATTAAAGTGACTGCTTTGGAAAAGACAGGAAAGTGCATTATATGATATGTAATCACATTGACATAGATCATTAAATTAACAGAATGGAGTCATAATAAAAACATATTGTCCCCTTTATATGGTGAGTGTTTGCTACACTTGTACCTTAGACGAACATAGGATTTGCTTAACGTTTCAATTGTATTATTTTAAGAAGCGCAATGTCTTCCAAATGTTCTATTACTCTGCATATTTCTTTAGTTCTGTATTACTGTTCATGCATATGGGCTTCTCAGGGTCTTTGGCACAATTTTATGTACCTCGAAATATGTGCAGATGGTTACACTTTAGTTTTCATTCTGCACATGTAAGAACTTTCATGTGCTTAATGTAAAGCAAGGCTTAGCATGTCAAGTTGTCTTGTGTGACAAATAGTTGCATATAAATAAATTCACCGGATACATTCTAAAACAAAACAGAAATGTTTAACTTCTAAGAAATAGGATATCAGAAATCCAGGAGTCTCTCCCGCATTTGGCAGATGATTTTTGTAAGACTCAGGTTCACTACTGGCAAAGTAAGTTGTATCTTCATGGTTTAGCAGATGAATACCACATAATCTCTGCTCAGATTTAAAATGCATGCCTGTGTAATATACATTTGCAAATCTGTCTTAGAAATGTTCTGCTACAGATCAGATGCCTTGTTATTGAGAAATCAAAGTTCTTTAAATAGAGGTTGAAAATGAGGCAGAAGCTAATTTTTGCAGCACAAAGCTAATTGCGTGTTTTATTTTCATTTAACAGATTAAATATAGTTCTACCCTTTGCTTGGATTCCTCTTCTATTTCTTATAAATGCGACAGTGTCAGAGTACATGCAGGGATTCCACTTAATTAAAAAGAAATAGTCACACACACAAAAAAAAAAAGAGAGAGAGAGAGAGAGAGAGAGAGAGAGAGAGAGAGAGAGAGAGAGAGAAAGGAACAATAAAAACAAAACAATTTATAGGGTTCCAGTTACTGGCATTTAACAAAAGGCATTTCTAGGGAATTTTTAGGGAGCTATTTTATAGTTCTCACAGTGGATGCTATATATATTCTTATAGTTTTATACTGTATTTATTTTAAAATCAAACATATACAAGAGAGCCTATAAAAAAGGAAACCAGAATAGAGAAGAAATGGATGGCTGCCTCTTTGTGACATATTTTCTCCCTCAGCCTTGCATATTTGCATTAAAGTGATTGTGAATAATGTACATTTGACCAGTGCTGTTTGCAGAACTAATGCCTATTAAAGGGATGGGAAGTAGCATATGTTGTGCCTAGGGCAGAGAAAGTCCAATCACCCCCACGGTGAGAGTCTCCAACTAAAACGCAGGACAGCCTGGGATTTATCCTAAATGAACCCAGCAGGGAGAAACAGGACACAGTCCCTCAGTCCACATTTAAGCTTCTGAACTAAGATTTTTAGAGTTTACCTCCCCAAATAATCCACTATCTCTATGACTTCATTCACATAGAGACTATAATTTTTTTTTTTCTCATTTGACTTATCTACCCATCCTACAAAATTTCAAGGGAAACCATTACAAGAAACTGGACACAAGCAGTAGGTTGCTCCAGAATCAGAATGTAAGGTCTTTATTGCCACGTTCGCCTCTCTCTCTGCTTGAGCTATTCCCAGCATTATCTGACACAGCACAGTTCTGTCGGTAATTGCAAAATGTTTTGGGTTTGTGGTTTCACTTTTATGTTCTTGCACTCCACTAAATGCTCTGCTACTTAAAACGCTTTGCAAAGCTTCTCAGTCCTGTTACATAATCGTCCTGTGACCTCTAGCACCAGGTCCAGATACAAACTAGCTTTCCTTCTACCTGGGTCAACTGGAGAGCTGAGAAATAACCATTATAAAAAAATGGATGAGAATAACAAAATCAGCTGAACTAGGGAAATAGAAATTGCTGAGTTTAGATCCAGAGGACTGGCTTTTGCCTCATTAGTTGCAGTTGGAGAGAGAGAGAGAGAGAGAGAGAGAGAGAGAGAGAATATGACAGAATATGAGAGAGACAGAAGAAAACATATTTTCAGATCATCCATTTGATATATATGTAACCCAAAGGAGGGGAAGCGGGTAGTAAAAATAAAATACAATTGGAAAACTTGTAAACTGCATCACAGCATGATATGAAAAAGTCTGTTTAATGCTAAAAATCATATAGAGTTGATATGATTTAGCTTATCTTGTTTCCTATACTCTTAGTGTTTAATTTCTATTCAAATTACTGTGAAGACACTGTCACGTTTCCGAATGGAAGGAAGCTCCAAACCATTGATTTTAGTTTATTGGCTTACTCCTTGGGGTGGTGATGGGATGGGGTGGGGGGGGAGGGTGACAAGAACGGCCCTGTTTAGATAGCTTGTAAGAACTTCATTCTTTGAATGCTTAACTATTATGGAGGGTTAGACATTCTCACAGATATTAAGTTTTGGATGTTTAATTTTATTTCTTTGGAATCACAGCCTGAGTTTTACAGATCAAAAATCTCTCTCATCCTCCGTGTTTATGGGAGGCCCATGAAAATTCGTTTCAGCAAGCTGGGCACCTTCCCTTTTCCCCAAGCCGTCAGTCTTCTCGACTGTCACCCCGTGATGTTCCCTCCATGTGTGCAATCACTGTACACGATGTGATTCGGAGAGATTTCATGTGGGGCCATGATTCAACACCTTAGGTTTAGAATACATGAGTTCCCTATTGAGGTTGTGGGGCAGCTTCAATCTGCTCTGCAGAGTTATAAGCACCTATAAATTGTAGAGAAAGAAGTTAATGGAGGGGCAATCTCCAAAACATGCCATCGGAAAAAGTCACATAAAAACTGCCTGCCTTTCGTCTGTCAGAGGCTCAAAATACTGACTGCTTGATAAATGAATTGAAGCAGATAACTCTTCATTTTATGCATCATCATTTTCTATCTCAGTTTTACTCTTGGCCATTTATAAACTAGGGGCTAGGGGAAGAGAAGTGTCATTCATTCATTCATTATTTTCACAAATATTTATCAGGCACTTTCTATGTGCTGACGGAGATGAAGCCTCTGTTCCCACTAAATTTAGAGCTGGTGCTGGAGACAGACAACTTACAGTATACTGTGATCATGCCATGCTAAGCTGAATAACACAAAGTTCTATATAGGAATGCAAAGTAAAGGATGCAAAAAATATATATATAAAACTTAATTATTTTATTTAGAAGAGCTTTTTAGCTTCAGTTACCAAATTGTTTTACTGTCCTGCTCACATGACAGCTGCCCTTGTTTTTATTTTACCAGTAATAATACATTATAGTTAATTCCTTTCTTATCCTCTCAGAGCTCAATACTGCAAGTATTGGGAGCTGGGGAGCTGTTCTGTAAAGAACGTGCACTCTCCCTCTTATGCTTGCTTTCAGAGGCTTTGGTCATCTCACGTTTTGCTGCTGGTGCTGGGAGAGGCATGTGTTGTGATGTTATCATGTGCCCCCCAAAACTCCCTCCTCTTCTTACATTGCTTCTTTGCAGCACAACATCTAACACCCATGAACTTGCTGTCTTCCGATAGCCCCACTCTGTAACACTGCGGCCTGTGCAAAATTACAACTAATAATTCATAGCCCTCCCCCCAAAAAAATAAAAATCATAAGGCAACTGGCTTGCTTCCATGTTCGATAGCGACATTTTTAAAGCTCGAATCAAACATTTTAAGCAGTGCCCTGTGTGAAGCAGAATTAAGGCTGTGTGAGCTCAGTCGGGAGCCTTGGGTTCTAGCTTCACCTCTGCTATAGCTCCAAGGTGAGATGAGTCCCCTCTGGAACACAACTCTTCCATTTCTAAATGGAAGAGGCATGGACTACAAGATCCCCCAACATGAATTGTAACTCCAATATGCTGTCAATGAATTTTTAAATAAACTAGATGAAGTTTTTGTTCTAAATGTCCAAGCCCTTCATCTACTCAAACTCCTTGAAGAACATTTTTTTGGGCAAGACTTCATATATCATTCTAACATATGCAAATGGCTGAGAAATAGCATATACCCCGCTATTCTGGAATAAAAATTCTAAATCCTAGAGAGGTTGGTGATTTTTATAAGAATATACAGTGGACTCGCTTAATAGGAGACTATGGAATCAAATCCCCATTTCTCAAATTTTAAATAAGAAGTCAATATATTGCACAAAAAAGAGACCTTTTTTTCATAATTTCCTCTGATTCAGTTAGTAATCTGACCCTCAGTGTGACTTAGTAAAATGGCTTTCTGAGAAATAAAGTACTTTTATGGACCAAAATGCATAGTTAAAGGAACTAGAAGTCTGCCCTGGCTGGTTTCGCTCAGCAGTTAGAGCATTGGACCACAAACCAGCGAGTCCCGGGTTCGGTTCCCACTAAGGGCAAGTACCTCAGTTTTAGTTTGTCCCCAGCCCCGGTTGGGGTCGTGTGGGTGGCAGCCACTTGATGTGTCTCTCTCACATTAATGTTTCTCTCTCTCTCTACCTCCCTCTCTCTCTCCCGCTCTATCTGAAGATAAATACAAGGATGTCCTCTGGTGAGGATTAAAGGGGGTGGGGGGGGATTAGAAGTTCACCAAATGAACCACACAGAAAGGAGATTGATGCTCCATTATTTATATTTGATGGTGACAGTCACCACTGGCAAACAGGAAAGCTAGGCCAGAAGCATCAATATATTAGGTCCTCTCTGCTCCCCTCAGAATGCTAAATATATTGACATCACCATTTGGTCTCTATCCTTGGACATTTCCCTGAACTGGCTGGCAGAGTAACTACATGGCTTCTTAAAGATGAATAAATATATGTACTCTCGGAGCGGCTCTAGCCCTCAGTGGAACACCAAAAAAAGCCAGAATTATTTTAAATGTCACAAAAACCTTAGATTCCAAAGAGGTAACGCAGGTAATCTGGCATAATTTCCCTATCTCTTGCCTCTCTCCTGTCTTCTGTATATTTTCAAAGTCTATAAAATCAGTTAAAATCTGCACCAGGAAAGATTTCTAATAAATGCTGTACTAACATGTGAATAAAAAATAAGCTCCGGATAGAATGTATTTCTTGTTATCCTGCCCAGGTATCAACTCGGTGGCAATTACCGTGTCACTTGTGTCCAATGTCACCGTTTTTTAACTAGTTCAAACCTCAGAGACTATTTTATCTTTTGTGATTCTATTGTTTTCCAGTACTTTTGATCTTGCCAAATCCCCACCTCCTAATCTGTTCTAAGTAAGATTAGAGCTTGGTACTGGTCACTGTGATGTTTGCAAGTGGAGACAGTCAAGCAATACATACATTTAAAACAATAAATCTCAATTCCAATTCTCCTCAGGCAAAAAAACAACAATAAGACATACAGGTAATCAAATATATTGATTATTTTATGTTGAAAGCATAGAGGGTCTTCGTTTGAAGTGTGATTCTATATATATTCACTCCAAAAATAGAAAATAATGGAATTTTTCAGTTTGCTTGTATTGAAGGGGTTTTTCAGCAAGGTCTTACTTTTATGAACAGAAAATTTTATGTAATTACTTAAATAAATACTATAGAGCCCTGGCCAGTTTGGTTCAGTGGTTAGAGCATCGGACTGCGGTCCCGAGATACCCAGGTTCAGTTCCTGCTAAGGGCACATACCTTGGTTGTGGTTTGTCCCCAGCCCTGGTTGGGTCGTGCGGGTGGCAACTTGCTGTGTCCCTTTCACATCAATGTTTCTCTCTCTCTCTCCCTCCCACTCTATCTGGAAAAATGTCCTCGGGTGAGGATTAAAAAAAAAAATACTATAGAGAATTCACTATGTGCTGGGTAATATTCTAAGTAATTTATAAAATTTATTTAATCCTCATAATAACCCACCTGATGCTGTGATTATCTTCATTTTACAAATAAGGAGACTGAGAAACAGAGGAGCTTTCTGAAGGTTAACTAGCCAGTAAATAGAGGAGCTGGGGTTGAAACTCAGGCAGTGTTGCTCCAGAAACTGTATTCTTAACTCTCTACAAGATTATTTAAATATCAATAAGGTAATGTGAAAACTGGAAGTATTTCATTTCCAATGAAATTGGGCAGCATTTAATGTATGAACCCTGAATGGAGCTTTCCTGGGACTCTTTTTCAAATATTTGAGAGAATATTCTGAGAACAGTGCTGTTGTTTCTCAAAAATAGTTCCCTAGTCCTTGTTCAAATCTATAGTAAGTATTCACACAACTTTTGCCATTGAGTTTTAGACACTAGACAAAAATGGGTGAAGATAATTTCCTACGAAAAGAAAACAGAGGATTCATCCTTATTGTTTATCATCTTAATTCACCGGGTTGCAATGAGGAAAAACAAGAGACTGCAATATGAGTTGAAATAGTTCTGTAGAGCATACAAACCAAATCCTAATTCCACCATTCTGGGACTGTGAGTTTTTGATCATGCTGAGCTTTAATCTTTTCTTTTTCTGAACAGCCACACAGCTGTAAAGAGGCATACCACTTGGTCCTGAGCAGCAACTACAAAGCATTCGGAAATAACGGGCCAAAGAGGACTCAACACATTCAATTCCTAGTCACTCCAGGTACGCTGTCCCTAGAGATCAGCATCAACCACAGCCAAACACAATGTCTAATCTGATTACTGGTATTAAGACAGTGCCTTTCAGGTTGGGTCTCATCTGATAAAAATTCGCAAATAGTTATCTTTTTTAAAAAATGGTCCAGATTTGCCCTGGCTAGTGTGGCTCAGTTGGTTGAGCATCATCCCATGCACCAAAAGGTTGCTGGTTCAATCCGGGTCAGGGCATATGCCAGGTTTCAGGCTTGATCCCTGGTTGATCCCTCTTTGAGGTGCATGTGGAAGGCAGCTGACCAAGGTTTTACTCTCACATCAATGTTTCTCTTTCTCCCTTCCTCTAAAATCAATTTTTTTAAAAGCATTTCATTAAAAAAAAAATGACCCAGGTTTATTTCTTGAGTTTCTAATATAATTATTAATGAACTTTCTACTCAAACAAGAAGAGTAAAGCAAATGACCTCAGAGACTTGGAAACTGTTTCTTCTAGCTCCCTAATTGCCTCTGAGGTAGGAGGTAGCTGCTGCCTGCATCAGCTACCTGTGTGGAACAGAGACACACTTTGATTCTTCTCAGGTTGTGAATTCTTCATTTATAGCTACCATTTCTGTTCACAGAGCCTGTTAATAGCTCAGCCATTCCCCTCACTTCTTTTCTACCTTCTTCTTACTTCTCACTGCTGCAGGTCAAGAGATACAGCCCCTTTGGTCAGTCCCCAGCAGATGTTCACACATCACTCCACAAGTAGCTATTGGGCACCTAGAATGGCTCTGAGCTGAATACTGCAGAGAATATCAACACAACAATGCTAAAAGCAAAAAGCTATGTTCTACTTGAAATAAAATAAAGCTTCTCATATGCAAGAGGTACATAATTAAAAACCACTGCACACATGCTCCCTGGCTCATGTTTCTACTCATGACCCCTCCAAAGCCCCTCTCATTCAGAGTTCTCAAAAAGCACTCCCCTCTGACACACCCACAGGTGAACATTTCTCATTATATATCATCAGTAACGATCCCTCCACACAGGGAGATGCTGCTTTGCAACACCTTATATTCTATTCAGATTCCTTTAATAACATAATCTCTCTCAGTTGCCCCAGGGTTTCCAATGCCTTCATCTGAACTCTGAGCTGCACCCCTAGAATTTAATCCTGCTGCTAAATCTGTCGGTGTTTCCATAGATTCCTTGGAGGGTTATGTTTTGGTTGTACAATCTCACTTTAGGATAAGAAAATCTTAACAGAAACTCTCCATCCCAACACACACACAAATGAACTTTGTCTACTCAGTGCAGAGAATGTAAAAATATTTTTTAAAATCTAACATTTTAGAGTCGAGATGGGTTACAAGACATTATCTGGAATGATTTTTTAAGAAGGTTATCAGCCCTATTTTATAGAAGAGGTTCTGAGTCTCAACAAGAATGGGGCTTGTCTCAGTTTATAGATCTCTAGGACATTTGTAAGTAAATATACTTATTTTCTCTTATTTGTACCATGAACATACTTAATACTCAGGAGAGTTTTTTCACTATTTATACTCACCATGTACTTACAGAAGTTAAAACAGTTCAGGCATAATTTTTGTCAACCTACTTTTTTTCTACAGTTCACATAACTATTTCCTTTCTGTTTCTTTCTAAACATAAAACTACTGGTTTCTCACATTACTTCTAAAATCAAATTAATTCCATTTAGCCAATATTTAATGAATAATTATGCTGAGCCAAAAAAAAAAAAAAAAACTCATTCTATAGATTTGAAATCCCTAGGTCTAAAAGATCTTCATGAATAAAAGAATTGACAATTTGTCAGTGAATGTGAAGATGCAAATAACCATTCTGAATAGTGCAGGGTACATCTCTACTTACCATCTGGTCTGAGATCCTATAATGATTAGTGCATTAAGAATGCTTTTGAAGATTGTACTATATATAAGAATTACCAAATTTCTATATAAATATATCTATATATAAATATAGATGGTCCCAACCACTCTGATCACTACCCTCTGGAAACATACATTCCGATTATGGAGACAAGATCAAATTACTTGAAACATCAGCAAACAGTAATAACATACAATTAAATACTACATTGAAGGCCACAGACTGGCAAGTGTTACATAAATACAGAAAGAGTGAACTAAATAAGGTCTGGAGCTTCTGAGACAGCTTCAGGGAATTCAAGGGAATTGAGTTTAATCCCAGTATGAGTAGAATGAAGATAGTAGAAGAGAAAGTAACACACAAGAAAAGCTACATGATTGAAATCAGGAAGTTTGGGAGGCTACATGTCTATGAATGGTCCCTTTGGGGAGGCTACTTTTCCATGAACAGTCCCCGGATCCAACCATGTTTCAAACCCTAGGACTTCTTTTCAGAGTGAAATAATTGAATATGTGGAGTTTTCCATGGAGCCAAAAATCGAATTAGGGTGAGAATCTTTTTTTAAAAAAAGAGGGGAACACCAGAATGGGAAGTCAATACAGACTCCACAGGCTTTAAAGATGTTTAAAGGGTTATTTTAGGGCAGTGGAATTATTCTGTAATTAGTCTGTAATATTCTAATGGTGGATCCATGTCATTATATACATGTCAAAATCCACAGAATGTACAAGCAGTGAACCCTAATGTAAGCAGTAGGCCTTTGTTTATAATAGTACATCAATATTGGCTTATCATTTGCAATAAATGTACCATATTAATACAAGATGCTAATAAGGAATAGTGTGCGTCTGTGGAGGGGTGAGGGGTACATCAGAACTTTCTATATTTGCTACTGTTTTTCTCTAAATTTAAAATTGCTCTAGAAAATGTTTATTAATAATTTTGTTCAAGTTTTCACAAGAGATATCTGTTCTCTGCTCATAAAATGAAATGCTCATTTTATTTTTGTGTTATAAAAGTAATTCATATTCATAGAAGAAAATTTGTAAAACATAGAAAAGCTTTTTTTTTTTTAATCCTCATCTGAGGTTATTTTTCTATTTTATTTTCAGATAGAGTAGAAGGGAGAGAAGAGAAAAAAAAAAATTTACGTGAGAGGGACACATCGACTGGTTGCCTCCTGCAAGATCCCGACCAGGGCCAGAAACAACTCTTTGGTCGGTGGGCAGATGCTCTAACTGCTGAGACAAAGCTTTTTTTTAAACATCTATTATTCCACGTTTTAAGACATTTCATTCTAGAATTCCTTTCTATGTGTTTTATTTTTTTTTTTTTCTTTATTGGTTTTTAGAGAGAAAGGAAGGGAGAGGGAGAGAGAGAGATAGAGACATCAATGAGAAAAAACATTGATTAGCCACCTTGTGCATGTCCCCCACTGGGGATTTGGCCCACAACTTGGGCATGTGCCCTGACCGGGAATCGAACCAGCAACCTTTCGGTGCATGGGTTAATGCTCAGTTACTGAACCACACCGGCTCTTCCTATGCATTTTAACATAAGATTTTAAAATATTTACTACATTTGTGATCATGATATGCCAAGGTTGCAGGTTCGATCTGCAGTCAGGTTATGTACAGAAGTAGCCAATGAATGCATAAATAAGGGAAACAACAAATGGATGTTTCTCTCTCTCTCCCTCCTCCTCTCTCTAAAATCAGTAAAACATTTTTTTTTAATTGCTTTCACTTCACTCAAACCCTTAGTGGAACCCATTCTTGAATTCTTTCCTGAGCAAGTCAAGAGCCTGGAGGTCTGGACCCTTCTGGGGCAGGGCCAGCCCCCAGCACAGGACCAGTCTGGTGAACCTGGTCAACACACACAGTAAGTGGAGAGGACCATCTTTTCTTTTTGAAACTCCCCCATACAAAACATACACACACACACACACATATATATAAACTCACATTTGGGTCCACAGTTAATATCACTGAATAAATGTAAAATATTAACATCGTGACAAAGTATTTTATGCATGAAAAAAATATGCAGGATAAATTGGACATACAACTGCTGAATAACAGAAACAAAAACGTGTAAGAGTAAGCCAGTATAAATCACAAACACTGTACAAAGAAAAATTCTGAAATGAATTCACTAAATTTTGAATGTAGACTGGTTAGGAAAATAGTAGAGAACAAAATTAAAATAAAGCATTTCTGAAACAGTGGCAGTACAAGTAAACAACGAACCATATGTATATCCACATATTTATGTGAACCGAGTTCCAAACAATTAAATTGCAACAAAACATGTATTTGTATCTAAGTTCTCAATGTTTTAGTTCATTCTATCAAGCTGTCAGAGTGATAGCAATAATTGATGTTTACCATTTTAATATTAAACTTTTCTCACTAATGGTATTAGATATAAATGACTTTGGTTTGTGATTTTCCCCCAACACTCTGCTTTTAGAATGCATGGCATGATTATGTATGAAATGGGAATTGGAAATTCCCTTAATATCCATGAGCATGTATTTATGCAGTCTTTAAAAGTTAGAATTATGTAGGTTGCCTAAGCACTGGATTCGAACATCCAAGTATAAACGATTACATATATATGGTAATTGTCCCATATGTGAAGGAACTGCAAGGAGCAGGGACAGAAGCATTGAGTACAGAGGTTCAAGGTTATGACTTTCAGGACATGGCTGTATCTACCAAGCACACACATTTAAAAAATATTCTAAAGCTTCCAGTTAGCTAGGCAACAATTCAGAACTGGCACACATCACTATAACCAAACACTATGCTTTTGGTTTAAAAATTGTGGGGTTTTTTTGTATCAGTTAAAATTCAGAACGACATTTGCTACTCCAACCTCGTTCTCCCCCCATACACACACGATTATGTAAAATTATTTTAATCAAATGAAACTATGTAGATCAAGCTTAACTTTTCACCAAGTTATAACCCCTGAGTATAAGATGTTATACTCTTTTGATTATATTATTGTATTATTTTAGGAGCAAGAGAAGAACTGTCCCCCAAAATATTAAATTTAGTTCAAATTCAATTTAGCAAACATATATGCGGTGCCTACTATTTACTGGGTGCTGAGTTGACAGATGTGAATAAAACACAGTTGTTGCCCTCCAGAAGATCTCTGCATGACAGAAACAACAGCTATAAAACAATATGACAAGTGTAATAACAGGGGTCTATACAGAACATTATAGGACCAGAAAAGAGTGTCTCCTAACCTGCCAAGTACAGGAGTGTCAAGGGTGACTTCCTAAAATGGTTCTCCCTGAGCTGAGTCTCAAACAATGAGAAGATAGTCAAGCAAAGAAAAAGGAGGAAACCTTACAGAGCGAGGGGGGTGGGGCACACACAGAGCCAAGAGCAGAGTCAGCATGCTGGGTTTACGCTACTAGAGATAATTTGGGGTTGTTGGAGCAGAAGGAGTGAGACGAGGAGGGGCAAGGGTAATAAACACCAGTACACTGATTGAAGTCCACACCGAACTATACATATGAGGGATAACAAAGCCTTTCTGATTGAACAGAGCTATTTGGCATCTGAGATTGTGGAGAAAGGAAAGACCAATACCAAAAAGAAGCTTAAGACACTAAAGACAAGCATTGCTTGTAATTTTGGTTAGGCGGGTCCTAAGCAGTTGTACAGACAGATAAACAACCTCCCCACTAACATCAAAAAGCACCATCCACACATGATTAAGCTTGCCTACAACATAAACAGTGAAGCCACAGACACACTCAGACAATCTCAGGAATATCAGCAATGTTATGATTAAGCAAAAATATTATTTTGACAGTTGCATTCATTCTCATTACAGAAAAATTGTCCAAGGTGTACAATATCTCATATACTATTAAGTCATTATAATGACAAATATCTCCCTAGGCATTAGGTTTCCTAATTGTTTTCCATGAAAACAATGACAATGCATGTGACAAGTAATGCTTTCCTTCGAGAGACCTTAACTGCTGCATTTGATGTTACTAGTCTGGGAACTACCCCTGGAAGGAAAATCTACGTATCGTTTTAAATTCTAGTAACAGTCCAATAATGGATAGAATTGTATAGACATAATGACACAACACTTTACAAGAGATTCCATTGGAGATCAAATCTGTGCCTGATGATGAAGAATGTGTGACAATGTTGCTCTTAACCTGCCTAACTATCTTCTAGATTAGTGGGTTTTGATTAGGCATGAGATAGTCTGAGGACAATAGGCAATTACAGGCAAGCAGAATAGCCCAGTAGTTAAGTGGAAGGCCTTGGAAGTCACACAGACCAGGATTAAAACCCATCCTCTGCCTCTATTAGCCCTGTGACCTGAGGAGATGTACTTCACTTCCCTAAGCCCGGTAGAAAATGAAACATTTCCTACGATTCCTCAAAAGTCCCAGCAGGATCAAGACCCAGTCACCCCGAGGGTGACCAAACAATAATGCATCCTTGAATTCTTCCTCCCATTCTCTGGGTCAGCCCCCTCTCCTGAACTCTGGCTTCCAGAGTTGAAAATGCCCAAACAAACTGTTGCAGGCTTTGCTCTAAGGAGACAGTAAACTTAAAGTAGTTGAAGCCTGTGGACTTACTATAGAGTTAAGTAAAAAGGTTCTAGTTTCTCACCACACCAGACAGGTCTCCAAGGAAACTAGGTCCTTCAAGGGTCTGAAAGGGAAAGAACACTACTGAATTAGATACTTCTTATGCCTTTCTGGGACATTTTCTTTCCTCCAGATGTTCCCTAAGTGGCCAGGAAGAGCCACTTCAGCCACACCATGCGGGACAGGTGCCTTGGAAGCACCCAGCCACTCCCCAGCATGGGCTCTCCTGGAAGAACACAGCAATTCGCACTCCACAGACAACTCAGGGCCAGTGTAGTCAAATACAGATGGCTTTCTTTCACCTAGATGGTGCACCACCGTGACTGGTTCCACAACACAACACCTTTTGATAGGCTCCCTTTTCAACGGTTTTGCAGCTCCCAGTCCCTCACTTCTTTCTCTTGGGTTCACTCCCCCAAATTACAAGTGGAATCATGCCCTTTTCTCAGCCTCTTTAAGAGGGGTCTAGGCTACTGCCTATTAGATTACAGAAAGCAAGGAAAACACCCTAGGAGGAGGTGTGGCCTCAGGCTGTTCCAGACGGTAGGCCTGTTGTCAATAAGATAAAGCCCTAAAATGGTCAGGCCCACAAAGTGTCACTATCCCTTTAAAATATATACCAAAAAGCCACATATAGCAAAAATCACAACTTTCAAGCACAGCATTGGTGCCATACTCAAATTGTTAGGTTTCATAGTTGAGTTATGTTAGTCAGACTTACATTGAAGGTCTCCAGTCTTCAACTATGTTAGGGGCAATCTGTTGATTCAACCACTACTGAGGGACATAACCTCCAGTACACATCTTCTTTCCTGTGGGGGCAGTTTTCATTGGAGGGAGCAGGGAGAGATTGGAGTGGGGACAGTTAGCTAAACTAGTATGGATTTGAATTCTGTCAGACATTGAATTTGCCAGACATTTTGCTAAATGGTTACACGGCCTACTCATTTTAGAATATTCCTATAAAGTAAATATTATAAACCCATTTTGTAGATAAGAGAGCTGAAGCTTAGGTTTTAAGCAACTTTCCCCAAGACCAAACTATTGGTAAATGATAGAGCCAGACTCCCAAGTTGTTCTTTCTCACTACATAAGGCTGCTCATCTTTCTGTTTGTTTGGACCAGGGCGAATTATTACTGAACTTTTCACTTATATCAGTTTTCATGCGTGGACAAGTGTTGTCTCTATAAGGATGACAGAAATGTGATCTAGTGTAGTATCTAGTTAGCTCAGTAACAAAAATAAGTCCTGGGTGTTCCCGTACTGACACACATATTTAGAATTGTAGAGCATGTTTCTGAATTAAACTGAATTACATAGAAATGGACTGAAATGGGCCTGACTTAATGAACTTTGAATATAAATAATTTAGAATTAAAAACTCTTTTTTATTTTATAAATTCATGTTCTGAAGAGGAATAGCCAGATCTCCTTCGCTAAGAAGAGAGAAAGCAAACACAGAAAAGTGTCATTTCCAGACAGATACTGAGTAGGGAAATGAAACAGAAGCTCCAGGTGTTCAATAATTCTTTCTAACTCTAAGACCACTCTCCAGAGAATGATCTGGAAGTCCCTCTGCTCCGAACAAATCTCCTTAGAGACAGCTCTGCATTCTCCCGCTCAGCTTCTCCCCTTTCTAAAAATGTCTCCGCGTGTGTTTGAAATATTTGTGGCATTAAAACGCAATTCTGTCTTCCCTCTTGCCATTTCTCTGAACAGCAGTCCATAATTACTCCCTGTACCACCACCCATAAACCCCTAAAACGTATGCATGTATAATGTATCATGCATGTGCTCAACAGAATGTTTTCTATGTAGAGAAAGCCTTGGAAATCTGACAAAGTCTTCAAGTTTCTGTAACAGAATTTTAAGCACAGTATCTTTTTTTCCCCTGCATTTAATATTGACCCCAGGCTTCTTCTGTGGCTTTAAAGTCTGCAGAATAATTACTCAATTTACATTCTTAGGGTTACATGAATGCCCGTTCCTAGCAGGCATTGTGGCTGGCTTGTCCTGGGATAGTTGAGTGGCCTTATCCCCATTTCTCTTGCAGACTTAGTCAAAACTTTCAAAGTTCATGATTTTTGTTATTCTTTGGATGTTATGTTTCATGCAGTGCCTCATGCATGGTTTGAAGTTCTACGCTGTGCCCAGTTACCTGCATCGTCAACAGAAACAACTTTGCTTTGGGTGTTACTCACGTGGGAAAGCTCCTAGAGGAAAATCTATTGCAATAATAATATAGTATGAAGTTATGTGCAAAGAAATGAATCACCAGATAAATACCTAGCATGGGTATAAGGGTGGATTAGCCCTGCATGCCATTTACAGAAAGAAAACTATTTTGTAATAGGAAAATTATTTTTATATCTCTGATCTCACCTGCTGCACTTCCCTTCCCTTCCACTGATAATTTCATACACTTTTATGAAGAGCAATTCCAGACTCCATTATTGTTCCAAGCTCTGACATTCTCATAGAAAATGAAAAACTGCCCTAACCTTCCCTCCTGCACATAAAGTCCTAGAAGAGGTGGATCAGACCAGAGAATCTTCTGACTTAGGGTAATTTTATTATTCTTCTATACAAATCTGCCAGGCAGGGATAAGGAACAAGTATTTCACACCCAATTCCAAATATTTTGCTTGGAATCACCCCCTGAGAAGAATGGAGCAGCTGCCAATTAGCACATCTGCAAATCTTCTGAACAAACTCAGTAATAGTTTCATTAATAAGTTGACTGAACAGAGCCCCCAGCTGTCATCTGGGTACATACACAACAGGAGAACTTTAAAAAGAAAATAAAGAAGGTCGGATGATTATTTCTTAAAATGCCTTTGTAAGGCACACAGTCACTGAGCTGAAAGTCATCAAGTCCCACTAGTCCACCCTCGCTCTCCTATTGTACAGGTGAAGAAACTGAGGCCCAAGGAGGTAAGGGGAGCTATCCAAGGTCATGGAGCCAGCACTGGTGCCCAGTGTCCTGACCACTGATCTAGGTTTCTTCTCATATTGAGAGAAATAATCTCTGCTAGGCTATTGTATTATTTTCATAGCTTAGAAACTTAACACAGTGATTTGTTTTTTTCTCAAGAGTTTAAGTATACTTAGTAATCACATATTATTGGTCTTTCAGATATCCACTTAAACACTGTAATGTCACTAAAATGTGAATGTTCTGTTCCCATTTTCTTTTTTAGCCCCAGTGTGTTTATTGCGATGGAGACGTCTCCCACGCATCTTCACTCAGGGGGCTTTTAGTGCTGCTTCCTTCCGAAGGAGCATCCTCTTGTCACCTTGCTCTCCCTCCTGGATGCTGGGAGAAGCCACTGGAACAGCCAACTCCCAACACTGCCCTCTGTGCGGGGCTGCCGGCAGTGCTGACGTCACCGCACCCTGGGCATTCCACATCCACCAAGCAGGACCTGGGGCTCTGTACCGGGCGCTGCTTCTTGTGTTTCCTCTTTTCTGGAGAGGGATGAAAGAGATCTTTTATGACAGGCATGTTCTCATGGGAGGTCATCACGTCCATCAAGGTTCTGGTCCCATTTTCTTGATAAGAATACTGACATCATAATCGCAAGGCTTAGTCTATCCTCTTCCAAAAGTCTCATATTATAGAAGTAAAACTACATATCAGACCATAGCAGTATCTAGATTTCTTGTTTCTTATTGCGCTCTGATTACCTCATGGGTGCAGCAGTTTCCCTCTTTCACCGTGTCCTCATTTTTCTGCCGAATTCTTGACCTGTTACAGGCATTCTTTTCCTATTACAATTAAGTTGAATTCCTATACAAGGATTCCTTGGTGAGCAAAAATAAATAAAGTCATGTAGCTAAGAACATCTGAACATCCCTTAACTGTTTGAACATCAGCATAGATAGGAAGGGGCACCAGGAGCAAAACCATGTATCGATGGCTAAACAAAGAAAAACCTTTCTTCACAAAAACAAGTTGCATTGTTTGTACTACCATTAACAAGTCTTTGCAAAGAAATGAGATGGCAGCCAAATCAATGTAAGATGCACCCAAACTTAAGTCAAAAATAGCCTTTGACCTGGATAGTCAGAAAATGGTTTTCATTACACATATTCCTGGGGCACACTGAGTGGCCTACCTCCGGAATGCCTATGACATGAGGAGCAGCCAAGAAACCACAGTATTTACCTGACTCTCAGTTGCCCTCCAAAATTGCACCAGCTTTAAATTACAGTATTCCTAGGACATCCGGAACTCAGGTTGAGATCAAATAGGTGAATACCAGAGGAGGTCTTTCTGAGACCCTTAAATGAGCATTTAAGTAGAGGCTGGTGAGGTATAATGTCCTAGGTGTAAATCTGCCCAAACCAGAAGGAAACATCTATTTGGACACCAGATTTAAAAGTAAAAGGGATTATCACAGGAAGTATCTTAGCTCAACCTGCTATAACAAAAATACCATGGCCTGTGTGGCTTATTAACACCAGGAATTTATTTCTCACAGGGCTGAGGGCTGGAAGTCCAACATCAGGGTGCGGGATGGTTGAGTCTGCTGAGGCTCTCTTCCAAGGTGACTTGTCCTTGTATTATCACGTGGCTGGGAGGAGAGAGGGGATGCACGCTCTCTCATGACTCATAAGGGCATTAATCTCATTCGTAAGGGTTCTGACCATGGGACCTCACCTCATCCTGACTACCTCCCAAAGACCCTACCTCCTAATAAGAGGGACAAAGTTCATAAGTTTCAGGGACACAAACATCCAATCCGTAACTGGGAGCGTTCACTCCATTATGCCTATATAACATGAAGTTGGACGTACTTCAAATGAACTTAACCTTAGTAGTCACTTGAGTTCTTTGAGGGAAAGGAGAAATCACAGCAATTAAATGATCACTTTTTAGGAAGAGACTGCACAATTTAATATTTATTCATATGTCACTGAATTTCTGTTTTGTGCTCTGCACTTCCGTTTTAAAGCATGGCCAGATAAATGCTTACTGGCCATGTGAATCTCCTGATATTTCAAATATTGCCCATCATCTGTCCCAGATTTGAAATGCTCCTCTTTGTACATGTCAGCATATACAGAACTCTTCACCAGTAGTTTTCTTTTTAAATGCACTGTACCTCTAGGATACAAACTCTAAAGAAATCTGTGAATCTCATAGAGAAATAATAAAATTAAAATATGTTATGGTTAATATCAGATTACCAAAACCTAAAGAAAGGAAATATGTTGTACAACATTTCAACTGTTTTACCATGACATATACTTTTAGATTAAAAAATTATATCAGGGAATTCTAATAGTTCCCAAATCACCCTTTGATGACAGACTTCAGAGACGGAATCGATTGGGTTTTAGTAGCAGCAGGTACTGCGATGCCCTGTTAATAGAAACAGTAAAGTGGTCCCTCCTTTTAACAACATCCTCTCCTTTTAACTTAGTGCCAAATAAACACAACTCCTGGGATAAAGATTTAATAGGAAAAAAAGGGAAAACTTCCCAACAAATAATAGCAGCAGCACTTAAAGCACACGAAGAATTAAGATACATCTCTGCCACCAGATTAGTAATGAATAAACAGGGCCCACTAATTTTTATTGTGCTTGCAGTAAAACAGACCACACAGGCCTTCTCTTCTGGAATCTGTAAGTAGTGCTTTAAAATCCTTCCATGGCTTTAGCACCTGTAATGATTTAGGATGTTCAGGGATGTCTAGAGGAAAAGGGACTCAGCATTTTCTTACATACACAGTTAAAAATAATTTCCTGACTGTTAGCTACTGTGACCCAGAGAACAGCTTCAGGCCCAAACACCAGGGGTATTTTCCCCCTACTCATCTATTATCTACATCAGCTTTTTTTTTTTTTTTAATGTGACTCATCAATTACCTCTATATAAATTTGTCTTCCAGCCCTAATGATTGATATAAATGTTCCCCATCCATGATAACATAATTTACAGTACGAACGTCCTTTCATCTACAGTTCTGCATAGGTTTTTTTGACTTGTACTAAGATCCCACATCACTTTAATTTTTCATAATGAATTCATTTCAAGAACTGCACCCTGGGATGCCCACACATGACATCTCATTTTCAGGACAATCTGTAAACACTACGGCAATCTGTAAGCCAACCTGATCGGAGGTGGTGTTTATACAGACCCCAAGGAATGGCTGCTGCTGAAGGAAGAATCTCTCTTCCTGTGTGGCTGCCCCATATTTGTGAGCTCCTGCTAGCGGCTGTGTTCTGACTGATCTGGTACCAGGCTAACTACGATGTGGCAAAAATTGCTCTCTGGTGGAGGTCTGGACAGTTGTACCAACTTTAGTTTTCCGGGAACAAGGAAGGATCAGGAAGTGTATACATAAGCAGAAAACCCTCACATTTCCCTTTCCCAACCCCCAAATTCCCACCATCATTCTACTTTCTAGCTGTCTCTGTGTTGTGGTGAAAATTTGACAGCAAAGAATTTCAGGGGCGTCCCACGGGCTCTGTGCACTGGCAACTCTTCCCCACAGCTCAGTTCTAAACCTGCTGGTTTTCAACAACAGGCATGCTTTTAAACATTGTAGTTTGGATCTAGGACCTATGTCATGGGAAAACCCACTGGAATCACTGGAAGGTTTATATATGTGACATATTTAAGTGGGAATGAAACAGTTAAACTCCAAAAGCCTGTCAAGGCAGCAGTGAGCAGCTTTTAAGCAAGGGCTGCTGATGTCATGGGGGATCACTGATAGCAAAACACAGGAAGTAACAATGAAGTAAATGTCTTCTGAATCGTGGGGGAGACCTTCTTTTTTAACTAGTGCTCAGCCTGAACTCGGTTCTATTTCCTATCCCTAGAATCCAAGAAAATCTTCAAAACCTCCCCATTGTTACTGCGAAGGAGAGGGATTTATTTCTAGACAGCTACCAAATAACTGAACAAGTACCAAATGGGAGGCTAGTTACGTTTCCAGCTTTAATATATGGCAGGAGATGGAAAGCAAATAGTGAAAGCCCTGGAAATCAGTACGTAGCAGTTTGCACTTCAAATGCTAAACTGTGTCGTGGCAGAGAGAGTAAGAAATCTCCATCATTCATGTATCAGCCCTGACACAAGTACGTGAGCAGGCCTACAAGGGCCACTGAAAGAGGGAATGCCTCAGCATGAAGCATGGATCAATGAGACACCAGGTGATAACAGAAAAAACAAGTGGCCGGACCTGAAGCAGGGCAAGATGTTTTCTTAACGATGTTGCTGCATCCTACGGATATGGGGAGAAGAAACTGAGAGGGAACACAGAACTGGAATATCATTATTTCCAAATATTAGAGTTTGGTTTTCTCCTCTAGCTGTATTTAATTTAATGATTTAGTAAACACAACTATTTCACTCTGTTATGAGCATTTAATGGTTAAATGTTTTATCTTTTAAAGAATCTTTATAAGTATTTTCAATAACTACAAGTGACCATTTTCTTTTTCTTTTTTTATTTTTTCTTTATTGATGTTACAGACAGAGGAAGGGAGAGGGAGAGATAGAAACATCCATGAGAGAGAACATCGACTGGCCACCTCCTGCATGCCCCCCACTGGGGATCGGGTCCACAACCTGGGCATGTGCCCTGACTGGGAACTGAACTGGCGACCTCTTAATGCGCGGGTCAATGCTCAACCACTGAGCCACACTGGTCGGGCCTAAGTGATTATTTTTGAAGAGAGGAAACTCTACCAAAATGTCCCAAATTAGATTTTCAAACAAGATCTTTTTTTATTATTATTACCTTTATTGTTGAGAGTATTACAGATGGCCCCCTATTTTCCCCCCATGGCCACCCTCTACCTAGCTCCTGCCCCACCCAGGCCTTCACCATCCTATTGTCTGTGTCCGTGAGAAATGCATATATGCGTATAAATTATTTGGGTAATCGCTTCCTGCCCCTCCCCCCTTCCCTCTGAGGTTCGTCAGTCTTTCCATGTTTCCATGCCTCTGGTTCTATTTCATTCATCAGTTTATTCTGTTCATTAGATTCCATATGTGAGATCATGTGATACTTGTCTTTCTCTGACTGGCTTATTTTGCTTAGCAATCTCTGTCCAGGTAAGCATGTTAAACAAAATGACACCTGACCTCGGCCTAGCCTGTGTGGATGCATCTTACATTATACTTTTACGCTAAGGACATAATATTATCTCATATGTTACACATGTGAGCTGTGCTGTCTGACCAAAGTAGACCTTCAAAAATGACTAGCATTTTACATTTTATGTGAAGAAATATGATAGTATCTAAGTCCATGACTCTTACTCACCAGTGAGAGCTGCTAAGTTATCAGTTATAGAAACAGCCCAAATGCACAATTCGATTTTCCTCTCTTCGGCAAAAAAAAAAAAAAAAGTCCTCTCTGAAAAGAAAATGCTTTCTTCACTTTTTAAAAACATTTTTATGTAGAAATATTATCAAACTTACACAAGTATTGCAAGAATAAAATAGCTTTGCATTCACCCAGATTCTCTGTTTTATTACATTTAACTTACTCTCTCCCTCTCTCCTGAACTATTTAAGTTGCACATATCACATCCTTTATCATAGGACAGTTATCAAATCACAAAACTTAACATTGATGCAAAACTATTTTCTAATCTATTGACCATATTTAACCTTCACCAATTTCCCCAATAAGTCCTTATAAATAGCAAATTTTTCTTTGATCCAGGTTCTAATACAGGATCAAAAATTTCATTTGGTTGCATATATCTTTAGTCATCTTTAATCTGAAACATTTCCTTGGCCATGCTTTATGTTTCACACACTGATATTTTTTGAAGCATACAGACAGACCACTTGTTCTGTATAATGTCCCTAAATTTAGGTTTATATGACATTTTCTTGAGATCAAATTCAGACATGCATTTTTTACAAGATGTCAAAGTGCAGACTGACAATACAAGTGGCATCTTCTCAGTATCACAGGGTGGTGGGGGGAGGGCGCATGAAACTGGTTAAGAGAGTGGAGTTCAGGGGCGGTTCTTTCCTTCCTGCTGCGTACGCACGTTTCTCGATGTGGGAAAGACCGTCCAGTCAACCAGCACCACCTGAGGATCCCGGAAGCTGCCCCTGCCATGGAAGACGACCAAGAGCTGGAGAGAAAAATGTCTGGATTGAAGACCTCAAAGGCTGAAGGCGAGAGGAAGACAGCCCTGGAAATAGTTCAGGCAGCTGGAACTGATGGACACTGTGGGGCATTTGTTTTGCATGAGGAGGACCATAACCTAGGAAATTCTCTTTGTTACGTGATCATGAAGAACCTGGAAGTGGAATTTTGTGGATACACTACAACCTATCCTTCAGAGAGTAAAATTAATTTACGCATTCAGACTCGAGGTGGTCTTCCAGCTGTTGAGCCATTTCAGCGAGGCCTGAATGAGCTCATGAACGTCTGCCAACGTGTGCTTGACAAGTTTGAGGCCAGCATAAAGGAATATAAGGACCAAAAAGCAAGCAGAAATGAATCCACATTCTAGTCCCTTGTGCACTATACAGGGAGGAACATTCTCTAGGATGGTCTGTGTGATCTTGTAAAACCCAGAAATAGAAATTTGTGATTACAACATGATCTTTTATTCAGAAAGGTGTGATTCTAGCTATTAACCCATTGTTGCTATTGGAATCCCTGCAAAAACCTTTGCAGTCTTCAAATGAATTCCCTCTTTAAACTAAAAAAAATTGAGAGCGAGAGAGAGTGGGATTCAGTAGCCACTCCAGCTCATTACTGAAACACACAAAAAATTTTAATTATAAATACTTCCCCTATATCCGAACAAAAAACAAGTTGAAAGCATCCTTTCTACTTTGACTGAAAATGATGTCTGCTATGTATTGTTTTACCTGTATATTTGTGTTTCAAAATCTTTAACTTATAATAAAGAACTGGAAAATGTTGCCTGATGTCAAGAACCTTTCTGGGCGCTGGATGGTTCAGTTCAGAGGTTAGAGTGTCAGCCTGCAGACCAGAGAGTCCCGGGTTCAGTTCCTGCTAAGGGAATGTACCTCTGCTGCAGTTTGTCCCCAGCCCTGGTTGGATCGTGCAGGTGGCTACCACTCGATGTGTCTCTCTCACATTGATGTTTCTCACTCTCTCTCTTCCTTCTCTCTCCCTCCCACTCTATCTGAAGATAAATGCAAAAATGTCCTTGGGTGAGGATAAAAAAAGAACATTTCTGGCAGCAAAAAATCAAGTAGAAGAGATATTTAGGGGGAAAGAAGACTGTCTTCTTATGTCTCAAACTCTTCTTTAAATGACTGGCAGATACTAATCTAAGCATAATATTTCAGGTTCCTAAAGAGCAGGCTTTTAGTAAGAAAGCACAGTGGTATTACTAGCCATTTCATTCACTTGCTCATTCCTTAATCCATTCTTTCTTTTATTTCTTCTTTCTGTCTTGCTTTCCTTTCTATCCTTACATTTCTTCCTTCTTTGGACAATCATTTAGGCTACTTTTTGTATTCCTATGCTTCACAATTCTGATGGTTAGATGCCAAAAAACAGTGATGTCTCAAAAAAGAGTGCCCTTGCTTTCTCCTATGCCACTATCCTCAACATTGACGTACAATCCCTTCTTAGGTACTAGATGATTACACACACACACACACACACACACACACACGCTTTAAAATAATCGAATTTGTTCTGACCTTATTCACCTAAATAGTTGCAGATTAGTAACTGTGCCTTTTCTGTTATCATTAAGAGGACTTGGGTGCGGCAGGATGTCCACTGGCAATTAGACTGGAAGACTCAGAGAATCAGCTGAAAATCTCTTCACTGCTTGTCACTGAATAAGCCTATTAACTTTCTCCAACCTCCCTTTATTAATCCAACTCTTTGTGACCCACAGTATTTCAGAGAACTTATGGGGGATTAAATAAAACAAACTATGTAAAGCACACTATAAACTGTCAAAAGCTAAACAAATATAAACTATTGTTTTCATTATAGTTTTCGACAAAAGATTTTCCTTTGAGTTTGCTTAAGGACCAAGCTAATATGCACACTTATGCACTGGTTCTGCAGATACCAAATTTTTTTTTAAAGTATCTTCACAAGATAGTAAATTTTCTTTTTTAAATCCTCACACAAGGATATTTTTCTATTTATCTTCAGGTAGAGTGGGAGGGAGGAAGAGAGTGAGAGAGAGAGAGAGAGAGAGGGAGACTTGAGAGAGACACATCAATGGGTTGCCTCCCACATGACCCCAACCAGGGCTGGGATTCGAATTGCTACCAAAGTATGTGCCCTTGACAGGAATTGAACCCATCAACTCTTTGGTCCAAGGGCCAATGCTCTAACCACTGTGCAAAACTGGCCAGGGCTGAATAGTAACATTTTTAGATAGTAAAAGTACATTAGATTTCTCTCTATGTGTATCCTAAGAGCCCTATCTCTGAAAATTAAGATTTGGTTACCTCAGGGAAAAGGAAGAATAAAATGGAGATGAACATTTTATATATCTATTCTTCATCTGTCTATCTATTTTTATATCCAGATTATATAAATATGTGGAGAGATAGATTGTAGGTATAGATAGAAGATATATAGATGACAGACAGACAGACAGATAGACAGAACGACAGAAAGGGGGGAGGGGAGAGAGAGAGAGAGATTGAGGGAGAGAAAGCTTTTCTTGGCTTCACCTATTAAATCTCCCTTTTAAAACAAAACATAGAAGAAGAAAGAACATTGTAAGACAGAATATCCCTGGGTCTGGCAGTTCTGACTAAACACTCTGAGGATTTCTTCTATAACGAACCCAACTTTAATGCTGCTTCCACAGTATACCTTATGATGCAGTGTTTTCTGATGAATGTTAAGTGTTAAGTTGCTTGTTTTTCTTCACCAAACAAAGAGCCAAAAGCATTGACTGTGCTTTGCTTTCCTTAATGCCACTATTGTTCAGGGATTCACTCAGCAAGCTAGGGGACTAGCATGTGGATACTGAATACAAAGAGGCAGCAGGTTCCGCATGCAGCCTCCAAAAGATGAGGCTGTCCCTGCACCCTGCATGGGATGAAACGAAACTGTTTTGTCCAAAATTAAAAAGCCTGACCTGCAGGTCCTTCGAGGAGAAAAAGATTTCCAGTGAAGTGACATCTGGATTCTTTCCTTGCTTCTGCTACGACTGCTGTTTTTACCATCATGTTCTATATTCCCATTTCTTTGCTGTGATTGTCAAAAATCTAAGTTTGATTTTTGCACTAAATAGTTTGGGTAAAGAAAAAAAGCTTATGATTTCTCAAGTGGATGTATTTTAAAAGGGTTTAAAGGCCCCACCATTTCTTCCAGAAATTTTAATAAGCATATAGAAATAGCCAGCTGGCTAATCCTGGGAATATCCCTCCTCCCTGTTCATTTTATAGAAAGATCCTGTGGTCAGGAAATATAAAGCTTTCAACACATTGACCACAGCTAGGATTATAGGCTCATATGGTAGAGATCTTTCCCACTGCCTTTTTCTGGGTGTTGGCAATATCCAGCCGTCCTCTCATCATTGTTGAAGTCACCTTCACCCTTCCCTCACCGGGGAGAACCTCAAGATTGACTGCACTAATGAGGGAGTCTGGAATTGAGACATTACATGGAAATCCATCAGTGTGATTAAACTTAGCATGCACACTGTGTGTGCTTGGTACTTTCAAAGAGCCTGGCTATTAAATGGCTTCATATTTTTATACCTTTTGGCACCCTTATAAAAGGACTTAAGGAAACAGAATTTTTCCTCCACTGCTACAGATGGACTAAGGCAAATCTATGCTAAGAAGCTATAAAATAATTTGAAACGTCTCAGGGTCATTGATAAATCCAGTCAGTAGCTCTGTAGAATATGTTTAAATATATAAAATCATATACATTAATAAGGCTATATGTGTATGTAAAAGCAGATATACGGTGAAAAAGCTATTAAGTTACAAATAAAGTAAAACCTCATTAATTCAGACACACTTAAATCAGAATTTCTGATCTAACAAAGGTCTGGCTGAGCAGAAATTTGCCTGTACCATATCAATGGTGTAAAGACTTGCTGAACAAATTTCTTGTATAAATAAAGATTAGAGGGAAAGTACATAAACTGTTTAAGAGAATATACTGTTTTTAGTATCCTCAAGCATTTAGGAGCACCCATTTACATACAAATAATTGAGAGTATAATTATAAAACAACCTTAAGTATTAATCAAAGTTAGCACTCTATGAACTCCTAAAAAGAATCTTTCATTACTTCAGGTCTACTTGTATATATGCCCCCTACTGGGGATCAAGCCCAAAACTCAGGCATGTGCCCTGATGGGAATCAAACCAAGACCTTTTGGTGCATGGGACAACACTCAGCCAACTGAGCCACACCAGTCAGGGATAAAGTTGCATCCTTTAAAAATATTGTATAGTTCAAATTTCTCACAAATGAATATATATCTTTGTTCAGATGATATAAATTAGTTAGCTCTAAAATATATTTTGTTATTTATACAGTAATATGCTAGATTGCTTGGTTTTGCATTTCAAGTACTGTGACACAATTTACTATTTCTTTATATCTATGGTATGCATGGATACATACTTACATTTGGGGTTTTTTGTTTGTTTTAAATGTATCCTGAATACACTTTTTCTTTTTTAATTTTTTTTCTTTATTGATTTAGAGAGAGAGAAAAGAGAAAGGGAGAAAGAGATAGAAACATCAACTGGCCACCTCCTGCATGCCCTCCACTGGGGTTTTGGCCCACAACCTGGGCATGTGTCCTGACCAGGAATTGAACCAGTGACCTTTTGGTGCATGGGTCAGAGCTCAACCACTGAGCCACACAGGCAGAATGGCAGTATGGAAGGGAAGAAAGAGCATAGAACTTAATCTGCTCTGCCACTTTCCTGCAAGGCGAGCTTGGGTCTCAACCAAAGCCTAGGTTTCCTACCTGTAAAATCAAGAGAAGTGCTTTATTCTTCATCTTATATCTCAAAATAGTTGCAATGGTCAAATTAAATGATGATCCCTAAATAAATAAAAGTACTTCATAAAATGAAATGCAAATAGTTTATAATTATTTTATCTATATAGACACCTTTGACTTAGAAGGAAATGTTCATGAGGCATATTAAAACATCCAGATATAGATGTCAAATTCTTTATTACTTGAAGAATATACTATGTCCTAACTCAGAGTGAAATGATAGTAAAAGAAATGGAAGCAATTTGTAAACACCTACTTGTTCTATTTATCATCTAGAGTCCTGTGTTAGGGATTAAAAGCATAAGGTATTTTAGCAATTTGTAGAAACTTTTTAGATTTAAAAAATCTGAGTCACTGTTTGCCTCAGTGGGATTTAAATAAAATTGTCACAAATGTACAAGGTTTAGGAAACACAAGGAGGTCAATCCAAAGGGCAAATAAAACAGTATGCCCAAACCAGGAGCCCTTGCAGCCTGGCTCATCTGTCCTAATGAAGCCAGAACATAAGAAGCACTCAACAATTATGTTGTAGTAAGATGCCTCTTGGCCAGCTATCAGCTAACCTTTCACAGATTCACAAATGCAGGATCAACATATTTGTCATCAAGGATAAAAGCCTATAAATTTCATAAGGTAAAAAACCAGGTCTGTCTTGTTTCTGATGTGGCACCAGATTCTACAACTTAGTAACTGCTCAGTAAGGACCTTTTGAATGAATGAGCAACTACTATATGCTACATATTATGTAAGCTGACTAAGACATGGTCTTTATCACTTAACATTTATAATATGAGGTGGCCAGAGAGAGACTTATAATCAGAGGATAAGTGACATATTATCAAAAAAGTGCTCTGAGAACATAAAATATAGATTTGTACATTACAATCACCTGGGGTTCCTCGGAAGCAATACTGGTATCTCTGATCAAATAAACCAGAGGATGGCTTGGACATCAGTATTTTTTTAAACTCCCTCTAGGTGATTTTAATGTGCAGCCAGGGTTGAGACTCATGGCAAGAGAAATTAAAAAGAGTAATTATAACAGGAGTAAAGGAGTTAGGAAATAAGTTTTCCCAGATGAGGTGATATTTGTACTAAGCCTGTTTATCCCTACAATCCACTGAGCCCAGAAAAAATGCTGAGATTTCTTCCCCTTCACAATTTCCAACAGAGTGTCTCTTCTCCGGGGACTATGAGGACCAGTTCCTCCCACACACTGTTCTTCCAGACTCTTTGAAGTTCTAAGACCCAAGGACTTAAAGGGGCCTCAGAGAATCTTAGGAGTCCTAAATCACTTCATTGGAGAGTAAGATTCAATATCTCAGTGTGAAGTAAGGCACACCATATTAGGAATGCAAATGATGGAGTTCTTAAGCTGACTCTCCAATACCAACTAAGTTGGATGAACAATGTTCATCCCATTCTTATAATTAATGCCAAAAATTATAATTCCAAAAAATATTCCTTGTAATGGATCTGCTTTTAAAAATACTGTATGTACTTCAATGTCCTATGGGATCAGAATATTTTAAGGCTTCTTCTTAAAACTATGGAAAGATAGCCCTGGCCAGTTTGGCTCAGCGGCTGAGCGTCGGCCTGCAGACCAGAGAGTCCCGGGTTTGGTTCCCGCTAGGGGCACGTACCACACACACACACACACAAACTATAAAAAGATATGCAGGAAAAAAAATGACATTGATATCTAGAATAGAAACCAAAGCTCTAAGCTCCTTTGTAGAGGAACGTGCGCCCTAGAACTAAAGTTCTAAGTGCAGTTCTATCAGGAGTTATGGGCATAAGGTTGGACAAGCAATTCTCTAAACATCTGTAAAATAAGGTGGTCAGGTTGATGATTTTCAAAGAGCCTTTTCCAGCCTGGCCAGTGTGTCTCAGTGGCTGAGCACCGAACCATGCACCAAGAGGTCACCAGTTCGATTCCCAGTCAGGGCACATGCCCAGGTTGTGGGCCCAATCCCCAGTGGGGGCATGATGGAGGTGGTCAGTCAATGTTCTCTCTCATCCATGCTTCTCTCTCTCTAAAAATCAATAAAGAAAAAAATAATAATAAAAGAGCTTTTTCCATATTAACATTCTGTCCTATTTTAAATTCAATATATTGACAACAATTTCCAAATGCATTCAAAGCAGGCAAGAGAATATCCTCAGGTAAGAATAAGCCAAATCTCTCCCTAATGCTTTCAACCTTTGTTTACAGTTTCCAACATTAAAAACCATTTGCAGTTTGGTCTCACCACCACCACCTTTGGTTAGGGCTTTAATGTGCCATTCTGAGTGCCTTAGCATCAAAGCAGTTCAATCCTGACCAACTTCTAAAGAATCCTGGGAGATTTTTTACATATACATTATATACTTACATTTATACTATATATACATACCACTTTTTATGAGCATGAGCAGCCCATGTGGACTTTACTGGTCCCTAGAAACTTCTCCCTACACAGCTATAGGAAAAGCCACAGCTCAAATGCTCTAGGTCTCTGTGTAAAGAAGGCTGTGCGTGGATAAAATGAAGGGCTGCTAGGTAGAAGGCAACATACAAAAGGTGGTTATCATTACTGTTATAGGTCTCATCATACTTATTCAAGGGCTATAAATCAATGAATAAAAAGGACACATGAATAGAATGACAAGACAGGTCAGTCCTAAAGACAGTTATACCTTCAGGCCTACCATCAATGGACCCAACAAGTGTATTTAATTCAACTGTGCACTTACAGACCCAACAGAGCCTGAAAGAATTCATGACCACTATTGCCTGTGTAAACTCAAAAAAGGTGCTTCTGAGGAAGCATAAACTCCCTCCTCTCTCTCTCATATGACTGAGATTGTAGACATTACCTATAGGTTCCGTAAACCTTTACTATATGCCCTTTGTGGCCAGGTGCTTAGGGACCCAAAAACTTGTCCAAGAAACCAGTTGGACAGAAAAGGAATTTAACATGCATTTAATCAGCATCATGAATTATATTATTAAACCAACCCAGGGTATGAATGATGACAGGTCCAAAGAGAATTAAAAGCACCAAATCTTCCTCATAGCTGAGAAGGGCCACAAAGGACCTAACTGATTGTAAGGTTAGAAATTACATTTTCAAGTTCCCATCTGGAGGCATGTTTGTTTCTCGCTGTGTAAGTTTGCTCCCGAGTTCTTCAATGGTCTGTTTTGAAAGGGTGAGACTGACTGAACAAATGCCTCTGTCTTAGGACTTAAAAAAAAAAAAAAATCACTGAAAACAATGTAGGATATAAATGTCTGTGCCCACAGCCAAGATAAAAAATGCAAAGTCTGGGCCACCTTGCCTTTAATTTTCTAACTGCTGTTTTGTAAGGCTGTGTCATGCTTCTCAGTTCAAACACGCTTTGGCTCTTTATTATTCATGGACCTTTTTCTCAGTCAGTGGTGTTGAATAATAAAACAGCCCAGGATCAAATGGGCCAATTCTCCACGCCTGACACCAACTGCTACTGTTCGCTGGGCTCTGCCAAGCGTTGCCTCTGATAATGAGTGGGATTTGGTTAAACAGTAAATTAATGAATAATGAAATATCCAGGTTGATCAGTTAGAGAGCACGCTTGCTTTGCCCTGGGCTAAACGCTTGGGGCAGAAATTACTCTCAAACGGCACTTGCCTGGCTGCTGGTCTGGATAACTATTTTACAGCCTATTGCTTGACAGAATGCTGGGGAGGAGGGAAGCAGTGGGGGAGAGGAAAAGAAGAAGGACAGAGTTATTAACAGGAAAAAAAGAGAGAAAGAATAACCTAGTTATCACCTTGTATGACTCTAAACTGGATATGTAAGAACAAAGTCACAAATATGATCTAGAGCAGTCAGGATTCCAAAATTCCCAACACATGTTTAACATCAAGAAGAAATGATGAATGAAAACAGTCTTCTGTCTGTGCCTATACACATATGTGATTAAATGTAGAAAAAGTCAACTGCAAACTCATGTTTCTGTATCAATGTTAGAATGATGACATGCAGGGAAGACATCTAGTGTCCAGTAGACTGGGAAACTCTACCCTCATTTTAAAGTTTCATTTTACTGGTTCTTAGACACACCCCCTTCCACAAATTTGAGAATATTAGATATAGGATGGGTTTTCCAAATCATCACTGCAAGTGAGATTCCAAGAGACAGATATACAGTTACAGACAGACATAGTTAGAGTTTCACTTTTCAACTCTAACATCACCCAAGAGTTTTAAATTATGTAGTTTCATACATGCATAGGCTGACTCATTCAAGACCAGATGTATGTCCTCTATAAGAAACAAGCTTTGGATCATAAAAAATCCACAGCACAATGCCATTAGGACAACATGTGCTAAGAAAACATGTTATTTCACTCTTGATGTTTGTTTTAGACATATGTTTCTCTAATTGGTTATCTCTGCAATATCTTCTTTCAGAACTTGAACCCTTTCAAATGGCATCAAGATTGATGGATTTCCCAATTTTGCACACTGGAAACTGAAACACTTTTCAATAAATTGATTAACATGTGGTGGGTATCTGTGTTTTGGCAAGTTGGGTTTGGCTTGATTTTAGTTTGTTCTTAGGTGGAAGAGAGAGAAGAGCCTTCACAAAAGTTAGGGTAGAATGAGAACTATTCAGACACCTAATTTAACTGTCCTCACAGCTGGAAGTAAATGCAACAAGGCAGGAGTGAGGTAGACATTATCTTCTTTTCCTGGTATACACCTGGCAAATGACAGGATTAGGGGAAAATGCCCACAATCTAATAAGGAAAGGAGCAACATGAATTACCTGGTAGCTCTGGTGCCCACCATTGCCACCCTAGATTCCTCGGGGCCTGCAAAGCAGGGAGGCCTATTGGCTGTTGTTCCCTCAATTTCACTGTGCAAAAAACAGTACCATAGACAAAGTTTTCACTTCTCAACACTGGCACCCAAACCTCTCTCCTCCAAGAAAAAATAAAAAGCTCTAATTGTTTTTATTACTTTCAGACACTGGCCACCGAACACAGATGTTCACTATTGAGAATTAAAGGAAGGGGAAAAGGTCAGAGGAACCCAGATCAGCTTGATCCTCCTTTAGATTACTTAGTCCCATTGTCTTGAATGGCCCTGATCTTTGAAGAAGAAAAGAATATTTAGATTGAACATAAAAGTGAATGAATCACTCAGTGGGCCCATTTTGTTAGTAGGGCTCCTGTCTTTACCACCTCCCCTCCTAAAATATAGTAAAAGGGGAAGTGTGTGAAATCACCCACAAAAAGAGTGAACTATGCTTCTGCCTCAAATCTCCGACGTTTTCTTATCTTTGGAAATCTCTGGCCAAAAAAATTCTATCTTAAAGCAAGAGCCCTAATACCCAAGAAATGGAAAAAAATCTTTTTTTCTATCCTTAACATATGGAACCCTCATGACAAAGAACATTCACGAATAAATATTGTTTTGTTGTGATTATTGGTTTGGTGCAGGTATTGGGGAGTTCCCATATTATGATATTGTGTTTGTGTGTCTGTGTAAACTATTCCAACCAAAAAACAGTCTCTCACCCAGTTTACTAGCAGAATCGTTTGTCTAGGAGTATAACATATACACAAAATTCATCCTGGTCCAACATTAATACCTTGATCTAGAAGCAGTGCTGGCACATTTTTGGGGGGAAGAGGGTTGCTGGAAGGGGTGGGGGAGGCTAGCTAATGGAGCATTGAGGTTTGGTTTTATGCTTGTTTTCTTTAAACTGACTGGGATTTTCCCAACCATGTAGTACAACCCCTTCCCGCCCCTTTCCAAACCTAGAACGTCGATGGTTTAGCAGTAAAACCCACTGCTGTGTATAAAGTATGTAAAATCCTTTTTCCTTGGAAACTCGGAATACACTCACACTCACTTTGCCAGCTTGAACAGCCACTGGCTCTTCCTGTGATGGGATGTTTCCCAGCTGCCCACCTCTTATTACACACCCGGAAGCAGAGTTCTCCCGCTTAGGACTCAAGGGTTCACCTGGCTGGATCTAGAACTCTTTGGGTTGGCCTGATCCTCCACCTCAGTCTGTGCAGTATACACGTTTAATGTGAGTCGTAGTTTCCACTCTGGAAAGACTTGCATGCCCAGTGCGAGTCAAGCTCTCCTTCCCACATCTCTGTATCCCTCTGCTCATGTGCCAGCTCCTTTTCTCTAGCCATTTGATAAATGTGCAAGTCAGAACATTTTCCTGTTACACAGGGCAGACTCTGACCTCCCCAAAATATCCTACGCACATATGCCCTGACCATGCTCTCCTCCCAGTTAAGTGCGGTGGCTAATGACATCTGACAGCCACATCCTTGAAATGTTTACTAATATCTCCGAGAGCAGGCACGTCCAGAACGTTAACTGGTGATCGAGTCACAGATGACTGCCAGAACCGCCCTCCTTGCGGCCTGGGCAGGTCACGCTTTGCTAAGTCCATTGGCTATTATACTGCTTTAAAATTTTTTAAAGAACATTTTTATGCAGAGGCCTCTCCCGGCAGCAGGTGTGACCCCTATTTGGGTTTGGACGCCTCTCACCTGAGTTACAGCTCCAGAAGGCTGCAGCCCTTTGAAGAGAAGAGAGAATGGGGGGCGGAGGGGTGGGGCAGGATGAGCAGGAACCAATAGGTTTCGAACAAGTAGGCAAAAAGTCGCGGCCTGACCTTGCTAGCTTCTGACCAGTGTGGAACGTGCTGAACTTGTGTGACAAAACTGCACCCTCCTTCTGAGCATAAACAGCTTGCCCACGCAGCAGTCGTTTGCAAACTCCGTGCCTTGACCGGGGAGCGCGCAGCAGAAACCCAGCCGGGAGGGCAGGCCGAGCCCTGGGCATCGCGGAGGCTTAAATCACGCCCCGGGGCGCCGCGGCGCGTGCGTGCGCGCGCGTCCGTGCGTGCGCGCTGGTTGAACCCTGCCAGCAACCCGAGAGCGTGCCTAAACGCCGGCAGCGGAGCCCGGTGCATGCGCTCGGCGCAGGCTGGGGTGGCGCACGCGTGGTCCGTGAGCTCGCGGACACTGCCCGGGTGTGAGTGTCACCGCGCTCCAGACCAGTCTCCTCGTTGCTGTCGGTAGCTGCAAACACGGGGGAAAGGCCATGGGAGTGCTCCAGTCTGTGACCTGGGGGCGGGGCACGGAGGGACCCACGCCGAGAAAGTGGCTCGGAGAGAGGTTTGACTGGCCTCATCCTAAGGAAGCCTGGAGGTTATTTATGAGGTCTGATTTAAAAATACTGGCTGCCAGGGAAGTGAAAAAGGAGCTCACCCCGAGCAATGAGGGAAGTATAGTTGCAAGAAAGCTGTTTATGACGATATAAATCAAAGAGGAGCTTGTGATGGGAAATATGGAGAGCGTGAGTTTGGGCTAGAAACAAGGAAACAAAGTCAAGAAGGAAAAATGAGTTTTCCTCCTCTGCCCCCTCCTATCCCTGCGCAATTCCTTCCTTCCCCAAGAGCCCAGGATTCCAGCGGGGAAGTTGGGGAGGGCTGGGCGCTCCCGTCGCTGGTCGGGTCCGCCCGGGTCTTCCCTAAGTTAAATGAGGCTCGTTAGAGGGAGAGGGAATAGATGTAAATAAACAACTTGGAAGATTTATGGGAAGGAGTTCAATTTTATAGGACTGTATTTATGGAGCCAGCGCTGGCTCACTTATAAATAGATTAATGGGAAGCTAAAATTAATGGACTTGTGAGCTGCAAGTTTAATTTCTGAGGCTTCAACATGACAGACAACCTCCCTCGAAGTACCAGCGCGGAAGGCACTTATGTCGGGGCGTTGAGAGCACCCTCAAGAAGGGGCACGTCCCATCAGGCCAGCATTTCTCTGGTGGCTCTAAGCTCAGGCTGCCCAGGATCCCTAGGAAAAGACCCTACGAGGCTGTTACTTGCAAATGAAGAAAAAGAATGTGGCCTCATAAAAAAATAATCGGGTCTTCCTCCTAGCATTATTTTTAATCAGGGCCCTTAAGCCGCTAATACCGGCGGGCGGGCTTCTGGAGCACTGTAAACCGCTCACCCCGGCCGGCTGCCTCCAGGCGGGCAGGGGCAACAGCTACACCTCCTCCAAGGTCACCTAGGGTCCCCCTGCCGGGCCTGTGGTCAGGGTCCTTGGCCTAGCTGTTCCAGCTGTGGCTCTTTCCTCACTCCCTCCGCAGCCCAGTAACAAAGGGGCTGAGGAGCTGCGACAGGCGGCCCAGGGCCATTTTGTAAGCAAAGATGGTTTCAGGCTTTCCTACCCCTTCCTTCCCTTCCCAGTTTTTCCTTCCAGGTTCTTCCTCCAGTTCTTTTTTTCTCACATTCAGGCCTCTCAGGACCTGGGGTTTTACCTAGTAAAGGTGATTGTCTCAGATCCTCTCCTTGTCCAATGATGATGGGAAGGGGGTCTATAATTTACCTGTGGGATAATAGATGACAGGTCTGTTTCTCCAGAGCAAGAGCTAACCCTTCTGTAGAAGAATCTGCCATAGGATATGGAGATTACTCACCACCCCTTTTGTGTAATCCCAGTGGTAACCAAACCCTCCCTCTCCAAAAAAACAAATGAAAAGGAAACTCAATATAATACAGTTGAGTGAGAGACAAAGGCTTATACCTGTTTTCTTTCTAGATAAATGGATTGCATGCATTCTTAATCACACTTCCTTTGGTGTTTCTTTTCTTCCTTCTACTTCCCTTCCTTTGAGTCAATCATTTATAGTTCTAGCGATGATATCCTCCCCCCCTTAATTAATAAGGAAGCCATGAAGTGGGAAATCTCACATAAAGGAGATTACATTGTCCCTTCTCTCTTTTCCTATAGGGCAGTCCAACTGGGAAAGATTACCTGAAAAACAGAAAATTGTTATAGGAGGCATATTATTAAGTAACTGAGCACCAACTATGTTAAGTACTTTTGCAAGCTGGGTTTATCAAGATTTAGCTTTGCTAATTATCCTCAAATGTATATACATATTGCTGTTTCTGCTTTTTATAATTAAACTAAGCAATGATGACGTTGGAAATGACCTTAGGTCTTTATAGATAAAGACCTTGAGTTACAAAAAGGAACAGTGACTCGTCCAAACTCTGTAACATCTTGGACGACTTTATTTTCCTAGCCTCAGGGAAGACGCCCAAACCTTGGGATGAAATACAGATTGAGATGTTTGATCACTGCAGCCCATTAGGACTGGGCTGCAGCCCATTAACCCAAATGAGAAAAGCACTGGCTTCTCTAAGCAGCCTCGGAGCCGCAGGTAAGAACCAACCCCCTGAAACAGCTAAGCCTTTCCTCCTCTGGGTCAAGGGTGCTTTTCCTCATTTGGTTATGGAGGGCCTTGCACTGCTGATGAGGTCAGGGTTGGGTTCAGTCCTGAAGCGAGCCATTTACCTCCTCCAGATCCCAAGGTTTGGGGAGCAGCAGCCCATACCTGGCCCTGTGGGCATCTCTCAGGAACCATCTCGTTTGAGGAACACTGTGCCAGAACACTAGACTACTTGCAGTAGGGAGGGGAGCATCATCTTTGACTTGCACCCAGAACCCTTTAAATTTAGTTACATGTCCCAGTAACTACATACTTAGTGGGATGTAAATTTGATGCCTCATTCTTTAAAAAGGCAAAATAAAGCAAGAGATACCATTAACATGAGCTTTTATTGCAAATCTGGTTAGAAATGGGAGAGAAGAGTGTCAATTTGGAATTAAAAAAAAAATTAAAAACACCTCCTAGTGAAAACAAAAGTGTCCATTATTCTGAGAAGCAAAATTTATTGTATTTATGATGTAACAAAAACATTGACTATGTTTTGGTGAGGGGGGACAAAAAGAAAAAAACCTCTTGGCTATAGTTTCTTTTTTCTGTTTGTAGAATTAAACAATATCCATATTCAAGAAACTGAAGATGAAAACACAACGATCCTTTTATTTATGTAAATCAGATCAACACTGGACAATAAACCAATTTCTACCCATTACCATAACAGCTTGTCTATAAAGAACAGAAAAATTCAGATAGGATTCTATCTAGGGTCAAGCGGGGTTTTTTTTTTTTTTTAACCACCCATTCACAGAGGTATAGATTCACAGATAAATAACCCCAAACTACTTGCTCGCCATATTTACACATTCCCATTAAATTAAGCATAAATAAATATATACAAACTTAACATGGATACCCTCCAGAGTTCTTCTGAAGAGTCAATAGATTGATATTTCTTGATTGTGTGGCAGAAACAATGTTAGTGAATTAGAGACCAACTCAACAGAGGAGTCAATATTGGCATTTAAAGAATAGTTTTTGTTCCACTTTTAAATGAAAATAAAACAAATTTTGATATTTAACTTCTTTCTTTTTTTTTTCCCCCAGATAACTTAACATACATCAGCATAGGAGGGAAAACACTGTTTGGGCTTTTGAGGCAACATCAGATGATTTAAGGTTATATCCTTTCCATAAAATTTATTACGCATACAGGATATCAGATGTGATGACAAATTCTCTATAAACACTGTAAGTAGGAATGAGTTGCCCTTCTAAGTAAGGCTTTGTACCAGAGGAACAGTGTAGTGTGTAGATAAGTTCGGGGTTTCTGGGTTTCTATTTGACCAAAGTTTTCTTAGAATATGAAATAATTGCTTGAGAGAAAGTAGTTTCCTTGGCCAAAGAAAATAAAACAGCATGGTCTTTTAAAAGCCTCTTCGGTTCTTTATGTGGGGGTGGAGAACGCTAAGGATGTGGAGCCAGAGAGAAGGAAAGAAAAGGCAAGATAAATGGGGCGAGGCAGGGGTGGGGTACCTTTCCAATTTGGGGGAGAAGTTCAAGATCACTTTGAGATGGCATCCTACCCAGAACTGCTATATTGGTGGAGGGCTCCCCTGAGACTCACAATTTTATAGAAAGAGGCAGTGGTGGTCAGAGAATGGTCAGGAGACCTTAAGAACCTCCAAAGGAACTTACAAATTGGAAAGTGTGAGGGCAATACTGCTTCAGCCTGACTCCTCCTTTCTGTCTGTAGCCATTTTGGTTCGCCACCGAGCACTTGAGAGGGGCAGGGGGCCTGATAAATTGTCCAAAGAGCGTAGGGTGAGGGGAGAGCTGCAACTCACCTGTTTGGTTTGAAAACAAAGCTCAAGAAGGCTTGCTTTAACTGTTTCCCTTGATTTAAAAGGCAAACTCTTGCGTTAATCCTACTGTTTATTGATTTATGGGCCCAAGGAAACCAAATCTTTTAATAACTCAATTATCAGATAAACATAGAGAGCCTAGCTAAGGAAAGAAATGGGGTGGGAGTCGTACTAGAAAGCTGAAGTGAGGGAGGGTGAGGGGGCACGAGCTCTCTCCACAGGGGGTAGGGGGCGGAGGAGACGCACACCCAGCTCTACTTTGTGGGGTGTGAGAGGAACGTAGGAATGAGGGTGAAGGACCAGGGAAGCCTGTGTAGCCAAGTAAGATCATATTCCATCCCGTCACCCGCCGTTAGGAGCCTGAGGATGGAGTTTTCGTCCTAGCAAAGGCGGGGAAAACTTCCGGTTCCCTGGACATTTCTAGGCCACTTGCCCTCTGGGGACAGGCGCCCCGAGTGGCCGCTGGTAGCAAAGGGCCTAGGCAGCACTGAGACCCCTCCCCGCCTGCAGCCCTCGGACACCTCCCCATTACCTACTGGAGAATGGGGCTATCTCGGTCGCCTTAGCCCTTAAGATGAGACCGAGAGCGGGAAGGGCCCACGCGGCCCGCGGCCCCTCCAGCAGCTGATTCTATGTCCTCAACACGACTGGGCGCGAGTGGCCCACACGCTCTCAGGACCTGCACAGTAAGAGCAAGGCGCTTCCATCGCGTCTCTCGCACGTCACACGCGTGGGGCGCGTTGCCCTGCAAGGAAAGGAGACGGTGGTTTTCAGTGTGGTTTTTCCCGGCCTTTTCGCAATCAGAATACATCTAATGCAAGCGGCCAGGCCCTCAGACATAGGCTCAGCTTCTGAGCTGGGGAGGCATGGAGTGTCTACACTCTCCGTAAGGTCTGGTTCCAGGCCTTGGTACTCCTTCAACTCTTCTAGGGCAGAGCCCCTCCAAGGAGCTGGCAGTAGAGGGGCTGAGATGGGACCCTAACCTTTGCTTGGGCCCTCCTGCTGACCTGAAACCAGCTCCCTAACTCCCTCCCCCACACAGATGTCAGCGCAAAGCTCTCAGCAGGTTCCTAAACCCAGCCCTTCAACCTCCCAAGGCCAAGACCCACCCTGGGCAGGCGTCAGAACTGAGAGGCCCAGAGGATCCTAACTGTAAATTCTGTGGAACAGATATCTGGATCTTTATCTTCAAGGGATGTTGCAAAAGTCATAACGTCTACTTTGTATCAAAAGGTGCCTGTATGGATACTAAATTTAGAGACCTATCTCACCCACCCACCCCGCGGGGAATTTCCCACTGCTTTTAGGAGGGTGGGGACAATGGGTTCCAGATCTTATTTCCTGATAGCGCTCAGATGAAGCCCGAGAAAGGAGCGGGGCTGCCAGAAGTGAGAGATAGTAAATGCAAGAAACTTTATCCACTAGGAATAGTCCCAGTGTATCCAGACGGTGAAATTCAAAGCTGAAATACATCTCCTTTCACTTTGCATTATTTTACCATCATATGCCAAAACAAGTGCACGTCTGGGAGAGGAAAAATGCCTCATTCATAAAGCATCTTGTAAGAAAGCAATTGTTGCTGAAACATGGGAGCTTGCACCACCCTCCTCCCCAGGAACATTTCCAAAGCTGCTGCTTTGCCTGCCAAAACAGCAACCGCCAAAGAGCCCAAGGAAATAGAACTCATTTTAAAGGCAGGACAACACTGTTAAAATATTGGGCTCCAAAAACCCCTACTCTTCTCCCCTACAATTCATTTTGCAGCTTAGCTGTCCCCCAGAATTTCGTGTTGAGGTATCTGTTAGCAACTAGACTCAAAGCTGCTTCAATCTCATATTGGCCACTTTCTAAATTATTCCCTTTGAGCTTCTTTAAAGAAGTGCACCTGCAGAATTCTGACACACAGGCTTTGATTAAAAAAGGGATCGGAATTTTTTTTTTCTCTGTACCTTATAGATTGTGTAGGAAGCCCCAGTCCTCTTTGAAGAAGCTCATAAACCATGCGGGCAAAGCTTTGGAAAACAGAAGAGAATGAAATGGTACATACCCCTCCGAAGGAATTACATACTAATCAATGTATTCATATTGTGTTTTTTTCTTTTTACTATTATTCTTAAAATTGGTAGGTGACACAAATATTATAACAAATGCAAGATTCTCTGTATGCCGATGCTGGCAAGCCTGGGAACTAGTAACATTTCTGAAAGGAACTGATGATGAGTCTGAATCAACTTATTGGTCCGGATTTTCCTCAGCCGCGGGAGCCTCTGCTCTGCCGCGGGCACCAGAAGCTGTCGCCACTGCCCACATGTCAGCGGGCCTCCAGCCCCACCCGCCCTCGCCCTCCCTAAGTAGGCAAACCCCAGGCTGGGGAGCTGTGCACAGGTGAGTTTGAAACACAAGGCGGGGTGGGGAGACTGAGAGGACCGAAACACCACGCAAAGGGCTAACCACACTCGTGTTCATCCCGGAAGATTCCGGTGACAGCTTGAGGAAGACAGGGCAATGTAGAAAAGGGTGGTGGGGAGAGGGCTGAGGTGAGGGGGAAGGGCAGGGACTTCCAGACAGTTTCCTAAAAAAATATTAAAAATTAAAAAGTTCGTGCGTTTCAACCAGCTGTCAAAGCACTGATACCAACAGTTTCTCCGATTTTCTTCCAATAAGTTAGCGTTTTCTCATGTTTAGTCTTATGTTTATTTTCCAAAGGGGGGGGAAAACATGGTTTTCTTTTATTATCAGTATTACTAAGCTCGAAAGAACCGAAGTGGAAAATCCGGACGGTTGTCTCCAAGTGTATCTTGAAATAGACACTGAGAACCGATATTGTTGCTCCGTTGTATGCCTCAGTTTTTAAGTTACTTAGCTTTTTTTGTTTTAATTTTGATTGTATGTGTATTCTACCTAATATAATTCTTCCAAAGCCAATCCAATATTTTAAAGCTAAAATTAAATTTTTTTTTCTGTTTTCCTTTTGTATTTAAAACATTTTTTTCCTTTTTTAATTTTTTCATTTCCTGTGTTTCTCCTCCTTGTCTCCAGTTTTACTACCTGGGCCTTCCCCAGACGTGTGCCTGTTAGTGGTGGTGTTGTTCAAGAACATCTTGTCCATGCCTTTGAGGGCCTCGGTGAGATAGTTCTGCAGGGCCGTGAGCGCAGCGCAAATGGCAGGGGCGCCGAAGCCGTGCGTGATGAGGCTGAAGTGCGTGAGACAGCTCTGGATCCCCGGCTCCAGGATGGGGCTGGGCCGGCTGTTCCCGATCGGCGTCCGGTCCTGTGCCAGCAGATCCGTAAATTCTTTACAAAGTTGCCTGCAAAGGGGTGAGAGAGATGGGGGGGAGGGGGAGAGAACCCTTAGTGTCGTTGTCATTGACATTAGAAAGGAGACGCTCACACAAGCCCAGAGGCGCCTGGTCACCGTAGAGCCGAAGAGCGAGGCTAATGTGAGCGATTCCGCTCTGTTTCCTTTCCCAGCGCTTGCCCTTCTAGAGCAGCTGGGACTGAAGGAAAGCGGGGGTGGGGAGAGTATGCACCCCTTGCATCCCAAAGCCTAGCCTTTTCCTCTTTTCCAGTCTTTTTTCCTTCATTCCAGGACCAAATAACTCTGCTTTGGGAAATCCGCCTGGCTTTAGCGATTGATTTGGAATATTCAGTAATTGTTAGCTCTAACCTGGCAATTCTTTAAAAAACCCTCTCCAACCTCTTCGCGATCAGGCTCAAAAAGCCCTGAAAGATTTAAGCCCCTGGGCCACAAGCCTGTCCTTCGCACAGAGGCAGATTGCTGGAGCCTTGCATGGCCCAGGGCAAGCAACTGTTTATTGCAGAAGAGAATGCTGATTTCGTTCAAAGCAAAAATCTGTTTACCTGCAGTATTGGGGAAGGGAGGTAATTTTCTGCCCCTTCATTTTTCCTTTCAAGTGTAGGTGACTGAAAATTTTTGTACAACAGAATTGTTGTCAATATAAAAGGATTCCTACATTGTTTAAATAAAACCTAAAGGTAGCTGGTTAAGACACTGGGGAGGGTAGACTTTTATTTGTTGAAGGTTTTTTTTTTTTTTCCTCAAGGCACCTACAATTTAGAGGAATCTGCCAGCCTTAGTAATCCTGTGTACCTAACTACAGATTGAGTTTACTTGAGAAAATCTTAATATAGGAGGTGGACAGGAGGGTTTTAGCCCAGAAGGTCCAAGAGCTTGGCTCTGGTGGCAGTCAGAGGCATGCCATCCCCAAGGCCACAGCTTTTTACCGACTGGCAGGCTCATTCCATCAGCCTGCCTCCACCATGTCTATGGGGGATGGTGAGAAATAAAAAACTACAGAATTCCAGCCCCAGGCCCCCTTGGGATGACCTGACACCTGGTAACACCTGACATGGCCAACAGGCAATTTGGGCAGGTGCCTAGAGACCAATGTGAGTGCCCCTTGGGCATCCTTTCCCAGGAGATTACCCCCACGAGGAGTATTGGGGAACCTAAGTGGAGAATACCTCCTCCCCAACCCTGATGTGCAGCACCTGAAAGGTATTTTTTGTTTTAAGGCTGGTGGCTAGAGAACGCAATCAGGCATCCTCTCTCTACCCTCTTCCTGGTGGTTTATCCATTCAAAATGCTCACAGACATCCTCACATCAAAGAAGAAACAGGTAACATTTCTGACCTAAATAGGACAGTTCTAAGCCAGAGGTATGTCGGAAACACCTGTGGGGTTCAAATGCACACATCCAGGCCTCCACCCCCACTGATTCCAATTTGGGGGGCTTGGGGCTAGGTCCACAGAACCATTTTGATAAAGTCCCAGACGATTGTGATTCTCACTCCAGGTTAAAAAGTGCTGACCTAAGCCGCAAGGCTTCAAGAGGGAAGCTGCTAGCATTCCTTAGGGACGTGAAAGTCCTTCATGGAACCCTGTTATCTAATTTGCACAGTTTGGTTTTACACCCCCCCCCCAAAGTACCTTTACTCTTTTATAAAGCACCAACTGGTGCCCTGCCACCAGACACAAGGGCAGGGGATAGGACAATTTACTGACAAAGATCTATTATATTGCTAATGTCACATCAGAGGAAAACCTTCTAAAAACAGGGTGGGTGCCAGGTTTTGATCATTGGAAGAGATGGTTAAGTCTTTCCTTAAGTTTGTACTCATTACCGAAGTGCCAAAAAGGAAATTCTGAACTGGGGAGAACAAATGCTTAAAGTCAAACGTTTTAAATCTTCAAAGCCCAAACCAGGGTCTGTAAGCAATTAAAGTTCTGGGACATTAATATTTTTTGACCCTGCGGAAAGGGGCAATCAAATTCCAATCACGTCTCAAAAACATCTGGACAAATTTGAGCAAATGATTTTTCAGCCTTCCATATATTTCTTTAAATTACACTGTCAACGGAACAAACCGCGTCCTGGAGCACTAAATAAATGAGCGCCGCTGTTTGGGTCTCGCCGGCTGGAGAAGCGCGCGGGCGCACGCAGCGCCGCCCACTGCAGGCCTGAGCTGGCCATAAAACACCAACAATATGACACGGAAGCCAAAGACAGGAGTAAATCAAATAAATAGAAAACCCACTGTAAAAGTTCAAATGAGCTCTAGACCTAAATTTAGCCAGAGATTTACTATTTTCCCCTCTGGAGTTGTAGTAAATTTTACGTCTGTGGAAGATGCCAAACAGCAACGTTGGAAAGAGAGTAATCAGAGCTGCGGGTAGAGATGGGCACACGTGGGTGACATATAGACATCCTGAGCGAGCACACGTGGCTGTGTGGGTGTGACAGGGAGAGGTGAAACCCAGGCAGAAATATGCACATAGGGATCTAGGGAAGAACTGGACCAAGGACCAACCTGGAACAGATCTGCCTGACATCTCCAGGGTTGGAGAAGACAACTCTAAAAAGCCATCCTACCCCAGAAACTTGGAAATAGAGGAGACAGTGACAGACCCACAGCCCACAATGAACTGGGGAGGTGGGGGCATCAGAGGAGGTGCAGCGAGCTGAGTAGGGAGGGCTTCCTAGCCAGCAATAGACAGGCTGCCAATCAATGCTACTTCTACCTCTGAGCACTCTCTTTGCCCAAAAAAAGGAGGTCTGCACTGCCCTCCCCTCCCCCTCCTCCCAAACCAGGTGAGTGGGCTGGGTAGAAGTCAGGCATTTGTGACACTCACTTGGTGGCCAGCAGCATATTTTTTCGGGAGTGCAGGTCACTGGGGTCCGTGTGCTGCCGGTTCAAATACTCAGAAACAGCTTTGGCAGGAAACTCTGTTTCGCAGATGTACCCAAAATCCCGAGCTAAATGAACAGCTTCTCCTGAAAAAGGCAGCAGCAGAGATAATAATCAGCACCCAGTCCCTCATCATCCCAGAGCAGGGCAGGCTCCCTGGTCAGTTCTTATTATTTACAGAAGAGAGGGGCAGTTGTGGGGCAAAAGCAAAGGTGTGACAGATGCCCGAAGCAAAAATGATTCTCTGGCTATAATTGAAGTTGATGGAACAAACTTTGCTCCTGCCTCTTTCTCCAGACTCTCCCTGATCATCCTTCCAGCCAAGTCCTAGTTATATATTCCCTGAATAGCTTCAGGTCTCCCACACTCCATGCTTTGTCTCAAGGAAAACGTGGGCTGATATGTTCAGGAATTTACAACTTTACAATTGCACCTAGACACGAGGCTGGATATTCAAGCCAGATACCACTCTTCTCGGTAGCATTACACCACTTTAAATAAATGTAAAAGTCATCCTATCTTTTGTGTTATTGTTTGTATCTTCCTATAGTTATATTAGGAGAAATCTCTTATTAATAACCAATATATACACACATAAGTCTATGTGTACAGATATTCACATATATTAAAGAACATGCGAAAAATGTACATGGAATGAGTATTTTTACCCTGCAATGAAATAGTTATTCTCCTTGTCTGTTTCCAGCTAAGTTAGGCTTCAGGTTTCTCCTCTTCAGAGATCCCTGTTATCATCCTCCTACTTAAGGACTTTATAGAAAACTTTGATATCTGAGAAATTCCTCGGCTTAGGTGGAAGCCCCCCTCAAATAAGGTATTATTACCCTTTAAAGCACAATCTTAGGGGTTTGAGGAAAGGTCCCAAACATGAAAAAGAAAGACGTTGAATTATCCCATAGCCACATTATTTTTAAGGACCATGTTTTATTTTTAACCATCATTATAATAATAACAACAAAAGACTTTAGACATGGTGCTTACGACGACTCATAAAACTGGAAACTGCCAACCACATATTGGAATTTCAGTCTCCTCCCTCCTCCATCCAAATGCCTGTCTTGGGCTGAAATTACCTTGATTGCTTTTCAAAATGAGGGACGTGATAATACCAATTCCCTGAAGGGCGAAAAGTAAAACCCTCAGGCTGAGAGTCAACTACTAATAAGTGTGGTCTGAATATTTGGTGACTGTTGCCCCTGGAGGATAACTTTGGGCCAGGCAACCCTGCCTTAAAGCTGGCAAAGTGTAATACCTATAAATGTGATGACTTGATGGTTGCTGCTTAAATATTCTAAGAACCCCCTCCTCCAAAACCAACTCCCCACAGGAGTCCCATAATATCACACCCATGAAAAGAGAAGAAAAATATACATGTTAGACTCTAGATAAAATTCTACAGCTTCCCCCATTAGGGCTATCTGGCTGTATTTCCTCTCCTTTCCCCATCCCACAAATTCACCAGCAGATCCTCTTTTTCTAGACTTCAGAAAATTTCTTTAGTATACATCATAAATATCCCCAACCTCAAAATGATAGGCAAATTATAACGTGTTTTTATAACTCTGTCTCTTTAACTCACAACTGATGAATCTACACTGAAGATCATACATGATTCCCCTCCCTGTTTCCTCAACTCCCACCCAATTTTCTCCTAGGCATCACTGGCCTTCCTGGGCTGTATTTCAATAACAAGACGTCCCTCCTAATCAATCAGCAGGAGATAGGGCCCTGGGAGTGACAGGAGTTTTTAAATAACTGTTAGGAATTATGAATGTAATAATAGTTTCATAACTAGACAATATGTTTTCTACTACTGATTCAGATGTAAAATCTGAAAAGGAGGAGTATAGAATGAACTGCTATTTATAGAGTTACTCTTGCAAGAGTTTAGAGGGTATTTCAGACACTGGGTCCTGCACCTGGTGGCAGAGGTGAACCCTGCACTGGCTTAGAGGCTGAACCTGAGTCCTCTTCAGAGCACCTTCATCCGCGTCTCTTGGCCTCTCTACAATTGCTTGCTCCCTCTAAGTAAAAAGACCTTTGAACTTCTCTCTCCAACAGTCGCTTGACATCCACTCATAAGGGCACAACAATTGCAATGATTTCCAGTTAATCATGAAATGTGTAAAATGTCAGCCTTCAGCCGACAGTTAAGCTCAGCCACTTGGTGAAATGGCCACACGTCTTGCTTACCTTCCACCAGGGAGGTGAGTAACGTGACATTTGCTGCTTTGCGCCTGCCCGCGGGTAAATTCAAACCGATTTTTTCTAGCCTTTCTCGCAAAGATCTCCCCCCATTTTTCGATTTGGCTCTGAAATTGCAAGAATTAACATTCTGATTAACCTCGGAGTGTTCCTGAAACAAAGTTTAGACTTAGCAATCTAAAGCCCAGTGGAGCTTGAAGAGGTTTTTAACTTGAGGTTAGCACATTTCCCTCCTCTCTTCCTTTTGGTTATTTGCTGATAGTTTGCTGAGGTTGGCTTAATTTCTACAATACAGAGCATAAAATATTGAGCATTTTCTTTTTTTATCTCGTGGGAAAAAATGATAGCAGATGGCAATGATTAGGGTGTAGGTTGTGAGTCTAGAGAAGGTAGAAGTTGCATATGCACACACACAGCTCTTTCCTTGTCACGGAGCCAGTTAGGTGAGCAGAAACTGGGTGAGCACAACCGTGCAGAAAAGGAGAAAACTGTGTGGTTCAGAGAGGAGAAGGCACTAGCTGAAACAGGTGGGCTTTGCCAGGAAGGGGTCAAGAGTCGCTATAAAATGGAGTTGGGTTAAAAGGGGAAGGAAGACTGAAACATGAAACTAATGGTGATGGTAATCATAACAACAGTAAAACTAACACTTTAGGGAGTTTAGTTATGTGTGATAAACACTTTATATTATCTCACTTAATCTCATAGCAAGTTTTATACACACACGCTCAAGGCCTGGGGGTGTTTGAAAGAAACTTCCACACTCTGGGGCTCCAAGAACTCCCTTGAAAACTGAACCAAAGTAGAGCACAGCTAGAGGATTCAAAGTGAGAAAAGCCGGTGGGTCAACACCCTCACTTCCTCCCAAGGCTCTCCTTGTCTGTGCTAAGGCCTGGGCAAAAATACAAGCCAAGAACCAGTTACTCTGACCTCTCTTGCTGTACTGTTTACACAGACACTTTTAGGAAAGAAAGGGACTTTCAACCCCTATACTAGGCTAACTGGGGAAGTTCATCTCCTACAATGTCACCTTCGTATCAGTGACATTACCAAAGGGTTCAGGTGTTGACAGGGACTTTTGGGGAGGTTGTAAATCTTAAGATAAAAGTCATCTTCTCCCCTATTTTTCACAGTCTATGGATTGATTGCCTTCCTCCAATATTAGGGAGCATCTTAATGGCCCCAAGGAATAACTGTTGATACTTCTCCAGTGGTGTTATTGCTATCATTGGGGGTAGTAGAACTTAAGAAAGGAGGTCAGAAGTCTACAACAGAGTTTGTCAAACTATGAAGCACCACCGTGCATGTGGGTTGTCACCAACTTAGCCGCCAACTGCCTTTTAATCAAAGTAGGTTGCTCGGAGTACACTGCAGGTAGGAAGAGGGTCACTCCGTGAAATTTCTGTTTTCGGTATGTGTGTGTAGGTCCCCGGTCTCGCTGGCTAGAATGCCTGGAGGCGCCCTGGGGGTAGGAGGGAGCGGGACGCCGGGCCAGGGCCGGGAAAGTGTGAGGTTCCCAGGGTCGCAGCACGGGGGGGAGGGGAGAGCAAGGCAGCGCGTGCGCGGCGCGGGCCTGCGGCGCGTGGGTCCGAGGGAGGCGACTGCGCGCGCGGCCCCGAGCACGTGGCAGCCGCGGCTCCCCGCACGCTGTGCGCGCTGGCCGCTCGGTTGCTAAGCAACCGCGTCCGGCTCCACGTCGGTTTCGGCGCGCGCGCTCTCCCCCTAACCCCATCCAAACCAGTGTGGGGCGTTTTACCTTCTGAGGACGCCGCCGAGGAGAGAGGCATTGAGGCATTCGGGGGGCGACAGCCGTCTCTGAACTTCCCCCACAGTTACTTTGTACTTTGAAGTGGAACTGAGCAGAGACAAACGGCCGGGCACTGAGCAAAACACCTCGCCCGTGTTGACGGACATGCCTCCCAGGAAGCCATCTTTATTCATCATCAGAGAAGTCACAGATTTGGGAGGAACCGGAACTAGAGGGAGAGAGAAAAATATGCCATAAAGGTGACCGGGTTTCGATCCTGGTGACCGGCTGATAGAATGTGTCGTGCGTGCGCGGGGCCCAGGCCGCGGGGCGGGCGCCAAGCGGGAAGCTGGAGGAGGAAGTTTTGTTCCAGTGACTGCGGTGCGTTCAGAGCTGTGTACAAGCAAATGGAAAAGCCATCGCTTCTCTGGAAACTTACCCCATGGGTGTCGACTGATGAGTGTCGCTTGCCACAGCCCTGTTCACTACACAAATCGATAAAAGGCTCAACCCAGAGTTTGGATTGTGCTACGGAACCAGGCAAATCCTATTCCATCACATGCTGGCTGTGTGACCTTAGACAGCTCACTGAACCTCTCTGAATCTTGGTTTCCTCATCTGTCTCCTGAAGATAATCACATATAGTGCTGAGGTGATTATCACTATGAATGATACAAAATGGTAATGCCAGTGGTTCTTATGGGAATCCCTCCCTCCTCTCCCTTTGGACCCAAATCATGGTCATCACTGGAGAGGATCAGGAAGTTGGGCCTCATCAAATGCCGAAGAACAGTCAAGTAATACCATTAAGCTGGGGAGCTGGGTCCAAAAGAGCTGCTCATTTCTCCAAACTGGATCCCTACATCATAACAACAGATTCATTTCAAAATGAACCCAAATGCTCCTCTCCAGTGAAAGCAATTCCGCAGTGACATGAATTTTGTTTACAAATTAACATAAAGCACCGGCTGGTGATTGTTTGGAGCAGTTATGATTTACAACAGGTGCCCTGATCAATCAACCAGTCACTCTAATTCATATGAGCTGCGGTCTTGCCTTGCCCCAGTTGTTTCATTTCGGCAAGTAATTGATAACAAACCGCACTCAAGGTATGTTTTATGCAGAAGTTAATAAGAGCTGACAGCTGGTTGCCACTGCTACCCAGGCACACACAGTCTCTCCAGCCTGTATTTCTGTTTAATTGTTTCAGTGTCATCTGTACCTCAGGAAGAGGTGGAGCTCAGCAGAACCAGAGGCTGGCAATGAGGAGCCGTGAATGGTCAACATCCCAGTTCCCTGGCACTCTCTTCCCCTTGTACTTCTAAACTTCTGAAACCCATTTTCTTTCTGCACGCTCTAGAAGCCAGTGGGCAGGCAAATTCTCCTCCCTGCTTGCCCTACATCTTAGCTTCTTCCATTGGGTAATGAAGCCTCCAACTATTCAAACAATATTTGTTGATCACCAGTCCAGGGGATTTACTGAAACATTCATCTGGCATGAAAAAGGAGGCTTCCATTAATAAAGACTCTGTCTCACCCTGTGATTCTGGTATTAGGAAGATATGCTCTTTCTGCCACCTGGAGCCTAGAATCCTATATGTCAAACAAGTTGTATAATTTCCCTTGTGTAGAACAGACTAACACAATATTTTTGTAACAGCTTATTCTCTGTACCACAGATTTCAGCATTCATACTTCCTAAAAGCCAGTTAGGTCCTAAATCTTTTATTTTCTACGAATTGTATTTAGCCCTTTACAAAGACCTTCTGGAAAAGGGCTTTCCTAGGGGAATGGGTGTGGGGACGAAAGAATTCCCTGTTGCTACTTCTTAGCAGATATTTTTGGATTTCTGGCTCTGTCCACGGAGTCCAAGACCTTATCACAGGGCAGATGAATGATGTTAGATAAGAATGGATCCTGTGCACTGAAGTGGTGGTGGTGAGTTACAGAGGGCTTTGCTTCTTTCTCATTCCACTCATCACATTCCCATCAGTGACGCTACTTCCCATTTAAGAGTGAACCAATGAAAAGTTGAAGTGTGAGTGTTAATTAAATCTGAGTAAAATGTGAAGTTAAATTCACTTAATAGACAGTGATTGGGGTGGAAACATCTATCATTTGATTCTCTTATACAGCATTCACATCTGTTTTAATCTATCTTATTCCTTTCAGCAGTTCTGATTTCCATATGTCAGAATTCATATTCAAGCACTATAAACAAATAATTTATGGTCATGGGAACTGACATTAGATAACCTTGGAAAACTTTCCCCCAAAATATAGATGACCCTTTGTATTTTAACATGGTCTTAACTATAGAAATAAATTGTATAAAAATCTCATATTTAATACTCAGCAACATTTTTATATTTAAATACTACTTGGAATATTTTAAAAGAACAAAACCCACTAAGCTAAAAATAGTAAGTTCCTAGTTTCCAGATAACTGAATATCTCCTAAGGATTGGAATTTTACCTGCTTCTCACAGTCCCAGATGCCAAATCTCTTAAAGAGCCAGGCCTTTAGAGACACTTTATAACCTGCCCTCTAATTTCACTATTGTTAATTGCCTGATTTACCTGACAAGAGCTATTTCCTTTGGGGAATGTATATTGCTCCCTCCCGAGGGCTGTGCCTTCCTTTCTGCATATACATTATCACCTAAATATCACCAATCCTGTCAGCACACTGCTGTCTCGGGGAGGGGGTGTTTTTTGTTTGTTTGTTTTTAATCCAGAGACTATTTGAACAGACATGCTTCAGCTAATTCCATTTTTAAATTTAAGTATCAATCATATTCCTATCTATTTTCTCATCCACAGGTTATAACCCTCTTTCTACCCTGATCTTAGCATTAGTCTCCTAAACTAGAGTCTACACATTCCTTGTCCCAACTTTCCTTTAAGTCCATAGCCCTAACCCTAACCTTTCCCTCCACTCTCATACCTGCTTAGCTCAGCTGATTAACCCTATATTTTATTCTTGGTCTTTTCCCTTCTGCTTTCCTCCAGTTTATCAATAAACCCAGAGAGCAACAGGGCCCCGGTTGATTTGTTAGTAATTATGAGTACACTGTTCCTGCTCACGGAACCCAGAGATGACTAAGATAGGTTTAAAGCGACAGCAGGAAATGGTAAGGAAATGGAGCATAGCAAAACTCAGCATGAAGCTTTCAGTTCTTTACATGTTTACAATTTTCTGTGCATATATTAAAACTATTTTTTTTCTCTTCAGTTCTCAGTTGGATAGCATGGCCAACTTCTAGATGTAATGCCCTCAAAACTTGCTTCCCGCCTCCCTTTTCCCCTGCATTATTTTGGGGAGAAGGAAATGGTTTAAAAACTGATCGATTTTTTTCATTACAGTGACTAGAGTTTTATTTAAGAAAGAGGAAGGAAAGCTGATTAGAGAAAATATTATTTATTATTGGACTATACAGAGCCAAAATATTAATGGGCTGGCTCCTATAATTCTGTATTCTATAACTTAAGTGTGAAATTGTAGCTTTGAGATCTTTGTGTTTGACTGGAAACAGACCCTCTGTGAATATGATCTACCGGTGAAGGAGAAGGGGAGAAATAGATTCAAGGATTAAGTCCTTCTGAGAGGTACACGGACTTAAATATGTAAACAATACCAGGAAGCCTCCAAGAGGTTGAGCATAGCTTGAAATAATTACTTCTAACCAACAGATCACCCCTTTCCTTATACTTGCATTGTTTCTCATCTACCTGAAAGCTTAATTTTTTAAAAAAATTTCTTTATTGATTTTAGAGAGAGAGGGAGAGAGATAGAAACATCGATGAGAGAGAATATCAATTGGCTGCCTCCTGCATGCCCCCCTCCTTCATGCCCCCACTGGGGATCAGACCCACAACCAGGGCGTGTGTCCTGACAGGGAATCAAACTGGTGACCTCTGAGTGCATGGGTCGATGCTCAACCACTGAGCCTCACCGGCCGGACCTGAGAGCTAAATTTTATTCCAAATATATGCATATAACAAGTGTATAAAATGAGTACTGAAATCCTGGAAAGAAAATAAAAGGATTCCCACAAGGAAAGCTGGGACATACAAAAGCTACAAACAGTCAGTGTTGGCATCCTTTAGGGACAAAGTATAAGAAGCTAGAAACTGAGTTGGGTCTCATCACTTACTTGACATGTGGGACCTTGAAAGTAATTCACCTGCTCTCTGGAGTGCCTACACTGGGGCTGGTGGGGTATGTTGAAGAAGAATGTCTAACTTTCCCAGCTTTGAAATTCTATGGACTCTGATTACTCCCTGGGTGCTGGAATGTACCTCAGAGTTTCTACTTTTTGGGATCCAAGTCAGCTCTAGGAAAGGCAAATCTCTCCATCTGAGAAGAAACATACCCTTTCAGAGGCACTGACAGACTCTCCGCACTTTTTCCCTTTTCAGTCAGAAGCAAGAATCCCAGCAGAACCACTGTAATTGAAATTGGCAAATTTTTTACTCTCCCCTACCCAAAAAGAAAACCCACACTAATCAAAGTGTTTTTGTGGGGAAGGGGCCAGAACTAACGGGAAAGAGGGAGAGAATGAGGTTGAACTGAAACTAACCAAACAGGATATCCCCAAGACCAATGAAAATGCCCCACAGTCTCAACATTTGGACCTTGGATTCCAGCCATGCTAGCCTTTCCAAGAAATCCCAGCATTTTTTCTGATGCCTAAGGTGTCAAACCAATTGCAAACTGGCCTCTGATTGCACCAAAAACTTTTTCTTAAGGCCTAGGTGAGACTTTCTTTTTTTAAAAAGTTAGTGTGTAGGATGTTGGCAGTGATCATATTAGCTGGGCACCATCCTCCCCACCCCAACCAGCCCAGATTCCCAATTGTAATGGAACTGAGAGTTAAGAATGATTTTTTAATGTCTCGTTGGATTTTTAGACTGTTAATGTACCGAATCCTTCTCATTATTACTTTATTGATTGCTCATTGACCAGCCCCCTTCAAATCGTATTAACCACCCTCTGCCGGTTTAGATTAGAAGAGTTTAAAAAGCACCTTTCATTATCCCCCCCCCCCCTGCCATGGAGTTGAGACTCTAAGACTTGGCAGCTTAATGGGAGCTCTAATGGGGCAGCTAAGAGGAGAGGGGCCACGGTCCCTGCCGATTGCATTAATAGCTCAAAGGGGGCCAATACAGAAAATTAGCCGTAAACGAGCTCTGGAGATCCTCAAATGAAAGAGCCATTTATCACGCTGGCTACCTTCACTCTACTCGTTTGCTCTCTCTACTGGGAACAACTCATTTCCTCTTAACTAAATTACTTCAGAAATGTCAGCTAAGCCCACATAGCAAACATAACAAGAGAGCTAGCCTACAATCTATGGGGTGATATCAACATGGCTGAAAATTTGGACTGGTTAAATTTTAGAAGTGGGATGGCCTTCCATAATGAGGAGAGAGAGGGAGGGGGAGAGGGGGAGAGAGAGAGAGAGAGAGAGAGAGAGAGAGAGAGAGGTCTTTTATGCCTACATATTCTGTCTTCATAAACACAGGCAGAGACACCCAAACCTGGGCCCATTGGGGCACTTTTATTAACAAGATAGAATTTTAAAACTCTCTTTAAAAGCCCATTAGAAAATAAATGAAGCAACTGAGTCCCCTGCCAGTTGTTGAAATTTAAAACATTATGTTCAGAAAACTTTCCTACCTCTTCTTTTATGAAATTAATGTTTAGAGACAACCTTCATGAAAGTGAGGGGAGGGACAAAGATGGGAAACCAGGGAGCAGAGAAGGAGCTAATGAACCCATAACCTTATTTTTAAGTGGTTCATAGTAATTTTGAAAAATAAATCAACCACTTATTTCTATTTTGCCCATGACTCTCTAAAGATAAAAATATGATATTAGGATATTTTCTTCATGTAATAAAGCAAATACCTAAAATATTAAATAATGGAGTTGACCTAACACTTCACATTCACACCACACCCCCTAAATCAATACAGTGACAGGGGTGCCACTTAGGCGATTTAAGTTGCACATTAAAAAAAACAAAAAAACAAAAACCAACAACACAGCTTTGGGGGCCATAACAAATACTGCATGTTTCCAAAACAAAACCAGTAACTTTAGTCAATATTCTCCTTTTCTTATTTCTGAAGATACCTTTACACATAAATATTCACATTCTGCTGACAAACATACACAAGCCCTGGAGGAAAGCATCACACTTCTAAGAATATGTTTTGCTCTCTTTGGTTAGGCAAGCTAAGTTCCAAATATTTTTATTGGCCTGGCTATTAATGATATTTCTGATTGGTCATCGGTTGGGCATGCTCCTCTGCCAGCTGAAATGCTGTTTCTAGGCTATGAAACGCGGAGCTCAGGAGTTCTAGCTTTCCATGAAAAGGGGGGGGGGGCAACTAAAACAGACAAAAAAGAAACAAAAGCAGCCAATAAAGAATTGCCCCCCCCCCTTCTCCCATTAACCAGCAATTAACCAAAAGAGAAGACCCAGGAGGAAATGGTGAAAGTGAGCTGTCAGCACAGTTGCATATCTAAGCACTGGGACACTGAGCAAACCCAAAAGCTGGCATTAAGCACTGAAGAAATGATACTGTCCAAAGAAGAGGGGGAGAGATGTTTAAGGCAACACTTAAATAGTTTTGCCCCAGACCTTACTCGTCTTCAGATACTAAACTGCAAAGCCAAATGGTATCGTTTTAAGTTCAGCGTCCACCTCCCAGTGCTCAGAGCTACTCTGTGCCTTTGTAAAAGAAATTTTAGAATACCTCACCCGTTTTGGAATCCTTACTTCACAACCCTCCTACTATACCAGCTTGACTCTGGATTATTCCAAAACATCTTTTCTCTTCATTGTTTTTGTGAAAGTCATGTGGCTGCCATGAATCATAAATGACTGAAACCAAGGATTGTTGACATCAAACAAGGACAGGTCTGCTCCAGCACAGATAAGAAAGGGTTACTGTAGTTAAAACTATATCTCCAAACACCAGTTCTTGTGATAATTAAAGATTGTTCTGTTTACACATTCAAAGCTCCTAAATTTGTGGCACGTCAGTGACATTCGGGCCTTTTGACAACCACACTAATCGCCAGGCATTCTCTCAGTGACTGTCAGAGAAGAGGGGGGAAAAATTAAGCAGCTGCAATACGCCCGAAATGAGTTATTGTAATTACATTTAATTAGTTTAATTAGTTAATTATTTTGCTTACAGCTGTACAAGAGACTGCAAACATTTGTTAATATCACGTGCCCTTTAACAGTATGGGGTGATTCCACAGTCACACTAAATCATGAACGCACACGTGGGAAGATTTAGAAATGTGCTTAGGCTGTCTCAGCCTCTCAGGATACGCATATTTAGCAACACATTTGGCACAATTAAAAAAAATAAGAAACAACTCATAAAACAGAGTACTGGGAACAAAATCACCACACACACACAAAAATCAAATACAATCAAGGCAAAAAGGGACTATCTCAATGACATAGGGTTTTGTTTAGCAAACTCCAGTTATCAATGAAATAATTATAGTACGTTTTGAAAGTGGTGTTTCCCAGCTAGTTCCATCCATGATGGCAGTTCAATTATTTAAGATAGTATCTAGAATTGCTACCAAATGTACCATGAGAAAAACAGCAAGTCTCTGTCCCTCAGTCTCTCTCATCCGGGTTTCTGCCTGTGGTTTTCCCCCCTCCCTCCCCATTTCCTTCTTCCCGACATGCCCTTTCACCCAGACAGCCGGTGTTCTATCAATGTGAACAAACATTTGTGTCTTATAAAATAATGAATTCCCCTAAAGTCAAAACTCATCATAAAGACACAAATGCACAGGCAAACTTTGTTTACTTTGGGGAGGAAATAATCCATACCTTTTTTTATGACAGACTGGTCCAATAGATTCATGCCGCTGTTATTGGCATCTTCAACTGACTGTGAATATAAAAACATCACTATTCAAATTGACTGGATATTAAAGAATCGCACACATAAATCATGTCATTCCATACTGGAGTTTCTGTTATTTCCATTTATATTAATTCACAAAGGGGGGTTTTATTATTATCATTATGATCTCCAAATCGACACAGAGATGAAATTCACCCAAATTATACATTCTTCCAATGAAAGAAGAGGAAAAAGGAAACTGGGAGAGACATCTGGGATGCAGTATTGGTTTAGTTATTATATTAAACACAGATATTACATAGACATATAAACTTTTATATTATTTGCTCTTATGAATTGCGAAAATTTGGCAACAGCTGAAAGATTTTCACCAATATTAGTAAGAGCAATTTCAGTTTTCTGTTCTATCCCAGTGCATCTTAACTCCAGAGTCTTTCTACAAATACATAACAGTTTACATGATGGGATTTTAATTAAAGTCTGAGCAGTTTGGAATGGAATGCAAACAGCAACACACAGGAACACCTTTGCGAGCCGCCAGGACCGCACAGCCACTGCAGTCCCTACACATCCCTGTGCGCCATGAACTACTTGCTGTACAATCGTCCCCGGAGGAACCGCACAATGTGCTCCCCCTCCCAACGCGGCTGCGGCAGCTTCCCAGCAAGAAGCACACCTGTTAGGAAGGCAGTAACTAACTGCAGGCACACAGAAACACACAGAGGCCTGGATGCTCCCAGTCAGCACCTAGGTATTGGCAAAGAGCATTCATCTTCTGTGCCACAGTTTCATCCCTCAGGAGGAAAGTTTCCACTCTGGGTGTTGGCACCACTTCTGAAGGGAAGTAGCTGTTGGAATGAGTTTCTTACTGTCTGGCTGTGCATCCCTGGGCGTCCAAAAGCAGTGGATTCCCTTCCCTACCCCCACGATGAAAATAAATGCAAGGTTCTTCTGAAATGTACAGCTGCTTTCCTTGATCCACAGAAATCTAAGTTTGGACCAAATTGTCGCCCACTGTACAAAGAAGTAAAAAGCAAAGGACTTGAGAGTGCACTGTTTTCACAACACCTCCCACACACTCGTGCTGCGTCCTCAGACAAGGTGTGTGCTCATCACAGGGGAGACAGTGTCTACCCTAAATAAGCAGCATATTAGAAACGAGATGATCTAATCACGGAGAGGGCAAGTGTGTTTGTTTCTTTTGGTTTTTAAGATTCACTCTTCTGTTCTCAGAAAGGTGAGGAAAATTGTTATTCTCAAGAAGAACCGTTCTCCATGTTGGAACATGCCATGCACATCTTAAGGAATAGTTAAAAAAAAAAAAAACTTAAAAAAAAAGATTTCATGTAACTTGTTGGAAACTCCTCAGGAGACCCCCACCACGCACAAGCGCGCACACACGAGATTCACAGCTATCTATGTTCACGTGTCTCCAGTGGCGACGTGTCCACGCAGGACAAGAACGTTCACCTGGGTCTGTGGGCGGGCAGACCCGCATTCTCACGGGCCTGGACCCACGCGCCCCCACACCTCACGCTCACATCAGTACGTAAATATGTATATACGCCTCATCAGCGACGTGGGGTAGTTGTGGTAGTTAATGAGAAGGCTCTTGTCTGATTTTCTATCTAATTACGGCCGCCTGCTGGGTTTTTGTACAGGATATTCACGCAGCATGCTGGCGCTTAATCGTCACAGGGAGGGTCGTAAAGATTTAATTAGGACTGCATGCGGAAGCGCAGAAAAACAACTCAGACTCATAATTACTAGACTTCTTTAGTTAAAAGTGATACCAGGGGTTGCTTTAAGACACCAGGGTGTGTTTGAGTGTGTGTATGTGTGTGTGCGTGCGCGTGCACGCGTGTTGGGAGGTTTGACTTAACATCCTTAATGTTTATACTCATGAGTGGTAGAGGTGATGAGAGGTTAGAGACCAAAGATGGGAAGAAGAAAGAGGTTTTCCTGGTAACTAAGCAAACTCCAAAGTAGGTCCCTCTTTCTTTCTGATGCTGTTTTTCTGAGTTTCTTTTTAACACTGTCCCTGCCCGCCACACACACACACACACACACACACACACACTGGGTGAAATGTAGCATACCCAGAACCCAAACAGCGATTTGCTAGTTTAATAGCCACTGTGAGTAAATTGAAATAGAAATTGACAGGGTTTTATAGTTTCATTTAAAAAATATTAGAAGCATTTGCTTAATTAGCTCTCCTCCTCTTCTCTCACGGTTGGGGCGGTGGTCATGCGTGTGCGTGTCATACAACAGCACCTCCCCCCAACCCTCGGCCAGGTGAATACCCATCCTTGTAAGGTCCACCTCCCAACAGCACCCTCGGCATGCGTCTGGTGTGCGGCTGGGATGGGGGTCAAGGGGATCCCGAACATCTCTAGGCCCCTGAGAACGAACAAGTAAGTTACTAAGGTCCAGGCCCAGGCACTCTCGGGTCCCTTTTAAAGACCCGGCAGCCAACCCATTCGGTAGCTGCAGGGAACATGGAAGCCCGACAGGTTCTTGTAACTTTTGCCCCCCGCTGAGCTCCAGATCCCAAGTCGGAAGTAGAACCTCTGGATTCAGGGGTCTGGTCCTAGGTATATATCCTCTCCCCCTTCTTTCTTTGTCATCTGACCCGTGTGAAGTCAAACACAACTTGGCGAAATCATCCGTGTCAGGGAAAGGCGCGGGTGGTGTATCCCCTGCGACCCTTTGCCCCAGGGGTCACCCAGACCACGTCTCCATTTCGCCGGACTACCTGATGGGATGCTTCTGGGGGAAGAAACCGGGCAGAGGTGGGGTGGGTAGGGGAGCTTTCAGGCCGGGGCACACCTTCTACCCTCTGAGCTCTCTTCACCTCTGCAGTGTGTGTTCCCCGCTGTGCCACGTTTTGACAGGGATGTTCTCCCAAAGGCACAGACCTGGCCCCGTTTTTTCTCTGCCCTTTGCATTTGGTCAAACACTCAAAACTCCTCACAATTATATCCTTAAAAAAACAAACAAAACTAAAACCAAATAAGTCCATTCCCTCTTTGGGGGGGAATTCCTATGTTGATTCACCTGAGCCATTGGGCCAGCAGGGTGTGGGGGGTGTAAGGTGCCTGCCGGTGTTAGCATTGCCAACAGCAATGGTGTGAGCTGATCCACTTTCATTGTCTAGCACTTTGAACTGTACTCAGAAAGGTTAATTAAAATACTACACACCCCCAGAAACATATTACTCCAATGCATTAAAAAAAAAAACAACCCACAACTAATAATATTTTTCTCATATGATATTCTGAAATGAGCATTATCTCCAGACAGGGACAGTCAAGCTTGGTTAAATCAACAAAACTATCATTCTTATTACTGTGGGTAAATTCAACCACAAATCAGATGATACAGGAAATAATAAATAACTGAATTTCCTTTAAAACAATAAACCATCACATACTATGCACAGACAGCATTTGATGTTGCCACCACATTTTAACTGTTCAACATACATTGTTTCCCACCAAACTAGAGAGTAAGGACTTATGCACCCCTTTCTCTTCCCCATTTCGTTTTTCGTTGCTTCAGAGGTATGTCTAAAATGATACACAGAGTATACAACTATGTCAATGAGACCCGAGTGTCAATTAAATACCTTTCAACCATATTTATCTTTTCTAGAGACTCTTTAAACTAAGTAGAAAAAAGGAAACCTGCTCAGAATCACCAAGACAGGTTTTAGAAATCATTTCTTTGATGTTTCTTTGTTTAGTTTAATCAAGTATTCTCAACCAAATCAGGCTCCATTGTGTAGCTTGCAGATGGGATAGTGTATGGGTAGGGGCAGTGTTTTGAGCCTTTTGTTTTAAGAAATAAACACGTGATGCCTTTCAATTGGGATGGTGGCTTTGAGGAGGGGAGAGTATTTATAGAGGAGGGGGGGCTGAAGAGGGACCTGAAGAATATTACTTCACAATCCTTTAATAGACAAAACGGTGAAAAGAATCTCTAAGATGAGAGTTGTTCTCATGGTCTCCCAAACAGAATTATAGCTTTCTGGGTCTCTCCCCACAAATATTCCAATTCTTGGGTAACGATTCTGAAATTCAATTATCTTGGAAAAGGGTTCTGCAGGTCATGGGACATTTGAAGTAATACCTGTCTTGGACAAATGTAGCTCATATTTTTTTTCCAATGTGCACTGTCATGCTTAACAAAGTCTTTGCAAATCCAGCAGGAGCCTCTAGAGCCTACAGAGGACCCCCGGTGCTTCCAGGCAGTAGCCCCAACCCTTAGGCAGCGGGGTCTTCACCTGCCAAGTCATCCTGCCAGGATCACTATGGGACGTGCTGGGGGCAGGGGGGCGGTGCATTGGGGAGATACCCAGCTTGCTAACACAAAGCGCAAGAGAATAGGAAGGAGCCGGTAGCTAAGGCAAGATAAAAACATCTAGCTTTGATTCTGATGATCCTAAATGATCAAACTATACACATTTATTTCTCTCCTTTATTATTCATTTCTAGTGGTTCTAACTTTCATAACTGGACCTCCACAAATCGCCACTATAGAGCCATACACGTACCTACACACACAAACTGTCATATAGGTTGTGTCCAGCGCGTCCTATTCTAAAGATGGAAACTACCTCCCCCAAAGGAGACAGAGCGGTCCCACCCTGTTGTTCCGCACCCCGTTGTTCCCCTCCCCGGAGTATTCGCTATTTACTTATTGTCGATTTTTCGTTTGTTCGTTTGGTGGTGGTTACCTGGACGTCTTCCATTCCGGGATGGCCGAGGCCGTGCAGCGAGAGGCTGTCACCCATGCCCGCGTCCAGGCCGTGATGCGCTGAATGCAGCAGCACGTCCGGCCGGCGGACCGAGTGGTAGTCCCTTCGGGGGTCGAGGCCCGAGAGCTGGGGCAAGGCGGCCCGAGGCTGGGGCAGGAGAGAGCCGGCTTCGGAACCTACTTCTTGCCGCTGCCGTTGCCCCCAGGGGTGCTGCTGGGGCTGGTGCAGTGGGTTCAGGGAGTAGGGATCGTTGACGTGGGAGTAGGGGTCCTGGCTCTGGTGGTAGGGGAGCGGCTGGTAGGGGGGCGGGAAGTAGGGCGGCTGGAAGTCTGACGATGGGGTGTGGGACAGCGGCGGGGCGCTCGAGTAAGGTCCTTGGGACACCGAGCCCAGCTGGGAGAGCCGAGAGCTGTGGCTCGGGACGCCATCGTGCCGGTCCTGGGAGCGGAGAGAAGGAGAGGAGAGAAAGACAGAAGGGGAGGAAAAAAATACAAGCGACAAATGGAGAAGCCCAGCTTCAGTACGTTCTTCCCGGGACAGGGGAAGCAAGAGTCTGAAACTTATACTGCCAAGTTGACTCAGGGGCAAATGATTTTCAGCAATTCCAAATGCAAGGCTTTGGGGGGGGGGGGGGAGAATCACCCACATAGCCGACATCTGAGCCTTCAGTTGGGAGTGCAAAGCCAGCAAAAAGGGTGAGGGGAAAATAACTGTGTATGGAGGGAGAATCTAAATTCCTTAATTAAAAATATAGCAGTCTTACATATAGTTTTTGCTCTTCTGGGTGCTTTAACCCATTTTTTCTAACTCTGCCAGAGTTCCAAAGCATAACAAATAAAACTTCACACTCTTAGTTGTGCTGCTCCTCCAGTTCAAATCCAACTTCTTCCTTCACTGGCAACCCAGTGGGCTGCCCCAGGAGCTCCTGATCACAAAACCTGATCATTCCAGGAGCTCTGAGGCATCTGCCACATCTGAGTTCTCAGTCACCTCTTCTTCCCCAAGAGGAATTAATTTAAATAGTGTTTGATTGAAATGGATCTCGTTAGAAATCATATCCTAAGCCCATGTTGAGTTGTGGTTTGAAGGAGTTATTTCTAAGGTTGCTTTTTTCCTAGCTAATGCTATTATATACTCCAGGGTGTGAAAATGAAGGACCTGAGGTTGGAAGCGGGGGGAGAAAAGGCCCAGACAACTCCCTGTTGGTCCTATCTGGAGTGGTAAACTAAGTGAAAAAGGGAGGAGGTGTGTGTGTGTGGGTAAGGGGGGGAGGGTGTTTAAGTTTCTCCCTCTCCTCTGTGGAAATACCATGGTAAAGTCTTCATGGTTCTTTTGGAGAAATAGTCACCTAAATTTCCAAACTGCAATGGCAAATAAAAAGTTTTGTCTTTGGCCTTCCCCCTCCCCAGCTGACTCCAGGAGCTCAGACGGAGAACACACAATGCAAAGAGAAGCAGCTGCAGCCTCGTCCAATTATGGTGCTAAATTACCAAGCCAAAGGCGCTCAAAGGAAGACAGAGACAGAGAGAGTGAAATGCACACAGAGACAGAGAGACGGAGAGAGACAGTGAGAGGAGGGAGCATGCAATTCTGGTACAACGTGAATCCAAACTCACCATGGATGAATAGGTGTGGACTAACATCTGGAAAAAAAAGCCTGGTTACTGCTCAAAATCAAACAATGATTTAAAAAAATCAAGGAGTCCAGCAAAAAAAAAAAAATGAGCTGGACACAGAAGCTGAGCTTGAGGTGTTTCCAGGACAAGCCATAAAAAAAAAAAAAAAAAAAAAAAAAAAAAAATCCCCCCCCCCCAACAAGATTGGTGCCGCCTGTCACACACAGAGCTGTTCATCGGTCTCTTGCTGTCTTTTTGGCCTTTTTTCTTCTGCCGTTCTTCCGGGCTCCAGAAACAGTCCTCTTCCACCCGAAGCTGGGCTCAGACTGCTCCGGCGCCCCTTCCTCCCTCCGCTTGCCTACACCGCCTCATAATAATTGATATTCATGACTATTAATATTACACGAGTACTTTAAAGGGAGAATGGAGGACAAATGGAGCGTGAAGCAGCAGCCAGCGCCGAGCTCCCCTACTATTGTAAATGACGTTCATTCAGTGGAGAATTACTAGATGTAATCAGACGAGGGGGCTGGCAAAGGCAGACTGGGGAAAAAGTTTAGCAGGAAAGAGGCAGAACTTCAATTAACTGAGCTGGGGACACGCGTAAAGCAGCCTCTGTTTCCTTGGACAGGGCAGTGAGGGAGAGCATCGCGGGGGGCTTGTGCAGAACGTAGGTGTCCTTGTTCCTGGAGGGGGACTTTCTTAACGGGAAGAACTGATCGCCCTGGGTGCTTAGTGTGCAGATTAAAATATAAGAATAATAATAAATATAAAAAGGCGTTGCCTCCTCTTTTGGAGGGGAGAGAAAAGCAAACCGGTGGGCCCCGTTGTTTACAGTGACGTTTACAGACCTTCACTGAATATTGGAGAGTATGCTTATTGTTAAAGGGCAGAGGTGAGAAGGGGACTTTTCATCCCTGGTGCAGCCTTCTTCTCTTTAATGCTCACACAGTCTGTGATTTTTACCTCAATTTAAAATATATGCAATCAATCTTCAGGTACACTAAACTTATCCTTTCCAGGCAAAGCCAGGGGCAACAGAAAACCTTTCGGATATTTCAGGAACCCGTTCAACTGGCTTGACTGCCATTTCTGTTAAAGTTCAACCTTCCTCCCGACTTAAATTGGCTCCTTCCACCAGGCTGCGGGTTCCTCTATATTTTTTAGCACAAAATTTAGCAGCTGGGAATACCTGCAATATTCTGTCTCCCCTTCTCTGCCTTTTTCCTCTCTCCCTCCCCTTCATTCTCTACTCCTCTTGTACTCCACCCCTTCCTCTTCCTCTCGCCCTCCCTTCATTCTTCTCTCCCTCCCTCCGTTCTCATTTAGCCAGTTTACTTCTCATAATCAAAGAACAAGTTATGTCCTGCTTCCTTTTGAGAGCGTAGATATCCCTCCATGTATATACCGCGAGCTGTTTACACCGGGGCCCCATCCCCGCCAGTGTCAGGCCCATTCAGCCGCTCACAGGTTTTTTGTTTGTTTTGTTTTTACGCTAGTTATAGCGTCTTCTACTTTGCCGTCGTCCTGCCTGCTAAAGAAAGGAGGCCGAAATAAACACCGCAAGGCGGAGGCGAGGCTCTTCGTTACAGTCGGTACAAAACCACAGAGAGGAAAGGGAAACCCCAAGGATCATGTATCATTGGCAGAAAGAGGAATCTCTCTTTCTCTCTCTCACCCCAAAATTAAGATTCAAGGCTGGGCAGAGCTGGGGGGCACTGGGCGTGGGCTCTGCCTGCAGGGCGCGGCGGGCGAGCCCGTCTGTCCCGCAAGACTGGGCCAGCGGCATCGGTCGGAGCTCGGGGCCGCTTCTGTGCGCGGTCGGTTCCCGGTATCCGCAGCGCGGCTCGGGGCCGGGCTTTCCCGAAATGTCCCGGAACGGCGGGGTCGCGCTGCCCCCACTGGTTGGGGGGGGGGGGGATGCTCTGTGCATCCGACAGAGACCGCTTCTTCCAACCCAGCTCTGCCTGCGCTCGCCGCCCAGGATGGTTCCCGTCCTCCCTCCTCTCTCCAACTCTTTGCAACCTCCACTGCCCCGTCTCCAGTTCCAACCTTCCCCTTCTCTAACTCCTCTTCGCCCATCGCCTTTCTCCTGGCTTTTCTCTCTCCTCCCTCGACGTCCCTGGAAAATGTCGCTACCCTCTTCCACTTGTACCTAATTCGGGGTCTCCAAGGGCATCCCGCTACGGAATGCGGCTCCGCGGGTCCCCACCACGCCGCACGGCCCCTGCCCCGCGCCCCGCACCGCCGCCCGCCTGGTCCGGGAGCCGCCCCGCCGCCGCAACGCTCGGCGCCGGAGACCAAGAGGGCATCGCGGGCACCGCCCGGCCCCTCCAGCTGCAGGCGCCCCGGTTGCCGCCAACTTCTCCGGCCGGAGGGAGAGTTGCGCTAGAGAACCATACGCACTGAACAGGGATAGCAAATTCGCTAAAAAAAAAAAAAAAAAAAAGCCCAAACACGGGGTGATTTGGACGCTCTGACCCTTAGAGAAGCAAAACCCAGGTAAAGAAGTAAAAAAAATTGTGACGACTCCTTGGCTTGTGTTCTATCGACACCCATCTATCTACGTCCCTCTTTATAATTTTCCGTCCTCTATTTGGATCCTTTTGTTGTCGATTTCAGAAATTTTATTGAAAATAAAAATTAAAAGCCCGAGTCTGTTACCAATGAGGCTTGAAAACCTAATTCTCTCCCACACTCAAAACGAGGAGAGCCTCTGCCTTTAGCAGTCTGTTTTCTCTGCTCACCTTCCCCATCGGAGTCTAAGGGGATGGGGGTGGGGGTGGCGAGGAAGAGAGAAAGAAAAAGAAAAGAAAAAAAAAAAAAAAAAGAAATCTTCTAAGTCAGATTTCAACCTTAAAGTCCCTTTTCAGCATAGCGAAGTCTCCCCAAGCCAGCTTTTCTAAAAGTTAGAGAAAGCTGAGAAAACCGACCGGAAATCTGCGAGTATAGAGCATAAAAAATATATATCAGTTGGAGCGTCAAGAAGCTCAAATTCTCTATCTACAAAACTCTTAAGATGCATCTGGGGTGTCCGCTCACCTCATAGATATCTTCGTACTTGACATTCTCCACGAGCTTCCAGAGCATGATGGCAGCCTGGTCTCTAGGAGGTGAGTGCATTCATGTGAGGAGCAGATGTCTGGCTTCTCAGGACTCCGCTGTCTGTAATGATCCATCTATAATTGGAAATGGGGGATACACACCAAATCCGACGCTCCTCTCCCATCGCAACTTATATCTGTTGTCTCAAACAATAGGCTGGAGAAGTAAGCCTCAGCAGAGAGATAAACATTATTACACACGCAAGAGTTAGATGCAACCCACAGACATATATATTATAAAAATCATAAACACGTATTTACACCCAGATACCCACATTTAGTTATATAAGCACCCCTGGGTCATGCAGTCTACAGACTCTAAACATGCATTTAAAGGAGAAATGGTTGTTCGGTGTGATTAATATAAATGTACACATTTAAAAACCTCTATATTGAAAATGATGAATCATTGTAGCCACTAACTAAAGTCTTTAAAATTCATAATGAGATACCAGGGGGCCAACAGCCCCCCATTTTCTATCTAGATTTTAAAAGGAAGCCCATTCCTGAGATTTTTAAACACAAAAGCTCCTATTCATGTGTGTTCAGCAGGAGGGTGTTTTGAAAGCTTGATTTGGGGATTTTAAGGGTGATCTCTCAGTGTTGATGGCTACACAACTTTTTTTTTTTTTTTTTAAACCTGTACCTCTGGCACTGTACAACAAAAAGCCAGCTCACCACAATGACCATTTCTAATATTTTCTGGTTATTTTGACCAACACATTTGATAACTTAAATACTATATGAACACTTCAGTCTGTACCGTTTGCCATTTTAGGTGCTGTTTGTGTGCGTTTTTAACAGATTTCATGTGCCATTTTTTCTTGGCTGGAATCTCCATTTTATGAAGTTTTTCTCTTTTTTCAGATGTTGGAAGTAACATAGGCACACACACCCGTCTACACAGTGAGTGAAATTGGAGTTTTCTTCGCAGAGACATAATACATTTTATATTTACATCTGTTGTCTATAACTAACTTTTAAGTGGTTTTAATCATGGAGAATCAAAAAATGATCACCTAAACCTTTGGAAAGCTTGAGCAGAATGTTCTTTAATGACATAGTGAAACATATTTTGTAATGTGTGGGGTTTTGCTTGGTTTGAATGTATTTTTTGTAGTAAGGTGATTTGTATAGTTTAAAAAAGAGAAAGAGACAACGTAAACAAGAAGAACGAATTTAACCAAACCTGGAAAATGGGCGCCCTTTAAGGCACAGGATTTCTGAATATCATCACGAGCTGAATAGTCACCTCATTCCTCCTTTTCCCACCCCCTCTATTTTATTTCTATTCGCTTTCAGGGTGCTAAAGGATCCCCACAGCCAGAAGGGAAGTCCAGTGGAAGATCTCTACCCCTGGGGCAGAAAATAAATGACAGGAGGGAATGAGGAGGGACCAGGGCAATTTGGGGTGGAAGTTATTAAACCTGATAAGAATGAATCTGCAAAGGGCGATTGTCTGTAAATCTCAGGACTGCTGAGTGCTGCCAGGCGGGAGCAGGGACGGACACTTTGAGGAGAGGGCTCCGACAACTGAGGTGGATAGCGACTCCACAAAAACCAACGAGATGCTTCTTCATAGAGTGCAGAAGGAACAATTCGGAAGATTTTTAATTGAATTTTTAAAAATGAGAGGTGAAATGAAAGGAACACAATGAAGGTGCTTCAGAAGGAACTTTAGAAATAAACCTTACCTTCATTTCCAGTTTCAATTTTTATGTTTTGCCTTTCTGTCCTCCCTCCCTCCCCCATCTTTTCTTTCTTCCCTCCATCCTGTTTCCTCCCTCCCTTCCTTCCTTCCTTCCTTCCTTCCTTCCTTCCTTCCTTCCTTCCTTCCTTCCTTCCTTCCTTCCTTCCTTCCTTCCCTCCTTCCTACTTTCCTTTCTTCCTTCCTTCCTCCCTCCCTCCTTCCTTTACTCTACTTTAAATATGAACACCTTACATTATGCAAAATCTATACAGATTTTTCCACTAGAAGCATGAGCAGAGATTTTTTTTTCTTTGCCCCCAGAGCTGTTTTGAACATGGGAAGGCATTCTTCCTAATTTTATTGCGTGGCAGGACTTGAAAGGGTGTTTACCCTTCCTTTCCACCCTTTCCAGACCTAAAATCAGTCCCAGATCAATATTTTGTAAAGATAAAGATTATAGAATTGGAAATTCAGATTCTCTAGACACCATTTTATTAATGGGAATAATTGTCTTCTCCCTTTCAAATAAATATTTCCATTATCTTTTTTTAAATCTGAAGATTATTCTTACCCCAGATGAAAAGCATTTGGAAAAATCTTAATTTTCTTCAAATGCTTTAAACATACTTTTCATTTCTTTTTGTTATATTATTAATTAGACTAAAATCAATAAACTCTAAAGCTTTAGCCAAAAAACACCGAGAGAAATACTTGATATACAAACGATTTAAAAATATATCGGTATAACTACTTTATAGCCTTATATATGTATAATTTAAAATTTTGCATATGAATTTTATTGTATGCTAATTTTAAAATTAGAAACGTCTTGAAATATTTGGTTAAAATTTATATAAATTCTTTAGGAAAATTAACCAGTCTAGTTTTATTAAGAATGAAGCATAAGTTTCAAAATATATGCACACACACAAAGAGACAGCCAAAGAAATACATAACGATAATTAAAACCGAGTCAATTTTTCAACGTGGATATTATTCAAAAAGTCTTAGAAATTGCACGGGAAATTTTTCCTAGGAAGCCTTCTTTAAGTCATTGAACGGGCAACAGCGCCCTCTGTCGGGATTTTGTATAAGCAAATTCTACACGGCCACTAGATTTCTTTTAGCGATTCCTTCCGGTTCTTGAAAACCTGTTATTGCTAAGAGCATTTAAGTTATTGTATCTACTAGTTTTAGGAACGATTGTTTCAGCACCTACAAAGTTCAAACGCTTTAAAAATGTACAAATATAAGCTTAATCTCTGCTGAGAAAATTTTCCTTACTTGAGCCGTCTTTTTGTGCCCTTAACTTTGTGTTGTGTTCATTGCTTTAACCTCCAACGACGTCATGTAAGGAAAGATTCCCGCGAGGACTCAATAAATGCAAAAGCATAGGCAAAACAAACTCTGGTTTGGAAGGAAAGTTAAGCAACTCATACGCATTTTTATAATCATTTCGTTTTTTCCTGTCGTCTGGCCTTGTGCCCGTTTATTATTATTATTTTTTTCAGGGCACGCACACGCTCGCCCAGGTCCAAGCGTGCTGAAGACATCCTAGATAGTTATATTCCTATTTCCCCTTTCACTTATATTTATGTTCGTTTATTCCAACAGACAGGAGAGCTAATAGTACCCTCCTTTTCTGAGCCTCGGAGAGAGGGAATATTTCACGGTAGCTCCGGAGCCACTGATGGAAAGCGAATGCACCTAGCGGGAAGCCCTCTGCTGGCGGCTTTTGGAGTAGGTTTAAAACTTAAAAAAAAAAAAAAAAAAAAAGTTACCGAAAAATAGTACATTTAATCAAGATCTCCTATGAGCAGTGTCATGTCTTATTTCTCCTTTCGTCTGAAAATCTAATTATGAATTATCTAACTGTATCAGCCTTCCTCCCCCTATTCCTCACCTTGGCACCTATGATGCATAAACCACCTCTTTGTGGCTGCTTCATGGACTGCACTTTCTTTCACAGATCACACGCTTCGCCAGGGTTTCCCATCTTCTCCAAACACAAAAATAATAGAATGGCAAAACAAAAAACAACAACAACAAAAAAAAAACCAAGGCTTCGAATGAGGAGTATTGTGTCAAGTCAGAACCCTGACCCTTCTCATTCTCAGGGATGGGACAAGCTTCTTAACAACGTGGACTTCAGTGGACTGGGCTATGAAATGGGAATGACGGTGAGAATCCATTCAAACAACGCTTGTGAAGGAATATTTGACATTGTCACTTTGCACAGCAATTTAATTTCTCAACATTGACACAAGACACTGGAGCTGGGTGCCAGCAACGTGAAGACTTCCGTCAGTCAGGGACTCCTAAACTCCTGGTTAGAAAGTGGAGGCGGGAATCCCAACTTAGGTCTTCCCAACTCAGCACTACCCCCTAGCACCAAGCTGCTGTCCGCTCTCCTTCATTCTGAACTTAAGAAGACAGTATTTGGGGACTGTTAAGTCTTTCCAGAGTTATTTTTCCCCAGGATTTATAAACAGGAAAAGGAAGAGAGAAAAGGTAGCACGGACGTACTTTGACATATCGAGAGACTACCCCCTCCTCTTACCCATCAGAAGCATTATTATTCACTGAGTTGATTAATAACATGCCAGCTACACTTTTTACTGTGACACCCTGACTCTGTTTCTCTCTCACATTTTTAATGTCAAGGCTTCTCATGATCATATTTTTGGGGAATCTTGGTTGTGTTTTTATTGTAAATTTGGAAGCATTACTTGTTAAATGTGTAAAACTCCAATTCAAGCACCTGCCCTTGGATGTATAGGGCTTTGCTACCACAGAGGTTTTAGTAATCTGGGTTTGAGGAAACAAAATAGGAGGGACTAATGTCGGTATTATCAGTGTTTAAATTTTAAACAAGAGTGGAATTATCTCGTGATTGACTCTTCATGATTATGCAGACGGAGGCACACATTGCAAAGGAAATATAATTTCTTCAACCGTAGTATTTAACCAATACATTTGTAAAGCTGAAATCACTTGGGACAATAAAAATCATTGTGGCTGTGGAAACTCCTACTTTCTCTTGCACTTTTGAGGAGCAGGAGTAATTTTACGACATATTTTAGGTGTTCTGAAGTCCTTAGGCTTTTCTATTTAATTGTGGGGTATAAAGTTGCCAAGAGTACAGTCTTCACATTCCCGTTTCCTAGAGATAAAGAGGTTAAGGAATGGAAGATGGGGGTGGGGGGGCTTGGTGTAAATGATGCAAACAGCCACAGAAGAGTTTTTTCTAATACTGGTGGATATCTGACATACACAATGCGAGAGGTACGCTTCTTTCCTGGCCAGACTAACGCAGGACAGGTATTTCCATCATTGTGGACATTTTCTATGTTATTGCTTTAAGAAGGAGCAATCTCAAAGGGTGAGAACACTAAACAATCTGGTTTCAAATTGCAACCAGTAGACCAATACACATCTGTGAGGGAAAATTTGCAAATAAAGACGTGGAAAGATGTAGAGCAGAAATATAACCTTTAAAGCATGAATAAACACATACAATGCACAACATCAAAGCTGAAGTATCTCTTAAGTACAAGGGACATTTATGAGAAATTAGCATTATATTGGAACTACTTCCTAAAACTCACGTTTATGAATTTTGACAAAAATAGAGAAATACTCATTTTATGACCCTTTTCATTTCTTTAATATAAGATGATTCTTTCACTCACTGGCTATGTTATGGTGGGCAAGTCCTTTGGTCTTTCCAGGCCTCTTTTTTTTTCATCTATATATATATATATATTTAATTTTTTAATTTATTTTAGAGAGCGAGAAAGGGAGAGGAAGAGAGAGATAGGAATATCGATGAGAGAGAACATCGACTGGCCACCTCCTGCATGCCGCCCACTGGGGATCGGGCCCACAACCTGGCCATGTGCCCTGACCGGGAATTAAATTGGCAACCCCTTGCTGCATGGGACAACGCTCAACCACTGAGCCACACCGGCCGGGCTTTTTTTCATCTATAAAATGAGGTTAGGTTACTGGTTGATACCCAAGACTTTCCCTTAGAAATGTACTTTATGAGATTTATGAAAACATCAAATAGAAATTAATGAAAAGTTTAAAATGGAAGTGTTGCTTTTTTATTTTTTAATTTATTTTAGAGAGAAGAAGGGAGAGAGAGAAAGTGGGAGAAACATCAATGTGAGAGAGAAACATAGATCACTTCCCTCACATGCCCCTGATCTGCAACCTGGGTATGTGGTCTGACGGGGAATCAAACCCGCCACCTTTTGGCGTATGGACGATACTCCATCCAACTGAGCCACAACAGCCAGGGTAAAAGTGATCCTTTCTGAATATGTTGTCACACAATCTCAGTTCTCTGGGACCCTCTAGGGGACAGTTTAAGAGAATTGACTCCCATCTTTTGGTAAATGCTAATTATACAGCACACAAAACGTTTTTTAGGAATATCATCTCAGAAGAAAGCAAACAAAGAAAAGATTAGAACTTGAGGGAAGAGGATATCATTTTAATAGTTAGTACCCAATAAGCACTTTGAAAGAGGTCAAGCTAAGTGTAGAAGAAGGACATCCTAATGTAGTCAAAGAGTTTGCAGTTTTGATCTTAAAATTATGGTCAGGAACCTATGATCAAGAATGTGAAAGGGAAGTGATGTCTACTAGCAGGGGCTGGAAAACACTTCGCTTTTAGAAAGGGAAAAATATGGGTACTGGAAACAACAGGTGAGGAATCATGCTATTGTTTCCTGTGCAAAACGATAGCATAGGTTGTCAAAGTGGTCAGTCCTGTGCTCTGGAAGGGAAGGAGGAGATTCCTAGGAGCCAGCCTGGACTCAGGAAGAACAGGTCATTCTGTGTTCTCCTTTCCTTTTGTTACAGATTTACTACGTCCCTGCAGATCATGGAGACCTTTCAGCCATTCCTCACTGGCTCCCACAGCTAAGTTGAGTGATAGTGTTTGGGGGCAGGCTGCCTTTTGACTAAGGGCATGAGCTTTGGCGTAGGACCGAAGTGTGTGAATTCCAGATCTGCCCCATATTCTACTGGATATATGGAAAATTACTGAACCTCCCTGAGCCACAATTTTCTTATATGAAGCATTGGAAACACATTTCCATATATGAAATGTAGTCATTATATGAAACATGCATATAGCAATAATCATTACGTGGGTGTGGTCATGATGAGGAGATGATATGTATAAAATGCTTATCACTGCCACGAGCATAAGGAAACCACTTAGAATACTGAATCTACTGTTACCATCACAGATTCGCAGCTTTCTGAACAATTCTCTCCCCAAGACGTTGATTGATTAATAAAAACAAATTTGAGGCAATTGCTTGAACAGTTTACCATGGAACTTTGTACTTAGCCTTATTCTTCTTTCTAATATTAAAAAAAATGATGACTTGGAAGAAGAATTAGAAGATGTGTTCATTATTTTTTAGGTGCCAAACATTGCGGGGAGTGGGGTGCCTAGTCAGTACACTAGAATACAGAAGGGAGATTCAAAAATATTTTGACAGGCTAATACTCTGGAACAATTCCCAAAAGCTACAATTTAACAAAGATGAAAGCAACAAAAACCTAAATATAAAAGGGAGGATCTGAGACTGACAGAGGTAGACATAAAAATACCTAGTTTTGCACTGCTCGGGGTTCTTATTGTTTCTGGAACACAATAGTCATATCAGCATCAGACGCAACAACTTGTTGAGACTAATACACACAGATAGTCAGGGAAATCCCAGGTTGCATTAGTAAGGATTACATGTTCAGGTCCAGAGAAGTTGCAATCTCATGGTCAAACTGGATTTCTGGCATTGGATTCAACTGAGTGGCCTGCTTTAGATGGTCCCTGATAAGCCAAAGGTCTCTGAAAGAAAGCAATAGGATTAAAGAAAGTCCTGGAAGCCATGTCAAAGGAAAAAGGGTTAAGAAAACTAGGATAGTTATCCTAGAACAGACAAAACCTGGGGATGTGAACTCTGTCTTCCAGTATTTGGGGTTGATTTTGGGGAAGACAGAGTAGAGGAATACATTCGCATTTGTCTCATTCACTGCTGTTTTGCTGCATAAAGCAGAGTGGATGGCCCAAATTCGCTCAAAGAATTTTTTTTTAAGTAAAAGAAGTATCTTTTCCTCCAAAGATACAGGATAAAGATCAAGAGAGAGATGTTATTAGCAGGCCAATTTAACTCAATGTGAGGAAAATATTTTCTAAAGATTTGAGGGACTGGACGGGGCAGTTTGGATTGCGGTGAACTTCCAGTCCCTGCAGGATGCTAGCCCAGCCTGGACAACCTCTGTCTGGGGTGGGGTAACGCTGGGCAGGAGGTCTGCCTACATCACACTGGGCAGGAGGTCCTTTACAGCGCCAAGGTATTGTGATTCTGCCTCCTGGGTTCAGCATGGCGAGGCTAGCAGATTAATCATTGTTAAGGATTGGCATTGAGATGTGTGTGTGGGAGATCCCATTATTTCAACATCTGTGTGAGTTTTATCTGATTGGGGAACTGTGCACTTACTGCGCCCATGTCTTCATGTACTGCGGATGCTATCTGATTTCTGTTAGTAGAAATAACATCACACAGTCATTATACTCCATGGCCTTATTGGTCTGTCAGTTTCTGATTGTTTTGCTTCTGTCATTATCACTTTTTCCCATATTTAATAGGATTTCTGTGGGTGGCTTTATAGGATGAAAAAAAAGGATATTTATTTATTTAGGGTGTGGATGAAGGGCCTTTTAGGCTTTCGTTTGCAATCATTTTTGAGGGGCATTTGTTTGATTTCTAAAAGAAATAAATCCTTTGCAGCATGTCTATCCAATGATCACACTCCAAGCCAGACTCCGTTAACTAATCTTTAAGCTATTAGTTAGACCTTTGTCACTCTAAACAATGAGCAGTAACTTTTATTTCTGGGTTCTTTTGTATAAACAAATCCTTTTGCTTTTTATACTACAGTAATGCTGTATCACCGTAACTCACAGAAAGGTATGTTAAATACATAATTTTAAAACAACAACAAAAAATCCTTATGTGATTTAATAAGCATTCAACTCACGGAGAAGCAATTCTTTCTAAATCTTTTCTTAATTGCACAGAAATGTCAAGGTCCTTTATAAAATTTTCACTACTATTTATAAAGAAATTATGAAGTATGTTCTTTCCCTGCTGTTTTGTAAGATATTTTTATTAATTCTACCATCATGACCTAAACAAAGAGTGAAAAAGTATTTTAAGACCCAACTAAGCATGGGCAGTCAGTTTTGTTTTTGTTAATCCTCATCCAAGGATATTTTTTCTATTGATTTTTAGAGAGAGTGGGAGGGAGGGAGAGAGGGAGAAGAGGGAAATAGAGAGATAAACATCGATATGAGATAGACACATTGATTGGTTGCCTCCCAAACAACTCGGGCCAGGGATCAAACCTGTAACCCAGGTACCTGCCCTTGACCAGGAATTGAACCTGAGACCCTTTAGTGTGCAGGCTGATGCTCTCACCACAGAGCTACACTGGAGAGGGTGGCAGTCTGTTTTTAGTCATTTTTCTCTCACCAACTTCCTTCAGCATTTTGGTCAATACATGAAATGTGGAGTTTTCAGCATGAAGCTATGTGAAAGCTTCCAAGACACTGAAATGAGAACTTGAGTTAGGCCATCTGATGCTTTTGAGGGGCTCCTCGTTTCCATAAATATTTATTAAAGGTCTATTTTTTTTGCAATTTATTATGCAGACATAAAGATAAATCAGAGAAGAAAGTTTCTTGGAACGATTTTACTGTCTTAGTAAAGAAAAGGAAATATAGGATGGGAATAGTTTGTGATCTTGAGTATGAAACGACATTAAGGGGTGTTTTAGTTTGTATGTTAAAGTGGTTAGTGACTTATCACATTCTATCTAGTGCTTGGGATATCCTAATACTGATACATTTTACTTTTTTGGTTAGAAGTTTTGTTTTATTTAAATTTTTCTTTCTTTATTGATTTTAGAGAGAGAGGAAGTGAGAGGGAGAGAGAGACAGAAACATTGATGAGAGAGAACATCAATTAGCCACCTCCTGCATGCCCCCCACTAGGGATAGAGCTCACAACCCGGACATGTTTCCTGACTGGGAATTGAACCAGCAACCTCTTGGTGCATGGGTCGATACTCAACCACTGAGCCACATTGGCTGGACAGTTTTGTTTTACTTTAAATAAAAGTTATGTTACTGATTGGCATATGAAATGCACAGGTATGCATATGTGTATGTGGGAGCGTCTATTTGTCCCCTCTCAGGCTCTCAGATACCAGACTTCAAAAAAATTAAATTTATGGGGGTAACATTGGTTAATCACATTATGTAAGTTTTAAGCATACGATTCTACAATACATCAACTGTGCACTCACCACCCCAAGTCCAGTCTCCTTTCGTCACCATGTCCTTTACCATCTTCAGCCTCCCTCCCATCCCCCTTCCCGCTGTAACCACCATCCTGTTGTCTGCATCTGAGTTTGTTTTATTTATTCATTTCTCGCTTACTGTTTTATATCCCATGTATAAGTGAACTCATATGGTTCTTGTCCTTTTGTTTGATTTCACTTAGCATGATACTCTCAAAATCTATCCAGGTTCTGGCAAATGGCAGTATTTCATTCTTTCTTATGGCTGAGTAGCACTCCACTGCACGTATCACATCTTCTGTATCCACTCATCCTCCAAGGTTGCTTCCACGTCTTGGCTACCATGAATAACGCTATAAAGAACATAGGTGTCTGTAGATCTTTAGGAATACATGTTTTCCATTTTGGGGGGTAGATACCCAGAAAAGGGATGGTTGGGTCATATGGTAGCTCTCTTCTCAATATTTTTGAAGAACCTCCATACTGTTTTCCATAGTGGCTGCACAAATGTGCTATTCCCACCAGCAGAGCATGAGGATTTCTTTTTCTCTCCAACCTCTCCAACACTTGTGATTTCTTCAGACTTGTGATTTCTTCCATATTCTTCCAGTGGCGACTTGTGCCATAAAGTCTCCCCTTAAGCATTCCCAGAACTTGATTTATGCTGTTGCCAATGAAAGATTATCTTTTGGGCCACATGTCTTACCATCTTAGCAGCTCTTGGCCCTTGGCCCAAGGAAGGCAAAGAACATTTAACTGTAAACCGAAGAGGAGGCCAGTGTTGTCCTGGACACCATTGTATCATTGTATCTTTTACTTCCCTAGGTCTCAGAATCCAGGATCAGGGTTCCGTGGCTGAGCGTACCAGTGTTGAGTGACAACTCACAGAGAGCTGGATCAGGCAGCAAGTAGTCAGTTACTTAGAGATGCCAAAAAGGACCTCTTCCAGGGCTTATAGCTTTACCTGGAAGAAACTTTTCTGATTTTCACAAATCTGTAATGCCAGTCTGACCACAATTTATTCTTAATCTGGTACTTTGGGGCCATAGCTCTTTTTAATTGACATTATTTTTGCAAATACTTTACATTTCAGTTCTAGTTATGGGGACAGTACTGAGAAAACAAGGAACACAGTTTTAGAGCATGTGATGATGTTGGCTGCAAAGTGACTTTTTAAGTGACTCCAAAGAAATAAATGATGTTGGCTGCAAAGAGAGACCAGAGATCTAAGGCCTTTCAAGTCCTCATAGATGTGAAGGAGCACAGCATATCAGCTTCAGACTTTTGAAATCAGGGTGTTTTAAAAACTTTCTCAAAACATTATTTGGTGAGTTAAACTATTGTTTCCAGCTAACTTTATTTTTTTGTCTTCAATTGAAAAGGGAGCCATTACTTTTTTTTTTTTTTTTAATTCTCACCCAAGGATATTTTTCTATTTATCATCAGATAGAGTGGGAGGGCAGGGAGAGAGGGGGAGGGAGAGAGAGAAAGAAAGGGAGAGAAACATTGATGTGAGAGGGACACATGGACTGGTTGTCTCCCACATGACCCGACCAGGGCCAGGGATGAACTGCAACCAACGTATGTGCCCTTGGCCACAATCGAACTCATGACTCATGGGTCCGCAGGCTGACACTCTAACTGCTGAGCCAAATTGGCCAGGGCGGGAACCATTATTTTTAAATTATTATTATACAGGATGCAGCAACAATAGGTTTACAGTTGTGAGTACACAAAACAGAGTTTATTCTTGTGTTATTACATATTAATTCCTGTATTATTTCCCATATAAGCAACTGTAAACCTACTTTTGCCCCACCCTGTATTTATATTTTCTAGTGCCACCGACTTACTTTTGAGAATAAATGCAGTGTTACTATGTGAAAGGTCATATTACAGATGCTTTGATTAAAGAAACAATTTTTGAATTTAATGGGACAAAAAGACTTAAAGGAAAACCATCATGAACTTTGCCCTTTATGTCACATTTATTTTCTTTAGATTGATTAGATTCCACCTGTTTTGAAAATAATAATAATGCTTTCATTTCTATTATGAGCTCTTCTTAAAATCTCTTCCCTGTGATTAAAGTACAGCTTTCTTTTTTTTAGTAACCTGTTATTATTAAATATTAGTACCACCTATGGAAACCTTACCATGCCTCATGCCTACGCTAAGCACATTATACACATTCACTCACTTATTTGGATCTTCAAAAGGGCTACGTAAAAGGTATTATTCCTCTAGTTTTTTAGATGAGGAACCAAGGCCAAAGAGATTAAGCAACTTTCCCAAACTGTCCTGGGCCGATAAATGACAGACATAGGACCTCGCTGACTGACTTCAAGTTGTTCCCTTCCCCTTAGAGCTGTTCTGTGGGTGTTCATCAAGGCCCAGAGTGAACTTTTTTTTTTTTTTTTTACCTCCACAGGCCAGTGGTTTGGACAATGACAAAACTAGAGCACATGGAGTAGAATCAGAAAAAAAAAATGGAAGAAAAATAACAGGAAGAGAAAAAAAATCAAAAAGAGGAAAGGAAAGATAATGAGGAGAGAAAATGGGCAGAAAGGAAAGAGAACAAATCCGGTGTGTGGTGAGCTGTTGACCTTCTGTCTGGGCAGGGGTCCTCAGTGTGGACCCTCAGAAAGCATTTGGAAATGTCTGGAGATATGTTTTAATTGTCACAATTTGTGGCGGGTGTGGGGGGGTGATACCAGCAGCTGGTGGGTAGAGACCAGGAATGCCGCTAAACATTAAACAATGCACAGGACACTCCTTCAACAAATAACTATCAAAATATCAGCAGTGCTGAGGTGGAGAAATCCCAGGCTAGGGTTTGCTGGTTCAACTACTAAGATGGGGCATTTGGAATAACTTGGTAATTTACTAAGGAATTTTTTATTTTTTTATTTTTATTAATTTATTTTTGTTAGATGTTTCTCCTTTTCCCCCCATTGACACCCTCCTCCCAATCCAACCCCTCCCAGCATTGTTGTTTATGTCCATTGGTTATGCATACATGCATACAAGTTCTGTAGTTTATCTCTCCCCCCAACCACGCCCCTCTCCTTTGAGGTTTTTCAGTCTATACCCCACTTCTCTGTCTCTAAATCTATTTTGTTCATCATCTTATTTTGTTTATTATATTTCACAAATAAGTGAGATCCTGTGATACTTGTCTCTCTCTGACTGGTTTATTTTGCTTAGCATAATACTCTCCAGGTCCCTCCATGCTGTCTCAAAGGGTAAGAGATCTTTCTTTCTTACAGTTGCATAGTATTCCATTGTGTATATGTATCACTGCTTTATTATCCACTTATCTTTTAAATCATAATCCTCAAACAAGTCTAGGATACACAAAACAGAGAAGGCTTAGTATTGTCAACCGTTGTTTCTTTTTTTTGTTTTTTTCTGGCAAGATTTTTTTTGTCCTCACTGAGGACATTTTTCCATTTTTTGTTCAGATAGAGTGGGAGGGAGAGAGAGGAAGAGAGAGAGAGAAACATCGACGTGAAAGGGACACATCGTGTGGCTGCCATCGCATGACCAACCAGGGCCAGGGACAAACTGCAACCGAGGTACGTGCCCTTAGCGGGAACTAAACCCGCGTCTCTCTGGACCGCAGGCCGATGCTCTAACCACTGAGCAAAACTGGCCAGGGCTTTTCTGGCAAGATTTATGAGAAAATAATTGTATAATGTAGTTTTAGAGTGATACCTTTTATATTTTTAATATAAATGGAAAATATACATCATTCAATATAAATTTCAATTCAACTCTAAGGAAGCAGAACTGGGTTGAGCCATCACTTCTAATTGTTCTGTGGGAGGACTTTGTAAGGCCAGAGTTAGAACTGGGAGGAACATCAGGAACTTATGCTGGGCCCATCATTTTACAGAGAAGGAAGTTCAGCTCAGAAAGGTGAAGTGACTTGCCTAAGGTCATATGTGGGTCAGAACAAAACCCCAGTTCTCCTACCTTCTAATTCTTAGGTTTTTTTTCCTCCACCAAGTTTGCTTTTGCACCATTCCTACCTCTTACCGTGTTTCTCTTGAATCCCTCAGGTCTACTGGTTATAAGCACATACCCTAACACACACATACTAACATTTACAGACTCTCTTCAAAGTTTTGTGATGAGTGATAATATATTTGCTCTTTCTTCTGAGAAATCTTATAATAACGGAGTACTGCATTTGATAGAAGCAGATTATAGTTTTGCTGTTATGGTAGTTTGTAAACTTTTATAACTTACAGGAACTGAGGAAAACATTGCTAATTCACCGATTGTCTTCCTTTAGTACAGTTTTCAGATGTGTCTGACTTCCTCAGCAGTGTAAGTTAACCGTGGGAGAATGGAGCTCAGCAATGAAAATCAAATACATTACAAATATTTGTTAAATGCCTGTTACTTGTCTTCAGCATCTTAGGTAATGATAGTGATGCTAACGCTTAACAGGTCAAAGTTCTTAGTGCACTTGTTGTAAGTGTTATCTCATGGACTGCGCTAGCCTACTGTATACCATCTGGAGATGAGAAGAAATCGAAATCAGATTCCCCTGTCTTCTGGAACTATGCATTTAATCAGGGAAGCAAAGTATATGAGACTAAAACCCACTTCTATATGGAAACACCTGACCTCATCTAAGAGGAAAATGGGTAGGAGGGAAAGCCAGTACTGGTCAGAACATGATTTTAATCAGAGAGGGTTTCTAGGAGAAGGTGGGTACACAGCTAAAACTTAAGGGAAGCAGAGGAGAAGGAAAATCACAGAGAGAAACTCAGAAAGAATGGGTGCCAGGCATGGTGAAAATGTAAAGAAACTCCCTCCCATCTGCAACTGCAAAATCATGTTAATGATACTGGAAGGAGCATTTGACTGACAGATATTTGACTATGGTTAGAGCAGAAGGTGGCGTTCTAAAGCTAATGATACTACTCAAGAGGAATTGGATTCAACTTGACCCTCCTGAACTTGGTACATGAAGCTTTTGTGTGCAAGCCAGAGAGAAGCCAGCCAGAGCCAGGAGGGACTCTGAGCAGAGGGACTGAGGGTCTTTTCTGATACATACATGAATGAAAGTTTTCTTCCAGGATGGTGCTAAGGAGTCAGTCCACACCTCCAAGTACATCTCGTAGTGTGTTTCTTCATCTAGCCAACAATCTCACTCAGGAGAGGAAAAAAAAAAAAAAGGAAAAGAAAACATTATTCCATTTCCTGGTGACAAATGTGCAAAGGATAGTGGATCAACTGACTCACTGATGTAGTCAAATCCTTTTGTTCAGAGGTGCCATTCACTTACACGTTACAGAGTGAGTTGTCTAACAAAAGCATCAATAATACCACCTTTGTTTACTAATAGTACTTAATCATGTTAAAAAAAATCTTAAAGAAATTGTCACAAAGTGCTAAAGTCCAGGTACAAAATTTCATTAAAAACATTTTAAAATTGCCTGGCCAGTGTGGCTCAGTGGTTGAGCATCAAGAAGTTGCCAGTTCGATTCCCGATCAGGGCACATGCCCATGTCGTGAGCTAAATCCCAATGGGGGGCATGCAGGAGATGGCCAATCGATGTTCTCTCTCACCAATGTTTCTATCTCTCTTTCCCTCTCCCTTCCTCTCTCTCTAAAGTCAATAAATAAATAAAATAAATAAAGTAAAATAAAATAAAGATAAATTTAAAAAATTGACCTTTTGGGGGGCTACCTTTAGTGGAACAAATACAGAGAGGCCTGTTATTACCTTTGTTATGCAGGGAAATAAGGTAGAAAGATATAGTTAGAGTACAATCCTGGGTCCATGCAGTAAGTGGGAAGCATTTCTCGGGTCATTAGGGAGCAGAATATTCTGTTCTGAAATCAAATCCTGCTCTATTGTCACTCCAGTGATTTATGTTTGCCTTTACCTCTTTGATTTATTTCCAGTGGTTCTCATTCGCCCTGTTCCCTGCATCATTACTCATGTAATCTTTAAAAGGAAGTTATTAGAAACTGTTGACACTCCCTGTACACAGGATTTGAAGTTAGGAATAAATTATATTAAAAATCATATTTGAAAAGTTTTGTATAAAAGGGGATCTGTAATTAAAACCAGACATTCCAGATTAATCCCTGATCCAAAGTGAAGCAAACAAGAATGAATAAAATATGATAAAGGAAGATAAATAACATGCTAATAAAGAAAACATGTTTCTTCGCATTGCCATGTAGCTCGAGTTTCATAAAGAGCAAAACCTCTTACGGCTCTGAAAATGTCAGTTTTGGCATTGGTTGCTATTAGACAATGGGAAAAATATAGCTTCATTCTCTATGCAAATAATTGCAATATTATACTTTGGACATTCATGGGAAAAGAGACAAAACATTTATTTAAACAAATAATTTAAAAACTTTTTTTTTTTTTTTATCTGAGTGAGGAAGCCTAAACCCACTTTAGGAATTGGTTCAAAAATAACACAATAAGCAATGTTATTCTCTCTTTCGAATTTTGTAGCATTGGATGGGAGCTAAATTTACCCTTGAACTTTCCAGATTCTGAGTCTACGTATTTATATACAAAGGAATAGTGAAATATTATGTATCTAACATGACTGGTTAGACACGAAGGGTGGAGGGAGTTTTGAAAGCCTAGAAATCCAGATGTGATCATGAGAGAAAAAAATGTGCTTGGTGTTCTCTTTCAAGCACTCATCTCTCTTTTGCTAACTGTCTAGATCTCTAACACATAGGTGATTGACCTCAGTACTTGTGATATAAATGCACATGGTTCATCATGCAATTAAAACAGATAGATGAGGGAAGCACGAAGTCATTTTTTGAATAGTTTCATGACATTACAAGAAATAAAATAATTAAATTGGACTCAGGCTGCATTTTCAGCCAAAACAGCATAGAAATTATACATTCTCATGGTATCGTGTCAGAAGGTAAATGATGCAATCTGAGTTGTGGCTAGTGATATTAACTAACTGATTTCTTGGCTCTCATTGTGTCTGCCAGGTGTCTCCTCCGTGAAGTCACTCTTTTCCCCTTATGAGGAGGAAACACTGGAGAAATGCAATTTGAGTGATAGACTACAAAATAATTGCTAGTATCATAAAAGACTGAGAAAGTTTCCATATTAAGGAAGTTAAAAAGATATGCTAAGCTGAATGCAATGCATGACCTAATAATTTCTTTTGTTATGAAAGATGTCATTGGGCCTGGCTGGTGTGGCTTAGTGGTTGAGTATCAACCTATGCACCAAGAGGTCGCAGTTTGATTCCTGGTCAGGGCACATGCTCGGGTTGTGGGGCATGCAGAAGGCAGCCAATCTATGTTCTCTCTCATCAATGTTTCTCTCTCTCTCTCCCTCGCCCTTCCTCTCTTTCTCTAAAATTAACAAAGAAAACAATTTTTTAAATATATATTTTTAAAAAAGATGTTATTGGCATAATTGGCAAAATCTATATAAAGTTATAGATTGTAAATACCATTCTCTCAATGCTAAGTTCCTGATTTTGAAAATTGTGTTGTGGCTACATAAGACAATGTATTGGCATTAGAAGGCATACATTGAAGTATTTCGGGTAAAGCAGTACTGTGTCTGCTATTTATTCCCAAATGGATGTATATGGAGCAAGAGGTAGAAGGTTAATATTTGAGAATCTGCGTGGGCATAAATTAATACACACTTCAGCGATCTCTAAGGCTCAGTTTTGGGAGTGCTCCTTCTTTAGATTTCTTGTCTAATCCTGGGAAATATACTTAGACATCTTGTTCTTTACCTACCTCAACGATCACTCTCAATATTTTTTATGCTGTTCTGTTTTCATTTGTAAAGACTTTATCTTCAGGCTTTGAAATGTGGTTGCTTTCTAGCCTTAGTGAGCTCAGTGTGACAGACCTTGATGAAAGGCTGTCTTTCCAGCCTTCGGTGGTCATTAGTCATATGGCCAGTGAACCCTCCGTGCAGTGCAGTGTGACTTCAGGAAGGTGCTCAAACCGGGCAGACGCCGCTGGAAACATTTAGACTTTTCTCAAGTTTCCTCCCCATTCCTCTTGCCCGCATTGTAGGTATGATGCCGGGTCAGCGTAGATCATGATCTGAATCCTAAAGAGGGAAGCCCAGGCTTGGACGGTGGAGCTGAAAGACTGAGAGAGCCTGAACCAGTGACAACCGGAGTCACCACACCAACATCAGGCTGCCTACCTGGATTTCTTCCACGGAAGAGAGAAACAAACTTTCATCTTACTTCAGCCATTTATACTTTGGATTTTCCGTTAAACCTTTCCGAACTGATTCATCAAATGACTTTGAGATTCTCAGCAATGCAGTTTCTCCAGGCACTAACTATATTAAGGAATCAGACCTATATAAATTAGATTTTCACCAGTTTTGCAAGTTTGGCATGCCTTATGAGTATATGGCTGAAGGCTAAGGTATTCTTCTTTAGCTTGATAGAGGAAGGTTGAGTCAAAACGTTTGCTTCACCATTTGGATCTTCCCAAATAGGTACAGGTGGAGGACCAGAGGTATATTGAAGATAGTTTTCTTCTGGGACACAAGGTTACCTGTGTTTCTCCCCCATTTTTCCAAGACTTTAAGATTTTATTAGGTCTGTCATAGAACTAGAACAAATACTTCAAAAGTTCATATGGAACCAAAAAAGACCCCGAATAGCCACAGCAATCTTGAAAAATAAGAACAAAGTAGGTGGGATCACAATACCAGATATCAGGTTATACTACAAAGCGACTATAACCAAAACAGCCTGGTACTGGCACAAGAACAGGCATATAGACCAGTGGAACAGAACTGAAAACCCAGAAATGGACCCAAGGCAATACGCTCAATTAATATTTGAAAAAGGTGGCAAGAGCATACAGTGGAGTAAAGACAGCCTCTTTAATAAATGGTGTTGGGAAAATTGGACAGCTACATGCAAAAAAATGAAACTAGACCATCAACTTACACCATACACAAAAATAAACTCAAAATGGATAAAAGACTTAAATGTGACCCGTGAATCCATAAAAATTCTAGAAGAAAATGTAGGCAACAAAATTTCGGACATCATACGGAGTAGAATTTTCACTGATACATCACCTAAGGCAACAGAAATAAAGGAGAAAATGAACACATGGGACTACATCAAACTAAAAAGCTTCTGCACAGCAAAAGAAACAATCATCAAAATGGAAAGGCAACCCACTGTATGGGATAACATCATTGCCAATGATGTATCACATAAGGGGTTAATTTCCAATATATATAGAGTGCTCATACAACTCAACAAAAGGAATACAAAGAACCCAATTAAAAAATGGGCAGAGGAGCTGAATAGACACCTCTCCAAACAGGACATACAAATGGCCAAAAGACATATGAAGAAATGCTCAACGTCACTAATCATCAGAGAGATGCAAATTAAAACAACAATGAGGTATCACCTCACACCTGTCAGAATGGCCGCCATCAACAAATCATCAAACAACAAGTGTTGGTGAGGGTGTGGACAAAAGGGGACTCTAATAAACTGCTGGTGGGAATGCAGACTGGTGCAGCCGCTATGGAAAACAATATGGTGCTACCTCAAAAAATTAAAAATTGAACTTCCATTTGACCCAGTGATCCCACTGCTGGGAATATACCCTAAGAAGCCTGAAACACTAATCAGGAAGAATATATGTACCCCCATGTTCATAGCAGCACTATTTACAATAGCTAAGATCTGGAAACAGCCCAAGTGTCCACCAGTAGACGAATGGATAAAAAAGCTGTGGTACATATACACAATGGAGTACTATGCAGCGGTAAGAAAGAAAGATCTCTTATCCTTTGAGACGACATGGAGGGACCTGGAACGTATTATCCTAAGTGAAAGAAGCCAAGCAGAAAAAGACAAATACCACATGATCTCACTTATATACGGAATATAATGAACATAACAGTCTGAGGAATACAGTAGACCCAGACACATGGAAGTAGGGCACAGACTGACATCCCTCAGAAAAGGGGGTGGGGGGTGGGAAGAGATAAACCACAGAATTTATATGCATGTATGCATGACCAATGGACATGGACAACTAAGCCAGGGACGGGGCGGAGGTGGGGTGGGGTGGGGGGTGCCAATGGGGTAAAAAGGTAAAATATCTGTAAGAAAAAAATAAATAAAAAATTCATAAAAAAAAAAAAAAAGAAAAGAAAAGAAAACTGGGACTATGACCAAGGCTTTGTCCAGAACGTCACGTTGGGTCTTAAGGAATTGATTGACTTAAGAAAGCCAATAAAAAGCCCATTTGAAAAAAAAAGAAAAAGATTTTATTAGGTCTGGAAAGGGAAGGCTTCTGATCATTGGGAGAGGTTGAAAATGTCAGGATGTTTATTCTTAAGAGAAACTTAGAATCGAGTCAGCATCCAACATACACCCCCCCAAAGACATCACCATCAGCATCTCTCCTTTATGCTTGAGGATTCGACTAGCTCTCTGTTGCAGCAAACCCTCTCTGGACTTTAAGACCTCCAAAATATGTTCCATCCCCTTTATTTGGTTGGTTAGTTTTCTCAGTCTTGTCAAGCAACTTTCATCATTGTACACCAGTTTCATTATTCCCATGTTCATCTCTAGATTTTTCTAACTTTCTTATTTTAGTATTACCTAGGACCCAGTCCAAGTTCCACCTTCTCCTGGAATCATCTTCCAATTAGTTAGGTCTCATTGATTTCTTTAATTGCAGTCAAAGTCATCAGCACACAACTTAGTAATCAATCGTCATTATATCTTTCTTGACATAGCCATAGCCATCTCCTTGGACAAGAGTAACACTTCGAGTGTCGACAACACGCTGTCCCTCAGTATATCCTGTAGGCGCCTCTTATATTCTTTTGTGTACAAAGCCTTTTGTATCTGTGCTGTTTTATTAAGCTTCAAAACACTTGAGGTACTTAAAATGTATTTTTAGAAAAATAATTTAATAGGAAGAACAGCTGTGATGCTAGAAAAAGTGAAATGTTTCATAGAGAATGAGTTGGAAAACAAGGATTAGAACCCGAATGTCTTATTTCCTAGATCTTTCTCTTCTATGACATAACACACGTTAGAATGTAAGCACCATGAGGGCAGGGGCATTGGTTTTTTTTTTTTTGCTGAGACACCCCCAGTGTCTAGAATGTCTAGAACATAGATCCTCAATAAACATTAATTCATTAACTGAGTGGGGGCTTTTGAATCTAGACAATAGTTTGGTTCTTTATTAAAAAGGTGAGAAGTTTAGTCTATTTGACTACAGGAAGAAGATAAAAATATAAGGTATATTTACAACACAATAAATATATGCAGTATCTATTTCTTTCATGGTCTTTAGAAAATTTTTTTCTTTACTGACTTTAGAGAGAGAAGAAAGGAGAGACAGAGAAACATTGATGAGAGAGAACATCAATTGGCCACCTCCTGCATCCCCCCAGGCCCCAGGATTATGCCCACAACCTGGGCATATGCCCTGATTGGGAATTGAACCGGCAACCTCTTGGTACATGGGTCGACGCTCAACCACTGAGCCATGCTGGCTGGGCTCTTTCATGTTCTTAATTAGCTAAAATGAGCCTTCAATAAACAAGTGACTAAAATGACTATTTTTTTTGTGTTTGTGAAACACAGCCTATGTTTTAAAAATACTTAAAGAGGTCATTTATAAAAAAAAAAATCATTGCTTGTTTTGAGAAATGAAGAATTCTCTATAAACTGTGATTTTATTACTATATAAATGTGTACATTCGCATGACAGGTTTGCTTGAAGTGTGGCAAACTGATAGTGGGGGTGTGAGGACCCGATTTCTTACCTATCAACCTTCTGCAAGTATTACACCTGTACTAATGGTTCCTCAGTATTGATAGATGGTGGGACTCCTAGGTCAAAATGTTTACAAGTGCAAACATTTATACATACTTAAAAACTGGAGAAATCACATGCAGCTGAAATGTCCTAATTAGTACTATGGAATCTACCTAAAGTGAAACAGAAATCCCCTCAAATTTTCCAACTCAGAATCATAAAAGCCTATTTCACCAGAGGGTTTATGAATGAACCATATAATTTTGTGGCTCACAAGTACAGTGTAGTAATGACACTTTCCCATTTGTTATTTACCTATACAGGTTGGAGCAGCAGGCACATGAGGAAAGATCTGAAAAATAACATTTCAGTCCTTTGGAGAAACCACATCAAATAGCCCAGGCAATCAGGGAGTGTAAACCCTCTATCCAGGAGGAGACATGGAATGGTTAACAAAGTAACCAGGGCTGAAGACACGCTGCAAGGAAACAAAAGGCTTCTCTCCTGAAACCCCTGAGACTGCAGGGAGGTCACCTGGGTGCCTGTTGTGCTCTGAGTCACAACTGGAAAATATCTCCATTGTGGTCTCAGGGTCTTAGGTGGCTTCTAAATAGTGACTTGTGAGAATGCATTGATTCCCACTGGTTCTGTGCATCTGGGACTTACCGATTCCTATAATAACTTAATTAGTTCAAATAGGGTGGGCTAGTCCCGATGTAGGTAAATTATGGAATTGCACCCACCATTTAACTAAATCATGGGATGGTTGAGGTGTGCATGCTGGAGGTAGGAAACCGTCACCTTCATAGCAACTGTGGTTGTGTACACAGTGTCAGGTAGGGGAAGGGCTGCCTCTAACCAGCCTGGTCATGGACGAGTGAGGGGAAAGAAGAGCCCACGTGAGGAGAAGGGGGGTTTTCCTCTCCCTTCACCGTGCTCCATGGGCGCTCCATTGCTCCCAGCTGGCCACGCTCTCCTGGGTCTCCCCCACCTTCTCAGTTAGCCTGTTCATCTTTCCTTTAGCACGGACTCTCTGGCAGTGCCTGAGCTACTTGAAGGAGATAGGTGTGCTTTTCTATGTTTCTTCTCCTCTGATTCATTTTCTCAGCAGATTAACCAGAGAGGAGTCCTTGTAACCTGCTGATCCTGCAAACCCTGAGATGTTCTTATTCTGGGTGATTAACTCACCTGGAAATGCCTGGTGATTCCATGGACTTTTTGCCAGTTTTAAAAAAGAATTATGCTTTGGAATTTAAATATGTTGCCATAAATTAAGAAATGCGATTAAAACTAACACTCCTAGCACACACTTATATACATCCATAAATACTGCTCTGAAATTCATAGGCATCTTCTAACCTATAAAGATTACTTTTTTTTTTTCACCAAGAAGGGAAAAGGCAAAAGGAGAGAGGAGGAGACAGGGAGACAGAGAGAGACACTGTGGTGGGAGGGGTGGAGAGGTGAAGGAAAAGAGAAGGAAGTCAGGAACTCCAGATTTCTCAGTCCTGGGAATTCAGTCTTCAGAGGTGTACTGTGCTGCTCCTATCTGACCATAGTTATCTGCTCGAAATTGGTAGTTTTCAGACCTCTAGGTGCTTTAGTGGGGAGTGCACAGTTAATACAGATTCTCAGGCTCCACTCTTGAAATATTGATTCGATAAATCAGGAACAGGGCATATGAATTTTCCTTTTAAAAAAGACATCAGAAAATTTTAGATTCAGGTGGTCTTATGAACTTTTTTAGGGTACGTGTTTGTGTGTGTGTGTGTGTGTGTGTAACTTTTTTTTGAATAATGTGATCATACTGGAAATTCAGGGTTAAGTTATTTTGACAAAGGAAAAAGAAAGGTCTTTGAATCAAGGAAGGAAAGGGGAAACCTTTATCTATCAGATGCCACGAGAGCTAATAACCTAATAGGGGAGATGTACAATAATTTTTTTTTATTAATTTGTTTTTGTTACAGATGTTTGTCATTTTTCCCCCATTGACACCCTCCTCCCCTTTTCCCCTACCCCATCCCCAGCCTTGTTGTCTATGTTCAGTGGTCATGCATACATGCATATAAGTTCTGTGGTTTATCTCTTCCCCCACAACCCCCCTACTCTGAGGCTTGTCAGCCTGTACCCCACCTCCATGTCTCTGGATTAATTTTGTTCAGCAGTTTGTTTAGTTCATTATATTCCACAAATAAGTGAGATTATGTGATATTTGTCTTTCTCTTCTTGGCTTGTTTCGCTTAGCATAATACTCTCCAGGTCCTTCCATGCCATCTCAAAAGATAAGAAATCTTTCTTTCTTACAGCTGCATAGTATTCCATTGTGTATATGTACCACAGCTTTATAGTGTTTTCCACAGTGGCTGCATCAGTCTGCATTCCCACCAGCAGTGTACTAGAGTCCTCTTTTCTCCACACCCTCGCTAACACTTGTTGTTTGATGATTTGTTGATCGTGGCCATTCTGACAGGTGTGAAGTGATACCTCATAGTTGTTTTAATTTGCATCTCTCTGATGATTAGTGATGTTGAGCATTTCTTCATATGTCTCTTGGCCATTTGTATGTCCTTTTTGGAGAGGTATCTATTTAGGTCCTCTGCCCATTTTTTAATTGAGATCTTTGTCTTCCTTCTGTTAAATTTTGTGGGTACTCTATATATTTTGGAAATTAACTCCTTATCTGATGCATCGTTGGCGATTATGGTCTCTCATATAGTGGGATCCCTTTCTGTTTTGATGGTTGTTTCTTTTGCTGTGCAGAAGCTTTTTAGTTTGATGCAGTCCTATGTGTTCATTTTTTTCTTTGTTTCTGTTGCCTTAGGTGTTGTATCAATAATTATTTTCTGTTGTGCTTTTTCAACTGACATGTGTTGAAATTTGATTAAATTTAAGATCTGACCAAAAAAGGCATTCTAGACATCCTCACACATCTTTCTGAGGTGGGGATATTAAGACAACAATCTCTGTCTGGAGAAAGCGCAGAGTGATAGAAATGACAAACCAATCTGACAATGATGAGTTCCGGGGTCCAGTTTCAGTGCTTCTTGGGACAAACCTTTTATGTTCTCTAGACATCGGTATTTGTACCTCTAAAATAAAGGTTCTGGGAAAGATGGTCTTTGGTTCTCTTCTCCTGCTGCGTTCTGCAGGAAGACTTTGTAATGGCCTTATTGAGTGAGTCATTGCCGTTAAAAACTGGATAAATGCCAGGTAGTCTATAATCATCAAGTCATCATGGGACAAAATACTAGTAACAATTTTGTTCACTGCCTGCTAGATACCAGGACCGTTGCTTCATTCTTTCTCTCTATTTTCTCCAGTCTTCCCCCAAATCCAGCAAGCTGAGTTTCTTTACTATGATTTTTATAAATGAGGAAAATCTGATTCAGGAAAGGGGGATGGCATAATGTTAGGGCTTAAGAGCAAGGATTCTAGAACCAAGAGTCCTTGGCTTGAATCCTGACTCCACCACTTTCTAGATCTATGACTTACATACAAAATTACTGAACACTCTTTGTGCTTACTTTTCTTATTGGTAAATAAGGATTATAAGTGGTACCTCCCTCGTGGGGCTCTTATACACGGTATGTATTATGCAAGTGTTTGCCCTGACAATGATTCCATGTTTTTGTTAGAACAGAGATTCAAACCTCAGTTTGTTTGAATCTGAAACCCATGCTAGTTCCTTGCCCAATGATTGGAATAACACTGCTGAGCCAGTGTTCAAGCCCAGACACAACCCCAGTGAGTCAAGATGCCTCATTCATACATGAAAGAAAACATCAACCTCCTGGAAAGGGAGGTTACAACATGTTCTCAAACTAGGACCTATTACATTTTGAGCCATTATATTTCACATATACCTTCTGCAAACTGAATTAAATCTAAGGTTCAAATAAAATTATGAGATTAAATATAACATGTATTTTAAGAAAATTCACACACACAAACACACACACCTGTTTATCACCTTTAGTAAGCTTGTAATGTTGGAATAAAAACTTTTACTTTCAAGGTGGATACACTAAGGTACAGAGCAATGCAATTATTTACTGAATGTTGTTACTTAGTGCTATTATGGACTTCACAGTCCAATAGGGCTTATAATGAGTAGAGAAATGTAATAAAGAATTTTACTATTGCGATTAGGTCTTTTTTACCTATCCATTTATTCTTTATTTACTTGCCACCAATTTTTCTGTTTTAACCTAGATCTTTTTCCTCTACTGAGCAGCTTCAGTTCCTCAATTATCTGCACATTGGTTCAAATCAACTCCTTCCACGTTTCCTACGTGTCAAATGCTTATGACTTTTAAAAGAGTATACTAGTTCTATTTTGCAGGTTTGTTGAAGTTAACTTAGTTCTGTAAATAATCTAATATAATACTATTCTATCTATTATCTATCATTTGTATCTATCTATCAGTAATTATCATAAAATGATCATAAATCTCTCTACCATCTATTTTAGGTGGTACATTGGCTAGCAGGTGATACATAACTAGCTGAATGAATTGTGGTGAGAGCTGCCATTTCCTCCACTTGTTCAAACAATCTAGCTGATGGGCGATAACTCTCTCCATCTTCCAGCAGAGGGCAGTAGAATACACTCTCTAGCTTACCAAGGTCTTGGGAGCTACTGCTGGTCTTTTGAAAGGAAGTACTGTGTTCAGATATATTTGAAGAAAGAGTAATGTGAGAGTTTTGGGTGAAAAAAAAATTAGAGAAAAAGTGGGGGTTACATTGATTCCTGTTATTAATCAGAATATTAAACAGATAAGAACAGATAGTACACTTGATCTTACCCAAAAGACCGAGAAGCAATATGAATCAGAATAAAAAATTATCTCTCATTGTAACTTTTTTCTTCTTCAGCAAAGTGGTAATTGATCTGTGACTCAAAAGCATCAATCACCTCATAATCCTATACTTTTTAAGTGTCTTCGTTAGTTATTTTTTATATTTTAATAATATTTTATCCATATTGTATTTCCTTGTGAAATGGGTGATAGGGCCAATAAATCTTTAGAAAGGTAAATCTGTGATTTATAGTTACTCAAATATTTAGCAGTGCAATAAATCTGTGCTCTATAATTATTCGTTTATTTATTAGTCATTCAGGAAACATTTAAAAATAACTTTAAAACATTTTTAGGGCAGAGATTCTTTTCCCGAGCCCCACCCCCACAGTTTTTATGCGAACTTGTTTGTCCCTGGCCTACCTATCAACGTGTTAGGATATGCAGAAGGCTCTCTCAACCCTTGCCCTTTGATCTGACTGCCTGTTTGATAGTAATTTGATCCCCCCGTCGCCCTCATGAACTCACCTCCATTATCCACAAACATCCATGCTGCCCTGCCCCCCTTTCACTGTGGTTATTACTGTCTGTGCCAATTTCCAATTAACAAGCTAGGAAGTAAAGGGAGTGAGAAAATCGAAATGTTTCTCTGGATGATAACTCCTGGTGTTGGAGACACTCAGCTGCTTCTTGGCCACGATGAAGTGGAAGCTGGAATTTGGGGAAACAATAGGTAGAGGAGAAAAATGGGCCACAATAAGGCGATAGGAAGACTTTGCTCAGCAAATTCACGTACATGGACAATTTTTTTAAAGATTTTTTTTTTTTTTGGTATTGTCTTTTTTGGAGAGAAAGGAAGGGAGAGGGAGCTAGAGAAAATGAATGTGAGACTGGAACATCTATCAGTCTCACCCCACCCCCAACACACCCCCTACTGGGGATCAAGCCCACAACCCGGCATGTGTCCTGATTGGGAATTGAACTTGCAACCTTTCAGTACAAGGATGATGCCCAACCAACTAAGCCACACTGGCCAGGGAGGGCTATGTGGCATTTTTAAATAGCTGTCCTAGATAAGATTTAAAGTCTATATCATCTCAAATTTTATATTAATTATTAAATTTAGGGCTAAGAGACTGGATTGTATTACTTCTGTGGTTCATTTCAACTCTAAATAGTTCCTTTACTTGAGTGTTTGTCTGAGTGGTTTGATGTAACAGTCTTTATCAACAACTTTTTCTGCTGTCCCAGACATTGTAGAAAGAAGATAGATGAGATCTCTTCTCTTTCGTGGACTTTTTTTTTTTTATGTTTAGATAGAACAAGAGGGAGAGAGGGAGGAAGAGAGAGAGAAACATCGATGTGAGAGAGATACATCGAGTGGCTGCCACCCACATGACCCCAACCAAGGGCAGGGATGCACTGCAACTGAGGTATGTGCCCTTAGCGGGAACTGAACTTGGGACTTTCTGGTCCATGGGCCAGCGCTCTAACAGCTGAGCCAAACTGGCCAGGGCTGGACTTTATAATCTAGCAGAGTTCATAACAAAAGGAAAAATGTAATAAAGTATTATCATGCCCCTCCACTTAGCCTTTGTTTGTTTGACTAGTGTTTCTTGATGACCTATTCGGTGTCAGGTACCCTATTCCCAAGGAGACAGGAAATAAGTCACGAAACAAATGAACAAGATCATTTCTGACAGTGCTAAGTGCTAAGAAGAAAGTAAACAGACTAATGCTATATGGAATGAATGGGAGAAGAGTGTGTTCTGATTGCATCTCACCTGGATTTTGATGGTAGTTGTGGTCGTTGGGAGGAACACCACAAAATGCTTCTCAAAGGATGTGGTATGTGAACTCTGACCCAAAGGATTCATAGGTGTGAGAGGCAAAGCGGTGGGTGGAGAGCATTCCAGGATGTGACAGAACTAGGTTGTTGAAATAGTTCAGAATCTTTTCAGGACCTCTGAGTAAATGTGGTGGGTGGGGTTGCTGGAGAGAGGCTAATAGGGCAAAACCCCCCACAAAAAACTAACTAAGTAAATCAATAAGATTAAAGGGTTTCTACACTTTGTTAAAGTATTTGGACTTCGTCACAAAAGTAGTGGGAAACTAATGTTCATTTAAATGGAATTGCTTAAAAGTTTAAGAAATATTTTTTGAGTACGCTTTGGTACAGGATGCCATTTTGTACTTTGTAAACTCTGATTTTGGGAGATGGCAGACTTTTTTAGTTTTGGTAAGGACCCTGTATTAAACATGTGTTTTCCAAAGAATACTTTTAATTTCATTCGTTTATTTATCAATATTTAAGTAAACACTTTATGTCAGGTACTGTGTTGGATGAAAGCAGTATATATCAGTGAAAAAAACAGATTCAATTTCCCCACACATGGAGGTTTATTTGAAGGCATACATTAGAAGAGGATTCCTTAGGGGACGCTTTTGTCAAGAACTATGAAGGGTATGCGATTTTTGCCTTATTTGAAAGCTAACAGTTCAGCCTGCCACCATTTCACTGAAGCTGGTGGAAAACATAAGACCCCTAGGTCAGAGACAGAAGAGTTTATTACACATAGTAACAGCAGTAGCCAGCGTATAAACAAATGCCCAGTTCACAGTACAATGTGAAGAGGGCCAGATGATACCTATACATACAGTAGGTTGTGTTAGGAGAGGAAACCTGAGCTTATAAAACAAATATTTTATAAAGGGCAGTAAAGAAAAGCATGACTATCCCCTGCTCCGAAGGGAGATATCACCGCTACCTTCCCTGATGGTTTCCAATACTAACATCCTTGAAGAGATCATTCAGACCAAGGCAGACAGTGCAAAAGACATGTAGAAACACAAGAGACCCATGGAAAATTGTCTCCTGACAGGTTGATCTTTGTTTCACTCAAAGCATCGGCCCCAAGGTCATTCCATGGCCAAAATGAGACTGAACGTTCATTTGCTTCTTTTATTAGACACAGTATATCTGATATATCCTTAGTGGGTCTGCACAGGTGAACCCTGGCAAAGGCTGGCTCAGGGCATTGGCTCTGTAAGTTTGGTCCTGTCTACAGACATGCAGTCGCAGCAGCTGGGAGGTCTGAGGGTATCGCGGACTCCCCTCTATGACTGCTTGAAGTTTGTTACACCTTTTAGGACACTTCCAGGCTGCCTTTTGTGATTATGCTCAACTTATGTAAACATGAGCACATAAAAACTTAGGTTAGCTTATGTAAAAAAGGTAAGAACTAGGTATGATAAAATATGGTTGGGGCATGTACAAGAGGCAGTTGATCTATGTTTCTCTTAGATCGATGTTTTTCTCTGTCTCTCTTTCTCCCTTCCTCTCTCCCTCAAATCAATAAAATCATATGATTGAAAATTCCTTAAAGGTATTGAACAAATAGCCATCAAAAAGAAATTGTCACAGAATTTTTGGCCAAAATTGAGGATTATTTTTGATGGCTACTTGTTCAATGCCTTTAAGGAATCTTCAATCCTATAAATAATAGTTTGATTATTATTTATTACTTTGAACCCTAGAAGTCTGGTTAATTTTAAATTTAATATTGAATTATTTTCATAGAACATATAGTTGGTTCCTTATGCAATAATTACTATGACTTTTAAAAATGAGAAATGCTACACTTATCAAATATACAAAAACATCCTATTTGGGGGTGTTGCATGGATAAAAGGATTTTCAAGATGCTAGAGGAGAGAAGACCAATAGCTTACTTAGGTAGGCATAGGACATTTTAGAAAAGGAATTATATTTGAAAGATTTATTTTGTTTAAATCATTGATCAATCCAAAAAAAAAAACATTGAACCTCACATACTGATTTTCCTTACAATCCTTTGTCTTTTCCTTTTTGGATAAAAAGTTTCATGGTAAATATATCACTTTTACCTCAAGGATTTAAATGGGAGTAACTTTTCCCTTTAAAAGATGATAGGGTTGGCATTTTGATACAGATGTCATCAATGTTTCTATTTCTTGATATCACAGGAATATTCATAGTTCTAAAAGTGAACATATCATGGGCTGGAGTTCCTTAGGCCAGTCTCTGAGTTTTCCTATTTATTTTGTGCATCAATTGTGGTGACAACTTCATTCATGTGAAAACAAACTTTACTGAGCCCTGTGTTCTTGGAAAATAGCAACAGTTAAGAAATCTTTCCACTCCTCTGGGACTGGCCTCCTGCAAAGAAACACCCCTCCCATATGACTTATATAAGACCTAGATGCCCCCTTTCTGACCTATGACCATGACAGATACACACCCTTCAAAATTCCATTCCTTATCTCATAAATCATTAGTTGACTTGTTTGTACCTACTGACTAATTTGAATTTGACCAAACTGTACTTAAGCTGTTCTCCTTCTCCCTTCACCCCTGAACTTGAACTCACTCTCATCAGGAGCCAGTGTACAACCCCACTTTAACATACCCTCTTGGAATGGCTGACCAAAGGGGAGAACCATTCCTGGGTTGACTGTCCTGTTACTCAACTCACTGTCCCACACCAGGTTCCTCCTAGCTTTGCTTCCCTTCCATACCAAAGAAAAGTCCTCTTCTGCTTGACCTTTGAGACTTTGCAGGTCTTACATCTGGATTGTTCTCCTTATTGCAGTAGGTCCCCTTCCCTTCTTGCAATAATCCATTTGAATGGAGTTTCCCCTTAATTAAACCCAGATTAGTTTTTATTTAACACATGTTAACAGTATGTTACCATATTGTTCTTTTCACCACTCTGCAAGAAAACTGTGGATTTTGTCTGTGTGGAAATTTAAGTTCAGTTCACAGACATAATCAAACAACACTTGACAATGTGTGGTGATGGATGTTAACTGGACTTATTGTGGTGATCATTTCTCAACACATACAAACATCTAATCATTATAGGGTATACCTGAAACTAATAGAATGTTATATGTCAATTATATCTCAATTAAAGAAAAAACAACAGAAAACATGACTAGTGTTTTCACAAATACTTGGAATACATTTAAAATGGCAAGTTCACTTCCAAAAGAATCCACACTGAAGATAGAACGTGACCAAGTGAATGTGCGAAAATCAACTGGTTGTGCGATCCACCATCAATAATCCTTCTGCCAGGGAATTAGAAACGTTGGACACTGGAAGGAGCAGCTCTGTGATGATCTTCGTTTGGGTGTGTTCACTGAGGGCTTCAGCAACCCTTGTTTTTGAAGAAGAGGATTATCTTGCTTACCTCTGTGCTGAGGGTCTGGGTGGGTGCTGGGGGCAGGACCTCAGGATCCCGCCAATGCTGCTTGCCTACCTGGTCACCTTGGTACACACCTGGTTCCTAAGACTTTTTTTTATTTGCATTTCCCTTATAGCTAGTGAAGTTGAGCATCTTCCTAATAAGGTTTTAAAACATTTATTTCTAAGTTCTCCAAGTCACCCACCTGTTTCTCAACTAGAAGGGAGCCTGCAGAAAAACAGAAACAGGAGTGGGATAAGAGGTCTAAAGGGCAGATGCAAAGCTGTGGTAAGGACTGAAACCCCCATTGGTTTCATCACCCTCTGAATTAGAAACTCTCAATGGCTCCCTATTGCGGTTACAATAAAATATGGGCTTTTTAGTGGGGCCACAGGATGTGAAACATTTCTGCAGCTTCATCTCCACCCCCATCCCTGGCTCACCCGCTCCTGGTACATTGTGTGGCAACCTCACCGACCTCTGACATTCTTACAAACTCCAAGCTCTCTCGTTCCTCAGGGGCTCAGCACATGCTGTTCCTTCGTCAAGAATGCTCTTCCCTTTCTCTGTGACTGGTTAATACTATTCATCTTTCAGGTTATTCTCTGTTTTATTAGAGAGGGTTGATACCTCTCTGTCTAAATTAAATCTTTGTTATTTTTGTCTTTATAATAGTGCTGATAATTGTGTGTTTGATAATTAATTTCAGTAAAATTATAGATAAATAAATGAGTATTTACTGTGGGTCAGGCATATGCTAAGTACTTTGCATGGTTTATCTTCTGTCTATATTATTTACTGTATTTCACACATGTTTCAGAGAGGTTATAAAACGTTTCCAGGGCATGTGCCCAGGGCACAGCTGGAAAGAGGAGCCCGGATTCCAAAGGAAGCAGTCTGGCTCCAGCACCCTCTTTGCTCCCGAATCTTTTTTTTAATTTATTTTATTTATTTATTTATTTTTTTTATCCTCACCTGAGGACATTTTTCTATTTTTTGTTCAGGTAGAATGGGAGGGGGAGAGAGGAAGAGAGAGAGAAACATCGATGCGAAAGGGACACATCGAGTGGCTGCCACCCGCACGACCAACCAGGGCCGGGGACAAACTGCAACCGAGGTACATGCCCTTAGCGGGAACCGAACCCGGGTCTCTTGGGACTGCAGGCCGATGCTCTAACTGCTGAGCCAAACCATCCAGGGCGCTCCCAAATCTTTTTAAAACTGACTCTGAAGTTGCTCTGTGCTAGGCAATTTGGTAAGCAGTTTTTTTATTGTTTAAAGAATTACAGATGTTCCCCCTTTCCTCCCTCATTGAACCCTCCTCCCCGCTTCCACCCCCACCTGCTCTGGTCAGCAATCTGCATGCACTTATTCAGGGAAGCCGCACAACAACCCTGGAAGGTAGTCCTATAAGGATAAGCATCAGTTTACAGATATGAGAAACAAGGCATGGAGAGCAATTTGCTTAAGGTTATACCCAATTTGAAAGTACATATTTGTACAACTGTGGGACCTCACTGGTGTGGTCCCAAGACCAAGTGACCAAGCCAAGACCACCATCCAGGCAACTTGATCCTCGTCTCTGCTTTAAACCAGCCCTGTACATGGCCTCCAGTGCTGCTGTGCCCTCTGGCTCCTTGGGTGTCTGTTCCGTTTAGCACTCCACACCCAGGACAATGCTAAGGTCAGAGGAGGGACTCAATGTATGTTTGTCAGGTGAATGAAGACCCTGGTGGTCTTTTCAATCATGGCTGAACATTTTGTTTGCTCAAATAAAAATATTTTATTATCAGAAATTATTCTCCAAAATCTTACTAATGCATCTGTCATATTCAGCTGTGAGACAGTTTTGCCGCTTTGATCACTGGTCTAATGTTTTTGGTGACTATCAGGAGCATTGTCAGCAGACAAGTCAACTCCCTCAGAGCAAAGGCGAGAAGTCCCACATCGGCCCCTCAGTTTTTCAAGAAGGATGCCGACCTGTTTCCAGTACGGCAGTGTTTAATTGGCATCTGTGTCCGTTACATATTACCAGGTAACAGACTGCCACAACACTTAGTGGATGTAAACAGCAACCGTTTGTTATTTCTTGTAAGTCTGAGGGTTGCTTGGGCTGTTCTGATGATCTGGGTTCAGCTCTGCTGTGCGTGATGGGTCTTGCTCATGCATCTGGCGTGAGTAGGTTGGCATGAGCAAATGATCACCCGGCATGTTGGCTGATAACTCACCTCTTTTCCACCACGTCCTGTCTCCTTCAGCAGGCTAGCCTGGATTTGTCCTCTTGGCAGAGACAGAAAAAGACAGATATACAGAGAAAACAAGCAAGTACTTGATGGATTGGCTCAAGAAAGCCACATGGCTAAGCCCAGAGTTGGTGTGGGAGGGCAGTACCAATGGGTGCAGGTACAGGAAGGCGGGAAAATTAGGGCCATCAGTGCAATCAAAACATGCAACTTGCAACAGTCTTTACCTGGAAGGACAATCCTGAAGTCACCGCAATCCAATATATCTCAAAAGTTTAGCTGAGAGGAACCGTCATCTTAAAGTCCTGACTGACAGATATGTTTATTTCTCTAACCCAGAATTATTGGGCTTGTAAATGAGTGAGTAACTGGACTATTGTTATGACCCAAAAAAGCCTTTTTTTCACTGAACTCTGTTTTGCTATAATACCATTTTGCTAAGCACCAGCGTTTCTCTTTGGTGGATCTACTACAGTGTTCTTAATGGGCAGGGCATGGCTGGTGAAGGTGTGTGTGTGTGAGATTTTTAGCCTCCAGGGGACATTTAGCAATGTCTGAAGACGTTTTTGGTTGTCATAGCTGGGGGAGGCTGCTGACATCATCTAGTGGAGAGAGTCCAGGAATTGCTGCTCAATACCTTACATTCCATAGGACATCCCTCCATGGCAAAGGGTTACCAGCCAATATATCAAACATGCTGAGGTTGAAAAACTCTAATCTGCTGAAAGAATGTTGTTCATTGTTCTTTTTCTGAGGATTCTTTTGAAAATTCCCCCCCCCCAATCTAAGTGTCAGAAATAGGTATATTTCTGCTGAACAATTGTTTAGGCACAAACACACAATTGAATGATCATTTTGCAATGGCTATTAGAACACTCAGAGTTAAATTTGTCACCGATCTGCATGTAGCAAATACAACCCTATTTTCTATTAGCCTCATTTCTGGCTCTATTTTATGACTTTACCATTAATTTGTCTTCTTATTTTTCAGCTATTTCTAATTTATAATATTTTATTATTTCATAAGAAAGCTGCATTAAATCTTATTTTTGAAGAATCTAGGAGCATAAATAAATAAATTCATAAAATAAAGTATTTCTAGTTTGTGATGAAGGACTTAAAAAATAAGTATATAATGAGAATTGCTATTTATAGCCACTGAAAATGAGCATGAGCTCCCAGATCTAAGGCTTGAAATTAATATGAATTTTAAAGAAACAAGACCAATGAAAACAAAGGGTTGAATAAAATTTGAAGTCCTAGTGCTGAACTTACTCAGCATCTTCTATTATATGTTTGGCGTTGTAATTGGCATATACTAAATTCTCAATAAGTATTTTTTGAAAAATGAATGAAAAAATGAATGAATTGATTTAATTTGTCTTCATTCAGATAAAGTCTTTGAGAGGGGATTTTATTTTAACAGTTTCTAGGTTCAAGAAAATCTCTTTTGATTAAATATGATTTGTTTCTGATGGTAAGAATTTTAGCTGGACCAACTTACAAAGAAATCTGGAATTTCTAAAGTAACTGCTACATGTTCTGGGAGTTACATGTTCACACAATAATTTAAATACATGCTTTCACACAGGGTAAGTTTAGCCAGACAACAGGGGAAAACTTATACATAGTATTCTCTGCACATAGCACTGCCTTTTGCTCCATGTTCTAAAGAAGTCATAGGCAATCTTCTCCAAAACCCTTTCCATGAAACCATTACAACAGCTTTCTGTCTCAAAGTCATTATAATAGCTTTATAACCTCTAGGATAAATGACTATAACTTCCAGTGGAATTCTGTCATCCATTAAGAAAACAAAAACTTATCTACTATAAAATGAAGTTAACTAATTAGAGAAAACATTTATGAAGCCAGAAAGGAAATGCAGCTTTTCCACACCCCTTCAACCACCCTCAGAAAAAACAAACAAACAAACAAATTCATCTCAACTGTGCTAGTAAACAGGCTTCAAATAGATAATTAGGATAATTAGGAACAATAAGCATTTATACCCATTTCAGTGCTGTTTGAGGATATAATAATTTGTACAAGGAATGTGTTGCTGTAGATGAGACAATAAGTTGTCAGTTTTATCTTCCATTACTCTTTTATTTAAAGTCCTAGTTTTAACAATATACTTACAGGATTTATGTATTGGAGACTGTGTGATAATGGCTTTCTGTGTTAATGCATGAGATATTTTGCGCCTATCAGTTTTTTACTTGGCACTGTGAATCTAAAAACATGTCTAGGGCGTCCAGTAATTTATGATTGTCTCCATTTCTTTCAGACAATATTACTCTAGAGACCTTGGGTTAGCCCTTGAATTCCATATTTACTTGCCCATCATTCACTCCTGCCAGGTAGAAATACGCCAGGTCGGCACTGGGCTAGCTGCTAAGAATGCAATGATACACAAGATACATGGATCCCCTCTTCAAATCATAATGATATTTATACTATCAATTCCCATATTTGCTATAATATTGACACCTAACATGATTTGGGCCCTAACTATGTCTCAGGCAGTGTTATTATTGTTTTATATGGAAAAATGCATTTGACTCCATATAAAATCCTATTGATATAAATGCCATAATTATCCTCATTTTACTGCTGGGGAAACTGGGGATCAGATTCTGTATTAAGCAAATGATTTTTTAAAAAAAGTCTTTAATAAGCAATACAAGTGGGATAAAGGATGGTAAGGAAGCACAAAGGTTCAGAAAATCAGAGACACCCTCTGTGGTAAGTAGAATTCTGAAGATGAACTCACAAGATTTTCAACCCTAATCCCTGGGACTCTGAATATAATGTAAAATCACATTTATAATTGTTACCTAAGGTAACAAAGAAATTTTGCAGATATAATCACTGCAACTGATCTGTTGACTTTGAGTTAATCAAAATGGAGATCATCTGGGTGGACACAATCTAATCATGTGGACCCTTTAAAAGCAGAGGGTTTTTTCCTACCTCGTAGCAGAGGGAAAGCCAGAGACATACTTGCTGGCTTCAACGCACAATCGCTGGCTTGGAACTTGGAGGGGGCCATGTGATAAAGACCTGAGAGTTCTGAGTGACCCTTAGCTGACAGCCAGCAAGGAAATGGGAACCTTAGTTCTACAACCAAAAGGAAATTAACCTTGCCAACTGCCTGAATGACCTTGGAAGGCATTCTTCCATAAAGGCTTCTGGTAAGAGCTCAGCCTAGTTCTTATCTTGAGTTCAGCCTTGTGAGAGTCTAAGCAGAGACCTCGTTGAGGCTGGCTGGACCTGTGGCCTGTGGAGATGTGCACTAATAAATGGCTGCTGACTTAAGCCATGAAGTTTCTGGTAAAATGAGATGCAGCATAGAAAACTCATCAAGTTGCCCTGAATCAGTGACAAGATGAACAGGAGTTGCCTTGGTGAAGGAGGTTAGGTAGAACATAATGTTCCTGGCTGAAAGGACCATATAGGCAAAGCCTTAGATCATGGAGAGCTTCAGCAATTCAAAGAAGCTTAGTGTGACTGGACCATGGAGTGTGTAGGTGGTGAGGGGGAGGGAAAGTGATGAGGGAAACAAGGATACAAGATAAAGCTGGAGGAGGCTGGAGGAGAGAGCGAAGGCTAGGTCAGATGGATATTGTAAATCCTTGGAAGAGTTTGACTTTATTTTAAGAGCAATAGCCAGCCATGAAGAGTTTAATTTGAGATGTGCAAATCAGATTTTCTTTTTAGAATGATTCTCTGCAGTTTGGAGAATGGAATAGGGAGGAGCAGGCCTGGAGGCAGTCGAGACAGTCAGGAGGCTACTGCAATCATGACTTGATGGTGGCCTGAACTAGGGGAACAGTTACCTCACGCAGTCGATCACTGGGCCCTAAAAAACAATTTATTATATTATGATTTTAATTCATCAGAACCTAATGATGAATTGTAGGAAGGGGTAGAGAGAGGGAAACATTTAAGATGACTCATAGGTTTCTGTCTTGGGCAACTATATGAGGACACCATGAACATAAGAAGAGAACTCTGGAAGAGGAAGAGTTGGTTCAGTTTGAAGATGCTGTTTTTCATAAGGAGACACCCACAAGAAGTGTATTACATGGATCTGGAGTGGAAGAATATTCTGGAATGAAGATATGGTTTTGTAATTCATCAGCATTGGGTTGGGCTAGGCTAACAAATAGTAACAAATACAACCTCCTGTACCCCCACAATTCCAGTGGTTTAACACAACAGAAGTTTAGGTCAGATTAATGTATGTCTATGTGGTCCTTCAGGGTTTCAGGTAATTTTGGTCTTGTGTTTCTGCTATCTTTGGCAGTGGTTCTTAACTGGGAGTGATTTTGTCCCCCAGAAGACATATACCAATGCCTGGAGATGATTTGGGTTGTTGTAATGAGGAGAGATGCTACTCGCATCTAGTACATAGAAGCCAAGGATCTGCTGAACATTTGACAACACACAGGACCGCCCCTCACAATAGAAACTATCTGGTCTAGAATGTCAGTAGTGCCAACATTGAGAATCCTTGTCCTAAAGCCTCCTCATTATCTCATGCATCTGGTAGAAGAGAACATGAAATGGAAGCAAGTACCTGGCTGGTTTTTATTGGTAAAATCTGAAAGTGGCAAATACCACTTTCACTCCCCCACTGGCGATAACTTTATCACATAGCTATAAACAGCAAGACATGCTAAGAAATTCAGTCTAGGTATGTGGTAGCAAACTATGGCCCAATCAACAAACTATGTTCATTTGTTTACATATTGTCTATGGCTACCTTTATGCGACAATGGCAGAGTTGAGTAGTTGCATAGCCTAAAATATTTGTTATCTGGCCCTTTAACGAAAAAGTTTGCCAAATCTGGTATAGATATATACCTAGGAAGGAGACCCTAAATGGACTTTTTTAGATGTCTATTGGTCTTTGGTATAAGAAGAGACATGATAGTTGAAATTATGATAGAAGATAATATTACCCAGGGAGAATATGTGTGGTGAGAAGTTAAAAGATCCTGATATTTATGCACAGAGTTAGCTTTTGTTAACAGTAAGAACATTATGACTGGATTTGGAAAGAAACTAAACATGAACTGAAATACCATCGTAGTGTGCATTTTTCAAATATCTCTTGACATGAAAGAAATAATTAATGAAACAATGTTAAAGGAAGAATAGCTTTGAAAACTTACATTAGACTTTGACAATAACTCACATGTCCATGTTTACTTATTTTTACTCTTTTCTGCTTTCGTGGGTAATTGTTGAGTTATTTCAAATTTTCCTAAGTGTCTTGGTCTTTTCATCCTCTTTGATGCAGATGGAAAGCAGCTAAAGTATAGTTTTTAAATATAGTATGAATATCTGTTTTCCAATTTGGATATATGAGAATGGCACTCTATTTTTTATGACCTGACATTATTTTTATATTTGTATCTTCTTTTAAACGTGACAGAAATTTGATCTCAATCCATTTAGGATCTTCTTGGGTTGCATTTATGTTCCAGAGTTGGGTGGGGAAGGCTTTATTTAGCACCAAATTGTGCGGGGGAATAGGTGGTCTGAATCTTCACCTATTGCTTGTGTCATTTGCAGAAATGCTGGGGCTGGAAGTCTGCAAACTATCATTCTTATAACCCTTTGTCCTCCGGCTTCTAATAAAGGAAGAAGGAAAGGAAGCAGATGCTTCACATATTTCCATTTCCTGTCAGCATTCCTCAAGCAGACATGGAAGATCATGGCTCCAGCCTCTGGGTTCTTCTGCATTCCCAGCATTAGCCATGCTCTACCCCCTTAGAGGTACCACCAGCACCAGTCTCAATGATGAGCAACAACTATGGGGAAGACAATGCTCTCCTCCAAGCTCCCAGATGCAGTAAGCTCACCTCCCTCTTTGTTTTCCCATGTATAGTCACCTTTTTTTAAATTACTAATATTTGGGTGATTAAATGTCTCAATGTTTCTCTTTCAGTCTTTAACACCTCTTTAACCTATTCTCTATATTAAATCCTTTCTCTTTGAAATCCCTAGAGAGGAATTCTCCTCTCCCAACTGGACTCTAATTATTACACCTGAATTCCCATCTGGTCTTTGATTGACACATGTCTCAGGTTTATCTTGTGTGTACTTGTGACCAAACTGTGATCACTCTGCATGCTTGTTAGCTACCTGGGTTGCTTCTGGTGTGACTGAAATATGCTTTTGCAAATGCATTCCTCTGGGTTGCAGAAATGGCTGCTTCTTTGTTTTGGTCTTGAACTCATATTATCCTGGTTTCTCCATGCCATGTTGAGATAAACTCTTTGGGAGAAATCCCATGAAACTGTCTGAGAACCATCTGCCTAGATATACACCACACAGATATCACTTCTGCTTCTTCACTATGCTGCTTGTTCTTCCTCCCTGGGTTTTTCTCTGAGATGGGAACATGGTTCTCTCTGTCTCCAACCTTACCCCCAGAATGTGACCCCTTCTCAGAGAGATGCAATGGTAGCTAAGCTTTCTTTAATTCATCTTTGATTTTTCCCCTTTTCCCAATTTGGGAATTATGGTCTCCAGTGTGTGTGTGTGTGTAAGAAAATGGTCCTGACCGATATACTTTTAAACTTCAAATCCTCCTTAGGACCTAGAATTTTGAAAATGAAAACTTATATAAAAGTTCAACTCTTGTTGCCTGCATTCCATTGGGTCACATTTCTGCCCTGAGGCAGGCCAAACAAAATGTTAGCTGCTCAAACATGGGAGAAGAAGGTAGGAATGACCAGAAATACAAGGTGCATCTGTTAGTGTTCAAAATAGCATCCTATCCCAAATGTTTTTAATTCACCCAGAACCATAACATAAAGTCTCCTTTTTCCTGATTTTCACCTTCCCATTTCCTGATCACAATCCCCTTCCTTGATTTTGTACCCTCCCCTCTACCGGTACTTCATGCCCTCTCCCCAGTTCCTGAGCCTCTGGTCTAGTTTGTGTTGGGGCAGCTTGTGTGAATTTCCACTGTGGCACTTACCAGATGCTAACATCTGGGATCTCCATGGGAGACTGGGAAACTTGAAAGAAAAATGATCTATTCCACTGTGTCTTCAGTCTCTAGGGCAGAGCCTGCTATATAGAAAGGGTTCAATAAACTGGAGAGACATTGATATCTAGATAAAAAGAATAGTTTGCCCAAGTTATTAAAGACAATAACTAACACATCATGCTAACCATGCACCTGTTTTGCTCTTAGCAGTTTAGGAGAATAGACAGGCATCTTTCCAGGGCTCCAATCTTCCAGAGAAGAAAACATCGAGTAATTCAGACTTTTTGTTTACTTTCCTAGAACCACCCAACTTAAGTCAAATGGTAATTCTAGTAAAATAGCCATAAAGGTGTCCCTGAAATTGATTAGTGAAACAGCCTTTACAAAAACATTTCTTTTTACAGAATTCTGACCTAGTCTTTCACAAGTTTAAATATTAAAATTTTACATTTATTGTCATTATTAATTTTGTGTGATTGTAAGAGGTTTGCACAATCTTCTGGGCAAGTAACAGTTAATCTGAAAAACTTTTTAATCACTTCATTACTTATTATAAAACTAAAAATCAGGTAGATTTTTGTGAGCTATTGTTCATTTTGATAAACTATGATAGTAATAATGATTATAACTTTACTTTCGTTGAAATTCTGATGTGTATCTAACTTTCTTCATTGTTCTATATTAACTATATCTACTTACCACTAATGTGATATAGTGGAAATATTTTTGTTTTCAAATAAAAAGGATTATCCATAAATTACTTGGAGGAAGCAAGCCAGACTGAAGCATTGTGTATTAAAAAGAAGCAAAAGTAAAAGGTCCTTTAGCCCATTTTGGCAAAGAACACACACACATTCATTTATCCATTTATTTAAAAAGTGTTGAGTACCTATTATATACAAGGCAAAAGTTGGTATGTTAACAATGTCTATTAGAATATGATAAATAATGACTCTAAACATGACCAGTCCATCAATTCATTTATGTCCTAATGGCTGGTTAAGTTAAATGATGGGTGCTGTCCATTTAAAGCTCTTAAGACACCCCAAATCCTGGTAAGTAATATGCACTGTAATTATTTATAGTTATACTTTTGTTTCCAAGGCTAATAAATAATAACACCCCATTGAGGTGTTAAGAACCCCAACTAGTAACAACTATGGGTAGAGATATAAGCTGGTACTATAAGCCAGATCTAATTTTTTGTCTGATTATTGGTGAACATTTGACATGTATGTCACTACATTAAGTACCTAGCAGATATGCATATCAAAATGCCATATTAAATACATATGTATTGTTAATAATAAAAGGAATAAAAGAAAGTTAATGTGGAAATTTTATTAAGGAAATATTAGTGGTCCACATTACTTGTATATAGCTTTCCTACTACTCATGAAATGGAAGTATTTATCATTTTTTTCATGTGTATATATTACAATATGAAAAATTTCATGTAAAATGGAATAATGTATTTTATGATGAAATTTGGAACTGCAGCAAAATCTCAGATTTAGTCTATTTTACTTAAAAATTTAAAGCCTTGAATACTGGTAAAATTTAAAAAATGGATCTAGATAAACATGAAATCACAATTTATTTCTTTATTTTAAGCTTTTCTACTGTGTAACTATAAAACCCCTTGATTACAGAATTCCTTAGTAGTGTCTTCTGTTAATTGAATTTAGACTAGAAAATTTAGATTTTTATTGGTTATGGTTCCTTTTTTTTTTTTCCTGTACAGGACTGAAGATAAATGTCAAATAATTTTAAGAATTAATATTAGGTAAAAATATTTTTGGTGATCTCTACATAAAAAATCTTGAACCATCTCCTCCCAATTAAAAATAATACTAATATTCCCCATAGGGTTACATTGTGGCAGATACAGAGTGAAAGTAATTGAAATATGTTAACAAGAGGATAATATTTTTATGCTACACTTATGGTCAGGTGTCCACACATTATTAAATTTTTCTTTTCATTGATGATGACCTATACCTTTATTTGCTTAGAAGTCGGAAAATGCTAACAGTAGAAAGGTTAGAACAATGTGGTACCAATCAGGTTTCTTGACACTTTCAGGTTCAGATGGTCCTGATTTTTACTCTGTTCGCTTCTGATCTTTGCAGTCCAGGAGCTCTTGTGTTCAGTGTCTTAACGAAAAGATAATGAGCTGGGAGAACAAGCTATAAAAAAAGGAAGCATCTTAAAAGCAAAAGTCTTGTCTGATCATTCTGTTTTTGTTTTTATTGAACACAGACCTGAATGCTTCTGTGCTTCTAAAGGGTTAGAACACAGCCATCGAGCAGGTAGAAGAAGCACAAAGTAGAGAGAGGGCTCTCCTTCTAATCATACAATTGGCCACCAGCATTTGAATGCACCTCCAGGGGCCCCTGGGCTCCCCTCCTGCCTCTGAGGGGCAGGGCTTCCTGGAGAGATCACTGCTCCTATTCCCATGCTTTTTTAGGCATCACAATCCCACTGCTTTCCATCGGGAGCCCAAGAGGGACCAAGCTACCTGTTCCTGCATCCATCCTGCCCTGACCCATTAAGCTCAGTCTGTTTCCTTGAACTGTTAGGTTGGGCATGTGAGGAGAATGGATAGAAGAGTTCACTTATTACTTATGTCTTCAATATTATGCCGACTCTCTTCTAAGCTATCGGGCAAAAATAAAGAAGGTCCTAGGGTGAGGTGGGAATAGTCATACATAGAGGGGATAGGGTTTTCTGGGATTTTAAAGACCACCAAGGCACTGGTAGTTAAGTGGGCTGGGGGCAACCAAAGTTTTAGAATTTCTGTCAATTGACAGGAGAAAGATTCATGACTGCCCTTTTCAGTTCCCAAAGTATTTATTGATGGATTCATTGCCAGATTGGTCTACTTAATGGAAAGAGGCACTCTTGTTATAGGGAATTAAGTTGAGAAAGGTTGGAGCTTGTCATCACTGGTGGTGGAGTCCAGTTTGGTCATGCTTTCTGATCCCTACCTACAGAGCTGGGTGAGAAAGTGCATCCATCAGGTGTGAAAAAGCACGTGCTGCCTCCCCAAAGTCCACAGGTGCTTAAAACTGTGATGTACATAATTCAGAACAATAAATTACGTGCACAAAAGGAGTTTATCATAACATAAAATTTAAAAAGTGACAATTTCATCACACGGTTACACTGCTGTTTTCCTTTGTTTTTTCTCTCTCTCTTTTTTTTTTGTGGTTTTTGTCCTTTTTTGTTTCATTTTTTCATTTCCATTTTTGTTTTTTTTTTATGGAGGTTTGGGGAAGGGTAGAGATTTGATCCACTGAAGATGAATCACCCTCAATGATATATATATTAAAAAAAATATCAGCAGCAAGACTCTCTGGCAATAGATGGTTTGATGTTTCTAGTCTGTCTTTTCTGTTTTGCCCTCTTTTACAGCAGCCTCTGAAGTTTTCCGCAGGGGGGCTTTCTCCGAGTTGGCATGTCCTTGGCCAGAATCTGCCGCTCCGCCGTTTTTGTGGGTAGTGTGTTTTTCCAAGTAGTTCAGCATTTCACTGAGGACTGTTTGGAAAGTGCTTAGGGCTGCACATATTGCTGGAGTCCCAAAGCCATGAGTGATCAAACTGGAAATGAGAAGTGGTAGGAAAAAGAGATGAACAACGTACAGTACGATATGGGACAACAAATCCCCCAGTTAATCCAGAACATTCAATTCAACAGGCATTTGTTATGGTCCTAAGGGCTGCCAAGCATTGTGGAAGATAGAACACAAATCACTGTATTATTGCTTTTGACCATAAGAAAGTTGGGATGTATTTGGAAGAAGGTTTGCCATTGATAGATTTGCCATGCATCAATTATTAACAAGTCTGAATATTTCACACATGGCTTGACTCTGATTCATTATCTCATTAAGAAAGTCAGAAAATGCAACTTTCTATGTGTGGGAGTCATCTCATTTTAAAGAATGATATCCATGCTTTATTGGGTGTAGATCATAGAAGAAATCAAAATCGGCTGAGTATGCCTAATGGCTGTTTCTCTGACTTCATTATTTTCTTCTTCATAGTAATAATATTTTAACTGGGCACATGGCCACCCAGAGGGGACTATATTTTCAAACTTCCCTTGCAGCTAGGTTTGAACATGTATGTGACTAATCTTTCTACAATAAAACATGAGGGGAAGTGCTGTATGAGACTCTCAGCTGCTTGAAAGGAAACTAAGTGCCCTTTATGTCCTCTCAAAATAGTTATGCAGTTATATAGATGAGGATAATCACCTTGGTGATGGGAACAAAACAAGATGGAAGGAACCCACTTACCCCCAATCTTTTTTTGTGAGAGAAAAATAAAATTCTATCTTATGTAAACCACTCTGTGTCTGGGTTTTAGCAGCTAACCAATTAACTAATAATCATAACTAATGAGCAAAATGTAAGGTGTCATGGCAGCCTAAGTATAGGTAGCTGTTCCAACCATGAAAAACATCATCTCCAGTTGAACAAATAAGTAAGTTCAGATTCACTCTTCTTGTGAACATAAGTCACCCAGATTGTTCACCAGGTCAATTGTTTCTGAAATAACACTGCTAGGTTGCTCTCCATTATTCATACTTGTAATAATATAGAAAAATATGCTTGAGATGTATTATGCATATATTATAGCACATGTTATACTGTATATGCAAGGCAGTATTTTTGTATATTCCAAAAAAACCAAACTATTAACTGCTTACAAGCCCTAGGTTGTTATAGTTATGATTTTAGCACTTTTTATTTATTTATTAAAAATAAAATTTTTTTTCTTTATTGATTTTAGAGAGAGAGGAAGGGAGAGGGTGAGAAATATCAATGAGGGAGAACATCAATCGGCCACCTCCTGCATGCCCCCAACTGGGGATTTGCCCCACAACCTGGGCATGTGCCCTGACCCGGCGATCTCTTGGTGCATGGGTTGATGCTCAACCACTGAGCCACACTGGCTGGGTGACATGAGCAGTTTTTAAATCAGACAGAATCATCCTTCATAATATGTTAACTAGCTAGGTACTCCTCTTAAGGTATATCATCTTTAGGAACAAAAATTATGAGATTTTAAAACATAAAAATGAGGAACTTAGGGTCTAATGCAGCCTACTGATATGCCTCAGTGGTAATAAAAGGATGTGCCACATGGAATTATTTTGTATATTAATCCATTTGAAGGGCTCAGAATAATGCCAGACCTATAGTAACTGTTCAATGAATGATAGATGTTATTGGCTGTGGGATTTTCATGGGGAGGGAAGGATTTTCTGCATATCCCTCTTATGCTGCATAGGTTGCTAGCATCCTTCATCTGGACATGTTGTACAGCTTGCCTTATGTCTAGGTTATAATTAACATACATAACCAAGAAAAAAGACTTCAGTCTCCAATTATTTAAAAAATAAAACAAAAAACAAGAATGGTCAGTGCTGGTGCAACCATGTGCACCAAATTTGTAATAGAAGACATCATCATGGTTCAAGCCTAGGCATAACATTGCTGCAGTGTCTTGCACAGCTGAGCAGGAAAACTGACTTCTGCTCCATTTCTACAGTGAGATAACCAGAGAGAAATCCATATGCTTTAGGATCTATCAGAGAATCTGGACAACACATGGAATTAATTAGAATAGTGGAAGAATTAATAATGGCTGCAGCCACACAAAAAACTGAGGGAAGCCATCCATTGATGTCTAGATGCTTGGCCCTAGGAACAAAGTCCCTCTTTTCTCATGCACTATTCCTGTTTAGATAAACTGGATAAATTAGATAAATTTCATTTTCCTCTACTGCCAGGTCCTCTTGCTTGTGACTGTCTTCTTAATCAATAGCTGAATAGGCAGAATTTAGTTTCACTAGGTTAAATATTAAAGTTAATAGCCAATATTTGAGTTCTGACCGTATGACAGGCCCTGTTCTGAGTGCTCTATTCTGTATCACTTCATATAATCTTGGCATCAACACTAAATAGGTATTATTATCTCCATTTGATAGATGGAGAAACTAATGCCAGACAAATGAAATAATTTGCCTGAGAAATCTGATACTCTGGATTGCTTATTCTTCTTGGGCTGAGGGTATGTTTTATTCCTTTTCTTTGTGAAATCACAGTTTGTTGGCAGTGTTAGCTCAGTTTCTCTAACTTGGTCCTGTTGGGAGACTTGTAGGCTCAGAAGATGTAATTTCTTTATGCTCACTTTCCTAAGACCAGGTTTTTTTTTGTTTTTTTTTTTTTAAATCAAGTATAAAGTGGATAGGTATATATATATATATGCTTTCGTTCTTCATGTCCAGAAGAGTTGTCACCATAATAAAAAATTCTTAAGTTGATATCCTTCTTGGCTGTTGGCCTTTTTTGCTTCTAAAATATGTATCTGCTCATTAGCAGGTTGCATTGTCATCTTTGCCCTGCACTGAGAACCAAGTGTACCAAGTCTGCACACTGGCTCTAACCTTACGCAATCTGTGATTTGGGGGGAGTTATGTAGCCTTGCAATATGACAATGGCCTAACTAGAACATCTGTATGATTCTTCCCAACTCTAAGCTTCAACTAATTATTATTAATGATCATGGTGCTCTTCTAAAAATGCAGGACATGAACAGAAGGTTATGGGGGTTGAAAGAACACTGAGCTCAACGGATACATGAAAAACTGATTGTGGAATATTCAACATAAGAAAAGTAACTACTTGAATTGCTATCTTTCAACATGAAAAACATTATATAACTTCTGTTAGTTTCCTTAATTTAACATTACCTGCACATCAAAACAGCATGCGTGGCATACTGTGTAGGTGATACCAAATGCAAAGGACAGCCTCTGTTCTAGCTGCTTCAGTGAGGTCTATGAATCCAGTGATAAAAGTAATCTAATACTGTGTTTGAATAGCACAGAAAAAATGTAAAATCACAGGATGATTAAAAAAAAAACCTCCTGGGAATATCATGACATTCTGTTGGCCCCAACCACTCCAGAAAAACAGGTGTATATATTACTTTTAGGACATACAAAAAGGAGAAAAGGAATAATGTAGAATATACAGAAAAATAGAAAAACAAAACTGATAATGTTTACTTTCAGTCCTAGACAGAAAATAAACTAAGGTCATCTGTAAAGTTATACACTATAGTCAAATCTCCAAAATATTTAAAAAGGAAGATTGCTTTTGTCTTTAGAAAATATTAGTGTTCAACCACAGACTTACTATTTAAGTGATACTTGGCATTTGCTTATATTTTCATAAGATTAACATCAGAGAGCATTTTACATGCAAATATTACTTTGGTTAAATAGTAACCATGGTGGTTTGAAATAGGTAGTCAAAATCTAGACGTTCTAAATTCAAATTAATCTAAACGCGTATCCTTAATGAGACAGCTAGCAATGTATCATCTTCATGCAACATTTAAAAAATTTTTGCTGTACAGTGGCAGGGGATACAAATGTTGTATCTGATTTTTTAACACATTAAAAAAAATTTTTTCTCTATTGATTTTAGAGGGAGAGGAAGGGAAAGGGAGAGAGATAGAAATATCAATGAAAGAGAACATAGATTTGCTACCTCCTGCACGCCCCCCACTGGGGATCAGGCCCACAACCTGGGCTTGTGCCCTGATAGGGAATCAAACCAGTGACCTCTTGCTGCATGGGTTGACACTCAACCACTGAACCACACCGGCCGAGCTCAATTACTTTATTTTAAAAGGCTTATCTCAGGAGTATGTCCTCTCCATCCCCAAACCTATGATAATCATTCTTAGTTGGGTACATTTGTCCTCTTTTTAGCCAATCAAAATCCACTCACCCTTCAAAGCTCCTTGCATGCTACTGAAAAAAGGGAGTTAGTTTCCCGACCCCTTGAGTAAAATATTGAAAGACATGTACTGCTGCCAAAGGGATGAGAGGACTTGAATACAATCCTCAGGAGAAAGGAGTAACATTCCCTCCAAAAATGTGAACTACAGCAGAGAGAAGACAATGGGAAGCAAACAGACTCGTGAGGGTAAAATCTCCGTCATCGAAGTGGGTAAGAGTGGTGGCCTTCCAGCATACGTGACCATCTAAGTCTACAGAGTTTTAATGTAAGTGGCAAAAAAAGATGCTATGTATCTCTACATAGCGGTTTGGGCTCTTACTATAAATTGGTTATCATAATTAGAGTCTAACCTTAAAAATAGAATGTAAACAAACCACAAACCCAAAGTAAAAACAATAAAACAAAAAAGGCAGGGGGGGCACTACTGTCATCAACCTACAGGTACCTGACCTTGTCTGCGGCTGGCCCTGGGTAAGAGTCACCTCCAGGAGGCAGCAGCCTGGGGACTTTGGTGTTTGGAATCATTAAGTTAGCAAAGGCTAACATTTCCTTGGTTCCATTGGGGAGTCTTTGCTGTCTGGGCTGGTGGACTTTAAAGTTCTGTCTGAAGAATGAGGAAAAGAAATAATGCAGGGATACACCTGAGGCTTGGGGGAGAGAGTGCTATGTTTGCATGTGAAAGACTAAATGGTAATTAAGATGCTTTGCTTTCTTAAAACTGTCAATAGTATAATTGATGGAGTTGAGATGTTTTAAGAATAGGAAACTCTTATTTCAGGATAAAGAAAATGCAGAAATGTGTTTCTGAGACACTGGAGTTGTTACGTCATCTTTGAAAAATCTTGGGAGAGGAGAGAGGAGGTAAGTGAGTTGGAACAGAGAAACATGCCTTCATATTCAAAGGAAGGGGAAAAGAGACAGATTTGAGAAACTCTAGGTTTTTAAGTTATTTTTAATTACTCCCTTAACACATTTCTTATAAAGAGATATTTTAAAAATCAGGTTTATTTAACTTGGATTTACATATGGTAATATTTGCCCTTTTTAGGTAATATAGTTCACTAAATTTTGACAAACCCAGAGGGTCACATAATCACCACCATTATCCAAAAAGTACTGTGCTCCTTCTCAGTGTGTTCCCTCTCCCCAACCCAGCTCCTGAGACTTAATGCTCTAATTTCTATCCCTAGAGCTTTTACTTTTCCCTCTAAATGTCATCTAAACCAAATCATCAAGTTTACAGACTTTTGTGACTGCCTCTTTTCACTTCACATAATAATTTTGAGATTCATCCATGTTGTTGTGTATATCAATAGATTCTTTTTATTGCTATACGTGTTACAGTGAAGGGATTTATTTCCATTTGTTCAGGTAACAGGTTATTACAAGTTTGAAGTGTTAACATTTGAAAACATAGAGGTGATCACTGAAGCACTGTCTGGGTTCAGTAAGGAATCCAATAAAGTAACTGTAGAATGTCCTCCCTATACAAGTCTTATTAGAGCGGTAACAATGCAATTTACTGTAGGATTTTAGCAATGCATCTGACAAATCCTCACAAAATACCATGTGATTAGTTGAGGGGAGAAAGTGAGCTAGATGACAGCAGAGGAAGGAAGAGTCACAGCTGGTTGGACAATGAAAGCCAAAGTGTGGACTTAAGGGCAATTGTCAACCTTGAAGGACATCTCTAGTGGAGAGCTGCAAGGCTCTCTCATTAATTCTGCTCTGCTCGACATGTTAATTGACAGAGTGGTTGAAGGCATCATGGATTTGTAACTTAATGGCTGGTATTAAAATAGAGAGGAAAATTCCTGCATTGGGTAGCAGAACCAACGTGCAGAAATACCTTAATGTGGTAAAAAGCTTAGTTGGTGGGCCAAAATCAATGATGTGAAATTTAGGGGAGATTAAGAAAAACAGATCCACTTGCAATGCACTGAGAGAGAGATCTGACTCAGTAGTAATTCTTAGGAAAATGTCTTACCAAATCAGTAAGCCTAAATTAAAAACAGCAAGCATCAAAAATTTAAGGTTTGAATCATAGCTCGTCAGGTTTCGTAGCTATATTTACCTTGAACTATTCTTTCTGTCTCTAACTAGATTCCAGCTCATTGATTTTTCATTTTCCTATTACTAATTTCACACTGAGGAGCAGGAAGGTTCTGACAACTGACTGTGAGCAATATAATCTCACCTGCTGAGAAAATCTAGACTGATAGTTTATGGCACCTGATGTTAGAGAAAATGTAACTTATATTTAACAGTCATCTTCTTAATTTTATTCATGGTTTTAGAAACTCTTATTTTGCTAGACCTCCAAATTAACATTCTCTGGAGCATCTTTCTGCAACATAAACCTTCTCTTGAAATTGGCTGAGTTCAAAAAGGGAGTAACTGTTTCCTGGATCCGTTACCATTGTAATAAACTGGATTAATATTAATAACAGGAAGAAGGCAAAAGGGAAGCCAGACATTATAAGCATGGTCATCTGGGCAGCTTCACCAGAAGGCTGCAATTTTACACTCCCCAGGGAACTACCATTCCCTGTAGATCACTGGGGGAAGGGGCCTAACAAAGGGGAAGATGGATGCATGTGTAGTAAAATTGGGGTGACAAAAGAAAGGTACTTGTCTGTCAGTCTAACCCGGGAACAAAGATAATTGGCCAGAAGGGTGGAGTCAAGGCAAGATCATGAAAATTTGGGAATACATAATCTTGAGACAAAGGAATTCTCTCTTTTCTTTTGCTTTGTTCCTGCTTCCTTGCGCTCGCCTGTGTTCCCTCCATAGTCATGTGGCCCTAGAAGCTGCATGGGCCACAGCCATGCAGACCCCACACACAATGGACTGCAGCTGAGGACACACGATAAGCTAGCCAGATGCTGGACTAGACTGTGCAAATATGAAACAGAGGCTCTGGGTGGTGGCTTTGATCCTAGCTCTGCTGAAGACAAAATGGGACCTTTTTCTTGGCAGAATGGAGGTAAAAGTGACCTTGGAAACCCAGGGGTTTAATTCTACAGAAACAAAACTTTCCACAATATCTTATTCTCTCATGGGGGCCTCTGGAAATTTTTATTCCAGCAGCACCCCAAGAAGCCCCCTTTCACCAGCAATAGGTAAAGACACAGAAAACTCCCCACCAATAGCAGATCCAGAGGTGAAGTTCTACGTTTTGACTTTTTCCATAGTGTTAGAGCATGTTCACATTTCAGCAACTGAAGGGACACCATGGCATAGAACAACCTTTTCTGGAGAGATTGTGTATGTGTGTGTGTGTGTGCCCAAGTGCACACCTGTGGACTTATACTGTTTTTGCCTTTTTATAAGGTGGTCTTCTTGACTAATGGACTTGACCTGAATAAGGTCTGATACAGACTTTAACTTTGTAAAAGAAAATATATTGCAACAGTTCAAACTGTATTTTCTATCAGTGGTGTTAAAATAAAGAAATTGAGACTCAGACATGCAAAAGGTAATAGAGGATGAAAGAGAAAAAGCTGCCATTTGAAAGATAATATATTGTAATCCTTTCTTTTTCCTTGTGTGGTTTTGCTAATCACATGTTAGTGACACCCCATCTTTCACTCAACATTTTTGTACTTATAAACTACAGTCATGTGCCACATAATGACATTTTGGTCAATGACAGACTGCATATACGATGGTGCTACACCATCTAGGTTTGTGTAAGTGCACTCTATGATGTTCACATAGTGAGGGAATTGCCCAAGGATGCATTTATCAGAAAGTACCCCATCATTAAGCGGCCCATGACTGTATTTGATATTAATGATGAGGGCTATCAGGAAAATTTTGCCCGGCTGGTGTGGGTCAGTGGCTGAGCGTCGACCCATGCACCAAGAGGTCACTGGTTTGATTCCCAGTCAAGGCACATGCCCAGGTTGTGGGCCTGATCCCCAGTAGGGGGCATGCAGGAGGCAGCCACTCGATGTTCTCTCTCATCGATGTTTCTATCTCTCTCTCCCTCCCTTTTCCTCTCTCTCTAATATCAATAAAAATAAAAAATAAAAAAAGAAAAGAAACTTCCATACAATAGAAATCTCACAAACTTCACACCTTATGATCCTTGGCTAAGGGCATTTTTTTCCTTGGGGCTAAGGCCTTATGTATTTAATTTGAAATTCTCCAAAGCTTCAGTGTTTATTTGAAATGTAAATTAATATAGGATTCTGAATGGACAATCTACCACGGAGACAAGAGCTATTTTACTTTCCTTAATCTGAGTAAATACAGTTTGCATTTCACTAGCTTTGTTATATGCTAGAGAAAAGTTACAGAGCTGTTTCCATATTGCTCTAACTGTCCTTCAGAAATGCTGTATCATTACTTTAATTGATTTGTCTAAACTAATTTAAATTAAACCACTAAAGCAATTTTCTAAAACATAGCCTAAAGCAAACTCCTGTGGAATCTTCCCCTGGATCCTTCCTGTCTTGGCAAGAGTTAGACCTGGATTCCAGCACATTCTTTCTACCTACTAAGCAAACACTGATTTAATATGTATTGAAAAGAAAATGAAAGCCTCATTGGTATTTGCCACTGAAGACTGGGTCACTCAGTTGTGTCTGCCAACCATGGAGAGATTATTCTAGCTTTCTTTTGATATACAAAATGCTGAAAGTAATAGATACTATTATGCTACACACTCGAAGATTGGACATCAAGAGAAAATTGCCTACTGCCATCATCCTTTAGGTAATTAGAGCAAAAGCAAATTTTATTTTGTCAGATTTCAACTTCCTACTTGGACAGTGTTTGACAAGCAAACTTTTTTCCCTCCATTTCTTTTGGTATGTGTAAAGGTTGAAATAGTTTGGGCTTTTATTCCTATTACTTTGTTATGGTGCATTATTCCAACGGGTGTTTGCTATTGTGCATCTTTGATTTTCCGAATTACATACAGATGCCACTGTCATCAACTTCAGTCCTATTTTTTGGCCTCGGGGAGGCATGCAGGCAGCAAGATTTAAAGGGAAGACGAGTCCCCCTTTCCTTCCCTCCTGGATTATTCAGCTACTGCAGGCTTAGGTCCAAATATAGCCCCAGGCTCAGTCTGTACTCCCCACTCTAGTTTTTAGTGGCAGCCAGAAAAGTGCCTTCTTGCACTCATGAGAACAGCTGTGAGGGCAGAGGGCTATGAGACAGACCCTGGAGAACACCAGCAAAGGATTGTGGGCCTTCTCTGCAAAACCTGCCTGCTGTTCAGAGCTATGAGGGTGAGGCCCTTTATCTCTCTGAAGCAGCGCAACCCCTGAATATAGGCCATGGGAAGAAATCTTAGCCTGCAGAGAGTAGATTGGTTCTATCTTCCTAGAACTTGATGGAGTCTATCTTTTGTAGCCTAACTGATTGAGGAAATAGAGGAAAAGGAAAATGAGCCGATTGTACTTATTTTCTACATAGATTATATTATTCCATGCCCCCAAGTGATTTAAACTGCAGTTTAATTCAGGTGCATATTGAAGGTATATAGTGCTTTGGTGGATAGACATCATTGTTATTTACTTGTTAGCAAGGCCCTCACAGCACTCAAATGTTCTATGGTTTCTTCAGCTGGTGTTGTTCTCAACCCTGAATATCTATGAGAATCACCAGGGAGCTTTTAAAAAACAAACAAACAAAGAAAACCCCCCAAAACCAAAGGTGGTTCCCTCTCCCCTAGAGATCTCGATTTCATTGATTTGAGATGGGTCCAAAACATTAGTACATTAATATTTTTTTTTTATCCTCACCCGAGGATATTTTTCCATTTTTTTGTACAGATAGAGTGGAAGGGAGAGAGAGGAAGGGAGAGAGAGAGAGAAACATCCACGTGAAGGGACACATCGAGTGGCTGCCACCCGCACGACCAACCAGGGCCGGGGACAAACTGCAACCGAAGTACATGCCCTTAGCGGGAACTGAACCCGGGTCTCTTCAGACCGCAGGCCGACGCTCTAACCGCAGGCCGACGCTCTAACCGCTGAGCCAAACTGGCCAGGGCAACACTAGTATTTTTAAAACAGCTTAAATGCATCCTAAGGAGTTGGATATGTTCCATTAGGGCCAAGAAATAACACCTAACTATCATGCCTGCTATTCTTTCTGGGAAAAGAAGATGGAATTCTTCAGCATTTTCCCTAAGAACTTCTGCAGAACCTGAGTTCTATGGAATGTTAATAAATGTTCTAATAAAAAAAAATTATGATCAAGTTTTGAAAACATGGGATTGAGTATTCCTTCCATTACAAAAAAGGTTCCATTCAAAGGGTTCTGGGAGCCTTTGACATGCTGATATGCCTAGGCATAATTCAAGAGGAGCATAATAGTCAGGGTTTCTTGATCCAAAAAACAATTGATCATGAGATGCATTCGAAGTACATCTCATGGAAATAGCACTCTATGAAACTCACTTTGTAGAAATGTGTTTATGACTGCCCTGGGTCTCAGCCAGATTGGGAGACATGCTGCCTCTTCACCCCCTAAGGTCACATCCCTCCTGCTCTTCTCAGCCACTTACTCTGGGGTCCCAAATGGGGACCAGGTCCTTGGCATTCCATTTTACTTCAGTACAGCTCATTAGAAAATGATGCAAAGGATGCAATCATTGCACACACATTAGAAGAAACTAAAGTCAATCACATCCAAGTCAACTTTTTGAAGGTAAAGACATTTTTTTTTTTTTACATTTGTATGCTATTTTTGTTTTTGTTGTTTTACATATAGGAGTAGATCTTTTAGGAATAAATATTTCCTTATATGTCTTCCTATTAGACCATTCATATTTTCTATAGTATAGGGGAACGGAGATGCTAATCTTAGGATTCTAGAGCTTTTTTAGCTAAATTTTATTCAATTGTTGACTTTTCAAAATAAACAGGGGGCTAAAACATAAATAGAAGAAATTAGATCATATGAACCTACAGCATAAATAATGATGTAAAATAGAGCAGGGAATTGACAACAGGGTGGAACATCATTGGTCTGGAATTAATTACATTGATTTACAGAGGAACATGCAGAGGCTGGACTGGTGCTAGGTCTGCTCCCAATGCACATGTACAGCTGGTGCCCGGAAGAGGACTGAGCTAGGCCCCCTGATATCCCTCTTGAGTGTTTCCCATGATCCATGCTGCTCCCTATGACCGATCCCCAATCCATAGCTCAAAAAACTAGAAATTATGTAAATAAAAATGTACCATATTTCTTCACCAATGCACACATTCCCAAAAATCAATTCTTCCCATGTAATTATTGCGGGTCATGTGTGCCAGTTGTTATTAGAAACAGTTGCCCCTGGTTTCAGTTATGTGAATTACTAATCTCCTACATGCTGTACCTAGAAATCCATGAAAATGTCATCAAATGACCTACTTTTATGTATGTATCTCCTGCATTTGTTTTGGTTCTATGCAACGTGTGAAGTACCATAAATACTGGCAACTATTGGGATTCTTTCATTTCCTATTTAGTGTTAAACGAATGTAAGTGACTTAATGTAGATTCCCACAAGAAGTATATCATGGTTCCCTTGGTCTGCTAAGGAAGTGAAAACTGTTGCCTGCTTTGTTTTTGGTCAGCATGGTTGCTAGTGAAAGTTTTACTTCATAGGAGACTCTTTTCTTTTGTGTAAATACAGATGATCCTTGCTCACTTAACTGGTTAATAAAACCTGCCTCACTCACTTAACTGGTAAGTAAGACCTGCCGAGTATGTTGAAAGTGAGTGAGAATGGCACTCACTTTTGAAGTGTCAGTTTTCAAGTTTAATTCCAACCTTGCATAAAGGAACTAAGTTCACGAAGCAGAGGACTTTTTTTTTTTTTACTTCACAATCCAGGCTCACTATTTCCAACATTTTTTAAATAAAATGGACTTGGATATCCCCTTGAACAGGGCAGAACATCCTGAAGGAGGCTTAACATTTTTATTTATTTTTTAATGCTAAGCTTAGTTGTGTAATTTCTTTTACAATGTATTCTTTTGGGATTAGAGATTTCATTGAAATTTCTTCATTTCTCTTCTGGCACTAAGAAATACTTGTGCAAGATTAAGCAAGTCTTCCACTGCAGATTACCTTCCCTGCCACATTCCTATCCCAAGGGGGTGGGGGGGGAACTTTATGTGCTGTGGCGTCCACGGGGAAGACCAAACACGCTCAAATTGAAATAAAAAGCAACATCCTCTCTTCAGCATGTTGCCAAGCACATAGCGCTCAGAAGACACTAGCTGAGTTGACTGGAATGCATGACATATGTGGAACACTAAAGAAAATGGAGATGAATAGCCCAGGAAGAGAAAACTCGGAGACATGAGCGCTGTCTTTAGAAATTGGGAGGGAAACAGGATGGAACTGACTGGGTAAGGCCCCCAAGGAGGGGGACGTTAGGGAGACAGATGTTGCCTCATTGGGAAAAAAAGGCATTTCTGATGGAGCTGTCAGAGCGAGGAGGGATGCCTAGGCAAGCAAAGAGTAATCTATCACTGAAAGTTTTCAGGCCTGGAATGGGTGACAGCTTGACAGGGATGTTGAACAGAAGATCCAAACACTGAAGAAGAGTGGGGCATGGACGGGGGCTTTCAACAGTGAGAATCAATGAAAAAAATGTCATCACCAGCTGGCACCCATGTATCTGGGCATGCCTGTACATTTCTTACTTTCGAAGCATTGTGGGTGGGAGTGGTAGGAGCATCTACGTCTAAGGTGTGATGTCAGCACACTTTTTGACTCAAATAGGAGAATTAATCATGTGGATCATTTCACTTCTCTCGCCCGTGGCCCCGAGGAATGAATCAGTGGACGATTCATTGCAAACCTAACACACATAGCATCATAATCTACATTAATATATATTCACTGGGCACATATACTGTGGATAGAAAAATGAAAGCCTTTCCTGGTTGCTCCAGGTAATTACCTGCACTCTGCTTAATTCTCTATTATAAAAGCTCTCTCATGTAAGTCTTTGAGTGTCATTGCCTTCCAGATTAGAAATTCTAGGGAATGGGACAATCCTTTAGTTATCTTGCACCATCTGCCATTAGAATGGTAAAATGTTAGAAACAATAACGTTTCAGGCTGTCAAGTGAGTGCTGAGAAAGAAAATTTCCTTACTTTTCTAATAAACTGTTCTTTTTTTTTTTCATTGATTCTTTAGAGAGAGAGAGATAGAAACATTGATTGGTTGCCTCCTGCACGCTTCCTACTGGGGATGGAGCCCACAACCTGGTGCTGACTGGGAATTGAACTGGGACCTCTCAGTCCATGGGACACCTCAGTCTGCTAAGCCACACTGGCTGGGCTGGACCATTTTGTCTAAACTGAATATTAAAGATAGTCTACCTCTTCCCCTTGTTCATGTTGCCGGAAGCTTGACTTCAGATTCACTGTGATGATGAGGCCGTAAGAGGCAAAGAAAGGAAAAGTTGTTCAGATTTCCTGAGATCTCAAAGAGGAGAATTTTTAACATTTTGGAAAGTTAGGGCTCTGGGTGTCTACCTTAAAGGAACCCCATGCCACCTTGGTCTAACTACTATCGCCATTCCTGGGAATTGGGTCTGCAGGGTCTCCCGCAGATTTCAGTCCATTTTCCCCTCACTCCCAGGTGGAGTTGTGCTGTCTGCTGTGTTCGCTACAGCAAGACACATTTTTTTTAGTGGGACACAGTAAATTATAAATAACAAATAAACCTGCCTCCTGTCATTTTGATGGAAAGAGTAGCTTTCTAGGCTGTGAGTCGCGAGGAGGGTAGCACCCCGACATGTCACTACCACAGAAAATGGGAAGTAGATCACATCTTAGCTTTGCCTGGAGATATTCAATCTGCTGAAAGTGAGCCACAGTTCTTAAGGTACCCTATCAGCCACACTATTAGCTGTAATTCAAGTGCATTGGGAAGCAGATCTTGACTAAATAAAATAGTAGCATGAGGTGATGTTACTAACTAGAGTGTTCTCCATGCCCATTTAGTCATACCCTCTCTTTCCCATCCAACACTGCGAAAACTGGAAAATCAGACTTTGCCAATGGACTGTTTTCAAAGTTAGATGTGACAGTCTTCCTTTACAAATCATTGTTCTCTTAAGCTTATAGCTTCTATCAAAATTAAAGTTACCATTGTCAGGAGGAAATTATGAAAGAGATATACTCCATGCTAACATTGTTACCCAGATTATTAGAATAATAGGTATAGAATCTCTTTAATATGTGAGTGTACAGTACAGAACTTCACATGATTCTTAATGTCACTTTAAAAATGAATTAGCATTGTTTTTCCTCCAAAAAGAAAAAAGCAAAACAAAAACTCACTAATAGTCTGGGAATAGCCTGAGACCCTGGTTCTTAAAGCTTCCTAGCTATCAGAATCAACGTCAGATCTGCAAATAACAGATGCCCGAGTGTAACCCTAGACCTATTGAATCGTTAAAGGGGTTCTTAAGATTTTTAGAAAGCTCCAAGAGAAAGTCCACTGTGAAGCCAGGTTCAAGGGCTGTACTTGTAACGTATAGAGTCTCTTTCAAGGTCGGGCAATCTATTGATGATGGCAGGGGTGAGGAGGGGGGTGAGTGGAGGTGGAAGAGGGCATAGAGGGGATAAATGGTGATGGAAGAAAAAAAAAAGAGAAAAGAAAAAGAAAGTCTTTTGAGGCTACCCTAATAAATGTACAGTAAAAACAAAAATACAGTCCTGGCCAGTTTGGCTCAGCAGCTGAGCATCAGCCTGTGGACCGGAGAGTCCTGCATTCGGTTCCCTCTAGGGGCACATACCGCCAAAATAAATAAATAAAAGAAAATAAAAACAAAAATACACACATTTAAGTTCAGTCTACATTAGGAGAATTCAGCCTGGGTTTTCACTGGAAATATTTAAACCATGTTTAAACCTTTTGTTTAAAAGGAAATGCAGCAGGTCCTTGAACAACATTGTTTTATTATAACCTTGATGAGATGCTGTAGGAACTTAACTCTTATTTGTATCAATTAACCTATGGTACAATTGGTTCATTATCCACCAATTTACTGAAGGTTTCAGAATCTATCAATGATGTTAGTGAGACCTTAATGTAACTTAAGACATGGAAGAGAATGAAGTCGGATACTTATCTTACACCATATATAAAAATTAACTCAAAATGGAACAAAGACCTAAACATAAGACCTAAAACTATCACACTCTTATAGGAAAACATTGTAGGCCAAAAGCTTCATGACACTGGATTTAGGAGGATTTCCTGGATATGACACAGCAAGAACAGGCAACAAAAGTAAAAATAGGCAAATTGAACCATATAAAAAACATCTGTGCATCAAAGGACACAACCAATGGGATAAAAAGGAAACCTATGCAATGGGAGAAAATATTTTCAAATCATATGTCTATTATGGGGTTAATGTCCAGAATATATAAAGAAGTCCTAAAACTCAAAAACAACAAAAAGCAAATAAACAGACTGAAAAAAATGGGCCAAGGACATGACTGGACATTTCTCCAAAGATGACGCAGAATGGCCAGCAAGCATACGAAGAAATGCTTAACCTCATTAAGCACTAGGGTAATTCACATCAACACTGTAATGGAATATTACCTCCCACTTATTAGGACAGATGCTACCAGAAAAACAACAACAAAAAAGTAAATAACAAATGATGGCCAGGATGTAGAAGAATTAAATAAAATCTTGGGCACTGTTGAATATGATTCAGTCTTGGAAGAAAATTTAACACGTGCTGCAACATAGATAAACCTTGAGGACATTGTGCAAGGTGAAATGAGCCAGTGACAAAAAGACAAATACTGTATAATTCTACTTATATGAGGCATCTAAAGTAGCCAAATTCATAGGGACAGAAGGAGAATTGTTACTGCAGGGGCTGGGGGAAGTGGGAATTGGGGAGTTGTTATTTAATGGTTATAGTTTCTGATTTGCAAAATTAAAAAAAAGCCTGGAGGATGGTTACATGACAATGTGAATATATTCAATACTCCTTAACTGGCCACTTTGAAATAGTCAGGATAATAAATTTTATGTTATTTTCCCCCCACTATTTAAAAAAGATATAATTTAGAATAATTGCTATAAAATAAATTTTAGTTAAGTGACTTCTATCGTTATCTGCCTCCCATTATAAAATCAAAAGATTTCATCAACATAAATAATCTGGAGTGTAGTTAAAGAAAAATAAACTAAAAATATGGCAAACATTAAAGAACATAATAAATGGAATTCATAGCTTTCTGATAACAAAATACGCAACATATAAATAACACCAAAATTTTATAGATCATACCTTTATAAGTAGATACCTCATGCAATGTTAAATATTTTAAGATATGGTTATATTTTCCAAATGGTTGTGATTGAAAATCTGCAGCCACAGATAATCTTGAAAGTTTTATACCCAAAATATAATCTCTCTCTCCCTCTCTCTCTGTTTTTTCAAACTGAGAATTGGGGGAGCAATTTACCATATATTTCGCTCTTCTTTGGGAGACACCAGACTAGCTTCTCTGGGTAATACCAGACTACCTTGTTACCATACTCTGCATGGGGATGTAAATAACAGCATTTAAAGCTCGTTTAGCATTTAGCTAAAGTTAGAAGTAGCCCAGCCAGTGTGGCTCACTAGTTGAGCGTCAACCCATACACCAAGAGGTCACCAGTTTGATTCCTGAGAAATCGGTCAGGGCATGTGCCCAGGTTGTGGGGGTGTTGGAGGGGTGCCGGAGGCAGCCAATTGATGCTTCTATCTCTCTCTCCCTCTCTCTCTAAAATCAATGAAGAAAATATAAAAATAAAGTTAGAAGCAAATTTTTTTTGTAAAGGGTTCTGTGGCATTAAGTTCACAAATGACTAAAGTATCCACACATTAGCGAATTATGCCTATACTGAACAAATAAATGATTTGACTATTTATTTCACACTGTAGCTGATATGAGATTTATTCACTGATGCTATATTTTATTTTGAGCTCACTGTTAGCTGAACATTGAAGCATCTATAGTTAAAAATAACCCAGCAGACACAACATAGAGATCCAGTTTTCTGTATTTGAACAATAAGTTTCTCCTTAGAGTATTTTGTAACTTAAGCATCCTTAAATTCAGCATTGAATTTGTATACAAGTTAAGTTCTGACTTAACCTTCTGTAAAAACTATAGATTTTTAAAATATGTACACAAATAAAAATATGGAAAATATCTGTACAGAGACAATAGTGGAGCAATCTATTCCTTTTAAACGTGGATTAGTGGTGGAGTAAGCAATGCATCCTTTATAGGAATGATTACTGTATATTCATTTTCTCATTTTTAGCTCATTACCATCATACAATGGAGGGGTTCTCATTCCACTTACAGCCAAGGAAAGAGAGGCTTGAAAAGAGTGTACAAGTTACCCCAAACAATCCAGCTCAAATGTGTAAGGGTCTAAATTTGAAGCTGATTCTCCAGAGGCTTTCATTCTACATGTCTTGGCAATATATTTTCATCTGGTTTCAAAACACTTACTTCACTCACCCGACTGAGTCATAGGAGAAAAGCCCTGTGAACTACAGCCTACATGTTGTGCATTTTTGGAAGGTAAATCCTAAATTTAGCTTTCAGCTACATGACTATTACATCTTGAGGAGCTTTTGATATTATGAGAAATAAAATACACCGTGTAAATGTTTCTGATGCTGTAGATAAAATTCCAACTTATTGGAGTACCCATTTTTTTTAATTACAATGGAGTATTTTTCTCAATGGTATTATAATCATTGAGAAGTATTAAACATATATTAAAATGTAATGTATTTTACTCTTTCCTTAGCATTGTTTATAAACTAAAGAATACTAATAAAAAGAGAATAAACATTTTTATGTTGATGAGAAATATTATGTAGGCCTAGCATTCTAAAATTTTAAATTGGAAGGTCCCTGAATAGTAATATATTTCTTTTCCACATTGCATCCAGGGCATAAATTACCTAGAAAAAATATTCCATTATTTTCCAAACCCTCTCAAAAATAAAATGCAAAATATGCTTTTAATAATATATTCCAGGCCCTTTAAATATGTTTGTATGGACTAACCTAAGAACCACTTGCAGTTTCTAGTTGCATAGAAAGTATACTCCTAGATAGTCAGTCTATAATATCCTGTTAATTTCTGTTATATCATCTGTTCATTCAACAATTTACCTAATCAAGATAAAAAACTGTTTAAAAGATTTCAGACTCCTGATCCAAAAGTGTGATTATTTGAAATAACAGTGTCCACTTTCACAGTCACAAGTTCTTGATAATCACACAAAGGTATCAAATCTTATCAACATGGTTCGTGCATTAGGTTTTTTACAATTTTATTTTAGATGCTTGGAATCTCAAAAACTTTAGTCAGTCACCATATACAGATATCTTACATCTCTAAGTGGAATTGTGATATGAACACAGAAATGCCCGGGTTAGCAAAGGCAGTTTGAACCATTTAAAAAGACAGTCTGAGCAGATAAGAAGCCCAGTCTTACCTGAAGTGTGTTAAGTGTCTCTGGATGTCCAGGTCCAGGATTGGAGTCGGTCTGGAGGATCCTAGGGGTGATCTGTCTTGACTCAAGAGGTCTTGGAATTCTTTACAAATTTGTCTAAAATGAAAGGTTCAAAGTTGAAGTTGAACTCTTCAAAGGGGGTTTTAATGTCATCTGTGGTATTTTATCAAAGTTTGTTTTCTCTTTCACAAGAGGAGGAGATAAAATTTCATAAAGCCACCTGTGAAGTTCTATCCGAAACATGCAGGTGAGGTTCACATGGCAATGCTGCTCTTGACATAGTTTTGATTATGAACCTTTCCAGGGGCATGGATAAAACCAAGATTAACTTGAAGGTGAGTATTCAGAGGTTAACCTCAGGATAAGGAAACACCTATGTGAAGGGACCATGATTAATAATTATTTTTTAAAATTAAAATGTGGTAAATGTAAGGGACTTCCGGTCAAGATGGCGGCGTAGGGAAACGCAGTATCGCGTTCTGCCACAACCACATCCAAGTTACAACAAAACTACAGAACAACCATCATCCAAAATCGCCTGAAATCAAGCTGAATGAAAGTCCTACAACTACGTAATTAAAAAAAAAAAAAAGCAGCTACATCCAGACCGGTAGGAGGGGCGGCGGCGCGAGGGGTGGCGGCAGCGGCGGCGGACGGGCTGGTCCCACACCCAAGTGTGGCGGATAAAAATCAGGAGGCTCCCGTGGCTGGGAAGGTCCTTCCTGAGGACTGAGGGGTCCCCATCCCACACCAGGTGCCCCGCTCAGGTTTCCAGTGCCAGGAAGAGAATCCCCATAACTTCTGGCTGGAAAAACCAGCAGAAACTGAGGCTCAGGGAAGCTGACCTGGCTGGAGCCACAGGCAGCTCCCTAAAGGGCCCACGCACGGACTTATCGGACTCTCTCCCTCTAAGCTCGGAGGGGAGGCAGCTCGAGGGGCACCAGAGACATACAGAAAAGAACTGAGCTGTTTGGCACTGGAGCGAGGGCTGGAGAGGGAGCTTTCTCGGGGACAAACGTGCTGTAAGAGGCCTTTGTTCCTTTGGTGAGCCCTTCCCTGGAGCAGCAGACAGAAGCCATATCTGGGACTCCAGCAACCTGGCTCACACTGGTAGCCCCACCCTGCTGACTCCCTGAGGCCCCGCCCCGCCCCGCCCCACACAACTTTCAAGCCCACCTAAGCTGTTGCTACTTGCTTAACCATAGGATTGGCCTGTCTTGGATCCCGCTTCAGGTTTTTCCTAAATTCTTTCAAACAAGCAGCATCGGGTCTCAGCGAGCCCCATACCTCTCATTAAGTAATACACAGAAACAAACACAGAGAGGCAGCCAAAATGAGGATACAAAGAAACAGGTCCCAAATGAAAGAACAGAACAAAACCCCAAGAAAAGAACTAAGTGAAATGGAGATAAGCACCCTAACAGATGCTGAGTTCAAAATACTGCTTATAAGGATGCTCAATGAACTCAGTGAGGGCCTCAAGAGCATAAAAAAGTACCAGTCAGAAACGATCGCTGCACAGTTAGAAACGAAGGAGGCTTTAACTGAAATAAAGAATAATTTACATAGCTTCAATAATAGAGTACGTAAATCCAAGGAGCAAACCATCGATTTGGAATATATAGAAGCAAAAAACGCCCAACCAGAACAGCAAAAAGAAAAAAGAATCCAAAAAAATGAGGATAGTGTAAGGAGCCTCTGGGACAACTTCAAGCGTGCCAACATTCGCATCTTGGGGGTGCCGGAAGGAGAAGAGAGAGAACAAGAAATCGAAAACCTGTTTGAAACAATAATGGCAGAAAACTTTCCTAACTTGGTGAAGGAAACAGACATACAAGTCCAGGAAGCACAGAGAGTCCCAAACAAGATGAACCCCAAGAGGCCTACACCAAGACACATCATCATCAAAATGCAAAAGGTTCAAGACAAAGAGAGAATCCTAAAAGCAGCAAGAGAAAGGCAGCTAGTTACCTACAAGGGAGTTCCCATTAGGCTGTCAGCTGATTTCTCAAAAGAAACTTTGCAGGCCAGAAGGGAGTGGCAAGAAATATTCAGAGTGATGAAAACCAAGAACCTACAACCAAAATTACTCTATCCTGCAAAGCTGTCATTTAGAATCGATGGACATATAAAAACTTTCCCAGACAAGAAAAAGTTAAAGGAGTTCATCACTACCAAACCGTTATTATATGAAATGATGAAGGGTCTTTTTAAAGAAAAAGATAAAATGTATGAACAAACAAAATGGCAATGAATACATATCTATCAACAATGGAATCTACAAACAAAATGAACAGGAAGAACAGGAACATTCTCATAGATACAGAGAACATTTTGTTGGTTGCCAGTTGGGAAAGGGGTTGGGGGAATGGATGAAAAAGGTGAAGGGAGTAAGAAGCACAAATTCATTCCTAGACTGACAAACCTCAAAGGGAAAGGGGTTGGGGGGGTGGGAAGAAATAAACCAAAGAACTTATATGCATAACCAATGGACACGGACAATAGTTTGGGAAAAGGTGGGAGGGGGGCGGGAGTGGGGAGGAGGGGGTCAATGGGGGAAAAATGTGGAACATCTGTAATGCATTTTACATCCAACAATAAAGATGTGGAAAAAATAAAAAATAAAAAAAAAAAAATAAAAAAATAAAAAAATTAAAATGTGATGTTGGGGTGATATCATATCTATAAAGAAGTTTAAATCAAGTTACAGGCTTATTCCAGAGCCATGATTCAAGTAAACTTTGAAAAATCCCCTTTCTCCAATATTTCATTATAGTTCAGACACATAGGGAATACATTTGTATTTTAATATTTGATGTAATTACAAAAGCACAATGTTGTCCACTCGCCTCCCAAAAATGATTGTCATGCTCCACATAAGAGCATTTTCTTGCTGCTTTTCTTACTTTAAATTATTATGATTTATGATCATTGGTCGCAGTTTTAATTGCCACATCACCATGGATGATGTACAACAGTAAAGGCTGTGTAATACATAGTCCAAAGGATATATTCTAAAAAAGTAACTGACACCACAGAAATACAAAGGATTGTTAACAAATATTATGAACAATTATACGGCAACAAATTTGAAAATCTAAGTGAAATGGACAAATTTCTAGAAACACATAGTCCCCCAAAACTGAACCAGGAAGAGACAGAAAACTTGAACAGACCAATAACAACAAAAGAAACTGAAGATGTAATCAAGACTTTCTCAGCAAACAAAAGCCCAGGCCCGGATGGCTTTACGGGGGAATTTTACAGAACATTCAAAGAAGAACTAATACCCATTCTCCTCAAACTATTTCAAAAAATTCAAGAAGAAGGAAGACTTCCAAACTTGTTTTATGAGGCCAGCATAATTCTAATTCCCAAACCAGAAATAGACACTACAAAGAAAGAAAACTACAGACCAAATATCCTTGATGAACATAGATGTCAAAATCTATTCCTTTTAATTAATATTTGACAAAAGTGGCAAGCGCATACAGTGGAGTAAGGACAGCCTCTTTAATAAATGGTGTTGGGAAAATTGGACAGCTACATGCATAAAAATGAAACTAGACCATTAACTTACACCATACACAAGAATAAACTCAAAATGGAAAAGAGACTTAAATGTGACTCATGAATCCATAAAAATGCTAGAAGAAAATGTAGGAAACAAAATTTCAGACATCATATGCAGCAGAATTTTCACTGATACATCACCTAAAGTAAGAGAAACAAAGGAGAAAATGAACACATAGGACTACATCATAAAAAGCTTCTGCACAGCAAAAGAAACAATCACCAAAATGGAAAGGCAACCTACTGTATGGGAGAGCATAATTGCCAATGATATATCAGATAAGGGGTTAATTTCCAATACATTTAGAGTGCTTATACAACTCAACAAAAGGAAGACAAAGAACCCAATTTCAAAATGGGCAGAGGAACTAAATAGACACCTCTCCAAACAGAACATACAAATGGCTAAGAGACATATGAAGAAATGTTCAACATCACTAATCATCAGAGAGATGCAAATTAAAACAACAATAAAGTATCACCTCACACCTGTCAGAATGGCCACCATCAACAAATCATCAAACAAGTGTTGGCGAGGGTGTGGAGAAAAGGAGACTCTAGTACACTGCTGGTGGGAATGCAGACTGGTGCAGCCACTGTGGAAAACACTATGGTGATACCTCAAAAAATTAAAAATTTAACTGCCATTCGACCTAGTGATCCCACTTCTAGGAATATACCTAAGAAGCCCGAGCCATGAATCAGAAATAATATATGTACCCCCATGTTCGTAGAAGCACTATTTACAATAGCTAAGATCTGGAAATAGCCCAAATGTCCATCAGTAGACGAATGGATAAAAAAGCTGTGGTACACATACACAGTGGAGTACTATGCAGCTGAAAGAAAGATCTCTTATTTTTTGAGACGACATGGAGGGACCTAGAAAGTATTACCCTAAGGGAAACAAGCCAAACAGAGAAAGACAAGTATCATACAATCTCACTTATTTGTGGAATATAATGAATATAACAATTTAAGGAATGGGATAGTTCCAGAGATGTGGAAGTAGGGTACAGACTGACAATCCCCAGAAGAGGGGGTGGTGGAAGACAGATAACCACAGAACTTATATGCATGTATGCATGACCAATGGATATGGACAACAAAGCTGGGGTCGAGGAGGGAGAAGGAGGGGGAATCAGTGGGGGAAAAAGGAGAAACATCTGTAACAAAAATTAATTAATTAATTAAAAAAATAAAGAAGCAAAACATAAAGAAACAGTTTTTCAAACAACAACAAAATACTAGATTAATACAGTAGCTAAAGTGTGAAGTAAAGGACTCCTCAGGAGTTGCTGAAAATAACATATCTTCTAAAGTGAGGCTACTCCATATTCAAGGGATAATAGGTCAGTGATTAGGTTTACTTGTCTGAATTCACAAAAGCCAGTCAAAATATTAGCATGTATCCCTGACTATAATGATCAATGTAGCCAAAGAAAAGTATTGAAGGGTTCATTTATTCTAAGTGAATGTCATTCCATGGACCCAGCCTCTAATTCCTCTCTAAAGCATTTTTGTCATTAACAAATATCTACTAAAAAAAAAAAAAAGGACAAAATGTCTTAAGCACACATAAATTATCACTGAGTTAAAATCAGTGGAGTCTTGTTTATTATTATATGCTGAAAATGTATTGAATTCTTTCAAAGATCACTTGTGGGGTTTCTTTTCTTTTCTTTTTTTTCATGAACAATGAGCCTCAGGCTTATTGCCAGTGTTTAAATATTGCTTCAATTCACAGAATTTGCCTTGTTTGTGTTGAACACAGGTGAAAGTAAAGAGGATCATGGGCAGAGGAAAAACGAGTGAACCTGGTAAGTCCTTATCTGCTCTAAAGAAAACAAGATCCTCCATATCCCTCTGCTGACATTTGGTTGAGTCTCTGAGATCTCGGAAGCTAAGCAGGACCAGGCTTGGTTAGTACTTGGATGGGAGATATAGCATTTAAATGCTTGGTTTTCACAACGGCATGTGTGTATTTTCACTGAGAATATTTGATCTCAACTTCTCACTTTTTCTGTTCTGAGTTAGACTCAGTTGGCTGACTTTCAGGTATACAACCCATTTTTTTAAAAAGTTATTATTATTATTATTAATTTATTTTTGTTACAAATGTTTCTCCTTTTCTTTCCCATTGACACCCTTCTCCCCATCCCCCCAACCCGGTCTCCATCTTTGTTGTCCATGTCTATTGATTATGTGTACATGATTATAAGATCTGTGGTTTATCTCTTCCTTTTTACCCCACCCCCTCTTCTGAAGGTTGTCAGTCTGTACCCTACTTCCATGTCTCTGGGTCTACCCTGTTCCTCAGACTGTTATGTTCATTATATTCCACAAATAAGTGAGATCATGTGATATTTGTCTTTCTCTGCTTGGCTTGTTTCACTTAGGATAATATTCTCCAGGTTTCTCTATTTCATCTCAAAGGATAACAGATCTTTCTTTCTTACAGCTGCATAGTACTCCATTGTGTATATGTACCACCACTTTTTTATCCATTCGTCTACTGATGGACACTTGGGCTGTTTCCAGATCTTAGCTATTGTAAATAGTGCTGCTATGAACATGGGGGTACATATATTCTTTCTGATTGGTGTTTCAGGCTTCTTAGGGTAATATTCCTAGAAGTGGGATCACTGGGTCAAATAGCAATTCAATTTTTAATTTTTTGAGGTAACACCATAGTGTTTTTCACAGTGGCTGCACCAGTTTGCATTCCCATCAGGAGTGTACTAGAGTCCCCTTTTCTCCACACTTTTGCTGTCACTTGTCTGATGATTTGTTGATGGTGGCCATTCTGACAGGTGTGAGGTGATACCTCATTGTACAACCCATTTGTAATAGATAAACAGCAACTCAAGTGTTTGATGGCATCATGATGACATTTGTGGGAATCACTACCTGTTGTGCTTTCTGTCATTTAATAGTTGGCTCTATTATCTTTGTTTTCAGGAAACTGCTAACTAAAAATGTAAATACAGACTGATGCCATCATTTTTCAGACTATCAAAGTGAATTATTATCTGGTAAACCATCAATATGACCCATTATTATAAAAAAATATTGGAGCTTCTTAAATACATGGGTTTTTACATTTTTTTCTATTAGATTAAAATATATAAAAAAAATTAAATGAAGGTTGAGACATTGCTTTAATTATTGTATTATGATAAGAGACTTATTTGGATAACTAAGTAAACTAACTTACTGGTTAGCAAATTAACCTCTTTACTGTATTAACAATACAGCAAGTTACAATTAACTTAAAGCTGATGAAGAAGTGAGGAAGAGGCAAAGTGTGGAAAAATTTAATTTATGCTAAGCACTTCAATGACACCACATATAAAGCTATATCAGGAGGAGTTTCAGAATTCTCAATCTTTGATATTTGATTCTGATGCTTAACTCACTGAGTTAGGGAAGCTTCTAGACTTTAAAACAGATGACAATTTTGTAGATATTTTTGAGGCAAGTCTCATCTCATTATGACACAAAGTTATTATGTTTATGCTTAGTTTGATTCTTATTAAGATTTATGAAGCTACAATAAGAAATATTCTTATTTCTTCAAACAAAATGTCACATTATCAACTATGCAACACAAGATGACCTTTGATGAATCATAAATTCTAACTTTATCACTTATGTCATTGTCCTGAAGGACATGAATTTTAGCTGATGGCTGAACTGAAAGTTCTTGATTTCCCCTTTTGATGATTAATAGGATGGTAACACTCAATTAAAACTTGCTGACTATTCTGCTTTACCTTTATGTAGATCAAATATTAATCATATTTAGTTCTAAATTTAATGAAGAGGTTAAAAGTGTGTCCATAAATCAAATAAATGTTTTATCCAGTATATTTTAGCTTTCAAAACTTGTTAGCTTTCAAAACTTGTCTCGGTTTCTCTCTCTCCTCATAAATAACTACCTAATTACACCAAAGTATGTTGGTCAACAAAGCACTAGAAAGAAAGAGGAATTAGGAAACTAATAGCTCTTAATCAATGGGCCTTCATACAATTATATACTTGGCAATATAATCAACACAACTGAATCTGTTATTCATAGAGATTAAAAAGAACATGTAAGCCAATCTGTTGATGCAGATCAGCATTTGGATCTCTCATTCAAAGAATTCTGAATTTTGTACATACTTTTTGACACAGTTGTCACAATCTTGTGAATCAAGGTGAACTGTGAGAATGTAATGGATATCCATATAGGCTGCTTAATTTCAACTCTGAGTATTTTCATTGAAAATGGACAATGCTGTACCATCAGAAAATTAGAAACCACTCAGAACACATGTTGGATCCATTGGTAAGTTGCAGAAAAGGCATGTTATTCCTACACATGCCTTACTTTATCTACTTATATTGATGACTGCTGCTGGTACTATGTATGTTGGCTATGACTGCATAGTCTCTGAATCTTAATTATTGTTTCACATTATCTAATAATAAGACAGAATGGATATAAATAACTAAAAAGACAAAAAAATTTATAAAGGCACTCTCCTAATTCCTATATGTTTATGGCCTATATACTTCATGTAAAATAAGGTCATTAAAACTAATGAACTCAATTTCTGCTTGATATTTAATGGTCTACAAAATGTTCAGCGATGGGCAGAAGAATAAATGAAAATTATAAGTTTTCACAAGATTTTATGAAATCAAAGCTCAAAATACCACCTAAAGTAATATACATGACTTAGATCCCAGGTAAAAAGAAAATAGGACTCCTTAGTTGAATCTACCACTCTACAATAGATGTCTCAGCATAAGTTTGATAAATATGGAAATACTTCTTTTATTTCCCTCCAGTTCTTCTAACATTTATTTCTGGGAAAACAAAACCTCAGCATCAGTTTGAATACACTGACTCCCAAACACTTAACCAGAGTGATGGGAGCTCCTGATAAAATGGACTTGTGTTTGGATACTAACAGTGGCTATGGTGATAATGGAGAACAGTTATAAAACCATTCTTGGGGGAAGGAGGACTGGAACCAGGATTTCTCTGGTTTAGGGGGTGAAAGATTGAGAATATGCACAATGAAACCACAACCAAGTAACTTCGAGCTTGAAAATATGAAGGTGTTTTCTCTTGGGTAATTTGTATTTTGGAATAATTGTATCCTTCAGCTGTATCACATGGGTATGCATATTGGGAGATCCATATAACACAATCCACATGACCCTGCAAGCTAGAACAATATTATGCTTGGAGAACACCTGGGGGGTACTACCTAACTTCTAGCACTGTGTATTTATCTTGATCTATAAAAAGTCTTCATATTCTCCTGAGATTATATTAAGGATCCAAACTAATTACATGTATTTTTAGTTCTCGAGAAACTGAAATATGACTGATAAAGACCCTTCTGAGTCAAGATACTATTTGGAAGAGGGAACAAGTAGAAGCAAAATAGTAGTGGAGAATCCCTCTGCCCATCCCCAGGAGATAAACTGTTCAAAATGTCCAGGTGTAGGTCTTTCCACTGGTTAAGTGTTCAGGAGCTTTCATAACACAAATTTTATCCCCTCAATTTTTTTGTTGTTGTTCAGAAAGAGTGGGAGGGGGAGAGAGAGAGAGAAACATGGATGTGAAAGGGACACATCGAGTGGCTGCCACCCACACGACCCAACCAGGGCTGAGGACAAACTGCAACCGAGGTACGTGCCCTTAGTGGGAACCAAACCCGGGTCTCCCTGGACTGCAGGCCGATGCTCTAACTGCTGAGCCAAACTGGCCAGGGCTTATCCCCCAAATTTTAAACCCCAATGTTATGCCTGCCTTATAATTTTGTTTTTCTAACTCTTGGTCTTCATTCTTTCTGCAATAGCTTTCCCCTTTATCTCCTTGTTTTGTATGTTTTCTTCTTCTTTTGCCACTGCCTATGCTTTCCTGCTCTTTAGGGAAAGCTAGGAGAAGTTCCTGCACTCTCAGAAGAGCAAGAAAAAGTATACCCAAACCCACTGGGTCACAGCCACAGGCAGCACAACTCTCAAATAGAGGATCCAAGTGTCTTGGCAAGCCTGGTAGGTGCTGGGTGTCCCATATAAGCCCTGGACTTTGTAGAAAGGCCTATTTGACACTGGAAGTTCGTGAAAGAAGGAATATATATGTCTGGTTTTATGCATTTTTAGCCAGTTCAAATTCTAGCCAACATCTTATAGTCATTCTTTCATCAGTTTATAAGAAGCAATGTTTCTAACACTATCTCCATTATGCTGGCTCTTTAAAAGTTTTTCCCAAGGAAGAAGCTAACTTATACATGATCATTTAACCACCTGGGACTATTAGTTCTAAAATCTGAGTATAGAGTTAGGAAATTAGGTCAGAGGATTAATGGTCTATCCATAGCAATAATTTCCTTGAATAAAGAGAAGAGAGTAAGAATTAGCTACTACCTGAAAGATTTTTCTCTAAAAATTTGAACATGACTTGCCGCAGTGCTTATGGTTCTGCTACGTTTTCACACAATAAATGGCAGTTCTTTTATTAATTATCAAAGGACTTTCAAATTCGAAGGATCTAAAGTTATCTTATGCAAGCTTCCCTTTTCCTACACCATCTCCCTCATTATTTAAGTTCACATTTTAATTGGACTTTTTCCCCGAGTTTCAGAAGCTTTCTCATATGTTATACCTTTTTCACAATATTACCGTAGGAGATGGGATAATATAGGAACTCTCTGGGCTGATACACAACAGGGGGGCACTGGTGGCTATCTTTGGTCCCAGAGCTCCCCCTGTTACCTCCCATGCATCTAGGTCCTCAACTTTTTCACATCCCCCAAACATTCATTGAATTTAAGATCTTTATCCTCACTTCCGAAGGCACAGTGAGTGGCTTACACCAAATTACACAGCCAACAAAGGCATATTTGCCTGGCATCTACATCTCCTAAACATGTTTTTCTCCTACAAATTCCTGCATATTCTGGAGAGGTTCTCCTAAGAACTTTCATCAGCGCCAATGATGGCCCCATCACTAACCAAAGGCAGTTTGTAAATCTTGCTAAGGGCACCAGAGAGATGTGGAGGGTCTTTGTTTAATGCATCTAGCTGCAGTGCAGGAAACCCCCCCACCCTTGTTTTACCAAACGGATGCTTTCCGTTTCCTCATTCAAAGAACCTCGAAACACCGAGGATAAAGGCACAGAGGCTCCCCCATTCGGCTTACTTGGTCGCTAGGATCATCTTTTTTCTTGCTGTCTGTTCTTTCTGTTCCATATGTTGTCTGGCAAGATGCTCTCCTACAGCTTTAGCTGGAAACTCTGTCTCACAAGTGTAGCCAAAATCCCGAGCCAAGTGTAAAGCCTCCCCTGTTGGCAGACAATAAAAGTCAGGTTCTCAGGAATGATCAAACTTAATAAGAGTACACCTTATATTTTCTTCAAGTCTCATTCCTGGCTGTGGTCAGCTGGATCATTTCTCCTGTTCATTCTAAACAGTCCAAGGGAGAGGACTTTTGGCAGCATAGAGTAGGATGAGGAGAAACTGAGAAACAGAAACTTCTACCAGGTAGGAGTATGTGGAAAATCAAGGGGAAAACCCAGAAGCACAGTCTAGAGTTTTAACTCCCCTTGAGGCTCTGCCATTAGACCAGACAGACAGCTGAGATTCTACACGTCAATGCCATTGGGAACAAGCTCCACGGGTACATCATTTTGATGCTGCTCAACAAGCAGCCTATTCTTAGTATATCCAAAATATTCAGCTATCTTCCAGGAGACCTATCAAAATATTGGCAAAGGGTCCAAATAATTTTTCAAAGAAGTTGGAACACTTAGGAAAGTGAGATAAATGAACTCTATCAACTTTATATCATTACATTGCTAAAGAGAGTAGATTGCATTATTATGGTTGTAGCATTATTAGGCTTGATGGTAGGCTTCAGTACCTTTTACCACTATGTGCAAAGATTCTTAAGTACATCATAAAATATATGATGCTTCTTAAGTATAATAAAATCATAAATAACTTTGGTTCTTTCATAGAATCTTAAACTTTTAAGCAATGGGGTAAACAATGTTTATTGGTAAAGATTTAGTGATGGACTTTGGTCTGGAAAACAACTCCAATCAAGCCAACTCTTATTTGACCATTAAGACATTTAAAAAGCAAGCTTTTACTACATTTATACAGAGCACCTACTTTGGTCAAAGTGCAGTGCTAGGTAGGAGTAATGGAGGATGTAAAAGGGCACCCAAGGCCATCTCTGTTTCTAGGAAGGTGGCAGTCATACCAGTACTAGTAGCAGCAATAACAACAAACACAAAAACACGATAGTGGCATTTTATACATTATAGTACACCTATAGAAACATTATTTATCATTTGTACATGTTTACTGACATGTATTGACATTATATATAATACAAGCTATTATTTTATCAGCATACAATGAATGTTAGAGATACAATGTTTGGAGAAGGTTGTAATCAAGGAGAGGTGATCCAATAGCTGCAAGGTCAATCAAATTTTGCCACGAAAAGATTTAAAATGTCAGGCTTGATATCCAAGTCATATGATACTTGTTTGGTGGTTAGCCAAAGTAACAGCCTAAAAGAATTTGATCTTGCTTTATACTCATAGAATAACAGAGTAGTGGATAATTTAGTACCAGGAAGAAGTAAAAATAGTTAATATTACTATAGAGTAGGAAAAGCTTATAGTTATACAGAATAAATATATAAAATAGGCTAGTTAATATTAATAAATTTTTATATATTTTCCTCAGTAAATATGTTCTTTTTCTCTAGAAACAAGAAATATTAATTTTCAGGTTGGGAAACTTATGTTTATAATAAAGAACAAAGAAATGACCAATAATAGAAAACAGGAAAACATTGTAGGATAATACAGAGCTGAGAAAATATAATCCGAAGAGTAATTTAATCTAAAATTTTTCTTGGATACCTTGCCTTTCTTACATTTAAAACTCCTAAGTGGGGGAGGGGGGATGAATAAATTTGTGAGAATTTTTTTCAAACCTTTTAATTAAAAAAAATGTCAAACATATTGCAAATTTGGAAGACTTGGACAGTGAATTTCCACATGTCCACACTTAATGTTATACTAAATTTGCTTTATCACATATCCATTCATCTTTCTTTACCTCCACTCATTCATCAATCCATATTATTTTTGATGCATTTCATAGTAAATAACCTCAGTATACATCTCCTTAAAGACATCAGCATTATTCAATTAAATAGGTCCAATATTTGTTTGTAGTTTTTTTCCCTAAAAGCTTTTATCTCAAAAGTTTTCCCCGATGTATATTAAAAAGGAAAAAGACTAAAAACTATTTAATGTTGTTTATTTGTATGATATATACCTACTGAGTAGGAATTGGTAGGGTTTTTGTCCTGTTCATTTGACAGAAAAGTATATTTATATGAAGATTATTTGTTAATAACCTGATATGAAGTTTCAATGTGTACAAATATTAAACAAGCATTAAAATTAGGTTATTGTAGCCTGGCCAGTGTGGTCAGTGGTTGAGCATTGACCCATGCACTGGTTTGATCCCCAGTCAGAGCACATGCCCAGGTTGTGGGCCTGATCCCCAGTGGGGGGCGTACAGGAGGCGGCCAATCAATGTTCTCTCTCTCCCTTTCCTTTACTCAATAAAGAAAACATTTTTTAAAATTACACTATTATATTTATGCAAGTGTGTTTAATTTTTATATATATTACCAATAGAAACTAGTATTGTCATTTTTTTTTAATCTATTCACTGAGTCTTTAACAATTATTATTATTATTATTTTTTTATTCCTGCAATGCAAGAAGTCCTGTTCTAGGCCTTGGAAGGGTCTAGTTTATTATATAAAAACTACAATGAGATAAACATATGAGATCAGACAGTGCTTTGGGAACTATCTCATCATGACCCCTCCCTACTCCCTGTACTGGTATAACACAGCTACTGGTCTTTAGTCAAGATTTTCATATTCATGTTGTAGGAAACATCATTGTTCTTCCTCCATTTTAAATAGAAAGGTGACATAACTAAATGGAAAGACTTTCTACATTCATTTTTCTGGGTTACACTTTTGAATACAACTGCAATGTACAAGCAACATTTTTAAAATGCCTAATACCAGCAGTTTATCACCCTAACAATTAAGGGGGGAAATGAGTGCATATTTGGCCCCCCAAAAAATGGCACAAAGATTTTTTTAAGGATATTGTAATTCCATATAGGATGGTCACTTTTGCTAGAAAAATGACAGAATAGAGATAACTCAAAAAACTTCAAATTTGAGGTTAAAAGTACCTATCAAATGGTGGCTACAGCACCTCACCAGAGGATAAACACATGTGACCTTGGGACTCACAAGTATCTTGCAACTAACACAATAGCACAATTCATGGTGTCATCTTTGTAAAGCAAGTCGAGTTATGTATTCTGATATATCTGCATATTACAATATTCACACAGAGATTGATTTTTAAGCATTTTAACAAAGACTATTGTGGGTGTGTGTGTGTGCAGTTTTTTTTTTTCCCTCTACTGTTTGTGCAATAGTGGGAAAGTGAACAGGAGGATACCAGCATGCCTCTTAAATTTGGTGCTAAAACCTGATTCTTGCAGATCTGGCCCATTTTATGCAAAGCTCTCACCGCGTGGTCGTTTGAAAAACAGTTTGAATGAACAGCTGCTATTTACATTTATACTGACAGCCAGATCCTTCCTTCCTTAGTTCTGTTTACTGCTTTCTCCTGCTTGCCATGTAACATTGTTACTGGATGTACAGCAATGCTACATCGAAAGAAGCAGCAAGTGAAGACACTCCGATAAGTAGTTAAAATGTGTACATCATGCCACCAAAGCTTTGTGTGTGGGGACCCAAGAATGAATGAGGAAATGGATCTGTGAATTCAAATATACATGATAATCAGTAACGATGACAGATCTATAGTTAAATCCTGTACAGCAGCTATCTTAGAGTCAACAGGTTTAAAAAAATAGAAATGTCAGGATCAGAAAAGCATATGAATAAATCACTAATGGATTTGACTGATTTGTGAAAATAAAGATCTACAAGTGTCACTGTCTCTGTGGTGGGTTAAACGCCCACGTGGACCACAAGCAGGTGCAGTAAACTGTGGTGAAAAGTATGATCCATGAAGGGCCAGAAACATTTTTTCTCCTATCCCTGTACAGCAAACACGGCTGCCCCATCTTATTTCTGTGTGAGATGAGGTGGGATACCCCGGTTGTTGTTCTTCTCTTTTTCTCCAGAACAGATATAACTATTCCTTTATTTCAATGCATTGTGCCACTTGAAAAGCCAGTCCTCCACCCCCTCTTTTTCTGTACAACTGAACAACACACGAAGGCAAGTACACTATTGTATTCCATGTCATTTCAAGAATACTTTAGAAGTAGGATACATGGATGTTGGGTGGGGCTAGTATTAGTGCTTAGACAGGAGTATTCAAAGTGCAAGGCTTAGGCTCATTGTGCCAAGCAGTGCTATCCCCACCCCCTTGCTTCTGAAAAAGTGGAAACCACTAAAGGATATTAAATGTTTCAATAGTAACGACGGCACTTGACGGCATGCATGGAATAACTCTCTCAAACAGCCAGCACAAGTGAAATGACAGAAGATGGAAGAAAAAGGAAGGGCATTTGCTCCCTTGTTTCAGGGTACTCATTTCCCACTCAGAGGTACAAAGTGAAAAATGAAAGGAAATCTATCAGGAAACATTTAAATGGCAATAATCAATGCATCCCAGAAACAGAGAGGCAATGGAAAAATGTTTTCTGAAAGAGCTGATTGCTCACTGGGCTGAGATTCTGGATTCACACATCATTTTAGCAGAAGCAGATCTAGTGCCTTTTAAAATAAAAACAAATGCACCTGATTTTCAACCTTTTATATGGTCATTAAGGCTTTTTCCTTCGTTTAAAATTATTGTATTTTAGGGAAAAGTGTATGTCAGACAATTAAATATCAATATCTAAAACTAATTTGTACTAAAGGACATTTCTACATTGTTATTTGCTAGATAATTCTTACCAACTGTCACTACAAATATTGCCTGAAAAACAATTTAGGTTTAACTTAGTATTACTCTGCAATGTTGTTAAATAAAAGAAACAGTTTACATGTGTTAAATTCCAGTCACATATCTATGATTTCAGTCTTATTTCATGTACTGGGCAGGAGCACAATTAAGTCTATCATTAGGATTATTCCAAAAAGTACCTATTAGAAAGCAAATTTGAGAATATATTCAAACCTAGATATTACATTAAATAGATTATCTTGTGATACCAGCTACAGTAAACCCTAGAGCTGCAGACAAAAAACCTATCTGTTATAGGTTTCCTAAAGTATTCTAAAAGAAATATACCCTACAACACCATATATCACACAATCTATGATATAGATAGGTGCCTTATTATGTGGAAGTTCTCCTAGCTTATTGATGCTTTTGTTTCAATGCCAATACTTTGTTCTTCGAAGTGATAGTTTTGATCCCCGTTTCATACTCTGTTCTGAGCACAGCACCTAATTCATAAGAGGCATTCAGTAAACATTTGTTCAATGAAAAAGTTTTCAAATATTTTATTGGTTAATTATAACAATTGTCTCGGGAGGCAACTTTCCCAAAGCATAGTGAAAAAAAACAGAGCAAAAGAGATTTCAATAATGATCAAAATATATAACAAAGCTATAAAAATAGAACATATTGTTACGTCAGTGGAGCCACTTAATAGACTATAGTCGAAGGTAGTGTGTTTAAGCCTTGGTACTTCCGTAGCCTGAGAGTTTGTTTAAAAAAGGAGTCTGGGTTCCACCCCATATCAATTAAGTCAGGGCATCTGCGTTTTTTGAAGGCTCCTGCAATAATCCCAAACCAGTGTTGAGAACCACTGCCCTAAGGTGAGGGAAAGCATTACGTAGGGATTAACTACACATGTTCCCCCAATAAAAGTGTGCTGTGGCTGACACCCAGGGAAGGCGGTCATTATAAAGTTTGTACTAAATTGACCAGGACTGTAATTGGGCTCTTGCATGAGAAGTTGTGCCTTATTTGACTGATAGAGTATAAACTCTGGAAACAAAAGAGACAACGTGGTGGTAGAAGTGGAGACAGCCATGTTAGGAGAACAAAGCCATCAGTGTGTTGAAAATGTGTATCTGTATAGGGAGATTTTATACAAAATGAAGTTTGCCTTTCATACTAGTAGGGAAGAGATGGATCATCAATAAAGGTGTTGAGACAAATGGACGTGGAGAGAAAAGGTGTTGAGATAAAAATGGACGTATATCATATAACCAACAACAAAGTAAAGTCCAGATAGATCAAAGATTTAAACATGAGAAATAAAACTGTAATGTAATTAGAAGACAACATGGGATAAAGCTTTCAAAATCTTGAGATAAAAAAGGCCTTATAAAGTATGATAATGAAAACTAAAAGCCATGAAATGAAATAGATGAAAAGATATGATTATATTAATATCAAAATGTTGTATAGGACACAGACATGGATAAATAAGCAAACAAACAAAAATCTAACAGCATAAGCCCTGGCCAGTTTGGCTCAGCGGTTAGAGCATCGGCCTGTGTTCCTGAGAGACCCGGGTTCAATTCCTGCTAAGGGCATGTACCTCGATTGCAGTTTGTCCCCGGCCCTGGTTGGGTCGTGTGGGTGGCAAGCACTCGATGTGTCCCTTTCACGTTGATGTTTTTCTCTCTCTCTCCCCCTCCCACTCTATCTGAACAAAATACTGGAAAGTGTCCTGGGGTGAGGATAAAAAACAAAACAAAAAAAGACAGCCTCATTGTTATAAGAACAAAGCACATTTCAAAAACATAAAATTGCTAATATTAAAAAAAAAATCTAACAGCATAACAATACTAGTCCTTGATAATTTGTTTTTAATTTTTAATTTTATGTTTTAAATTTTTTTTCTTTATTGATTTTAGAGAGAGAGAAAGAGGGAGAGAGATAGAAACATTGATGAGAGAGAACATCGATTGGCTGCCTCCTGCATGCCCCACACTGGGGATTTGGCCCATAACCTGGGCATGTGGCTTGACTGGGAATTGAATCGGCGACCTCTTGGTACATGGGTGGATGCTCAACCAGTGAGCCACACCAGCCGGGCTACTCCTTGATAATTAAGGAGAAAAAAAAATCTAACAGCAAACAGACAAGCCAAAGCCAGGAGTGGAGAAATTTTGCAACTCATATCAGAGATATACAGCCAATTTTTCTGATATATAATGAGTGTACATCAATGAGAAAAATATAAAAATTCACCACGAGAACAAAATAAATGAACCTACAGATAAACATATAAAATTTTTCAAAGAATATACCCAACTCTACCTCCTTCATAATATAGCTAGCCTTTTTTTTTTTTTTTTTTAACCAATCAAATTAGCAAAGATAAAAAAATTGATAGTACCCTGCTTCCCTGCTTGGACAACAGTATAGGGAAGTACTAACATATCAATGCTTCTTGTCCCCATTGCTGACGGGATTATAAATTTATAACCACTATGGAGAACAATCTTCCTATAATCTTCTGAAATTACAAATGTAAATATCTTTTGGCCCTGCAAAATACCCCTAAGAATTTATGGAATAGATGTGCTTCAACATCTGCAGAATTGTTTCTGTTTGGGTGTGAAGTTACTGACTGTACAGCACTATTGGTAATAGCTGAAGACTGAAAACCCCTGTATGATATTCAGTAGAGACTAGTTAAATAAATTATAATGCACTGAAACATTGGAATACCATGAGTGTTTTAAAGATTAGATAAGGCCCTGGCCGGTTTGGCTCAGCGGTTAGAGCGTTGTCCTGTGGTCCAGAGAGACCCAGGTTCGGTTCCCGCTAAGGGCATGTACCTGGGTTGCAGTTTGTCCCCGGCCCTGGTTGGGTCGTGTAGTTGGCAACCACTTGATGTGTCCCTTTCACGTCGATGTTTCTCTCTCTCTCCCTCCCTCCCTCTCTCCCTCTGACTCTATCTGAACAAAATATGGAAAAATGTCCTCTATCTGAACAAAATATGGAAAAATGTCCTCGGGTGAGGATTAAAAAAATAAAAAAAATAAAGATTAGATAAGTTGTAATTGCTAAATAAATAAATAAATAAATAAAAGACTAATACAAGGTGTGGAAAAAGCTCAACAAGCAGAAAGAGTGCATAGTAAAAAGTCCATGTATATACACATATAGCTTTGGAAGAGAATAGAGAAACCCATAACATTTGTTTTCTTCCAAGAGGGGAACTGAATGATTGAAGAACAGAGAGAAAAAAGAGGTATTTCACTATATATTCTTTTATAACTTTTGAATGTTTTGCCATTTGTGTAAATTATTTATTTAAAATTATATCAATTCAAAAGCAAAATTACTCTCTGATCCCATTATTAGATTTAATTTTAAACTCAAATATCGGTTATAAATTAAAACATGAGCAATTCGGAAGCATCCACTGCCATTCAGTAGGAGTTAGACATTAACAATAATAATTAAAATCTACAATTTTATTAGAATACCTATAAATTTTGATAAATGTAAATATTGGATAAAAAGCAGAACTGAGTGTTTGAAAATCATATCAGTTGAGGCATCAAGTTGGAAAGAGAATAATAGAAAAAAGAAAATGAAATTACAAAGAAAATAATGCAGAGACATGCCTGTAAGTGAGCATTATGGTTTACAATGGTGTGTAATGAGCTGACCAAGGAGGGCAAGGGCAGGGTGGGCTGAATGGAATGGGCTTGAACACATGTGCCTTTTCTGCCACAGTCACCATGAGTAGAAACAGGAATTTAAGGACACTCTAAGCACATAGTCAAACACTAAGTCATGTGTGTAGGCAGCCTATTTGCTCAAACCCTCGGTTATACTGTATTTAAGTCAGAGTAGTTCAGTAATGCAACTGTTCATCACCCAAGCCAAAAATGCAAATTTGAGTGGAATACACATGGTGATGTTGCAAAACCAGAAGATCTGGGTTCTCATTTTTGCGGCTCCCAATTTTATGATCCAGTGAAGAACAGTTCATCTCATTCGTGAATAATGGTATAAAATTTATCAAGCACCAAATTTGTGCTGGGTACCATGTAAGTTATTTGCTGACATTCTGATTTAACTCTCACAGCAACCTTATGAAGAGGGCACTATTATTAACATTACTGTATAGATAAAGACACAGATGCTCAGAGAGGTTATGTGCATTTACCTATAGCACACAGCTGGCAAGGGGTGGAGTGAGTTCAAACAAGGTTATTTGACTCAAGAAGCACACGCTTAACAGTTATGACCTAGTGGCTTTAGACTACTCAAGCTTTTGTTTTCCTCCAGAGCTAAGGTTTTATGACTCAGTAAATTTGGTTATTAAATAATGTTGTTTAGAAAGAAAGAAGGTAGAAGACAGATGCTAATCTTTATTAAGTGCTTCTGTGCCACAGGGTACCAAGTGTTTAATCTCTGTGAATATATTTATTCTTACAAAAGACACATAATGCAGATGTTAAGGCTGAAATGGGTGCTGGACCATCAAAGATTTATCCTTTTCTTTTTTCCTTTAAGATTTTTAAATTGGCCCTGGCTGGTTTGGCTCAGTGGTTGGAGTATTGGCCTGCGGACCATAGAGTCCCGGGTTCGGTTCCTGCTAGGGGCACGTACCAAAAAAAAAAAGATTTTTTAATTTACTTTTAGAGAGAGACAAAGAAAGAGGACAAGAGAAAGAAACACTGACATGAGAGGAGAACATTGATTGGCTGCCTCCTGCACGCCCCCTACCAGGGATAGAGCCCGCAACCGCAACTGGAGCAGGTGCTCTGACCGGGAATCGAACCGGCGACCTTTCCGTGCACCTGATGACACCTAACCACTGAGCCACAATGGCCAGGACAAACCTAACTGTCCTTTCTTTACACACTATAGAGTTGTTTCTAAGAAGATTGCCCAGTTAGAGACTATATTATCTAGGATACCCCACACCCACCTCTGGAACTAGGCAGGGCCATGTGACTAGTTCTTAAGGAATGGGTCACTACCGGGCAGAGTGGGTAAGAAGCTCTCTGCTTTCTCCATCATGTCTTTCCTTAACGTAAAACCAAAGGAATAGGGCCTAGAGGAGGATATAGCCACAGACTCTGGGTTCCTGACTGAGACCATGGGGAAGGAAGACCCCCGATGAGGGACATCACATCAGACTGTGATGAGGGAGAAATAAGCTTCTATTGTGGAATACGATTAATTATTTGGTAATTAACTGTTATAACAGCTCTCATTATCTGAACCATAATAGATATTAGAAGCCTTGTTTATAAATTAAGAAAATGAAGCTCACTCAGGATAACTAACTACCTCAAAGTCAGACAAAATTTCAAAAGTGATATTATTGGGGCTGGCGATGGGTACCAGGCAAAAGATAATAAATTTTGCAAGTGGTACGACTCGCAGTGTGGGAGCTTATGTTTGTTGAAACTAAAGAAGGTAGCAGCAGTGACAAAGGATTTGGCCTTGAAAAGAGTGAATGGAGATCACAAACAATATTTGTAAACGGTCCCTTTCTTTGGTTGGTGTATATTTCACCCTTCATTGCCCCTCACTGTTCTTTAAAAACATATACAAACAGAATTGGACCACCTGTTGTGACAAACTGCAAGACAAATCACTGTGTGTAAGGACTTACACAAGTTCTAGGTCCAATATGCCTATGTTAGGTGAACAAAAATATTTCCCACTCTAAATATGGCCCTTAATTTGTCAGGTGAAGAAAAGGCAGTCGACCTTGAGTTCTTCATCATATTGGTTATGAAGTGCAATGATATTTGGAACAAATGTTGGAAATTATAAACTGACACTAAGTAGTGCTCTCTTATAAATCCCTAAAATAATTCCTAAAAGAATGACTCTAGTATGTTAATTTGAGAGTGGTGCTGAAAGGGAACTATTAGTTGAGTGTCTAAATTTAAAAGAAATACAGGGACGAAGATGATACAATAATAAAAATCAAAATGATTGAAAACTCGAGGCAAGCAGGGAAATCTAGGGGTATTTTGCTGAAACTATTGTTACCTTAGTGACAGGGGTAGTTTTTGAAACATTTATGTTCATTTTCTAATTTTAATTCCCATCATAAGGTCACTTACTGTTCAGTGACTGGATCTTCGAGAGGCTGAGTCCTCTGCACAGAGATCAGACAGCCTCCAAGCACTGCTCTTTCTACGGGATTCCTATCAAAATCGCAACAATGGCAAATCTTCCCCAAACAGGGGCAGAGACAAGTACTGTGAAGTTGTAGAAGTTTGACCTTCATGAGATTTATTTCTAAGTCTGGTCTGTGAGGACAAAGCCAGTCAGATATCATCTATCTTGTGCTCAAGTACTGTACCAAAATGAGGAGGGAAGTATGACTGAATCCCAGCAATGCATTGCACCATCACAATGCTTGAGAAGGAACAAGTCTAGTCGTGGTTAGACTACGCTATAAGAGTTTCAGTTGTCGGCTGGTGTGGCTCAGTGGTTGAGCGTCAACCTGTGCACCAGGAAGTCACCAGTTTGATTCCCAGTCAGGACACATGCCCGGGTTGTGGGCCAAGTCCCCAGTGGGGGGCATGCAGGAGGCAACCAATTAATGTTCTCTCTCATGGATGTTTTTATGTCTTTCTCCCTCTCCCTTCCTCTCTCTCTAAAATCATAAAGAAAAAAAAATTAATAATAAAAAAAAAGAGTTTCTGTTCAGTTTTAAGAGACATTTAAGAGCTCTGGCCAGTATGGCTCAGTTGGTTGAGCATCATCTCATGCACCAAGAGGTTCTTGGTTGCAGGCTTAATACCCAGTGGGTGTTTGTGCAGGGGGTGTCCCACTGATATTTCTATCTTTCTCTCTTCCTCTCTCTCCAAAAAAATCAATAAAATATTTTTTTTAAAGGATGCATTTAAGAGAAGCTAATATAGGTACTGGTGATTAAAATGCACCTATAATTTTATGTAAAAAATCCAGGAGGATAGGGAGAGATATCAATTTAAAAATGGGAGGGGGGGAGCATTCTTTCCCACAAAATCATAGGTTTATAAGAAAGCTGATGGGCCATTTTGATGACTAGAAATCTAGTTTTAGAATTTCTGGGGAAAAAAATTAATATAAAATGTTGCCTTTTGCAAAACTGTTTGATTGAAGAGAAAAAATATTATCCAAAGACATGGTTAATTCAAAGTCTTGTATTTACACCAACTGGTAAATATGGTGAAGTTTTTGTTTTTTTGTTTGTTTGTTTGTTTTTAATTTTTCTTTATTGACTTTAGAGAGAGAGGAAGAAAGAGGGAGAGAGATAGAGACATCAATGAAAGAGAACATCAATTGGCTGCCTCTTGCACACCCCCCACTGGGGATCAGGCCCACAACCTGGGACCGGAAACTGAACTGGTGACCTCTTGGTACATGAGTCAATGCTCAACCACTGAGCCATACCAGCTGGGCAACATGGTGAAGTTTTAATTTACCACCTAAAACTGGACAAGCAGAACAAATCTGAAATAACTGAATCACACCCATGTTAGCATAGAAAGGGTCAAGATCACAAAAGTACTGAAGAGAAGCATCACTGTTTCAATATCACAAGAGGCTGGTCAGTCAGAGTTGGGTCACCATCATTCTGTATACACATGGCATCACTTGCAGGATTCCAAGGACTCTAAGCCTGGTGCAGTACCTGGCATCTTGCTGCCTGGGAAAGAGCCATCAGTTGTCACTACCAGCCCAACTTAAAGGTGAGAATATAAATAAATAGAAGAGTCCTGAACAATGAGATTTTTCTTCTTGTCATCCTGGGATTATAATGAAGTCTATTTTAATTTAGGTGGAATGTCCTTCTTCTTCATATATAAAGTTCTCTTAATGTCCTAAGACAACTTGTAGTTTTTAAAATAAAATATGTTTTTATTGATTATTTTTAAGAGAGAGAGGAAGGGAGAGAGAGATAGAAACATTGATGAGAGAGAAACATCTATCAGCTGCCTCCTGCATGACCCCTACTGGGGATTGAGCCCAAAACCCAGGCAAGTGCCCTGACTGGGTATTGAACCAGTGGGATGACACTCAATCCACTGAGCCACACCAGCCAGGCTACAATATGTAGTTTTTAAAATTGTGGGTCATAATGGATTAAAAAGCTGTGGTACATATACACAATGGAGTACTACACAGCGGTAAGAAAGAAAGATCTCTTATCCTTTGAGACTACATGGAGGGACCTGGAAAGTATCATCCTAAGTGAAACAAGCCAAACAGAGAAAGACAAATTTCATATGATCTCACTGATTTGTGGAATATAATGAACATAACAGTTTGAGGACAATCCCCTAAGGAGTGGGGAGGTGAGAGAGGGATGAACCACAGAACTTATATGCATGTATGCATGAACAGTGGACATGGACAACAATCTGGGGAAGGGGCAGGGAGGGAAGGGGGAGGGGGGAATCAGTGGGGGGAAAAAAGGAGAATCATTTGTAACAAAAATTAATCAATAAAAAATAAAATAAAATAAAATAAAAAATAAATAAATAAAATTGTGGGTCATGACCCATGACTCACCAGAATCTTGAAATAAATTTAGTGGGTTTACAATCAGCATTTAAAAAGAATGGAAACATATAAATAGAATAAAAGTATCAGAAAACAGCCCTGGCCAGTTTGGCTCAGCGGTTAGAGCGTCGGCCTGCGGTCCTGAGAGACCTGGGTTCAGTTCCCGCTAAGGGCATGTACCTTGGTTGCAGTTTGTCCCCGGCTCTGGTCAGTCGTGCGGGTGGCAGCCACTCGATGTGTTTCTTTCACATCGATGTTTCTCTCTCTCTCTGTTCCTCTCTCTCCCTCCCTATAAAAAAAAAAAAATGTGTGCACATGTGTGTGTGCATGCGTGTGTGTGTGTAGGATAGCATGCGTTTGAGAATCATAATGTAATATGCCAGTGGTTGAGGGATGGAAATGTCCTTTTGCCCCTAACTGTCTTTTCCTCAGTTCCATCAAAGTGCCTGCAATTCAACAATGAAAGGTATATTTCTCTACATCATGAATATTTTGGGGACTTAAACGCATGTATTTAAATTAAGCTGCATCTGGGAAGAAGAGAATCTGAAGTTTCATCAGCAAAGGCCGATGTGACTCCTCTGTAAGCAGAGGCCAAGTGACTAGAACACAAGTTAGGCACTTTGGTGGCAGGAGAGGCACCTGAATGAGTAGATGGCAAGACCACAAGACCATCCTAGGATTGCACACATTTACCCTGCATCCTCTCTGCTAGTATCGACTGATGATTCCCACACGGGATACTCTGGCGCTTTTGGCTACTATGAAAATCAATAAGAAGAATTGTGAATATACACTTTTATGGCTCTTCAGTTTGTACATTCATAAATACCATGGAGAAAAGTCTTTCTTAGGGCTTTACTTTTCACATCAGTTAAAAATTTTATAAGAATTCATAGTCTGTCCATCCTACCTAGTAGAAAGGATCGCAGGGAACATTTAGATCAATGACCCTTAAACCTCATTATATATAAGAATTACTGTGAGTGTTTTTAAAAATATAGATACTTGGGCCATACTCTCAGTGAATGATTTCAACTGATTAAGGGATGGGATTCAGGCATTTTATTTTATTTAAACATGTTTTTATTTATATTTTTTAAAGAGAGGAAGAGAGAGAGAGAGATAGAAACATTAATTGGCTGCCTCCTATATGCCCATCACTGGGGATCGAGCCCACAACTGAGGCATGTGCTCTCACCAGGAATCAAACCAGGACGTCTCAGTCCATGGGACAGTGCTCAGTCCACTGAGCCACAACAGCTGGGCAGGGTCCAGGCATTTTAAATAGACCTCTCAGTTGATTCTACTGTAGAGTTGAGTGTAAAAACGAATCAAGTCTCACCATCCATATGATTCTTGAATCACCCATATGATTCCTGTTATATCCTGAACAAGTGTTTTGTTCTATTATTAAATAGCTATAATTTTAATGATATCCTTACTTAAATGGAGTAGAAATCTATCTCCTTTTAGAATCACCCCATTAGCCATTTTTTTCTCCTTTGCCCTTCCTCCCAGTCTCCCCCAACCCATGTGGGTGGATGATTGGTCAGATCCCTCTACCATATATCAGCTATGAGTATCAGCATACACAAGCAAAATGCACAGCCACAGAAGATAATCACAGTAATACTTATTAAATGTTAGTGGCCAGCAATATTATTGTTGTGGTTGTGATTATTACAATTAGGGAACAAAGCAAAGATAACTGTTAACAGCATAATCACCAAAGCAATTTTGCCAAGACAAATGTCAAAAACACACCACTTCACAAAGCTGTGCAGCCAACAGTATGTACTGGTCATCGGACAAATAAACGATGTTTGTCACTCACTTTTCACCTCCTACAGTGCCTCAGAGACAAGTGAGCAACTAATGTGAGAGAGGTGTTACGAGCGTATTCAGGGAGTCTTGGTGAAAAGCATCTTTGTTCATATTTAAAACAATAGCATTCTGGGTTCTAGAAGAACTCTCCTTTGACATTTTAAAGCTCCCCCACAAAGTCAGAAGTGAATATTAATTAACATCTCTTCATAAAAGAGATCGAATGAGAATATGTAAAGTTAAGTACTCATAGAAGAAAAAGAAGGAAAATAAAAAAGAAAATAACTTCTAAGAATAGATTTCCAACTCTGTCACTACTCCCCTGGGTTAACCTTAACCTTTCTGGGACTCAGTTTTTTGACCTATAAGCCAGGAAACTGCACCATACTTTGGGAGATGTCTTCTAGGATTAAAACAATGTGTTATCAGGCTCAGTATCATGCCTAGACTCCCATGAACTCTTTATAAAGAAGTATTTATCCTGTGGATCATGTCTCACTCAATGACAATGATTTAAGTCCAACTGATCTGAACTCTAAAATAAACAATAATAAAAATGACAATAGTGCCCTGAACAGTTTGGCTCAGCAGTTGGAGTGTCTGCCTGTGAACCAGAGAGTCCCAGGTTCGGTTCCCACTAGGGGCACATAAAAAAAAAAAAAAAAAAGACAACAGGACAGCCAACTTTTGATCTTTTGACGCTGGTAGTTAGGATATACTTGTTAAAGTACCTAAATATTCCATTATATTCTTCCATATTATTGCTGAGATCAGTAAGTTAAATAATGTTTGAATTATCTGATCTTTATATTAAGTATAATTTAGTAATTGTTAAAATTGGAAACTTCATCTGTAACCATTAACTATCGTGCTTATTAGTATAGACCAGCAATTTTCAACCAGTGTGCCACAGAATTTTTAAATTAGTCAGGGGCACTGACCTCCTTTCCCTTAGATTGTCAAATAAAAAAAAAAAAAATGACAACAGCCAACACAACAATGCCGTCCGATGTGATTGAATCAAAATTATGCCTATTTTTGTCAGATCAAAAATATATTTTTGTTGTGCCGCAGGATGTTAGTAATTAGTTTATGTGTGCCATGAGATGAAAATGGTTGAAAATCACTGGTATAGACAAAAGTGAAACAGTATCATCTAATAATCCTGCGTTTCGAAGAACTGTTAACCTTCCATGCTTACTTTGCAGAGCTGAAAAGCCATACCTTCAACTAAGGAAGTGAGCAGGGTGACATTGGCCGCTTTCCGTCTTCCTGCTGGCAAGTTCAGGCCAAGCCTATCCAGCTTCTCTCTCAGGCAGCGGCCCCCATTCTTGGACTTTGCTCTGTCCAACAACAAATAAAAACTAGGTTTTGACAGTTCACATTCTGAGGAAGAAGACGAGAGGTCTTGACCACTTGGGGAACGCAATGTTGGGCAGAAGATGTACGGGCTGAGGGTCGAGGAGTGTGGTACCAGTGCAGTTAGGAGACCCGCAGAGCCGGAAAACAACTTCAACATACCTTCTCAAGATGCCTCCCAAGAGCGAAGCATTGAGGCATTCAGGTGGCGAGAGGCGCCTCTTCACCTCCGCAATGGTCACCTTGTACTTGGAAGTAGAACTGAGAAGGGACAAACGGCCAGGGACAGAGCAAAACAAGTCTGTGGGGTTGACCACACAGGTACCACCTTTGGAGGAAAAAGCATATTGTATATTAATGACAGCAAGAGAAGATGACTGCATGAAAGACAGTTCACACCCAGCACTCCTGAGGATTTGGGGACATATGGCCCTCCTTCCTTCTGCACACAGCAGCTGAATCACCTCAAGAAGCTGCTCTGAAGGTGTACTTTCAAATGGCGCTCAAAGATTTGTCTTTCAAATATCTACAGGACATGTTTATAATAGGGTATCTGAACTCTAGTGAACATTAGCATCCTGTAGAGTGTTGGCTGATGCATCAGGTTAATTTTGACATCATCCACATCGAGAAACACTTCCATGAATTAAAATCCCAACTCCACCAGTTAACCATACAAAGAATAGGTGCTATTTATCCACTGCTGTGTGTGTGTGTGTGTGTGTGTGTGTGTGTGCATGCATGCACATGCACATAGATAAATATTTTTGAATCCATGACTTAATATATAGACAAAAATTTTGAAAACTGTTTTCCAAAATGTTTGAGAGCTGCCATCTCCACATACATCTACCAACGATAGGCACCAGAGTCACTCACTCCCCAGGCACCACTAAAAACCAGCTGCCCACTGCCAGAAATTTCCAACCCATGTGGGTGGATGGTAGGTCAACTCCCTCTACCCAGCTGTCAGCCCTCAGGATCAGCACACACAAACACAGCACATGACTGAGAATAGAATAACAGTAACACATTAAATGTCAGAGGCCAATAATATTATTGTTGTAATTGTTATTATCATGATTACTATCATGGAACAAAGCAAAAATAACTGCTAATAGCAAAATCACCAAAGCAAATTTTGCTCCTGGAGCAGAAGCCTTCTGTCTCCAAGGTCCAGAAAGCCCTTTGACCTTTGTTGTCCCCCAGGAACAACAGAGTACATTCCCTAACCTCAGGCAGTGGAAGTAGACTTGAGGACCCAAGATGATCATCACTGGGGAGAGTTTCTGGCTGCTCAGTCCTTCCTTACTGCAATATCCCTAAGCCAATGTCCACACTGCTCACATAGTGTCCACACAGCCCGGGGATCCAAGGCTGCTCGCAATGTCACCCCCCACCCATCCACTGAGTAATCAGAGGGAAGAACTTTTGAGATTTGGTGACAAGGCAAATTCAAAGTTTGCTTTTCTGAGAGCATACATTTGATTTCTTTACTTATGGGCTACCTTAAAACCCATCTCCAGCAAAGGGTCAAGTTCTATGAGGAAAAAGGAAAGAGAAAAAGTAGATGGAGGAAGACAAGTGATCAGGAGAGTGGTGTCTGAAATCTTTTTACTCAAAGGGTCCTCACCTGGCATCTCCTAGGAGCTTGTTAGAAATGCAGAATCTAAGGCCCAACCCCAGACATTGAGTCAGACTGCATTTTAAAAGACCGTTGGTGGTTCATGTGTGCATTCAAGTTTGAGGATCGCTGGCCCAGGACTCCTTGCTGGCCTCCCATGTAGTCATGTCCTCCTTTACTGAGCAGCTCAGATGGAATGTTATGTCAGTAGAGTCTCTGATATTCCGATTCTGGGCACAGTGGATAAGGAACCTGGGAGGATGTTTTAAAAAGCAAAGGGGCCCTGGCCGGTTTTGCTCAGTGGTTAGAGCGTCGGCTCATGGACTAATAAGTTGCGAGTTCGATTCTGGTCAAGGGCACGTACCTCGATTGTGGTTCGTCCCCTGGACCTGGGTGGAGAGAACAGGCTGACCTTGCCCTACTCTTAAAGTGTTTCTACCCCTGTACTTCCTGAAATTCCTCCTGGCTGTCTTACAGTCATCTGAATTTCCCTGAAAGTGCTGGGACCAACATCCTTCTCCCTAAGCTTTCTGAGGCAGGTGATCACCCTGCATTTCCTTCAAAGACCAAAGCAAAGGCAACGAGAGCCTCAGAGGATCTGGCCTCTTCCAGGCTGGAAGATGAGTCCTGTACATTAGGCCAAATTGCCAGTGCTAGTGCCTGGAAACCTGTGCTCACTTAAAATCTGAGGGATTATCACTCTGAAATCCTTATTTATTGATATAGGTATTAAACTTGTGGCCAACACCAAGGAAAACCATGCAAATGCCTTCTTCAGGAGCTAGACATAAAAGCAAGTTTACCTGTGCTTCCCCATCTGGCATTCTTAGAGACAATTTTAAAATAAATAATACACTAGTCCCCCCTTATGCACAGGGAAGTCTGAAAACACAGATAGTACTGAACTCTGTATACGCTGTTTTTTCCTATACATACATACACTTTACTGCTCATTTTGGCATATCTGAATTTCCAGCATCACTACTCTTGCACTTTGAAGCCATTATTAAGTAAAATAAGGGTTATTTGAACACAAGCACTGTGATACTGTGACAGTCGATCAGATAACCTAGACGGTTACTAAGTGACTAATGGGCAGATAGCCTGTGTAGGGTGGACACACTGGACAAAGGGGTGATTCATGTCCAGGACAGGACTGAGTGGGACAGCACAGGATTTCATCACACTACTAAGAATAGCACGTGCTTTAACATTTATGAATTTTCTGAAATTTTCCATTTAATATTTTCAGACCACAGTAGACTTCAGGTAACTGAAACCATGGAAAGTAAAATCGAGGATAAGAGGAAACTTTAATAATAATAATAGCAAACAATAATAATGTTTCCTGGGCTTAAAAATACAATTACACTTTTATGCTCTCGCTTTGTACCTATGGATGCAAAATGCATTTTAAAAATAAGCTCATAAGTGACTTCTCAAAAGTTGAGATGAACAGGAAAGTAAGGTAGATATCGGGTTTTAGTGTCATATCATGAGAATCATGAACCTGAGAACTTTAGAATTTGGGTCATTGTGAGCTCATCGGAAGAAAAATATTTTTAAAAGAAATAGTAATGTTTGTAATCAAAATTCACACAGCTCTCTACTGAGAATGGGCCTCTACTCACGGTCCCTATGAATTATAACCAAATGTATACTCTCACCTAAAGCCCCTTCTCTTGCACACTGGCCAGAACACAACTGAGGCACAAGGACGCTCGCCCAATGAGTCTCAAGTGTATTATGAGCGAGAGAAGAGGGTCTGTGCATGTGTTGATTTCCTGGTTGCTAAGGGAAAAGACACAATTTTAGACTTTTCCTATCTCTACGAATCTACAGTGGGTTAAAAACCTAATTTAGATAGATGCAGAATATTATCATTTTTTTTTTTTTTTTTAAATCAGGCTTTCTCCAATTGGAAGCAGCGTCCTTTGGGAAAGGAAAACCCCATGTGCTGAAAGTCAGCTGCTTCTAGGGAAGTCATTGGTCAGCTACCTAGCTAAATGCTAAGTCCCTGGGCCCTGGGTCTTTCTCTCCTGCATCCAGGTAGGGCTTCTGGCTTATGCTCAAATAAGCATTTATTAGGTAAGTTACACAGGTTGCATATTAAGAGTATGCTTGATGCACACACAAATTGCCTGGAAAATTTATTTTGTATTCAGATTAGCCTTCAACTCTAGAGTTATTTATTTATTTTTATGTCACAGCATCTTTAAAGGGAATTTCTGTTGCTTTGATACTTGGTACTGCTGCAGCCTTGTCCTGGCTAAAGATTTGGCAACTTGTAAAATTTACATCATGGGGAACCTAATATTTTTCTTCCCTGGGGTTTGTTTTAGGAAGGTATTAAAAAGTAATAGGTCAACAGAACCAGAGTTTTGCATTTGAAATGTAGGTTCCAAGGAGGTGAGAATTCTTTAAGTGGATCCAGACAACTGATGGCAATGGTGAGATTTCAAAGAAGGAAAGTCATGAAAGAGTCAACCATGCCATGCCATTTATAGCATCCATCCCCAATATTACTATTTGGAGTTCCAAGTGGTGCCTATGTTGCATGTAAGCACTTCTGAAATTATGTACTATTCATTTTATTATTATTTTTTTTATTATTATTTTTTTTAATCCTCACCCGAGGATATTTTTCCATTTTTTGTACAGATAGAGTGGGAGGGAGAGAGAGGAAGAGAGAGAGAATGAGAGAAACATCGATGTGAAAGGACACATCGAGTGGCTGCCACCCGCACGACCAACCAGGGCCGGGGACAAACTGCAACCGAGGTACGTGCCCTTTGCGGGAACCGAACCCGGGTCTCTCCGGACCGCAGGCCGACGCTCTAACCGCTGAGCCAAACCGGCCAGGGCTGTACTATTCATTTTAGATCCAGCACTCTAGTTAGGTGTAACTCTGGTGCCACAGCTGGGATCCTCAAACAGAACTTCTCTAGAATACATCTCTTTCCTTTCATAGTACACAGAAGCAATACTTCCATAAAGGTCATTATAGTAGTAGCCTAAGAAATCAGGGACTATCCACTCCAGGTCACTTGTTTAGGACATGCCTATCATAAAAGGGGTTAACTTTGCCATTGCGATAGGAAAAAGTATCCCAAGGGCTTACTTACTGTGTGTGTATGACAAAATCATGCACAAAATATATAAATGCAGATCCTCCAGCCATCAGACCTTGCTAGATCCCAGGCCTCCAGAAGAAACGGGGGTCTGGGGCTTTGCCCTTTGTGGGTGGCTGGAAATGTCTGGCCCGGTGTCTGCAGGCAAGGTGTGGGAGTGGAAAGAGGACTAGACTACAAGTAATAGGCTGGTCAACTAGGGATCCGATCCATTCCACTTTAGGCGAGTAACTCTGGAACTCAGTCTGGCCATCTGAAAAATGGAGATGCTCACAGCTGCTCTACTTATTCCCCCAGATTGTGAGGAGGTGCAACGGGAAATGGATGCACTCGTGCTCAGCACCCGGAGCAAAAGCCACCCAACCCCACCATTGTGTTGAACAGCTACCACGTCACTGGGTGCGTGCTGTGAAGCCTGACAAGATCCCCACCCACCCTGTGCGCTGCTACCGGATAGAAAGTCAAGCGCCTAAGCCAGGGCACACTTACTTTTCTCACCCTAGGCAATTAGGGCAGAGGAAACAGCCACGGTCGTCTCCAAGGACCCGCGGCTCCCCTGGCGTGCCCAAAGCCTTCTCTAAGCCTTGCGTGCCCTCTGGGTGCCTCCTGGAAGAACACGGCAGGTGCTGGCCAGAGGCCCCGCGCGTTCTCCAGGTGCGATCAATACTTCCTGGAGGGCTTCCGGGCGCGGGGCTGGTGCGCGCTGCGTCTCCAAAGGCGCAGCACCGCCCCACTCTCAGCCGTCTCTGTGTTGACATAATTAGACCAAATCTTGAGAGCAAAATAAATGTTCTGTTCGCCTTACAGCCAAACAGATGTTTACAATTCAAATGAAAGAAATACAAACGGCAGGGATTTTTTCTCCCCTTCTTCATCTCCAATGATCGCTCGTTTTTTTCTGACACATTAAAAATGTGTAAGCGATTACAGGAGTTTCCTGTTCCAGTTTGTTCTGCCGGTACATTTCTTCGAGGTACGCGTTTAAACTGGGTAGGGTAGGATCATTTTCGGCGGCTTCTCTTCTAGCCTCTTGCCCTTCTCAATCCCAATTTCCCCATGTACTCCCCCCCACCACCACACACACACCAAGGCAGCATATACTAATTGTAATCAAATAACAAAGCGATATGGACTTAATTGTAATCAAATATGTCTCAGACGATATTTGAACTGCGAATTGCGCTGTTTTGGGGAGGAAATACCAGGTATAACTGGATTACCAGGTCTGAAAGTCCTCCTCCCCGTGCAGACTCCAGGCAGAACAAAAGAAAGGGAGGTCTGAAAGGAGAGACCTACTAGTTTAACGTGACGGTGGGTGTGTAATAATGTGTGTGTGCGCGCGCGCGTGGGCGGGGGGGTCAATCCCCATTTCTCAATGCAGGCAGTGCTTTGGTTTTTCGTGATTTTCAAAGCAATAAGGAAACTGGAGAGAAGGCGGAAGGCTATGGAAAAGCAGCCCTCCACCCCCGCAAAATAGATTTCCAACAAACCATGCTTCTAGGGTCTTTCGGTAATATGAATTTTAGATTTCATATAAAGGTGATTGAATTCTGAGCCTGTGTTTGAGGCCTAACGAGGTAGGCGAGACTCCAGGTGTATTTCTGGCTTTATTTTTCACAATAAATAAGCCATAGAAATGAGTTTTGCGTATTCAAGAGAGATTCTAGGGGTGCCTCTAGGGGTGACAAAAGATGAGGCACATTCCTCTCACCCTCCTCCAATACTACTCCTTCCAGGAACTGCTGAAAGACCCAAAGCCTCTCACTAACCCTTTCCAAAGCTCAGGGGCCTGGAGAAATAGGAGGAAAGTAGTCTTCCTGCCCAAGCAGTCTGTGGGCAGCCGTGAGGGCTGCAGAAGGGAAAAGCGGTCAGCTCCACGCACCCTGTTATTGGCAGACTGGGCGATTGATGCTAAGCTTCGTTTCACCCAAGCTTTTTTTTTTTTTAATTAAATCGGATCTGACAATGTTTGTACTGTAGCGTAAATGCCTCCGCCTGGCATGCCAGTCACCTCTAAGCGATCTGACAAACTCCAGCTCTCTTAAAATGAGCAGAGTTCAGATCATATTAATTCCCCAAAAATGTTTTGATTCAGAGTAGTTTGTATTTTGTGTAGCCACGGGCAATCCAGAAAGCGCTCCAGCCTGCCCAAGGCCGGGTCCGCTCCCTCTCCGCGTGGCCCAGAGGCTATGGCGGTATTTAAGCTTCTGAAATTAGCCTGGGGCTGCAAAGCAGAGTGATCACAAAGCGAAACAAGGGCGCTTCCCCTCTTCACTTTTTTCTTTTTTTTCTTCTTTTTTTTTTTGAGTTTGCCATCCCGATTTCACAAGAAAGACCAGGGCCAAAATGTCACTTTCCATCCAAATACGGAAAAACTGGGTTTTCCCATTTCACCTCCATTCTGTTCTGAAGGCCACTGTGGCTCCTGCCCAGTTGAACCCCTATCCCTGCGTTTCCAACCTGGATCTACTCATTATTAGCTTCATCATCGTCGCCGTCATCATCAACATTGTTCTCTTACTATTAAATTCTCGGAACGAGAAATGAAAAGGGCCAGCGCCTGACAAAGGGGCGGGGGCCGTAGGGAGTCTCAGAAGATTCCTGGGGAAAGAAGAGTGGGTTTTCCTTTCTTTCTTTCTTTCTTTCTTTTTTTTTTTTTTAATGATTAAAAACACAGGCGACTCCTGTAAATAGAAGCCTCATTTCTTCAAGAGATGCCTTTTGAAATCCAGTATCTGAATATTCAACGAAGGCAAAGCTCCACTCTGTACGTACAACATTAATATGATCTCTGCAGAATTTGCTACTCAGAAATATTAACATATCAAAGCCGACGCCGGAGGCGAGAGAAGCTATCGATACCCAAGCACTGGGTAAAGTAAAGATTATTGGTTCTGATGGTTCGAGTGGCGGAGCTGCGGGCTAAATCGCGCACACCATTAACTGAGAGGGAGCGAGCGGGGAGCTGCCCCTCAGAGGCGGTGGCAAATATTTTATCTAGGTGGTAATTACCTCGCTGCTGCCCCTTCTTCCGCACTTTCTTTGGCTATGGGGCCTTCATTATACGCAAAGACAACGTAACTGCCGCTTACCAAAATGAGTCAGAGAAATGGCATTTTGATTTTTACATACATGTAGAAGTGGCCAAATTTTAAAAACTGAAACTTCCCCCTCCCCCCGCCCATGCAAACCAGGATAGCCTCTCCCTGGGGAACTCATGCAGGACATTCGGGGATTTGTCTTTCTTCAGGGATCTTTAGAAGTGAAATCCATTTTTTTTTCTCCCACAGTAAATTCTGGAAATCATTAGAAATGTAAGTTTATCATTGGGCTTAGCAGGAGAAGGAAAATGGTGAAAAGTTGTGCTTTTCAAGAAATTACGTTTCATGTGGAGAGTTACCTGCAAAGCACGCATTAGAAGGGAAACAGACATCCCATCTAAGCTATTACACAACACGGAGATACGGCAGAGAGCTTGCGTTCAGGTCCTCCCGATTTTTGAAGAACAAAGGTGACTAGAGTTATTGATATCAGGAATCCTGTGCTCTACCGTGACAATAGAGACAAGAGGCTTCCTAGTTTTCTTTAAAAAAAAACACAAAACAACCTGGGAGTCCTGAGATGAGGGGCTGGGTGTGCTCTGGCAGGATCTACACTACCTTTTCATGCAAGGCTTCCTTGATATCCTTGCTACTCATTTGTAAATTGTCATGAACATTGATCGTTCAGAGTAAACAGACAGCGCACCCTGATCTCCGTGGCTATACCAAGTTAATTGGACTATCTCTAAGACACAGAAAAGGAATAAACTCAGCAGTTAAATTCCGAATTCTTTCACAGGGTGAGGGAAGACGGGGTTTAGCCAAACAACGCAGACGAAAACCCCAAGTTACCTCCCCTTTCTCTTTGGAGCCACGCTGTTCTTCTAAAAGATCAATATTTGGTTTAAAATAGCAGATTCGGGGCGGAATTTTTAAGAGAAGCGAGTTGGCACCGAATCCTAGAAGAATAATGAAACATCACCTAAGGAAGGCCATTTCTGTGGCTCTGTTAGGACAGGACCGCAGCGCTGTCTGACCGTGCAGTTAGTTACCCAAGAGCCTTGGCCTTTTTTGGGAGAATGATGTAAGGATGTCCCCTAAGGCTCTTTCCAAAACTTCAACTGATTACACAGCCATCTCCCATCCAGCTCCCAAATTTGACCTCGAATAATTCCCACCCTCTGCCAGCTATTGTACGATCTGACGCAATTTGCAAGCAATTGAGCAGTGATCGAGTGCGGAGCTGAACGCAAAAACCGCAGTAGCGCGATCTGAGCTCTGGGAGGAGCCGGCTCCCGGAGCTAATTAGTGGCGCTGTCCTTCAGCACCACCAACATCTTTGGGCGTCCGCAGTGCTTGGCCTCACCTTTAGTGTGACCGCCCCAACGGACCCGGATCAGCACCTCTCACCTGGCCCCTCTTTCACTCTATATTTTAACCCCTCCCCCAACAGGATGTATATTTTATTTCAATTTTTACTAGTCTCGGGCCTATTTCATATCATGTCAATATGACTGAGCATTGGCCTGGCTGACAAGCTGTATATTGCTCATTAAAAAAAAAAAAAAAAAATTTGTGGAGCAACACTAGTAATTAAAAAAAAATAGTTCTCAACTATCCATTGGGTGAAAGAACAGAATTAGATAGTTATTTTAAATATAATGGAAGGTTCAAATATCTACTATGACAGTAGTCTAGTTTCAAAAGGAAAACACTCTTTGTTTTCTTTCCCCCTCAGTTTAAGTGGAGTTTCACACCAGACACCGAGTTGCAAAACTTATGGAAAGAACCCACTGCTTATCTATCAATGTGTTTCTTTTTGGGGGACTCTTTAAATGAGTTTTGAACGAGATAGAGAGGGACTGAGGACATTTATTTGGTACCAACAGAAGTGACTCAGTTTTTAGTGGTTCAGTTACTAAAGACAACTGCAGCCCTGGAGCTGGAATTAGTCCTGGTGAATAGGCCACATCTTATTAATTCGTATGAAGTTGGGATAACAGCTGGTCCCCCTTGCCTTGTGTGCTCCTCGAGTTACTCAGCTTGCTAGAAAAATAAGCTTCAGAGGCTCTGGATACAGTTAAGTGGGAAGCCAGCAAAATCTACACTGCCTTGAGGCCCTTAAAATGTCATCATTCAAAACCTTTTGTCAAAATGGAACATCTGAGATGCAGCCCCCTTCAGTGTCTGAGTGGAAATCAACAGCTTTCTACTCTTGTCACCCCCCCCCCAACCTTCCCATTCCATGGGTAACTCTGGATTCAGATGTTTTCTTCAACAGATGGGAAAAAGAAAGCTTTATCCGGTATAGTTAACACCACCTCCTCCTCCCACCCTCCCTTAAAGAAAGAAACATTCGGGACCCTTAGAAAAATAAAAGCAGCTACAATATTGGTGTTTCATTAGCCTTCCCTGCAGCTCAATGAATCTAGCTTTTCACAGAATCCTTCAAAGCCTCAAGCTAACACCATCACTTCAAATACCCAGGCTGTGGCTGGCACATTTAGGACTAAAAAAGACTAGAAATTCTGCTCCAGGATGCGGTGATGGCGGAAGGAGGTGTGAGAAGGTTTTGGGTTTCTTTCTCTTTTTGTCTTGAACTTTGATTCTGTCACTGCTCTGTGAGAAACAGCCAATCTCTCCTATCACAGCTCTTTTGGGCACAGGCTAAGTTCAAGCCTCGGTGGAGGGCTTTTTAATGTGGGTATGCCTGTGTGGGACAAGAGTAATTGACCAAGAGTAATTGTTTTCTCAACTATCAGACAAGGGATTTGATGTTTAAAAGCACCACCAGATCTTCAAAACTAAGTAATAGATATGAAAAGAATGTTTAGTTTTAACATATTGTTACTTACCTCTTCTTATCACTCCACCTTGGCCATTGAGAACAAGCCCACACTGGGCTTCCACGGAGCCCTTAATAAAAGAAAGTAAATAGAATCACTAAGATAGATACTAATAGGCATGACCACATGAGTTAAGTCTTTCAATCTGTCCCATCCCTGAACCTCATATCCAAATAACCCCATAATATACATTTAACGCAACCACTGAGCTAAAGCAAGTTTGGCACTATGCATGATTTTAAGAAAAACATTTTTTGCCAGAAAACCACAATCTAAAAGTTGTATAAATCTTAAGGTATGCATTTTACAGCACCATGAAATATTACACTTCAAAGAGCACAGATGCCTTTCATCTTGGCATAAGAGAATGAGAAACCCTTTGAATCTCCATCAAGGCCCATAGCATATATACAGTTTCCTCAGCAGTTTCTTCATGAAGCAAATTACACCAAAGGTCTCCAGCTTGGCACTGTGGGTTTCTTGGGAGCTCAGAAAAGCCATTTCAAGTGGAAGATTCAAGTTATCTCATGAAGGGTCTGCTTTACCCCAGTTGGAGGAGCATCCTATAATGCTCCTCAAAATGGGCCTATAGAGGACACACCTTCAGGTTCCCTCACTGTAGAACTTCAGAAGACTGATGGATTGAGGGATCATTTGATCTGGGAAGGAGGTAAGCGTTTGCTGATTTTTTTATTAAGAAAAATAAAATTCTCTCTCTCTCTCTCTGTGCCTTTTTTTTTTCTTTCTGAGTCCAAATGTGTTAAAGGCTCATTTTCTTTTCCAAACAAACGAGGTATTGGACATGAAAGAGGCCTTGAAGGGTGTTAACCTACCCAACAGCCCGTGAAGAGTTAAGTAAATGCGGAGAGAGTCGGTGCATAATAAAAACCCACTTTACAAAACAACCTTTACAACCCTGGCTCCCTTTGCTTCCCCATTTTCACCATATTGAGGCAGGCCTGTAAGAGCCCCCTTTTCAACCAGCTCACGAGCTCTTTCTTATTTGAACTGTTCTGCCTTAAAGTGATTATCAAATCAATATGAAAAAAAAAAAAAACTTGGAAACTGAGCATAAATTAAAGCGGTGATGGGAAAAGGTGTGACAGTTTCCTTTGTTGGCCATAGCAAATCTTTTTAGGGGACTCAAAGATGGAACTGAAGCCACAAGACTGTTTGCATCTGTTAGGCAGACTTATACCGCCCTCCAAACCATTGGACTTTCACTTAAAATTCTGTGCAGGGAAAAGTATATTTACATTTGTTGCATTTGAAATGAGGCATATGCTGATGAATGTTTTAAAAAGAAAGAAATAAAAGGAGAGAGACGGGTTTCTCCCACACATCCCCTCCCCATTTCTGGTTTTGAAAGTAGCTATGACTTTTTTCTTTCTTTTTCATTCTACTAAGTCCAGAAGAACTGGGAGAAAATAACTTGCCAGATTTACAACTTGCTTCATGTGTACACATATAAAATGATATATATGTATGTCTATAGACATAGATACATAGATAGATCATATACCATACTCCTCAATTTCTTCTAGTATCTTGGAGTATTTCTCTCCGTATGGCTATTCCCTCAGTATGAGTAATACATGGGAAAAAGAAGATTAAAAATATTAAAAAAAAACACACACACACAGGCTGGGAAGGGGGGGGTGTCAAAATATCTGAAATGAAGAAGGTAAAAGACCCTGCCGCACTCCAAGGGAGTGAATCCTTTCCCTCCCATTCTCTGGCGCACTGTTAAGATGTTTATTTTCTTAGAAGAAATGAATCCTGGACTCTTCACTTAACAACCCCCCCCCCCTTATAAGTAAAACGTTGTTTGGTCAGATGACATTGCATAAATGACCAGTTGAATGGCACTAAGTCGAAAATTGGATAAACTACGGTGTTCTTTTGCATGGGATTGGCTCTTTGTCTGGTGCTTGCAAATGTTCTAATCCTCTCTTTTGAAAAATGCCCAGCTTTGTGCCTAGCACAGAAAAAAAATTTGTACAGATACAAAAAAATCAGCAGCAGACGTGGCTATTAAAAAGAGTAAATAGGTTTTAGTTGAGCAAAGCATTGAATGGCAGATCCCCCCCCCCCGCCCCCCGCTTGAGACATAAGGGGATCCTTGTGAAAAATGTAAAAATACCCTGAGCGTATAAAATTATTTTGTGAATATAAATGTAGAAAGTCAAGGTTTATGGATCCAAATCTTTTTTCTTGTGTGCTGACCTTGTGGCTATCGCTCTTTGTAGGGACTGTAAGGGCTTTTACTTTAATTTTAAAATGATCCCTTGCTTGAAGGTAAATGAGAAAAAAAGATTTTCTGTGCGCAACAAGGGTTCTCTGACGTCTCCAACTTGTGCTCTTCAAGAGTCTCGCCTTTCATTGTGGTGCTGTGAAGAAGGAGGCCAGCTTTGTGCCCACTGAAAAAGTAGGGATGCCCAGGTAGAATTAGCTGTACTTTCAGGCAAAAGAAATGACAACTTCTTGTCTTCTGGGTTCTTTTTTGGACATTTGTGAGCTTATTTGTTTGAAATGAGGATGTGATAATATGCTTGCATAATTATAAATTCTATTGTTGCAAAGAATATGCAAAATGTATTAAGAAAGAAAGTAGGAGATATGTAATTGAGTGGTGGCCTCCTCAGTATCTGAATTCCTTCCTTCCTTCCTTCCTTCCTTCCTTCCTTCCTTCCTTCCTTCCTTCCTTCCTCCCCCCTCCCTCCCTCCCTCCCTCCCTCCCTCTTTCTCCTTTTCATTTTCTCTCTCTCCCTTCCTTTTCTCCTTTCTTCTCCCTGTGTCTTTTTCTCTCTCCCTCTTTATTTCTTCAGTTCCTTCTTCTTAAGGAGTTGCATCTTACATAAAAGTTAATGCGTTGGAGAGGAAAAATAAAGTTGTAAATCAACTGGGTGGTGGGATTGGGCACTCCTCCGGCAGAGAAAATTAGGCTCAACCACACACCCTGGGGGTTGTGCCTTATGCAAATTTTTTATTGGGGTACCTTTTTGAGGTTTTCATTTGTGATTCTTTGCTTTCCACACCAACCTAGTATCGTTGTTGAAACTTCTGCTAGAACTCAGGGTCCCAACAATGTCCCCAGAACAAATCAGCTCCCCCAATTCATAGTAAGCTCCCCACAGCTCAGTCTGGGACAAACGGCCTGAGACAGGAGGGTAGACCCAGCAAAGTGCCATACTGAGGGTGCGATTGGTCAGCTTATTGGGTTTTACTCTAAATCCAGTTGTCCCAACTCCAGCCTCCTAGATCACCCCTACCCCATCCCCTCAGGGACAGAAATGAGGATTCACAAAGACTTCCAAGCAAACCCACCAAACGTGGGGGACCGCAGTTAGCCGGACTCGGAGCGTCCAGGTGAAGTGCCTTGATCCAATGAGAGAAACCGAATGGCACACACCTCCTCTAATTGCTTTGATAACTTTCCATAAGTGGTGTGTGTGTGTGTGTGTGTGTGTGTGTGTGTGTGTGTGTGTGTCAGAGGAGAGAGAGAGAGAGAGAGAGAGAGAGAGAGAGTTGGAGAGTCGGCTTACAATCAGAGCACTAACAGAGCGGGAGGGGGAGGGCGAAGAGGGGAGGGCCAGACAAATTCACTGCATGCTTGTTTACCTGCAAGTCGTCGGCTCCCGCGGCGGCCAGCCCCAGGCTGGGCCCTGGCAGGAGTCTTTGATCTGGGTGCATTCCATACTGAGAGCCATGACTCATGAGGGACAGGTCGTGGCGGCGGTAGGCATCGAGGCAGCCGAGCTCCCGCCTCTGTTCGTCCAGGCAGGACGACTTGAGCGCCCGCGCATTGTGCAGGTTAATAAAGTCGGTGGGCTCCCCGTGGTGGATCTGCTGGTAGTACTGTTGCGAGTGGTGGAGCGAGTTCAGAGAGTAGGCGTCGGGGGTGACGGCCGGGTGGCTGTGCTGAAACTCGTAATGGAAGGACTGGTGGTGGAGCGGGGTGTACTGGTGGTTAGTGGAGAAGTAGGGGGACGCGAACTCGGTGCCGGTGGTGGAGTAAGTTAAAGGAGAGGAGGAGGAATAGGCGACAGTGGAATTGGCTACGGACTCCAGACAGCCAAGCTGCATCAAACGGTAGCTGTTTGATCCGTCGTGACGTATCTGGAAGGAAGAGGGGGAAAAGGGAGAGCAGAAAAACTTGAGGTTTGTCATTTTGCAACCACGGCGCCGCTCTCCTGGAGCCAGAAGCTTCCTCCGGCTCTCTCAGCGGAGCCAGCGCGCCGGGCTCGGGCCGAGCGCAGCCGGGGTTCAGCGCCTTTGCCAGAAAGCCTTTGCGAGCAGGCGGACTGGGGGTGGGCGGCCTCGTCCTCACAGTCGAGAGGGAAAAAAAATCCCCCACCCTATATAGGTGCGGTGACACCACACACACACACACACACACACACACACACACACACACACACACACAGCCCCTGCTCGACTTGCGCAGGGCGCTGGGCGTTGGGAGCCGGGTTTGCGACTGGCTCCGGGGCCGCGGGGAGCAGAACGTAGAGTCCACACGCACAGACGCCTCGCCACTCCAGCCGGATCCCAACCCCGAGGTTCTGCCGCTGTCCAGGCCAAAACGTTTCTCCAGAGCTGTTCAAAATCATTGTCCATCTATTTTAAAAATCCAGTCTGTGCACATTCTTCAACTTGCTCATTTTCTTAAACATTTGGAGCAAAGCATCCAAACCCCCTTTCCGCTTCACTTTCTTAGAATAAGCCCATTCCGAAAGGGGTGCGTTGTTCCCCACCCCCCTTGTCCACCTACCGTCTCCCCCCATCAATCTCTTTACTTTGCCTTCCTGAGTATCTTTTTTCCATATCTATCTCTTTCTCCTCGCCACCTCCTCCCTTTCTTTATTATTAGGATTATGTTTCCCCCTCATTATGGCAAATGTTCCTTAACGTGGCAGAGTTGCCCTTCCCGGCGACAGATGTCATAACGAACTTTCTCCCCTTTCCTTCCTTAACTTCTCCCGAAAGTCAGCTTATAATTAAACGTAACGGTCCAATATAGATTAGAGAAGGGGCAGCTGCCACAGCCGCCGCCGCCACCGCCGCCGCCGCCACACACACGCGCGCTCAAAAAAAAAAAAAAAAAAAAAAAAGTAATAATACCTCGGCATCGTGGACTAGTCCCGGAAAGGTAGTTGACATGTTGGGTTTCTCCGAAAGCTTACGATGCAATTTCCCCCTCCAAAAAAAGAATCGGGGGGAAAAAAAAATCCAAACTTCTTGTATTTTCCAATTTTTTTTTTTAAGGAAAAAAATGTTCTATAGATAGAGATCTAAATTGTAATGGCTTTGCCTGGATCAGATAGCTCCTTGCCTCGTACCCACTTAAAAACCTGTAGGAACAAAATTTTCCCTCTGCACAAAAGCAGCTCCCTGGAACAGATTTTGTACTTGCTGAGTATTTCTTTGGCTGATGTCGTAGGTCCCTTGGTAATATAGAAGTTTTGAAAATTAAGCATCAGCACTGAGAACTGGGAGGACAATAGGCAGAAGAGATTTATCCCAGGAGACAAGGAATAAATATTGTATCTTCGCCTAATAAGGAACTGGAGGTTCTTTCAACATTTTTATCCATTTTTTCCAACCTTTATCATGCTTTTCTATACCGACTGAGATGGGGACTCATCTCTGCAGAAAGAATTTGCACACATTTTATTGCGAAGATAAAGATCTAGCCCTGATGTGTGTATATTAGAGATAGAAATATACATTAATTAAAGCTTCCTTTTACACGAGGAAGTGTTCATTCCTATTGGTTCTACTCCCTGGATACTGAAAGCTGCTTTTTGCAACAAGCACCCAAATCAATTTCATCCAGATTGGGGTGTCTGCCTTTACCCAAGTGGAAACAATACTGCTCTTTCCATATTTACATCAAATTTGGGTTCTTTCCCCTTTTTGGGAAGGCAACACCCGGCGGTGGCTTATACTTTCTGCAGCTTTTATAATAAATAACCATGATGGACAGTCCCAAGTTTCCATCATAAAGAGATGGTGTAACTGGCAATATATTTAAGGAAAATACAGGAGAATAAAGACATGTGACAAGACTCCACATTTAGGTAAAACGTTGTCTTTTGATACCCAACTCAACCCATTTCCCCCCTATTTTGTGTTTTCCTTCCCTTTTGAAAACAGTACTGGATGGGGGTTGGGGGTGGACCATTTAGCAGTGGCACCAGGTATTTGAACACCATTACCTCCAAATAACCCTTAAATGTTTGAAAGTTATATTTTACAAAGAGGGCAGGAAGGAGGGAGCACACAAACTCTCTCTAGCTCTTCTATGGGTTTATTGACTTTCAAGGAGTATTTGAGCTTTACTTTGTTCAAAATGTGGTTTCCTGCACCAAGTGGTCTAATGCCTGGAGGGGGTATCGGTGGCTACATGCCGGCAATACTGAGGCTGTGAACGGTTCTCTCTCCAACCCTGTCTGCCTCCTAAGAACTGGCTGGCCCCACAGAGTCATCTCAAAGATAGAAGGGGTCATTTAGTCTTAATTGCCATTTCATTTGGTTAGCTTTTAAGTGTTTAAGCTGAGAAGGTGTCTTAATAATAAGCCGCAGGCAAACAGGCATGTGGCTTTTTTTTTTTTTTTTTTTTTTTTCAGGTCGGGGTTTGGGAAGGTTGATTAGGATCTGCTCATGCAGGCTAACTGGGGCTGTCACTCAGCACTCTTTGCTTTATATAAATGGACAAAGGCACACGACAAGAATTGAAATGCACTGTCTGAACTGGAGATCCGTGATGCTCCAGCCCTGCACAAGGGTCAGCAGCCAATACTTGCTCCCTTTTCCAAGGTGCGCCAGAGCCCCCACCCCCAACTTCTTGAAATTCTATATTTTGGTCTAATGAAGTCAGGAGACTGAGAGCCCAAAGAAGATGAAAAGGAAGAATGCCCAACTTGATCTGTAAGGTGGGAGGGGTAAGATGAGTGCAGCACTGAGGGCCTGAATCCCAAAATGCTTGCAGCGAAATCTTTTGTTTGCCTGGGTGAGGCGTCTATATTCTACCCACAGATGAAATAAATAATCATTCATGGGAGCTGGGATACGCCCCACGACTTTACCCCAGGAACCCCTGTCCCTGGGAAGAAACAAAGCCCCCCGCAGAAGAATGTGTAGGGCCCGCAGGTTATCTTGGGAATTGTCAGATGCACTTTTTTTTTTTTTTTTTTTTTTGGTGAATGATGGTTTCCCAGTTAGTCCAATGCAAATGGAAAAGGATGGCCCCTTCTCGGACAAGCTGCAAACCCCTCCCCCAACTCCCCTACTGTCAGATACATCTTCATTGAAGGCGAAGGGACCTTCTTTCCTCGGCTTAGGTCCTGGAGGCAGCCGCAAAATCCTCTCCCTTGGGAACAACCAGAGGCTCAGGACGTCGTGGCCGCCTGCTCTGCCTGCTGTCCCAGCGCATTTGGCCCATGTGTTTGTCCCTCTCCAGGAGAAAATGCACACACAGTCCCCAAGCTTCTGATGCTCTCTATAATGAGCTCTGGCCTGGAGATAAGTACAGTCACTGAATGACCTCTGGTTGTCTCCTCTGAATACTTCAGGACATCACCAAAGAACTGGCAATCGTACCTCTCCACTCCACTCTCTAGCCCCAGCCCGTTTCCCCGAGTGACGTCTAGGTACCAAGATAAAAGGTGTCCAGGGCTTCATTTACTGTGCTTCTTGAACCCTTGTGGAATTAGAGGAAATTTTTAAAAATGCACAATGAGAAAAACTTGTATTTAGGGGAGATGACACAGGGAGGGTAAAGTGCCGTCTTTTTAAATTTAAGGATCAACTTTGCCTGGGCGTCATGTCTCTTTTGAAAAACTCTTCTGCTCCCAACCTGGTGTCCTGGCTTCCCACACCAGCGGCTGAACAGTAAGAAAACTCCATTTGGCCAACTGCTCCCTCTCTCCTTATCCACCCCTCCCCTCCCGCCAAAGCTGTTTGTCCCTGAAAGAAAATTTGGGGAGAGCAGCCGCGCCATATGCACATACTGGTCAGCGCTCCCTTCCATCTGCTCTAGGGTTGCTCAGCGTGCCCCTTCTCTAAAGAAATTCATTGAGGCAGGTGTGTGGTGTGCTTGGTGTCTGTGCGTGTGTGTGGTGCGCGCACACGGGATTTGTTTCTGACAGACAGTCCCCCCCACCATCTTCCCTTCCCATCCAATTAATAGTCCTGAGCAATTAATAAGTGCCATCCTGCTTGACCCAAAGGCTAATTCCTTTCTCTGCTTTGCCCCTTCCGGAGAGCGATTGGCCACACATTCTCCAGCGGGTGGAGTAATTGAATTAACTGGCCTTGGCGAGTTGGAGACTGGTGACAACCGCCTGGGGCTCCCTCCCTCGGGAAACCGGTGGTGAGCATCCCAGCCTAAGCCCCAGGCCAGGCTGGCTCCCACCCACTAGAGATAGCTCATAAAAGTAAGCCATTCCTGCACCCTAGAAGCTGGAGAGGGTCTCCTTAGCACTCAGAGCTTCTGTTCTGCCTTCTGATTTCATGCTCCACACTCCAGGAGGGGTTGTTCTACCACAGTTGGTTTAGGAATGTGCAGAGAAATCTTTATATCTATCATTATTATTTTGATTAAGATCCAGAGCTAGAGAAGAGAGTCTCTGAATTGTTTCCTACAGCTCAGGTCTCTTCTTGAACTTCTAAACTGATACCATACAATTGGATAAAAACTGGAGTTGAACATCCCCACTGACAGGGTCTGTCATGCATTGCATGTTTGAGGTTGGTGGATGATTACCAGCAAACAACTGCCAAGATCTAGTTTTATTAAACATGCATTTCTCTTCCTCCTTACTCTTACTTGGAATTTTAATTTCTTCTCCAAATGGATTTATGTGTTTTTATGTAGCCCGAATAGACATTTCCCACAGAATTGTCTACATAATGCTAAATAAAGTGGAGTAGCAAAGGATTGTGCATTTTGGGCATTTTCAATAAAAAATATTTCCACCCTGGCCAGTTTGCCTCAGCAGTTGGAGTGTCGGCCTCCACACCAGAGAGTCCTGGGTTTGGTTCCCGCTAGGGGCATGTACCAAAAAAAGAAAAGAAAAAAAATGTCCTTAAGACATATTCACATACTTGAATCAAACTGTCTTTCTTCCTCTTTTCCTCCACCCCTTCCTCTCTTTCTTGCTCTTTAGGGGAAGGTAGAGAACAGATGAAATTCATTAAACTTATGCTTTAAGAGAGCATGTCTGTACATTGTCTAAGAGTGAATTGTAGTGTGCTCTGTTCCAGTGGGGCATGGGTTTGCACAATAGGAGACAACCTTCATGACTGCAAATGCCATGGCTTTGGAAAGGTGCTTGTATGGGAGAACAGAGGAGCACTGAAGATCCACTATACTCTGCAGATATTCTTTCCACAAAGCAAAACAAGAAGTATAGCTCAGAATATCAGTACCTATCCTAAAACTCCCAGGTCTCTGTGACTCCCACTGCTTATTTGGGATGCACAGAGAGAGCAAAAGCATCTTAAGAGAATCCAAAGAAAGCCAATATCTGTTGTTTCCTCTCTTAGTGGTGGTGTGGTTCTATCTGCCCTCAAGCACCCTTCCACCACTTTGTGAATCTCTGGCCTCTGAGGTCTCTACCCCGATAGGCTTCTAAGACAAGCTCAGCCTGGAGACTCCAAGAGCCAACAATACAGGAGCTCTCAGGGTTCTCTCCCAAGGGCTCAGAGTCTCACAGTCATTCAGGACTTTAATGATCTAGAAAGGTCTTCTTATCCAAGGACCTACTCTGGTGTGCTTCTCCTAACCTCTTCCAGTTACTGCTGCTAAGGGTGGGTGGGTGGGTGTGATCCATCAGGCAGTGGAAAGGCAAATATGTTGGGTCCACTACATAGTATCCCAATCCCTGGTTCATTCATTTTTACTCATTAGGCAAGTTGGAGAGAGAAGTGCTCTTCAAATACTAGGAACATTCTGGGCAGGAGCCAGGAATCTAAAACTTGACCCAGTTAAAAGAACCATAATATTTAAAGAGGAAAGACACAGTTGGTTTAGGAATGTGCCTAGGTATTCATGCAAAGGCACTCCAGGTCAGGTCCCCTCCCCACCCCAAGTTAGTTGCTTCACTTTCTTACCCCTATTAACCTGAGCTGATGCTGCCTCTAAGGGTCTTTTTAAACATCCCTCCCCTCTCCTTTCCAGTTATGATTTGGGTAGTTCTTCTATCTGCCTTCTTCTCAGTAATCCACCCCACCCCATTCCACTTTCAGCAAGGGAAGGGCCACTTGGTGTAAAACGTTACCTAATTGAGAAAAAAAAAAAAAGAAAAGAAAAGGAAGACCTTTTAAAAAAAAAAAAAGTTTTGGAATATTTAGGAGAAATTAACATTTCTGACAGACTCCCGTCATTTCAGTTTAAGGGCCGCCATTGATTTTTTAAACTCCTTTTTCTTTCTTTCTCGCTGCCCCCCCACCCCCCTGCCCCCAACCTCTTCCTGCACGACCCTACCCCTCCCTCTGGGCTGTTTGTCGAAAGCCTAACACGGATCTGTGTTCCACCTTAGTCTTGCCGCCCACAGGCAACACGCATTCCATAATCATACAGAGAAAATGCATTTGCAAGCAATTAAAAAGGCATGCGGACGTATTAGTTGAAAATTAAATGGAAAAACTCTCTCATCTTAAGTCTTCCCCTTGATAACGGTAGAAGTTGGAGCTGAGGCCCTCATGTGAGAGGACGTATTCCTCGCGGGTCTGCAAAGCTGCGGCGTTGGACGCAGGCAGGGGTGCGCTCGCCCACGCTCACCCCGCAGCCAGCGTGCGGACAGAGCAGCCTCGCCAGCCCACTGGCGTCCAGAGGCGCTCACCCCGGAGTCCAGGTGGCTTGGCGGCTGTGTCCTGTCTCTGCAGGAAGCCCTCCCTTGACTAAGGCCTTGCTCTCCCATGGGAAACTTGCCTCATTTAGCTAAGAAATGCGTGCGCTCAGAAAGGGCCGGCTCCGTCCCTCTCCGGTCCCTCAGGTGTACGTCTGACCTTGCAGCACACTGGAGGTTTTTGAAAGTTCAGTTGTCGGCCTTGGTTTATCAAGCATTTTTACAAGTATTGGCTCACTTGCTCTTGACAACACTCCTCCCCACAACTCAAGTAGGGAGGACATGGGTCATTGTTATTCTTTTTATAAGGCCAAAATAACAAGTAACAGCACCAGCTAACATTTATGGAGCAGTTACACGCGTCAGGCCTTGTTCCCAGCTCTTTACAAACAGGATACCGTTTCACACGGACAACAACCCTATGAGGTATGCATTATGCGGTAGGTAATAGGTATATGTATTGGCATGAGGTGAGTATTAGTGTAAACGAGGACACGGAAGCACTTGTGAACGTGAGGCGCAAAGAAGCATGAGTGGTCACCAAGGAAGGTCAGAGGGGCAATGAAATCGGTGATTTGGACTTCAAAATCAGAAAGATTTTTTTCCTACTACATCTCCTGGACTCTGCTGCTACATATAACTTTTAATCCTTTTATCTTCCCATCTCCATTCCTTTCCAGAAGCCTAACAGAAAAGAACACGCGTGGAAGTCCAATCCGGGTTTCTTTTGCATTAAGAGACTTGCCTTGGGCCGAGGATTTCCCGGCTCCCGCTGGCCCAATTCAGCCTCCCTGATCTTACCCCTCTCTTTCCTGGTGACTGACTGTGTTCGGGGCTTCCAGAGCGTTCTCCTCCCCTGGCTGGTCGGTCTTTGGCTCTATCCCTGGGAGAGAGTGGCTCCAGCCGGCCCGCCTGGATCCTTGGAGGCTGCAGCACGCACCGGGAGCCGGAGCGAGGCCTCAGGGGCGACCAGAGATGCCGGCCAGTCTCCTGCACCCGCTTCCCAGCCCCGCGGACAGCTGTCGCTTTGCGGATGCAGCACTGATCTCTCGGACCCCGTAGAAACCCAGGTTGCTACTTGTTCGGCAAAAGGAACGCTGGATCTGGAACCATAGGGCCTGCACTTCAATCCCTCTTCTACTGGAGAGAGTTACTAAAATTTCTTACTTGTAAAATGGGGGAAATACCAACAGCTCCTTTGGCTGTTGTGAAGCTTCAGAGATTGTATATGTGTATGCGTGCATCAGCCTGAACCCCAGGGAAGTGTTTAATAAATGTTGAGTGTTTTTATTTGGAAGGAGGGGGTTGTTAAGGAGGAGACTGAAGAGAGGTGTTATTAAGGCCTCCTTGCTTCCCCAGGGTCCACGTTCCAGCCCTTGGACAGATGGCACCAGAGTACATAAGTCTGGGAGAGACTTCAGAGGCCATAAGATCCGACACGATGGAGCAGGTGACAAGGCCAGAGCTGGAGCTAGAACCCAGAAGTTTCCTCCACTCAGTCCAGAGCCTCTCATTCAGGACCCCGGGAATGGACAGCTCAGTCTTCCTGAGCTCAAACTCCATTTCTAAATGGCTAATTAGTATTTCCTCTTGGTTTAATGAACACTGTTGTCTGTAACCTTTTTGAATTTCATCTCTTCTCTCTCTCTTCTCCTCCCTCCCTCCCTCTGTCCCTTTACATTCTTCTCTACCTCCTTCCCTCCCCCATTACTGCCTCCCAAGTCATACCTTCCAGAGATTCTGTTCTGTTTTAGTTTCCTCCCTTTTACTCTCCAGAGATTTATCTCACTTTTGCCTCAATATCTTGGGCATCTTATCAGCGACATGGGGATGGTGGGGATAGGGGAGGAGCTTCTCCATCTGTAATACTTCGAGTTCCTGTTTCCTCCCTCACCTTCAAACCACCCCCAGTGAATCTGTCTTGTCAGCCCAGAGCCCCTGCCTCTTCTCCCTCCTAGGAGCCTTGTGGAGCTTTGAGGCAACAAGTTCTCTAGTTACTTTATCTTTTTTTAAAAAACACTGAAAGATCTTTGTCTGCCTCTAATGTCAATTACCCCAGCAACCTCTCAGAGGTTCTGTCTATTTTTCCATTGACCCTTTCTTCTTTATGTACTGGAACAATGACTTATAATTTCATTTATCTTAATCTCTGGTGCAATCACTCTTTTATTCTTCAACGTGGCTGTGCTAGCGTTTGCCTTTACACTTTCTTGACTTCATTATGTAATCTCGCTGAATCTCCTCACTCTGTGCCTGCTGTTTAGACCTCAGGTCTGTCTTTTACTTACCCTTGAATAGTTTTGTTTGGAAACTCCTGGCCCATCCATATTGACCTTATTCCTTTGTTTTCTTTGATCTCTCCACTGTCTGAAATGCCCAGGAATATTGGCCAGAAATTGGTATTACTGCTTTATTACACATCTTATCCAACAGGACATTCCATTACATTTTTTTTTTCTGCTATTTTCTGTAACCCTTCTTCCCAAGTCAATTCTGGTTATAGGCACCCTATGGGCATCAGACAATTGCTAAGATAAATTTCTTTGTTTTGATTTTTCTTTGATCGTGAAGAATGCACATATTCTGCCGCTAATTGGCTTTGTGACTTCAGACAAGTCACTTTACCACTCTGTTCTCTCTTACTGTCAGGGTGGATTAAATGGGGGTAAATATTTGTGAAACATCTTGTAATTAATAATGTGTTTAAAAATGACTAGGATACGATTTATTTGTGAACACTACCTTCCTGCCAGTAGGCCACACCTCTTCAGTGGGTTTGTAACCCTAATAGTGATGTAGAGTGGTGCTTCTCCTCCATGACCTATTCTTTCCAACACTAAATTCTGGCTTCTCTGTCTTCATTGTATTTTCTCTGTCTTATTTCTGCTGATTCCCATGTCGGAGAACTATGTTCTAAAAGTCTAGATTCAGAAAGGGACACCTTTTGCTCAAGCTTCTTCTTCATTCTGTGGTCATTGAAACCCTTGCGGGAACCTATAGGCACCCCTGACTCCCCTCTGCCTCTCACTGATCTCAGAAAAAGATGGAGGTTTCAGTCCCAGAAACAGACTTTCACCACTCCTGCCCTTTGGTGAACCTCTTTCCATCACTGTCCTCTCGGGCTCTCCACCACGCCCCGCCCCCTTCTCTGTCTTCACAGAGTCTTTACAGAAGAAATGACCACAAAATAGAAGACAACCTGCTCTGTTGCCTCTTGGAGTCTCTTCCCCATAGGGGTATCCTACCAATGTTGTGAAATACCCATTTTAAGAAGTTGTGTGAAGTGGGACAGTATGGTTTTATGCCTTGCTATCTTTCAGATATAAACATGACACATCTCAAGCCCTCATTTTTGGAGGAACTGGAGACTAATTCTAACATAAGGACTTCTCTCTAGTACAGGACATTAAAAACACATATAGACTGTGGTATATTAAATATGTACTATGTATTAGAAATATCTGTAATGAATACAGACATTCTGATAAGTAATACAGTGTAAGATTCCTTGTATAATTGAACATTATCCACTTCTCATATATTTGTGTGCCAGCAGTTAAGAAAACTGGTTTCTTTTGCTAGTTAAATGCACTGAAACAGCAGTAGTCTTTTAGGAGTGTGTTCTAATCTGAAAGCTGAAAGTTAGATGGTGACAAATCTAGGCACATGTAGGTGTTCTGCCCTGGTACATTCAATTTTGACCCAGAGAAGGAGACTCTTTCACTAATTATCTGGACTCTGGAGGTGGAGGAGGAATAGTAATACTGAATGTTAGGCATCATTTAAATATACTTTTTACTGATAAAGCCAAGCGTGTCTCAGATACAGTTGACAGCAAAATTCAAAATCCTCGAGGCATAGAAATTGTATACCTTGACAAGTGCTTGTTTGCCATCATGGTATAAATGATGGTAGCTAAAATAACCCAAGCTTTAAAGAGGTCTGGGATTTCAAATTGTTTGCTTTAATATTTTTTATTCCTTTTCAAAATCAGCAAACCAAAGATCACTCTAAAATATGTGTTTTTCCAGAGAGCATGGAACCTACTCATAGTTCCACAGTTAAATAAAACCACTGGCCTATTAGGAAATAAGTATAGAGACTTCATCCTATCCATCCCCAAGTTAGTCTATCTAACACGAGACAGGGGCTACGTTATGACTCTTACTAGGTTGGGAAGACTGCCAGTTAGGTGGCTTAGAATGACAGAGTTAGGGTTCTCATGACACCATAAAATATATTCTTAGGAAGTGATTCATTGACTGGACATTAAGAAATGCTAAAGGGCAGGGAGATATTTCACTTACTTTATTTAACTGCTTATGCAACTCCACCCCAATGCAAAAAAGTGTACCGTCTTAACACCTATTTAAAGAACTCTACCACGAAATCAATGTGTTATATATGAGGAAAGGACATAATGAAAAGAGAGACCAAAGAAAATCCAGCGCTTCTTTACAGCAGTGAAACTTACAACATTTTTTTTATTCCATTGAGAAATGTCTCCACTCAATGTGAGTCTCTAGCAAATAGACAAAATCAACTTCAGATTGTCTAGAACTCTGCTGTCTTGTGCAGATATGCAACATGTTTGTATTGAGTTCTGTTGTGAACAAATTGTGTCTCCTCAAAATCTGTGTATGAAAGCCCTGACCCCCAATGTAACTATATTTGGAGATGGGGGCCTTTAAGGAGGTAATTATGGTTAGATGAGGTCATAAGGGTGGGATCCTAACCCAATCCAATGCATGTCCTTATAAGAAGAGGAAGAGGCACCAGCAGTGTGTATCCACAGAGGAAAAGCCACCTGAGGACACAGTGAAAATGTGGCCACATGCAAGCCAAGAGGAGAGGCCTCTGGAGAAAGCAAACCTGCCAACACCTCAACTTCAAGCCTCAACAATTGTAAGAAAATAAATTTTTGTTGTTTAAGCCATCCAGTCTTTGATATTTTGGTATTGCAGCCCTAGCAGACTAATATAAACACTTTGAGGAAAAACAAAAACAAAACCAAAAATGGCTCATGACATCCAGGATTTGGACTTGTGATCAGCTAGCCCATGGTGTTGGTATAGGCTGGCCTGCCACTCACAGTCAGGTCTGGGTGTTCTGTTGAATACCAACAACCTCACAAAACATCAACAGGGCCACTGTGTGACCATGATGGATCAAGAGGAAAATAAGACTACACTCTAATCAGGTTTGAACATAGACAAAACATGAACATTGTCCAAGCCCCAAAGACCAAAACATACTCCTCTCCTGGCTAATAAGGAATGACTGCTACTTCTTTAGTAATTATAGCTTTGGCTTTAGTCTTCCCTTTCTAGAAATAATTTATTGAGATACCCAATCATTAAGTTCTCCTTGCTCTCTGAGAGCACTCAATCCAGTGTGAACCTCTGCTTTTTGGGCCATCATTGAAACCACCCAACTGAACACCAAATCCTGTAGAATGTCCTTCATAACACTCATTTCTTGAAGTGTTCCATGGCTCCCCAAGATGGGTGTCCTTCATTACTGTAAGTTATGAATCCAATTTCTTCATCTATGGGTGTGCATTTGGTGATCTTTGGCTAGAAGACATTGGCAATTTGAAATGAAGCTACTTCAAATTGAGATGTATTGTAAGTATAAAATACAGCCCCGATTGTCAAATACTTAGTATGAAACAAATAATGTAAAATATCTCATAATGTTTTATTGATTATATTTATAACATTTTAGATATATTAATCAATATATTATTAAATGTAAATATTATCTGTTTGTTTTTAAAATGTTGATACCAGATAATTTTAAATTACTTATGTGGCTTCGGTTTTACTGCTGTTGAGCAGCATAGGTTTATAATGTCCTATGATAATTCTGATCATGAGTGGCTTACTATTTTTTTCTACTTTTTATTTCTCACCTGAGAATAGTTTTCTATTTATCATTAGATAGAGTGGGGGGAGGGGTGAGAGAAAGAGAGAAACATTGATGTGATAGAGACACATGAGTGGTTGCTTCTGGCATGAAACCTGACCAGCGCTGGGAACCAACCACAACTGAGGTATGTGCCCTTGACCAGAATCAAACCCGCAACTCATTGGTCCACAGGCCGTCACTCTAACCACTGAGAAAACCGGCCAGGGTCATTTTCTTTTTCTTTAAAAGATTTTATTAGTCATATTAAGACATATTGCACTATGGATAACAATCAACTTAAAAATATCTGTGGCTTAACACAACAAAAATTTATTTTTATCAAGCACACAATCCATGTGGGTTTGGGCATCTCCCCAGAGCCCCATCCTCTGGAGGCTCAGGGGTTTAGTGAGATCTTTATCTCTGCTTTAGCACAAGATGAACACTGGGGAGGGGCTGGTGGGTCCTGCACAAGTAAGTAAGTCCTTTGTTCCAGAAACATATTAGCCTGATCTAGTTACGTGTTTCCGCTTAACTATAGAGCAGGGAGAGAGTGTAATCTTCTCATAGGTCCAGAAGAAAGGGAGAATATAAAATAAAATCAATATTTACCATAGGGGGAAATGTAAATACAAATGCATGTTCTAGGTCTTAGTTTGACACAAATGTATGACATTTGCTATATGCCTAATGTATTTTATTTAGAAGACCTAGATTCAGAGGGCATCAGCTCTGAGGTTGAACACAGTCAAAATGATCCTTACATTTTCCAATTTATATTATATGGTATTAAGTGTAATGTATGATTACCAATAGCCCATATTTTCTTACATCTTTTTCATGTACCAAGATGAACTTTAAAACAAAGTTTGAACTTGGATTAAATAGAAAAGAAAGTTTTCCAGATTATTGCTATGTTTAAGTTGGTTGATCAGGCTCTATATGTCTATATCTACATCTATCTCTATATACATACATACATACATATATACATATACATATGTGTACATGCATACATATATTACTTTATTCAACAAGGTTTTGTAATATTAAGGAGAAATGTGATCCTGGAGATTTTATTAGTTAGAATCTTCCCATGTGCAGGAGGAAATTCCTAAAATGCAAGCAAACTTGCCTGTATCTTGAGAGGTCTCCCCATAGCATCAGAAAAGTTGTTTGTAGTAAGCCCTGGGGAGGGAGGAGGGTCTGACAAGCTTTCTCCTCCCCTTTCCTGGCTGAACTGAGAAAGCTTCTAGTACGACTGAAATTACCTCGATAGATCAGTAGGTTAATTTCTGGAGGAGGCATCACTATGACCGAGTGGGGTATAAGAAAGAGGGGGGACTCAGCACTTGATCTCACTCTGGAGTCCCTTTCTCTCTCTCTCCAGGGTCTGTACTGCCTTCTAGACTGCTAGCCTCCAGCGCACAGCTTACGAGAAAGGAGCTGTCCGTTCAGTACTAGGGCCACGTGCAACCTGCCCGCCAAAACACAAAGAACTGAAATATTAATTACAAAAAAAAAAAAAAAAAGCCAATCTGCTCAATCCTCCGCCCGCAGGCAGGCTCTAACGGAAAACCGCATATGTTTTCCCTTTCTCCTCAATAAATCTTCATGTGGGCATTATAATACCTAAAAGGATTAGTCATTAAATGTTTGTACATTTGGCTTTAATTCGCAAGAAATTGTATGTCACAGAGTTCCATCAGAACTGCAGTTTAATCTAATTTGCAGTGTTTGTGTAAATGCTTTATTTCTTTTGCTGATTGTTACAGAGGATAATATTAATATCCCAAGTGTCTAGAGGGAGAAGGTTAACACACCAGCACAGAAATGAACTGGATGCTGACTGATGTATAAAAATATCAAAGCTTCTTTTAAGGTAAAACACAAAAAAGAATAAACGGAAGTGTGGCTTTTTCTTCTCAAGCTGCATTTATGACTATTATTTATTATTTGATCTTAAGGTAATAAAAATGTGTTTTTTAAAAAAGAATTTTTGCACTTCAGTTGGATACGTTGTCCTACATATTGCATTCAAAAGCTACCTATATGGAAAGAATGAGACTGCTCTTGAATGGATTTATTGCAGAATCATTCTCATCTTCTTCTGAGGAGTGTCTGTTGGAACAACAACATCCAGTCCAGTTATATGAGCTGTCCCTTCCCCCACCCCTCACCAAGCATTTTGCCTTCCGCTGAACTATTGGAGCACGTATTGTTTGTGTTATCCATCTACATCTGGCCCTGATAAGTTACTTTTTGTTGTTCCTACTTATTTTTGTACAGGTTTTTTTTAAATAACTTTACTGGATAGTACCCTAGGTTAAAAGGGATGAAAGCCTGAACACTATCCAGAAAAATGACTTTATTCATTAAACATGTATTTTACTGATTACCTACTGTGTGTGAGCACTCTGTTGATTTTCACTCAAAGCATATTTTATGAAATTATTTTTTGATTACACATTTTGGATAAAATCTAAGTTAATGAAATAAACCCTTAATTTGGATTAACTCTTGCTTTCTTTAGCCAGAATGTAAGCTAATGTATTTATTTGAAAACGCATTTAAAAGTCAAAGTTTGCATTAATTTTAGCAGGCTCAGTTTTTAAGAACACAATGAGATGTTTGAATATGAAGTCAACACTTGATTGCCAAAACTTTTTCATTGGTAAAAAGTAGCTTGGGTTGGTGAAGTCCATTTCAATCCAGTTTTCTCCTTTCTTCATTATGCATTGCATGACACAGACAACTGGGAAGGCTAACAATTTATACTCTATTGGCAGATCGTTCAAGTGTTGAACAAAGATAATAAATGAACAATTAAAGGTATTCTTTAGAAGTTTTTTAGGGAGTTAAAAATTATAGCATTTACAATTGAGCCAACATACATTATTATTTATGATAAATGAAGGAATGTTTTGTGGTAAGGGGACACTTACAGAGAGTTAGATTTTTTTTTTCCTGTTCCTGATTTAGTCGCGAATTTTTACACCAATAGTAAATCTCTGTTGCCTTATTTCTTACATTAGGCAGGTATAACTAAGCATCTTCAAGATTTCTTTATACTCCAAGCTTCTGAGTCTAAGTGGACATCTTTAGCCTCTAACGTTTTCATTCCATATTTTAAAAAACTATATTTTATTGATTTTTTTTAGAGAAGGAGAGGAAGAGAGAGGGGGGGGGAGAGAGAGAGAGAGAGAGAGAGAGAGAGAGAGAGAGAGAGAGAGAGAGAAAGAGAAACATCAATGAGAGAAAAACATCCAACCTCCTGCACACACTCCATGGGGCAGCCAGCCTGAAACCCCAGGCATGTGCCCTGACCTGGGATTGAACAAGCAACCTGTCTGTGCACAGGATCCTGCCCAACCAACTGAGCCACACTGGCCAGGGCTCCACATTTTATTATGACATTCTTATTTAAGGTAAAAGCTTTTTTTGAGTCACTCTTTTTAGTTTGTTTTTAATACAGAAGTGAATAATATGGAAATTTTAGTTGTCCATCAAAGCTGAAATTTTCAGAATTATTTCAGTTTTTCTTTTTTTTCTGACAATTTACACTTTATTTGTTATTTTTACTCCTATCTGCTTTATCTCATATTATTGTTGAATAATTAATCTTTGTCAAACATAAGTGATTATTATTGTTTTTTCAGTCATCAGTAAGTGTCATGACTTGCTTTTTTTACTATCAAAGTTTTGTTTTTATTTGAAGAGACTAATTATATAAAATGAAAATAATTCTGATACTCAATGCTAGTTTTTATATTTCTTTAGATGAAAATTTAACATATCAATTTTCAATAATTTATTTAAATTTAAACTAAACAAATAACTAGTAAGCATCTATTATATGTATATCCAATATTTTATTGGGAAAGGCATTAGAAAGTGACTAAAACATAATTATCAGTATCTGGGAAACTTATAACCTAGTTGAGTAAGAAGTATTTACATGTAAGAAAAAAGTTAATTAAGAATACAAAACAAATGATAATCAATGGCAAAATGTGGTAACACACTGTGACATCATGAAGTGTGGCAGAGAGTGTAGTAGGTTAGTGTTCTTGGACTGGGTGAAGAGGAACATTCTAAAACAACACAGTCAGCACAGCCGGTGTGGCTCAGTGGACTGAGTGTCATCACATGCTCTGAGAGGTCCCAGTTGGATTCCCCTGGCAGGGCACATATCTGGGTTATGGGCTTCATCTCCAGTGGGGGGCGTGCAGAAGGCAGCCCATCAATGTTTTTCTCTCTCTCTCTCTCCCTTTCTCTCTTTCTAAAAAATCAAGAAAAACATATTTTAAAACAACCCGAGTCCCAGAATCATAAAACTTATTTACATTTTCAACCTCAATTCTTTTTTACAGATACTTATTTTCTCCCACTTTTATATTAGAACATGACTATCATTTTGTCCTTCATATGAAGTGTTTTTCTTTCCAGAAAACTCAGTTGCTATGCAGAAGGAAATGACAGTCACATTCAAAGTGTAAACCTGAACTACCCATGGGACCACTCGGATGATAACTGAATAAGAGAATTACATTAGGACCGAAGTGTGGGTCACATGATATCAAACCAAAAGCATGAGTCTAGAGTCAAGTTTGGTGAATTTTGTTTGAATCTGATCATTTTCAGACACTCTACAGTTTTAAGGCTTCCCTAAATAAAAACAATATTTTTGTTACTGAACAGTAAACTGAGTTTCTTTTGAAGTGTTAAACAGCAAACAGAGTACCATGGACTCAGAAATTCTTGATTTGGAACAAATTGAGGTGAATAACTCCTAAGTAAAATATTGGCAATTCAAATACGTGAACCATAAAATTCATTATATAAGCTTTAGGCTTAAGGATTCTGTTTAACAAGCACATCATTTCTAATGCACTGGTAATTCTCGGGAAAAAGGCTTTTTTTTTTTTTTTTTGGAAAATGATCTACAAGACTATTTAATATCATCTGTTGTCTACAGAAATGCATAGCATTTACATCTAATTTGTATTTTTAACAATTATTTTGAGAAAGTTCTTGTGATGACAAATGCTTTTTTTGCTAATATATTCTGTCTGTTACATTTGATACATATTTACAAACTCTGAAAAGAGAATTTAGGGTAAAGAATGAATAATACTTTAAAAATACTTATGTGCCATATAATAGCTTTTTAAAAAGAATGTTTTAGCTGTAGTCTTAGATCTCAAAATATGTGGTATGTTCCCAGATTCAATATACATATATAAAAACTTAGGATCTGAGTCTAAAAATATAATAATACATCACATGGAGATCTTAAAACTTGTCCATGAAATCCTGTACATGCTTCCCATCAAGAAGTGTGTGTGTGTGTGTGTGTGTGTGTTGCTTATTTTTGAATCTAGGCTGACTTCAGTGATCCTTTTTAACTAATGGAATGTTATGAAAGTGATGCTGCATGACTTCTCACACTGGAAAATCTTCCATCCTAGGGGCTAGAACACTTGCTTTGGAGCTTTCTATTTTCTTGTTCAGCCCAAGAATTCCCATAGTGTTCCAAAAAATGTTAAAGTTGGTAAGAAGCAATAAGTGATTGCTAGAGTTTTGGCATATTCTCCATGCAAAATTTTAAAGCTGTTCACGGAGGTCATTTCTCTTCTGTTTCTTCCTATTTTTGTATATTTGTGTCTCTGTCTCCTTTGATGCTCTCCACTAGAGATTTTAAAGTCACTAAGTGATCCTCTGTTCAGGTGAAGGTGAACAAAATAATATGGCTATCTTCATGAGGTTAAATACTACTGCTTTTAAACTCAGTCCAAAGGCTGATCATGGTGGTGCCTACAACCATGGTGTTCAACTCCAACACACATTTCTTGGCAAATAAACTGACCTATCTTTGCTTTACTTGGTTCCCACAGAAATAGAGTTCCTTTTAAAAATTTATTATTTTATTTTATTTTATTTTATTTTATTTTATTTTATTTTATTTTATTTTTTAGAAAGAGAAGAAGGGAGGGAGAGATAGAAACATCCCTATGAGAGAGAAACATTGGTTGGCTGCATCCCGCATGCCCCCTACTGGGGATTGAGCCGCAACCTGGACAGGTGCCCTGACTGGGAATGGAACTGGGACCTCTCAGTCCATGGGTTGATGCTCAATATACTGAGTCACACCGGTGGGGCAGTGTGACTTAGGATCTGAGTCTAATGTAGTCTAATTTTAGTTCTTAATAATGATTGATTTGGCACATACTATATCCCCTATACTATATATATATATATATATATATATATATATATATATATATAAATCTTTTTATTTCTCACCACAATTCTATGAGGTAGTCATTATTGTTGTCCATAATTCATAAATGAAACACTGGCTTAAAGAGGTTGTCACTGGCCCAAGGTGACCTATGCAGTAAGAGCAAGAGCCAAGATTCAAACCTGTCTTATTCCAGAGCATGTGATTATCTGTTTCATTTTCTGAGTCTTGTTAAACAACACACATACACCCATATTGTTGCTTCAGCAATTATGGAAAGCAGTATGGAGATTTCTCAAAAAAGTACAAATAGAACTACTATATGATCTAGCAATTTTATTTCTAGGTATATAGCCAAAGGAAATAAAATCACTATCTCAAAGAGCTATCTGTATTTCTCTGTTCACTGCAACAATATTCATAACAGCCAAGGTATGGAAACAATCTAAATATTTATCAATGTGTGAATGGGTCAAGAAAATGTGGTATATGTACATAATAAAATATTACTCAGTGTTTAAAGAGAAGGGAATCCTGCCATTTGTGACAACATGGATAAACTTGGAGGACATTGTAATAAATGATATAAGCCAGACATAGCAAGATAAATACTATAAATACCTTATGATGTAACTTGTATGTGGGATCTAAAAAAATAAATAAAAAAGCTTAACTCATAGTTACAGAAAGTAGAAGAAGGGTTACTAGAAACTGGAGCATGGGGACAAGACCATGGGGAGCTATGGTTTAATGGGTACAGAGTTTCAGTTTTGTAAGATGAAAAGTATGATGGAAATGGATGATGGCTATAGTTACACAACAATATAAATATACTTAATACCACTGAACTGCACACTTAAAATAGTTAAGATACTGAATTTTATGTTGTATGTATTTACCACAATAAAAAAATAGAAAAAGAAAAAATATTTTTAATAAAATTATGAATTTTCAGTGTTTTTGCTTACTCATTCTTATGGTGTTCATTACTCAGCTTCAAACAAACAGAGAAAGATAATATCCTGGGTGTGAAAGAGCAACAAGATGGCAAGAACATGGGCTACTAAATGGCCACACTGAACAGACCTGCTCTGCTGGTGGTGTGAGTCACATTTTGTCTGGACTATTATGTGTGAGAGACGTAAACTACTCTCTCATTGAAGCCATTGTGTTTTTATATTTCTTTGGTACCATAGTTTAGCCTATAAAATAATCAACTCAGTCTCCTAAGGTCAGCTTTATTACCAAGGGGAAAGAAAACCTAGATATATTAAATGATTAGTCTAAGATACACAGATCCGCTAGTCTTCAAGTGCCATGCTTGCTTTATAGCACCACAGTAGCTCCAAACACAGTGGGAATGGTCCTAGGAGTTGTAGTGAAATAGATTTTTTGGGACCTCATTAAAAATCAGACATCTATAGTTCAAAGGTAGAAGCTGTCTGGGGGCTTTTCTGTTACACTGTCTTCAGACCCATCAACATATTCTGAGAACGTTTTGTGTACTATACACTTTGTTAATCACTGGGAGTGAGATCCAGTCTCTGTCCTTGGTCTACCATATCAGTCAGAGTTACAACAGGAAAGAGAGTTCAGGTTAGAGACAATAAATGCTGACACTTTCATGAAGGGATTATGTATAGAGATGTGGCTAGGTTTAAAAGAAAGAGGATGTTAAGTTACCCAGAGAACAACACTTGTAAGAGGCCATAGAAAAAGTCATAGTAGGAGACTACTACTTGGACTGAAGGGAGAAATCAAGGAAAGAGTGTTATGGAGACTGGTGAGTTGAGTCATATATAGAAGTGGTCACTGCTTTGTTTTTGTTTTTATTCTCACCCGAGGACATTTTTGCATTTATCTTCAGATAGAGTGGGAGGGAGAGAGGGGGGCCAAGAGAGAGAGAAACATCAATGTGAGAGAGACACATCTACTGGTTGCCACCCACGTGACCCCAACTGGGGCGGGGAAAAACTGCAACTGAGGTATGTGGCCTTAGTGGGAACCAAACCCAGGACTTTCTGGTCTGTAGGCCGACACTCTAACCACTGAGCCAAACCAGCTAGGGCTAGAAGTAGTCTCTGGAAAGGAGCTGAGATCAAGGTGAGATACAACTTTTGCCAAAGACATTGTATCATTGTTGACATCCACTGGCAAATCCAAATGGAAAAATAAGTGGCTATGGAGTCCCAATTATAGTCTACAGGGTAGGCCTACTGGGACGTAGAGAAGGAAACAGAGGGTGGAGAATTATCTTTTTTTTTTTTTATCTCAGAGGAAGCTAGTTGAGATTAACTAGCATAAGAATTTTACAGTCTATTTGGAGGTGGGATTGGGGGCAACGACTACATCTATAGACAGAATATAATTTTAGGAATGTATTTAAGTTTCGTTAAGTCTACATTCATAACATAAAATCTGCATTCTTTATTAGATATAAGAGGTAGGCAGGCTCCAGGCTGCCTGTTGAGTCAATAGGTAGAAGTTATGGTGGAAGAAGTATGTCAAGGGAAAACCGTCTGTTACTTGTTTAGTTTAATTTTAGAGGGACCAGTTGTTAACTATTTTAGTAAGGTAATTCTGACTAGGAGATTGATGCTATGCTTCCCTCAAAGATTGCCATACACCACAGCTAGCATATTTCATAACTTGATATCTTACCTTCAAAGACCTAGGTTTCCATCATTCACAGAATGGTACACTAGTCAGGATTCATTGGCACAAGCCACCCACACTGATTTTAGTTCATTATGCAGGAGGGAAGTTATTGAAACAATTTATTGGAGCTCACTGAATTGCCAGGAGATTGGAAAATTTGGCTTGGGAAATAGGCAAGGTAAAGAAGTGGAAACCTCAGGCATAAAGGATGCCTTAGGACCATTCTGACAAGGGCAAATCTGCTTCTCTACCCGTTTAGCTCTGCAGTCTATCCTGAATTATTGTCACTGCCCCCAGCAAAGGTTCTCCACCTCTCCTGGGTTTTGATTTCCTGGCTCCAGAAATCAAACCCAGAGTTGCTGTCTCTGACTGGTCAATCCTAGTGTGTGTACTACTTAGCTGTAAGAGAGGCCACAAAAGCCAGTATTTATATTTTTATATCTCACTCCCTTCCCAGACACAGGCCTACCAAGACCTACAAAGTGAGGAATTCTTAAAATATGGGAGCGGGATGAAAACACTGAGAGTCACAGATCCTAACTTCATATGATATACATTTTACATCTATATCCTGTATATAATATATGATGTATATAGATATATACATATACAGTATATGTATATATATGACACAAAAATTTATTTTAGGAGTAAAAGACAATGACAATTAGTAATTGATGTTCTGAGAGCTCTAAACATAATATTGATCTGTCAATGATAAAATAGCTCTTTTTAAATAGATCAAAAATTGCCCTGGCCGGTTTGGCTCAGCAGTTAGAGCATCGGCCTGTGGTCCTGAGAGACCCGGGTTCGGTTCCCGCTAAGGGCGCGTACCTCGGCTGCAGTTTGTCCCCTGCCCTGGTTGGTTGTGCGGGTGGCAGCCACTCGATGTGTCCCTTTCACATCGATGTTTCTCTCTCTCTCTCTCTGTTCCTCTCTCTCCCTCCCACTCTACCTGAACAAAAAAATGGAAAAATGTCCTCGGGTGAGGATAAAAAAAAAAAAATAGATAAAAAATTAATTCTGGTGTAGCGTAAATAAAATCATTTAACACATATATGTGTCTACATCCAAATGAGAGAAAACTGCAAATTATGGCATCCCAAGTCTTTCTTAGAAGGTCTACACATGGTTAATAAAGCTATATAAATTTTACCTTAAATCTCTAAATCATGGATTCAACCAGTTGTATAGATCTGATTTTAGACCATACACATTATATATTTCATACTGCTGACAGGCACATTTCAACAGCCATGCCTCCTAAAAGTGCTTAATTATCAATACACCAGCAAAATTGTATTTGTTTTTTAACTCAAATTAATTTATGAAGATGTAGGTTTTCCCATGTTATCTTGGGATCTGGGACTGAAATCAGGACTTGGACTCTGTTTCAGTATTTATTTTCTTCATGGTCTGCCTGAGGAGAAATTGCTAGTACTATTTTTCTCTATGTAAAGAAAGCAAAACTTCAGTTACATGCCCAAACCCCTTGCAGTCTTGGCTATATTCACACAATAGTAAGAAAACCTCATTTCTTTTGAATAGCGTAGACAATGCTGAGGCTTTTAAATTTCATTTTGAGCTGACACTGAAATAAACAGAGAATAGCTTAGATACAGACATAATATGTTGAAAAATTTTATATGTAATTTTTATGTGAATTAACAAGGATATCCACTTTTGCTTTTTAAAATTTTTTTAAATTTTTATTTGTTAATTTGTTTTTGTTACAGATGTTTCTCATTTTTTTCCCCCATTGATACCCTCCTCCCCCGCCCCGCCCCGCCCCATTCCCAGCTTTGTTGTCTATGTCCATTGGTCATGCATACATACATGTAAGTTCTGTGGTTTATTTTTCCCCTCAACCCCCACTCCTATGAGGCTTGTCAGTCTGTACCCCACCTCTGTGTCTCTGGGTTAATGTTGTTCATCTGTTTGTTTAGTTAATTATATTCCACAAATGAGTGAGATCATGTGATGTTTGTCTTTCTCTGCTTGCATGTTTCACTTAGCATAATACTCTCCAGGTGACTCCATGCTATCTCAAAGGATAAGAGATCTCTCTTTCTTACAGCTGCATAGTATTCCATTGCATACAACTACCACAGCTTTTTTATCCACTCATCTACTGATGGACACTTGGGTTGTTTCCAGATCTTAGCTATTGGAAATAGTGCTGCTATGAACATAGGGTACATATATACTTTCTCATTGGTGTTTCAGGTTTCTTAGGATATATTCTTAAAAGTAGGATCACTGGGTCAAATGGCAGTTCAATTTTTAACTTTTTTAGGTAACACCATAGTGTTTTCCACAGTGGCTGCACCAGTCTGCATTCCCACCAGCAGTGTACTAGAGTGTCCTTTTCTCCACACCCTCACCAACACTTGTTGTTTGATGATTTGTTGATGGCAGCCATTCTGACAGGTGTGAGGTGATACCTCATTGTTGTTTTAATTTGCATCTCTCTGATGATTAGTGATGTTGAGCATTTCTTCATATGTCTCTTGGCCATTTATATGTTCTTTTGGGAGAGGTGTCTATTTAGGTCCTCTGCCCACTTTTTAATTGAGTTCTTTGTCTTCCTTTTGTTGAGTTGTGTGAACACTATAAATTTTGGAAATTAACCCCTTATTTGATGCATTATTGGCAATTATGTTCTCCCATATAGTGGGCTCCCTTTCTGTTTTGATGGTTATTTCTTTTGCTGTGCAGAAGCTTTTTAGTTTGATGTAGTCCCATGTGTTTATTTTTTCCTTTGTTTCTCTTGCCTTAGGTGTTGTATCAGTGAAAATTCTGCTGCGTATGATGTCTGAGATTTTGTTGCCTGCATCTTCTTCTAGAGTTTTATTGATTTATGCATTACATTTAAGTCTTTTATCCATTTTTATTTATTTATATTTTATTTAATTTTATTTTTGTTACAGATGTTTCTCCTTTTTTACCCCATTGACACCCTCCTCCCCATCCCCTCTCCTGCCCCGTCCCTGGCTTTGTTGTCTATGTTCATTGGTTATGCATATATGCATATAAGTTCTGTGGTTTATCTCTCCCCACCCCCAATAACCCCCTCTTCTGAGGGTTGTCAGTCTGTACCCCACTTCCGTGTTTCTGGGTCTACCCTATTTCTCAGACTGTTATATTCATTATATTCCATATCTAAGTGAGATCATGTGGTATTTGTCTTTTTTTGCTTGGCTTGTTTCACCTAGGATAATACTTTCTAGGTCCCTCCATGTCGTCTCAAAGGATAAGAGATCTTTCTTACAGCTGCGTAGTACTCCATTGTGTATGTGTATCAGAGTTTTTTTTATCCATTCGTCTATTGATGGACACTTGGGCTGTTTCCAGATCTTAGCTATTGTAAATAGTGCTGTTATGAACATAGGGGTACATATATTCTTTCTGATTGGTGTTTCAGGCTTCTTAGAGCTTCTGCACAGCAAAAGAAACAACCATCAAAATGGAAAGGCAACACACTGTATGGGAGAACATCATTGCCAATAATACATCAGATAAGGGTTAATTTCCAAAATATATAGAGTCCTCATATAACTCAACAAAAGGAAGACAAAGAACCCAATTAAAAAATGGGCAGAAGAGCTGAATAGACAACTCTCTAAACAGGACATACAAATGCCCAAGAGACATATGAAGAAATGCTCAACATCACTAATCATCAGAGAGATGCAAATTAAGACAACAATGAGGTATCACCTCACACCTGTCAGAATGGCTGCCATCAACAAATCATCAAACAAGTGTTGGTGAGGGTGTGGAGAAAAGGGCACTCTAGTACACTGCTGGTGGGAATGCAGACCAGTGCAGCCACTGCGGAAAACAATATGGTGCTACCTCAAAAAATTAAAAATTGAACTTCCATTTGACCCAGTGATCTCACTTCTAGGAATATATCTTTTATCCATTTTGAGTTTATTCGTGAGTATGGTGTAAGTTGGTGTTTTGGATATCCGCTTTTGAATAATGATTCAGGGGTGATTTGCTGGTTAGAAAGACAATATGCTTCCAACATATGTTATTCAAGAGTGGGACAATTTTCAGAGTCCAGTCTTAAATTATTTCTGAGAATGTCCAGTGTAAGGAAAGTGAATTAGAAAGGATCTGATGAGGAAAATTCATTTGCACCCCATGTACAGCGGCAAATCTGTTGAATGACATTTAAAAGAGGATTAAAGGTGATTTCTTACAAGCTCTAGGATAATCAGGTTTCTAAGCTAAAATAGAATTAGGACTTCCAATTCATTTACAAAGTATGACCCGAGCCCTCGTAATGCATTTGCTTCTGGGCATAAGATTTCTCTATCTTTTTATCTCCTTGAAGACCTTGCTTTTTTCCAATAATTTTTTTAATGAGAAGGGACTGAGGATGATGGATGTTGTTCTGTGTTGTTCCTGTGGTTGATAACTCAAGAATGCTATTTTATAGCCAAGACGAATTAGGCCATGCTGTTGTTCTACAGGCTCTATTTACTTGAACAGAGTAGCTCTTTGCTTTAATAAATGTTAATTTAAAGACAAAAGTGCACTGTTGGATGGAGGAGCATATTCCTTGAGAGAGTAACATTGTGATAATTTTCATGACAGCAATGCAATGTGTATTTTTGATATCATACCACTCCTCTCTGGAAGCTTTGGATGTTGGTCTAGTGGATCTCCTAGGGAATAAGCAGATGTTCTCATTATATTTTCCCTCTGTATTTGTCAAATTTGACTTTGCTCATTTTAAAGTAAAAAATGAATCTTAAGTATAATTTCTGGCTGTCTTCTTTACAGTGAGAATCTTTACCTGCACTCTTTTTTTTTTTTTTTTTTAAATTAAGGTACAATTAACATTGTGTAGGTTTAAGGTATGCCAACATGTTGGTTTGATACATTTATATATCACAATATGATTACTGTCTTAGCGTTAGCTAATACCTCTGTCATGCAATCATTATTCCTTTTTTCTTTTTTGGTGAAATCTAGTCTCTTAGCAATTTTAAAGTTTATAATACAGTATTGTTGACTATATTCACCATACTGTGCATTAGATCTCTATAAGTTATTTATTTACTAGTCACAACTTTGTATGTTTATATAACCTCTTCCCCATTCCCCCATCCCTCAGCTCCTGGTAACTACCAATATAGACTCTGTTTTTACAAGCTTAGCTTTTTTGAATTCCACATATAAGTGATATTATACAGTATTTATCTCGGTCTGATTTATCTTACTTGGCAACATTTCTTTTTCACACCCTTCCTTCTTTTAAACTTCCACTTTTAGTATCAATCGGTGTGATAGGGTTATTTTTCAATGCATATTCACTCCCCTTTCCCACTGAGGGAAGAGTACATTTTACTGCCCCATTTAATGTTGGCTTTGGCTGTGTGACTTGTTTTGGCCCATGGAAGGTAACGGAAGTCTAAAATATGCTTTCAGTTTTTCTTAGCTCTTGCACTTCTGCCATTACCATGAGAGCATGTCCTGGTGGCTGCTGCCCCTTCAGTTTGACCCCAGAATGAGACCCATAGAATAGGCCTGACCAGCTGAGCCTGCCTGAGTCTGCCTGAGATCAGCAAACTCCAACTCCTGTAAAAAAGAAACACTGAGTATTTGTTGATTTAAGCCACCAAGATTATGAGATTGTTATGCAGCATTGTTATGGCACTAACTGATTATACAAATAGATAAAGTCATTGATCTAATATTTCATGATAGATATATCAAGATAAAGAAAAATAATTCCCAGAGTATAAGTGAATCTTTAAAAAGACACAGAGACTAATTGGTAGTTACAAAATAGGTATGAGAAAAAAAGCATAGGGAATATAGTTAACAATATTGTAATTACTATCTATGGTGTCAGGTGGACAATTGAATTATCGGTGGGAACACTTTGCAACCTATATGAATGTCTATCCACTGTGCTGTACACCTGAAACTAATACAAAATAGTATTAATGCAAAACTGTAATAGAAAAAACAAAATTAAGAAAAAAATGTAAAGGCATAAAGAAATAAAAAGGCTTATATAACAACAAAAGAAGGCACTGGGTCTATTGTTTTGTTTTTTGAGAATATTGTACATTATTGTGGGTGATACTTAAAACCTATTGATATTTAAAACTATATTCTGAATGTGTTGAATGCTTTACATGGAGTATCTTATCTAATCCTCATAATAACTCTGAAAGGTAGACCAAGTTATTACTAATTTAGAGCTAAGAAAAAGACAGCATAGAGAGGTTCAGTCACTTGTGTGATGGATCCAGGATTCAAACAAGGGCGGTCCATGCTCTTGACACTGACATCTTAAACAAATACCTCTTTGGATGAGACGAACAGTCCATTATGCTCAGTGCTGACATACCAACAGCAATGTAAAACTGTATTTTGTGTGAAAATATCCTTGTCTTTATTTAGTTTTACTTTAAAACACTCAGAAACATATAACCAGATTTCCTCTCTCTACGGATACATTTATCATTTTAGTCTCTTTTAAATGCATAATCAATACTTCCAGTTTATGCCACTCCTTGATGTAATCTGTATAATAAATTTACCAGTCACATAGGTGATTTGCGTATCCTAAGAACATCTCCTTCCAAAGTCATGGTTTAATTCTGGTTGTGAAATGTTTGGACTTGGTGTAAAGTCTAATTATCCTTACTCGTATAAATTGTGTAACTTGATACCTTCTTAAATTTTATTCTTTTAAGATTCTCCTATCTCTTTAATTACTTTACTTATTTTTTGTTGGATTTTCCTCAAACCCTTTCTTCCAGGAGTAGTTTTTATTTTGCATCAGAGTGAAGTACTACTTTTACTTTTGTTTCCTACTATCTTTCTGGAAGGTCTCCAGAATTATTTTGAAATTTCAGACCTTGGCGTCGTCATCTTCAGGGAGGTACACTCTTTAGAGGAACTTCAGCTGACCTTAAATATTTAACAGCAGTTAGGCCACATGTAATGTAAATAAATATAGAGAGAGCATCTCTACATAGCATAGGTGCTTTTGAAACACCCCTAACAAATCTCATATATTTAGAGGACTATAAGCACATCCTTGCCAGAGTATATGTTTGGTGGTGGTCAATTGTTAAGTGACAGTGCATTGTATTTCTGCTTGTCCAGAGTCATCTTTCAGTGACGAGCGAAACAAGAGAGGACATACAAATATCATGGCATTAGTCTGGCGAAATTCAAGTTTACTCAGGCCCATTACAAGCAGTGATATAAAATTGAAAGCAGAGCAAAATCTAACATATAGGTTGGGTTGGGTTGGGCTGGGACTGAGTTCAGGGTAGGCTCTGTGAATTATGATTTATCTGACTTCCCATTGCTTCAGTGGGAACGTGTTGGAGAGTTTGCATAGTGATGAAGTAGGCCATTCGAAGTATATGCATAGAAAGTAGCAAGAGGTATACAGACTTTCCCCCAACCATAAGCTCACTTGGCCTGTGTTTCCTGTCAACTGGCCTACTTATATATGTTTTTTCCCTTGAGCCAAGTTTTCACAAGCTTGTGATTGGGGTCTGAGGGCTCAAGACCAGTCAAGTAATAATATTATCACTCTAGATAGATATTTTTTTTTTAAATTCTCATCTGGGAATATGTTTGAGAGAGAGAGAGAGAGATGGATATAAGAAAGAAACATCGGTCAATTGCTTCCAGTATGTGCCTCAACTGGGGATCAAACATACAATCTAGATATGTGCCCTGACCAGGAATTGAACCCACAACATTTTGGTGTATGGGATGATGCTCTAACCAAAAGAGCCTAACAAGGGTGAGATAGATTTTATTTTCATGCCCTTTTGTTGGTTTATTCCAAGTACAAACGGAACAGCCTAATAAGTCTGAAAAATAAATTTGCATCCATCCTGATGGCAAATATAACTTTTACAATTAATATTTTATATTCTTCAGAAAGGCTTACAGCCCTCTGTGAAAATACACAGGATGTGACAATCATGATATGGCAGTTTGTCATGGAATGGAGGCTTGTTCAAGACTTTTTTCTTCATCCACCAGGGGAAATTCACAGAAATATAACCAAAAGAAAGGAAGGAGAAATTATCTCTCTTCTATACAGAAAAAGGAGTACTGCAGAGGTTGGAGAAATAATTCCCAGCATGATTTTTAGAACTGTTACCACTTTAATTGGAATTGGTTTGGGTGGAGTTAGAGGTTACACACATATAATGATGGTTTTTGTGCAAGATTATGTAAAAGTGTTCTCATGCTGATTTCTTTTTCTAGGAACAGCAGGGGCCTTGGATCATTTTTTTCTCTGTCACTCAGGTTTTTAACTAACTAGAGAGGAAAACCTGTAGGAACTAAAGGGACATTCTGCTTCCTTTCCCATTTCTCCAAGGACACCTTCAAAGAGCAGAAAGGCAAAACCGTTGGACATCTACGATTTATTTTTGTAACTGTAGTTAATTTCTGCCTGAGACCATTGACCTTATATCCTTCCTTTCATCTTCCTGTACACACCCCTGGACAATACTCTGAAAAGAAGGAGGTAGGGGGCTTTGATGGGTAAATAAAAAAACATCTACTAGACAATAGATTCAACAGCATTTTTGAAAGAAAGTAATATAATGTCCAGAGTAAGGATAAATCCCTGGTAGTCGGTAAGTCACTTTCTGCTTCCCCAAAATTTCAATCAGCAGCCCCCATTTTGAGCAGCTCGACTGCAGTTCAAGAGCTCATTTGAAACCAGGAGAGTCTGGCTCTCTGGATTACAAACTAATTTCATAGTTCTTTTTTTAAACCCTCTTTCTTTGTTTTCCTAAATCTCTCCAGACTTTGCTGAACTTTAGCTCTCCACTGTCGTTCTAGCAGCTTGCATTCAGAAGCTTCCCTCCAGGCTAAGAAACCATCAGAAGGTGGCCAAACATCTTCTTCCCTCAAAAAAATAATGATTGCATTTCTTTTCACTTAACGCTTACCTACATTGTAAGACAAGATGCTGCTAACCAAGTCACTACCTTGTCACTCTTTAGTATGCAGGCTGAGAAAAATCTAAATTTAACTATTCTTGTGCTCATGACTTTTGTTTTTCAGACCCTTCAAGATTTAAAATGCTAAACATCTGCAGTAGTAATTAAATAACATAACTCATGAAGGGAATGTCAATGTAGCATATCTCCTTCCCTAAAAAAATAGTAAAACAAGTAGAAAAGAAAAACCTAACTTTTATTCTACTTAGTGACCAAATCCCTTTCTTGCATAAAGTTATATAATTGGTATAAACATTTTAAATTGTTTAGGAAAATATTTTATGATATGACAAATGGTTTGGATAGTAAATTGTTAAAATACTTTACAAAATGATAATATATACAATATCCTCGAAGAAGGGAACTTCCATTTATCATCTGTGCATGTACTAGGCAGGTGATATATGTTTTGGTGTGTTATCTAATTTTCTTTTCTTTAGTTGGTCAAAAACAAATTCAAATTACATTTAAACTGCTTTCTCTTTTTCCTAGGTCTTCTTGGAGAAAAGAAAAAAAAATCTAGCTTAAGTCTCTAGCAAAGAGGAATAATAATTATTTCTGCAAAATTTTTATGTATTAAAATTTCTCATTCTGAAGGAGCATTTTTAAACTGCTTTAACTTAATAGCATCCAACTGTTTTCAAAAAGTTTATAAGCTAATTACAAATAACTCTTATCTATCAATTATAGAAAGATGTTTGAGGACTCTTAGGCAACACCGTATGAATCTGTTTGAGACATTTGAAAATAAGTTTTATTTCTAAAAAAATTATCTCTAGTTAGACTTGGTGGTGTTGTTACTCCCTTTCTCTCAATTCATTTATTAAATATATATTTATTGAGATCTTACTATGTTTCAGAATAGAGAAGAAAAGGGAATTATAGACTGCTGGAGGTTGGTGGAGAGAGATTGAAATTTTAGATAGGGAGGACAGGAAAGATCTCATTGAATTGACATTTGAGTAAAAAACTGAAGGAAGCAGGAAGGGAACAAACCACCTGGGAGAGGAATGTTGTAGGCAGAGAAAGCAGCAGGTGCAAAGACCTGACTAGGAACACATCTGAAATGCTCAAGGAACAGCTAAGGGGCCATTGAGGCTGTAGGGGACATAGCCAGGGGGAATGTAGGTCAGAGAAGTTATAAGAAACCTGATAATTTTGATGAGACTTTTTTTCCTTGTGTTTTTACTTTGAGTAAGATAAGAAAAAATTGCAGAACTCAAATTTAATCTGACATAATAGGATCATTCCAGTTGCTGTGCCAAGAATATTCTCAAGGCAAGCATGGGCAAAAGAAGTTAGCTATTGCAATAATTCAGGTGAGAGATGATGATGATTTGGGCCAGAATGGTAAAGGTGAAGGTGGTTAAAAGTAGTTGGGTTCTGGATATATTTTGAAGATGTATCTGATAGGATTTGATTATAGATAAGGATGTATGAGAGAGAAATCAAGAATGACTCCAAAGTTTTTGCTTGAGCAACTGGAATTGTTGAGTATAATTATGCATGATGCCAAAGCTTGAGAGAAGAACAGATTGAGGAAGAAGTTTATGACTTTGATTTAGAGATGTACTGAGTTGGAGAAGCCTATCAGACTTCAAAGTGGAGATGTTAAAGAAGCAATTGGATGTTCAAGTTGGGATATTAGGAGATAGGTTAGCCTTCAAGGTATAAATTTTGGAATTGTCAGCATTTTGGTGATTTTAGAACCCATGAATCTGGTTCAGATAAATACAGAGATAGAGGAACAGAAGTTCAGAGCCTGGCCCTGGAGTCCATCACTGTTTAGAGTTTGGGAGGATGTGGAGAGATCAGCAAAGGAGATTGAGAAGGAATGCAATGAGGTAGGAGGAGAGCCAGTAGAGTGTGCATCTTGGAAGGTAAATAAGAAAAGCGTTTTAAGGAGGAAAGAGTGATCAACCTAGACCTTTGCTGCTGACAGATCAGGTAGGACAAAGACTGAGAATTGGCAACTGTAATTTAGAAGACGGAGGTCATTGATGACTTTGACAAAAGCAGATTCAGTAGAAAAGGAAGAGGGTCTGATTGGAGTAGATTCAAAATATTAAATCAAGAAGTGGTCAAGAAAGAGTTTTCTTTTTAAGATGAGAAAAATATGTTTGTACTCTGATGGGAAAGATCCAGTAGAGAGGGAGAATTTGGTGATTTGGAAAGCAAGGATTAACTGAAAGAATTGCTATCGAAGAAATGATTGTTCTTGCATTGGTGTGAGAGAATGACACCTATTGTACAAGTGGAGATGTTGACTTGCCCAGGAGCATAAACAGTCTGTCTTTAATAGTAGCCAGAAGACAAATTGCTAGGGTACGGGTGCTGATAGGTATGCATATGGGAGCATGTTGATGTTCCCTTTTGAAGTAAGCATGAGATAGAAACTGTTGGAGGATTGAGAGTATAAAATAAAATCTAAAACAGACATTTATGTGTGTTGCCTGAATAAACCAGGGAAATGCACTATGATTTCCAGACATCACGAAGGGCCCTCTTGAGGTTTGTGGTCATGCATTGGAAGTGAGATCAGTCAACTTGATTTTCTTCCCCATGCTTTTGTTTTTCTCAAGCCTCGACGAACTGTTCAGATTAATTATTTAAAATGTTTAAATTTTTTCATGCTATTTATGGGGACATAAAAATGACTAGGAAATAACATCTGCCCCATAGGAGCTCATAGTCTACTGAATTTGAAGGACTTGTAAACTGATAAATAAAAAGTATTGTGACAGTTTCTATAGCAGTTGTACAAAGTATGTTCATGACTTACTTTATACACTGAATGAAACTCAGTCAATTGGTCATAGTGAAGTAAAAAAAAACTTTTGAAAATACTTATTTACTTTGATATTTGGCACGTCTGTGTGCAATGCATCTGTGGTAGTTGTAATGATTGTAAAGTATGTGCTTTAGGGAAATTGTTAGAATTACAGAAAATCAGAGTTTGAATGAAATACACCATTCAGCCCCTTAATTTGACAAATAAAGAAGCTAGGTCTCAGCGAGAGAAGCAAATAGCTTGAAACGACATGCCTGGTTACTCTCAACCCAAGGCTCTTTCTGTACTATCTTCAGACCCAACCCAATGCTCTGTGGTAATTCTTTAAAAAAAGTTGTTTTCTTTCTTTATTGATTTTAGAGAGAGAAGGGAGAGAGAGAGAAACATTGATGAGAGAGAACATCGATTGGCCCCTCCTGCATGCCCCCCACCAGGGATTAGGCTCACAACCTGGGCATGTAACCTGACTGGAAACTGAACCAGCAACTTCTGGGTGCATGAGTCGACGCTCAACCCCTGAGCCACACCAGCCGGGCGTAATTCTTATTTGTTAATATTTTAATTGGCCCCGGTACTGGATTTCTCTACTTTGCAAGAGTTCCAGCTTCCTGTAGTCTGAATGCAGAAATTTCTCTGGTTTATTGTGGAAGTTAAATCAGAAAAGAACCAAAGCACCCAGAAGTGAAAAAGAGACGAAAACAGAAGGAAAGTAGGGAAACTTCAAGATAGAATCACAAAGGGGATTTAAATTTTCTCAAAATTTCTGCCCGTTCTCAATATAACATGTCATTAGTGGAGATTTATTATTTACTATCAGGCATTTTGTAGCATATAGAAAAATACAGAAGGTCCTCATCTTTGAGAAAATTGAAGTCCATGGGCTGAGATACCTACTTATCCTTCTGTTCTGCCCTTCTTACTTTTGTAGTCTCCTGCATTTATATTCCAGACTTACAGAAACTCGTAAGGGAAAAGAAGCATTATATGTAATTAACTCAGTAACGTCTTCCTTAAATCTCTAAAAATATTAACTAGATTTGGATAAACAATACATAATACAAAAGAAGAAAACTCTTTCCCTCCTAAAGAACATAATAAAGACATATAGTCCAACCAATTATTCAATCAGTTAACAAATAATTTAATTAATACTTATTTAACAATTAAATTAACATTTGAATGTCTATGATATACTCTGAACTGTTTTAGAAGCTCAAATATATGTATCAATTATTCATATATAATATATAACATGAAAATTGATAGTTGATAATGAGTTTAGATGGATACAGAATATTTCTTAAATAAAATTTTCTGTTTGCATACTTCATTAAGACTCTCTGATTTCTATTTTTGTCATATACTGCTTGTTAATGAAATGAACACAAGTTAGAAATATATATATATGAACATATAAAATATGTATATAATACATGCACATATGATAAAGGAGTAGTCGATGACTTAGGTTGGTACTGGGGAGTGGTGGCTGCTGGGAATTGGATTGGCAAAGGCCTGAATGGAGTGCATAACAATCCATTCTTAAGGCTCATAAACAAATAGCTGGAAGAGATGCTTATCATTATTATTTATTTTTGGTTTGTATTTCCCCATTTACAGACAAAATATGAAAATTGAAAAACCATATCCATCTTGCACCGTTATTCTTGATTTTTCCTACTGGTGAACAATCTTGCCTAGTTCTTCTTTGCTTTAATTGGTCCTTGGAGAGTCCTCTCAAACCTTTACAATGACATTCAGAGAGTATTTCTGAGTGGTGCCAAGCCAGAATCTCTGTGATAGCTCACAAATTATAGATTGAACTAAAGCTGTATTACTTCTTTTGCAATGTTTAATGCATGAGTTTTCTTATTTGCTATAGCTAAGCTGATGACATACAATCTTTTTCTTCTTCTTAAAGCTTCATGAGTTTCTATGAATATGGTTTAAAATATGTTCTTTAAAAATGATTACATGGCAAAGTTTTCCTCCTATTGTTTCCTCTGCACATGGTTTGAAACCAGATGATTACGCATGAATGGCGTATTTCTGAAAAAGCAGCAATAGTTGGCAGAGATGGATTTAAGATTCTTGAAAGTCACTGATTCTTCTCTGACAGCTCCACACAAAGAAAATGGAGTTTGGAATATTTGTAGATCTCTTCGGCATCTCATAAACAAAATAAAGGGCACATTTTGGTGCACATATTGTACCAACTTCAAAATATTTTCAGTGTTGATTAGATAGATTTTAGATGTAGGGGAACACTTTTAACAACTTTTCTGATAAAGAATAAGAAAACACATTTTCAAAAGTCATTCCTGGTGATTGTGATTTTGTCTGTGTTCTCTATATTTCAAAATGATTGTGCACAAAAGTCCAATATGTTTTGTAAAACATTTACTGACTCATTAAATACTTCACGTCTATCTCCCTTACACTTTCTTTCTGTGGTTGTTTTTTGCATTTACCATTCTTGGACATATTTTCTATATATTAGTTTTTATGTTTATTGCTTTTCTTTAATGACTAGAATGAGAGTTCCAAGACACCAGGATTTGGTTAATTTTGTTTACTGCTGTATCCCCAGTTCCTAGAACTGAGGCTAGGGAAGGGGTGATATTGGCCCTGTCTAAACAATACATAATAGTCTCCATTGGGAAAAAAAAATATATCCCCACCCCTAGGAATTAAGAACTGCTAGACAGATTAAACAACACTCTACTATATTTGACTATTGGTTCCTTAAGCCCTTCTGCTGGGACACACAGTTGCATATGTGTGTCCTTCTCTATGTACAATTTTAATAACCATACAATTGCAACTAAAAATGCACTCACTGCTCCCCAGGGGGAGCCACATCTTGTCACTTCTAGCTATTGCATCTAGTCCCTGTTCTAGATAATGTTTTCCTTGAGGTTGGGTCCAGGTGTGGCTCCACATGATGTGGTAATGAATTGATTACAAATTTCACTGTATCTAACACTGCCCTGGGCTGGAGGAATGAGGAATCTCTGCCTGGGCAGGGGAAATGGTTTCTAGGTGAGCCCAATAGAAGACTCTGCCTTGTTCATGGTTTTCTGTGACCACAAATGAAGTAGATAGAGAGGAATTTTTCTTTTAGAAGTTGGACAATTTTAGCCTCTCACCCTGTGGAGGTTTGGTTTGATAGGGGGTGTGGGGGGGGGCAACACATAGAGAATTGATTGCCTAGGCCCAGGCAATGAACAATTAAAACCTTTTGCTTAAGAAACCTGGCCTTATTTATTTGTTTATTTTCCTTGGCAATGCAAATCCTGTAAAAGTCTAAGCAACTGTTACTTTATTGAATTCCTTTCCTCACCATTAACTATCCATCACTTTTGGAGTTTTTATCTAGGCATGTTCCTTGAAAATCCTCTGCCATCAAAATGTTCACTCGTGATTCCTCTTGTAGTTTCTGTTCCTTAGAAACTGGGTTCAGAACTGTGCCCACTTCCCTAATTCTCCTAACATTGGCTTTAGTCTTTGCCTGTTCTTTGGATCATCAGGAAAGAACAGGGTTGTAGCGCCTATTTCTAGGCTCTTTCTCTGTGGATGGCATTTACACTGTAGACAGTTATTACTTTTGGCAGGTCGCGCTATGTTGCAAAAGAGGTTTTGGAGAGACCTGTCCGATCATGCTCACCCATTTCTCTGGCTCTTTCCGTATCACAACTTAATGTTCCCCAAGTCTTCCCCTCCCACACCTAATTTTTCTTATACTTTATTTGGCTTGGAACTGCCTTATAAGGCTTTTGCAAATTCTGAAAAATGCATGATTAATATGACCTTTAACATTCTTGAATTTCTCGCTCAGAGTAAACACGATTTCTTAAAGCAAAGATTCTTGCTCTTCCCTTTTCCCTTTTCAGGAATGTATCAATCTGAAGAGTCTCCCTTTTGACAACACATTGTATTGAAGAAGCAATGCAATCTAACTTTATAATATTTCTCTACCATATTTCTCAAGTGTCCAGTCTAAGGATGAGTATGAGTTGTAAGATACAAAATTCTACAAAATATGTAAAGATAAGATTATTTCAAAACTAACCATACTTTTTTCTGAGCAGCGTAAAGGAAGAAAAACATTCTATTTTTTTTTAATGATACAAGCATACATTGATGTAAAAACCTGACAACAACTATGCCCCAAAGAAAACTATAGTTTATCAATGCCAAATTTACAAAGCAGATTATTAGCAAACGGATTCTAGGAGCACTTAAAAATGCATCATGACCAAGTGAAGTTTATCTCAGGAATGCAAAGGCAGTTCAAAAGAAATAACATTAATATAATTCAACATGTTAATAGGGCTAAGGAGAAAGGTAACATAATTGGACAAAAAAAAAAGCATTTGACAAAATTTAACACTATTAATGTTAAAAATACACAATCAATTTCATTTCAAAATTGATTTCAGAGAGAGGAAGGGAGAAAGACAGAGAGAGAGACAGTTATTGATATGAGAGAGAAACATCGACTGGTTGCCTCCTGCACGTGCCCCAATGGGGAAGGGGATCAAACCCACAATCTGGGTATATGCCCTGACTGACCAGGAATCGAACCCACCACCTATTGGTGCACAGGATGATGCTCCAACCAACTGAGCCACACCAGCCAGGGCTATGCGATCAATTTTAAATTGGTAGTTACTTCTTTAACATAATTCTATATTCATCTATATACACACATACTTAAGTCCAAAAAAGACAACATCTTACTTAATGGCAAACACTTTTTTCTCTCTGCTGAAGTCAGGGACAAAATAAGGACGTTCTCTATCTACTGTTTCACACAGTATAAGTCAATCAAAGTAGATAAGTGAAATAAATAAAAACATAAAAATGTGACAGGAAGAAATAAAACTCTCGTTTGATATAAATATGTTATCTAAAAAAGCAAAAATAATTTATAGAAGCACTACTACAAATAATAAAGACATTTAATAAAATAAAATTTTAAATATCATTGGGAAGTCAATAGCCTACATATGTTCAAATAATAGCCAATTAGAACAAATAGTGGAAAATAGATTCCCTTTACAATGACGAAAATAAAATATCTAGGTACAAACTTAACAAGAAATAGGTAAAAGCTATTATAGAAAACTATAAAATATTCCTAAAAGACCTAACAAGTACAAAATTATCTATGCATTAACCCCCAAATTAAAAAAAAATTATTGTGTAGATACGCTGTGTAGAAACAAAAGGGAAGAAATTATGTAAGTGCAAGACTATTCATCCCCACACCATTTGGAATAGCAAAAAACTGGAAAGAACCAAAATGTCCATTAATAGAAGACTGACAAAAAATATGGCACATTTGCCTGGCTGGTGTGGCTCAGTGGATTGAGCATCATCCCATGGACTGAGAAATTCCAGTTTGATTCCTGGTCAGGGCACACACCTGGGTTTTGGGCTCCATCTCCAGTAGAGGGTGTACAAGAGGCAGCAGATCGATGTTTCTCTCTCACATAAATGTTTCTATGTCTCTCTCCCTTCCTTTCTAAAAAAATCAATAAAAACATATATAAAAAAATATGGCACCTTCATACAAAAGATTTTTCTGAAGCTGCACAAAGGGATGGGAAAGATTTCTCTATCCTTTTATGGACTGACAGAATATATAGTTAAGTTTAAAAAAGAATGTGAGAATAGTGTGAATGGAGTGTTTCCTTTGTGCATGATGGGGTGGAATATTGATGGACAGACTGTAAGATGACCCCCAGTGATCTGTGCCTCTTGGTATTCACACCCTTGTGTGATGCCCTTGAGTGTTGGTGGACACTGTGGTTTGTTTGCTACCCATAGATTATGACAAAAATAATGGAATATCATTTTTATGATGATATTCTTTTTCTTTGCCTTATTAATATGTAGGGATTCTTTATATTTTCTGGATTATACAGGGGTAGACAAAAGAAGTCTATAGTTGTTACTATGGAAAAAAAGATATGCAGATTATCATTATTACAATAGATATTTTAATTCTGTTTCCTGTACTCACAACTGTAAACCTTTTTTTCCACCCCTGTACATACCTGTACTTTTCACTCTTGCATTAATTTATTTTTGATAAACAGATATTCTTACTTTTAATAAACGCTAATTTATTAATCTTTTATGGTTAGTGTTTATTTGCTTGTTTGTTTTGTTTTCTTTGACTATTTGAAGGTTTTGAATGTGTTGCCTTATATTCTAGAATATTTCATTTTTAGCTTTCACATTTAGGTTTCTGAACCTTCTCAAACTAAGTCTCTTTTTGATATGAATTAGAGATCAAGAATCACTTTTACTCATGGAGATACTCATGTTCCAGAGCTATGTATTGAAAAGGTCATCCTCTCCCTACAGAATTGAAATAGTCTTTTAACTGTTCTTTTTGCCTCTAGTTTTGCCTCCTCTAGAGTCTGTTCTCCATGTAGCAACCAGGGTGATTTTAAAAAACTGTGCATTGGCCTGGCTGGTATGGCTCAGTGGCTGAGCATTGGCCTCTACACCAAGAGGTCCCAGCTTGATTCCCCGTCAGGTGTTAATCTCTCTCTCCCTCTCCCTTCCTTTCTCTCTAAAATCAATAAAGAAAATAAACCAACATTATTTTAATTGTGCATTGTATGCTACTCTTTTGATGCTTAAAACTCTCCAATAACTTCCCATCACAGTCTAAATAAAAGTGAAGAATCCCGTGACACACAAGAATCTATATTATCTGGTTCCTACATACCTTGACTCCATCTGTGACCTCAAGTTCTGCCACTGTCTCCATCTCTCATTCTGCCCTAGCCACACTGGCCCCTTGTATTCCTTGAACTCTCCAAGTGTGTTCTGTTTCAGGGGCATTAAACTACTGTTTCCCTCTATTTGCATAACGCACCATACAACAGCCCCTCCAATGCCATTTCCCCAAAGAGGCCACCTCTGAACCATTGTTCTGAATGGTTTATAATAGCACCACCTCTCTATTCCGACAGGTTTATTTTTGTTCATGGCACATTTCACCTCCGGTCATCATACTGTTTGACTATTGCCTGTCTGGCTCCCACATCAGAATGTAAGCTCCCCAAGGGCAAGGACTTTGCTGGATTTACCTCTGTCCCCCAACACTAGATACTCATTCATATTTGTTAAAGAAATGATTGAATAAATGAAAAAAATAAAAATTAATGTCAGTGACATAGAAAGACATGAAAGGAAGCAGAGAGGAGGGTTGAAATGCACTTTTCTCTTGTCTTTGAGTTTTTAACTATTTTCTATTATGATGCTGTTGCTTCCTACATGCACTTTGCTGTTATTCATATAGCAAAGTGCAGATAGATTTCGTTTCACATTTTCATTCCATTATGTACCAGTTAAGTAATCTTTGAAATGATCTGAGCCTCAAATTTCCTGTCAAATGAGAATTAGAAATACCTTGCTTGCTAGGTCATTACTTTTGGTAATATAAACAAGTCATGTAAAATACCACTCAAAGGTATTTATGTAAGATTGCAAAAATTATGACAGGCTTATAAGAATTAGAATTACAACAGTAGTCTGTTTCCTTCTTTCTCCGGTGTCTAACATTGATTACTAATAGAATTAATCTATCATTAGGGTAGTTAGAAAAATCTTTGGATTAAAAAAAATCCCCATTTTACACAGTCTCTTAGTCCTTACAAAATATCTTTGACTTCTTATTTCTTCTTTAACTTTAGAGCTAGACCTTTTTGATTCCTTAGTATGCACAATTGTGTATTTAAAATTTTTTTTTCAATAGGCAAAATACATCTCTCTTCCCTTTTTGCTTCTAAAACCTCACAAGCTGTTCAAATGTCCATCCCTTCTGCTCCATTTCCTCACCAAAATCCTATCACATACCATATGAATTTTTAACCCTAACACCTGTCTACCCACATGGTTCCAGAAGGGTAAATTGAAAAACAATAACAAGAAAGCCCATACGTATCTCTATGCAACTGGCCCACAAAGTCTATAAAACATTGTTTTCGACACTGATTGCCTATTGTACACACAACCCCGCTGACCAGAAGAGTACAAACTATCTACATAAAGATGCTGCTTTCCCCCTCTCTGTGGTTCCTGACCAATGATTTTGTCCCTCTTCAATTGGTTTAGCCTCAAAAACCTTGGATTTGATGCTTTTGTCTCATTATCCAGGTGCCAAGCAAGCTTCTTGGCTGCCGAACAAGCTCTTCTGTGAGATCTGCTTCTGTCTCGGGGTGTGGTGCATGGCAGGAAAGAACAACTTTAATTTGATTCATTAGTTATATAAATGCTTGATACTATAATTTTCTTATTGTTGTATTGGATATAGGTAGAGAAGCCTTTAAAGAAAGCTTCTGCATACAGCCCTAGCTCTGTAAATATTTGAATTTTTATATACTGGGAATCAGTTAAGGGCTCTGTAGGAGGGTACTTGGAATGATTGACAAGCTTCTCCTCCAAGCATTCTTTATTATACCATATATCTTTACATTAACCTATTTAAAAAATGTTTTTATTAATTTATTACAGAAAGAGAGACAGGAAGAGAGAGATGGAAGCATCGATGAGAGAGAGAAACATTGTTTGGCTGTCTCCTGTACTCCCCCTACTGGGGATCGAGTCTACAACCTGGGCATGTGCCTGACTAGGAATTAAACCGGGACCTCTCAGTCCATGGGATGACGCTCAATACACTGAGCCACACCAGCTGGGCTACATTAATCTCTTTTTATTTTTTCAGTCTGATGATCCACTTGGGAACCAAGGGGAAATGATGATGTGTGGGAGTAGCCTACTCTGGTGGGAAGAGTATCATTGACATTATTTAGAATTTCAGGTACATGGAGATTAAAAAAAACAGCAGACCAACTTTTAGTTGGTTTTACCATCATTTAAAGATTTTCTATAGACATAATTATTGCTGGCACTCCGAGTGCACCACTAGCACTCCCTACTCTCTGATGACATACTCCTGTTAGCTAGCCACTATTGATGTCTTGAGAGACATTGAGGTGTATCACTGGGAGTTCAATTCAGCAATTAGAGGATGAATATTTTGATGGTGATAAGAGAAAGGCTATCCTAATGTTAGGTATTTTATTTAGAAAATTGCATTTAACTGTCCCCCACACCCCCTTGGGTAAATCTTTTGTTTTCCTCTTGTTTTGGAAGATTTTATGCTTTAGAAGTTTGCTGGTAGAGCAAAGGAGTTAATTGATCAATTTTTTTAAGTAGTCTGGTCTACACTTTTCTCTGTGTTTTAAAGGTCACCAAGAAAGAATAACATAAAAACAATAAATTTGGTAAAGCTTCTGTGTGAGAGACAATGGTTTTTATCACTGTTAATATAATGCCAATGAGGTCAAGATTAAGAATTCTAATTCAGCCCTGGCTGGTTTGGCTCAGCGGTTGGAATGTCAGCCTGTGGACCAGAGAGTCCCGGGTTCGGTTCCCGCTAGGGGCACATACCAAAATAAATAAATAAATAAATAAATAATAATAATAATAAAAGCTAATTCAGTCACTTTCTTTGCTATGTTTGATAGCCTCAGAGCACAGTCCAACTCTCATCTTGACCCTTTGCCTTGAGAAAACATGCCCTCTTTCACAAGGTGCTCAGGGCTGTATTGTGCACAGATGCCGCTGATTCCACAAACATTTTGGAAAAACAACTCAAAAGAATATCTTCTTCATTGACGTATCACGTTTCATTGTATCTCAAATGCCTTGGATCAGTGGTTCTCAACCTTCCTAATGCCACAACCCTTTAATACAGTTCCTCATGTTGTGGTGACCCCCAATCATAAAATTATTTTTGTTGCTACTTCATAACTGTAATTTTGCTACTGCTATGAATCACCATTAAAATATGTGTTTTATGATGGTCTTAGGCGACCCCTGTGAAAGGGTCATTCAGCTCCCAAAGGAGTCACGACCCACAGGTTGAGAACTATTGCCTTGGATTATAAGATGCCCCTTCATTTCATGTACCACAAAGAAAGAAAAAAAATATGCCTATTATATATGATACAATGCTTTCTTAATACTTATATTTTATATTTTATATGTATTAAAAACAGGTTTTGATATCCATTTATTTTATTTTTTAATCCTCACCTGAGGACATTTTTGCATTTATCTTCAGATAGAGCGGGAGGGAGAGAAAAGTCAGAGAGAGAGAGAAACATTGATGTGAGAGAGACACATCAACTGATTGCCACCCACCCAACCCCAACCAGGATCGGGGAAAAATTACAACGGAGGTACGCGTCCTTAGTGGGAACTGAAGCTGGGTCTCTCTGGTCTACAGGCCAACACTCTAACCACTAAGCCAAATTGGCCAGGGCTGATATCCATTTACACACAGATTTTATATTTTATCACACTTGGGCATGAATATAAAAATACAAATAAAATAAATTTTTCAAGATATTCTTAAATTGTTTTCACACTCGGTGTCTGTTCTATTTGGCATCACTTTTAAACTAAGAATATCCCACTAATGTTGCCAGCATTTTCTTTCAACGCATATATATCCATTCTTCAAATTTTTATTTTACTGAAAAGTGTTGTACAAGAAGAAGCAATGATAGCTATATTGTGACAATCAACTTTCCAACAGAAATTATAAAATCAATTATAAGATCTGTCATAAAATTATTCCCAATAAAAAAAACACACTTTTTTTCATTATTGATTTTAGAGAGAGAGGAAGGGACAGGGTGAGAGAGAGAGACAGAAACATAAATGAGAGAGAACACCGATTGGACACCTCCTGCATGTCCCCCACTGGGGATTTGGTCCACAACCTGGTCATGTGCCCTGAGCCAGAATCAAACCAGCGACCTCTTGGTGTATTGGTAATGCTCAACCATTAAGCTACATTGGCTAGGCAAATTATTCCCAATTTTAGTTGTTTAAAAAGAAATATGATATGCTATATTATAGTTAACTAGAATCTCACCCAATTATCATCCTGGTACACTATCAAAATAGAAAAAATTTTAAGGAGGCAGTATAGGGTAGTGTAGGATACAGACTTAAGAACAAGGGGCCTGAGTTCAGAAAGGCCTAGTTTTTCCTCTACTAGTTTGTATCCTTGTATGATGACAATCTACCCAAGTTTTAGTCTTCCTGTAGATAAAATGAGGACAATAATACCTCATTCCTGTTATAAGAATTAAATGAGATACTGTATGTTAAAGTACTCAGTGTGACTCTTCTGAAAATAATAAATGCTCACTAAAAGGTAGCAGTGATTTTAAGTATGATAATTTAATCTGTGAGAACTATATTTGTAATGCCAAAACTGTCAGTCTTAAAAGTTATAGATAAAAAAGCAGGGAGGAATTTTTACAAAGTTACACTTGAGAATGCTGTATGAACCTTGGCCATTCACCTGAGTCTCTGAATACATCAGACATAATACAAGTTGAGCAATTCATTACCAGTAGACCCTCCTACAAGAAATATTGAGGCAAATTCTCCAGGCAGAAGGGAAATGATACCAAATAAAACAGGGATCTACACAAAGGAATGAAGAATACCAGAAATGGTAACAAGGATAAGCAAAAACTTTTTTTCTCTTGTTACTTACATCACCTTAAAACATAACTAACTGTTTAAACATAAATTGTCACAGTGTCATGTGGGGCTGTAACATGATACAAATACAACGCCTAAATGGCAGCAATAGCACAGGGGCTGGGAGCGGAGAAATGGGAGTCATCAAGATTCCGGCCTTTCCTCATTTTTTTTGCATTTCTGCTCTTAAACAAGCCTGAGCTCACCTCTTCATGTAACACTGTGATAAATGCACTACTGACACTGTTTTTCGGACTTTTTATTTATATCGGTGCCAGGCAGCCTTCTACATACCTCCCGAGTCTCCTTCTGGAATCCCCTCCTCTGAAATGTGGGCTAGGCCAGTGACTAGAAAATAGAATATGGAAAACCCAGGGGGGTGATGCTTCTAAGACTTCTGTCTTTCTGACACGTTTTTCCCCTCTGACTTTTCATTTGTGCTTTAATTGAAGAAGAGGATCACCCCGCAAGGAACTGAAGGAGGGCCCTGGTTGGCAGCCCATGAGTGCAGTGGCTGGGGTCTGAATGTTTGGTTTCCCTGAAATTCACATTCAAGTCCTAACCCCCAAAGGTGATGGTACTAGTAGGTGGGGCCTTTGGGAGATGATTAGGCCATGAGGGTGGAGTCCTCCTACGTGAGATTAGTGCTCTTACAAAAGAGATACCACGGAGGAACTTAGCCCTCTCTACCACATGTGACTCTGAGGAGAACCCATCCCGGGCTGACCATGCTGACTCCATGACCTTGAACTTTCAGCCTCCAGAACTATGAGAAATAATTTCACCTTGTTCTGTAAGCCACCCAGTCTGTGTTATTTCATTATAGGTGCCTGACTGAGTTTGGAAGCTGATTCTACCCCGCTTGAACCTCGAAATCACTGCAGGGCTGGCGACACCTTAATTGCAACCCTGTGGGAGAGCTTCTCTTCAACCAGAGGACCCAGAAAAACCACATTCAGATTCCTGACCCACAGAAACTGTGAGATGATCAATGTGTGTTGTTTTAAGCTCTTAAATTTCAGGGTAATTTGTTACACAATAGATAACTAATGCAAACCTAAAGGCTGAGTAGGCACTTGGTCTGCTTCCCACACTGTCACAGATGATAGTTTTGACGAATGGGTTGCCAGATCATAACACAGCTCTCCTCGCTGAGCCTCTGATATCAATCTCCTTGGCACCTACCACCCAAATACTAATCCATGGCAAAATAGTTTTAGGTTTTTGTGTGGTAGCCCTTTGTGTCTTGGACCAATTTCCATATTAAATATGGCAAAACTAATTTCTATAATAAATGTCCCCAAATTTTAGTGGTTCAAGATAGTAGAGGTGTCTTTTGCCTTCATGTAGCTGTGCAATGTAGATATTCCTGGTTAATGGGGTGGGGGTGCCTCTTGATGATTCTTTGGGATCTCAAGGTCCTTATACCTTGTGACTCTGCTTTCCCTTAGATACTACGAGGCCTCTGCTTTCACCAGTGGACCACGGAGGGAGTGTGCCTATTTCTTAACAACCTTGAAGAGACACACCCCGTTTTTGTTCACATTCCACTGATGAAAATCTGTCCTGTGGCCACACTTGCTATAAGGGTGGCAGGGAAGTGTAGTCTCTGCCTCAACAATCATCTCTGTGACAATTCCTTACCCTGGCAGGGGGAGCATGCATTTCTGGTGGAGAGGTAGGCATTTGTGCCAATTCAAGTTTTCTTGCTGATGTGCCTGAATTGCTGTTTGCTGGCTTTCTGGTTGGGACAGACTGGAGGCAGGTCTCTCTGCTGAAGAGGCATGTGGACAAGTCAGAACCGACAGTTAATGCCACCCCATTGTCTGCAGAATGAAGTCCCATCTCCTTATCTTGGCATTCACCGTCTTCTGTGTTCTAAAGCAAAGATCTCTTTATAGCTTTTAAATCTCCTCTCTCTATTTCATGTGTCTTAAGTTCTGACCAAAGAACATTACCAGTCTCTGTAGCTTCGATAATGCTGTGTTGTTCTTCTATCTTGTTTTGTCCTTTAAAAATCCTTCTTTTAATGCTCAGCTCAAATGTCCTATCCATGAAGCAACAATCTTTCCCTTTGAATCTTTTATCTTTATCTCTTTGGAATCCTCATATAGCTCACATATATAGAGTAGTGTTTCCAAAACACAAGGAACAATGTGTTTTTTTTTTCCTTCTAAAGCATAATTTTAAAAAGATAGGAAAACCAATAATGCATTTATTAAATGTTTTGTATTTTTATGCAGTAATTTTTCCTTAAGAATTGTCCTACTCCAAGTAATTACTAAAAGTTTCCAGAGTGACTACTGGACACATGAAAACCTGACATTGTATTTGTGCATCACAGAGATACACAGGCAGTAATTCCCAGTCAACCAGTGCCTTGGCACGTATGTATTTGATAATTATTGGTCTGAGTTGTGCATCTTGTTTGATCATTCCAAGCTATGTTATTATTATTTTAAATCTTCACACGAGGATATGTTTATTGATTTGAGAGAGAGAGAGAAACATCTATTGGTTGCCTCCCATTTGCGCCCCGACTGGGGATTGAACCTGCAACATTTTGGTGTACGGGGTGATGCTCCAACCAACTGAGGCACAGCCAGGGCTATGTGGTATCCTTGATAAAAGTTTAAAAATTTAATTTTCTGTTACTTGTTATGGTATGAAACTGTAAAGCAAGTTGCATTTTGATATTTTCTTGTAGCAATAAATTTGTCTATGAGATCACTTTGGTTACCACCAAAGTTCAAGCATCATTAGCTTGAATGTGATTCTGTCAAATCAATATAATCTTAAAATTGTCCTATGGTCAAAATATGTTTGGAAAATTCTATGAATGCAACTTAATCTGCTTTACATCATAGACATCTGGGCACTATTGCATGTTCTTTATTAAATTTTAAGTTTTTTGGAGGTAGTCATTGTGTCATATTCATCTTTGAACCTCTAACAGTGCCTCACATAATACTTTTTCATTAAAAATTTGCTTGTCAGGTTTTAAAGTCAGTTTTGAGCTTATTTATTCCAGTGATTTTGAAACTATGTTTAGTAAAAACTTAGAAGTTCTAATGCCTTGGGCACTCTATTGAGCTTTAGTCTATGTTCCTCTACTATTGTATACAGAGGAGGGCAAAAGTAGGTTTACAGTTGCGAGCACACAAAACAGTTTATTCTTGTATTACTATTTATGTATTTATTATTGTATCATTTGTGATTATCATTAACCTATTTTTGCCCACCCCTGCATCATACTTCATCAGTAATATTTTGTTTTAAAAGTCTTACTATAGAACAAAAACCAAACTTTTCCAACCATCTCATCTTAAGGATGAAATATAAGCTGAACATGAGAATGTTTATTGTATCATCCAGGAAAGGTTTGGTTGTGATAGAAATACAATCTCAGATCTCAGTGGCTTAACACAGTGAAGATTGATTTCTTGCTCATGCTTGTTGCTCAATCTAGATGAGCAAGGAGGATCAGGTCAAAATTGCCACTCAGGAACTAAAGTTAATGGAAGCTTTATCCTAACACGTGCTTTTCAGATTTCTTTGGCAGAGGAAGAAAATGTGGTAAATCATGCACAGGCTCTCAACGCTTCTTTGACATGTTTGCTCACATTTCATTGGCTAAAGTAGGACACATGGCCAAGTCCAACTTCAAAGAGAGCAGAAAAGTAAAATCCTACCCTGTGCTCAGAAAGAGCTGGGTGGACTGTTTGTGATAAACCCTAAAGACTGTCACAGTTTGGAGACTTGGCCAAGCTCACCCGGCCACTTATCAGCAATTCTGGTCTTATATAAATGTCTGTTATATATTCCCTCTCTGTTCTTTTCACTATTCTATCGATGAATATTGACTCTGGCATAAACTATGAAGTCTTTGTGGGCTTATAGGAGAAAGGAGCAATGAACACTAAACAAGGCATGAGAGTTTACTTGATGATCCTCCCTTTCTCTCACATCATCATTCCTGACCTCTGCTTGATTTTCTTTGGTCTACAAATAAGCATATATTTGTCCTCTTTGAAAAGAAAGCTGTCCTCAATTCTCTTGCTTTCCCGAGCTAAAGTCATACTTTTTTGTTCTCATTCTGTCCTTGACTGCAGTAATACTCTGCTCTCCCATTTTCTTTATACTTCTAACCAGTCCTTCTCCTGTTCTGCTTTCTGATCATTCTACTCTTCTCAGTGCCTGCAAATGGGTATCTGCTAAAGCCAAATTACTAGTACACAGTGGCTCTCTTTCTAAGAATAGAAGGAGTAAGGGAATTAGGTTTAAAGTTAGGTCTAGCCCCTATTAGTGTGAAAACTTGAATGGGTTAGCCTACTTTTACATTAGTAAAAATGGTGATATTATCCCCATAACATGTTAAAGAGGATTAAATGTGAATGAACTTGGTGAGTAACAGGTACATCCTAAATGCTTTCCTTTTTTCCTTCCTTCATTTCTTAAACTCCCCACTTCAGACCTTTTCTTTAGCCAAAATGACTGTAATTGTCTCCAAACTGACTTTTCTGTTTTAAGTTACTCTGGTTTAATTAATTTATACAGTTTTACTGGATGATTCTTCATAGAATAAAAAAATATATATATTTCTTGAGTAACAAAGTGATATTAATGAGATGTATTTTAGAAAATTTAAAGTTCAAATCCACTCAGTCTGTCACTTAAAGAAGTCTCAAGAAGGTCTTAAATGATGTCATCTACCATACATTTATTATTTTCCTAAGGAAACTCATTACTTTGATTGATTAATTTGTTGTAAAATTAAATTCTATATACACCAGACTTTTTATTTTCTTTGACTCATTCTTAGAATGTCTTCCTTGCTCTTTTTTGTTTGTTTTGTTTTAGCTTTTCTTCTTTTAAATTTCATTTTCCTTTAAGTCACCCAGGGCTTCTCCAGCCTTCTAAGATTATGTCTTCTCTAGACTCTCCAAGTGGCTCCCTGTCTATGCCATTGATTTGATGGTAAAAGTATCTATAAGTGTACTGTCATGCATATGTATTTATATCATGGGAATGTATTAGAAGGCGGACTAACTGTTGGAAAAAGCAACCACTAGATCACAGTAGCTTTACAAAATACACATTTAGGTGTTGCTCCCATAACAATTCACAGTATTTTGGAGGTGGTCTTTCACAAAGGGGTTCAGAGTCCCAGCTCCTTCCATCTTGCAATTCCCCCATCTCTTAGATCTATGCCTTCATCCAACATTGTCATCATTAGCCTGCTTGTGGCTATTGAGCATATGAAATATGAGGTACTGATCAACTAAGATATACTGGACATGTGAAACACATGCATTTTGAAAATTTACTGTGATGAAAAGCATGTAAAATATTGAATTGATAATTTTTCATTGATTACATGAAGAAATGACAATATTTTGTATATACTTGGTTAAGTAAAATATTTACTTAACCAAGTATATAATTTTAATAAAAATTATTAAAAGTAATGTCACATTAAATAAAATTTTTGTAGCTACTAGAAAATTAAATTTTGTTGTTGTTGTTGATCATTTTAAATTTAAAATTTTTCATGTGACCAGCTTATATTTCCCTTAGATTGCACAGCCCCAGAGTTCTCTTGTGTTTTATTTGAATCTCCTGTAGCTGGTGGAAGATAAAAGAAGGAAAAGAGTGCAAATGATTGCAAGCTTTTATGGGTCAGGCCTGAAAGAGACATATATCACTTCTGTTCAAATCTCTTGGCCAGAATGCACACATATGGCCTCAGTACTCTGAAAGAAGGTTGGGACATAAAAAAAAGTATGTGCTCAGGAGAAGTAGAAAACAGATTTTAGTGACCACATAAGCTGTCTTTTCTGTATGCATTTGTGTCTCTGTGTATGTGAATAAATGTCTTGCTACTCATGTTAGAGACTTATGTTACTTCTCTAATGTCTTAATGTTAAGTCTTGACATTTTGGAATCGTCCCTAGCGAGCCTTGCATAGTCGCTTAAGCACATGGAGTTTGACTGGATACTTTCTGATTGACTTGAATGTCAGTGAAAACAAGAAGGCAGGGATCAGTGTATCTGAATTGAAAGATACTAAAGATACTGACCTTACTAGATAGAATGTGTGAAAGTGTATGAATCTGTTTAGGTTGGGCAATGGGGGTGGTTGAGGACGTGAAGTGTAAATTGAAGAATAATTGAAAATTTGACAGACAAAAAAGTTTATAGAAGGCAAGAGAAATATACAAAATGATTTAATGACTGAAGTAGAGGGGAGTTGGTGAAACCATTATTTAAGAAAATTGTGTGCCTGATATAAGTATTGGAGTGAGGAAAATCTTTGAATCGGCAAGTCCTGGGAGAAGGCTACTGATGACGTATTGAGGTCAAGTCAGGTTCATTAAAATACAGGGATAAGCAAAAGTAGGTTTACAGTTGTGCATATGGAAAAAGACATGCAGGTTATAATTATTGCAATACTTTATTAACTGAAAAGAATGTCACAATGTAATTGTAAACCTACTTTTGTCCACCATATGTGCATTAGAAAGTGTAAAGGAAAAGGTACTGTGTTATTAACCCACTAAAGTTTGCTGCTTCCCCTTTCTAAACAAAGACATCAACCATCAACATTTTTTTTTTTTTTTGATGTGGTATGCAGCAAGACTTCTGTTTGTTTATTTTTCACATGCAAATTGTCTCTTGTTTTCCAGCCTGTCTGCTTATTTCAAAGTCTACACAGGCAGGGTGGGAGGCTTGGCTTTGTAGCCCCAAATAACAAGAAAATGCTAAAGTTTCTTTATTTTTAGAAAAATTTCATGCGGTGTGCCATGAAATCAAGCTGTGACTGTTTGGTGTCAGTCTCTTTTGTCATACCAATTGTTTAAAAACCCTTATCCCACGGAAGGGGGAAGGGGAGGGAAGTCTATATACATGAGAAAGGAGTCAGCTTGGGGTCTGAAGATGTCCATGTGGGTTGGTGGGAATGTCATTGACAGTCACAGGTACTTGGATGTTAACCTGTCTGCATTCTGTCTGCATTGTTTTATTTTAATTTTTTTTTTATCCTCACCTGAGTATATTTTTCAATATTTTGTTCAGATAGAGTGGGAGGGGGAGAGAGAGAGAAACACCAACGTGAAAAAGACACATCGAGTGGTCACCACCCACACGACCCAACCAGGGCCAGGGACAAACTGCAACCAAGGTACGTGCCCTTAGCAGGAACTGAACCCGGGTCTCTCTGGACCGCAGGCTGACACTCTATTCCCTGAGCCAAAACAGCCAGGGCTGTCTGCATTGTTTTTTCTAGAGATGTTATCTTTTGTTTTTGGTGATGTTCAGATTGGAGACAGTGAAAAATCTGCCACTAATTTAGCGGTGGCAACCATGTGTATGTGTGTATGTGTGGGTGTGTGTGGTTGCGTGCTTGTGTGTGTGACCACATGCTTGTGTGTGCACATTGATAAAGGTTTTCTACACTCCACGGTGGTTATGGATGAGAGCTAAGTAACTCACAGTGCTTATAGATGTAGACTGAATGTCTAACTATCCTTTATAGTATTGTAATTAGATAATCCTACTTTGTGTTTTATATTTTTTGTCATTAAAATGTATGCTTTAATACCCTTTTTTATTAAAAAAAATTTTTTTCTTTATTGATTTTAGAGAAAGAGAAAGGAAGAGGGAGATAGAAACATCAAAGAGAGAGAACATCAATTGGTCACCTCTTGCATGCCCCCCACTGGGGACTGAGCCCACAACTTGGGCATGTGTCCTGACCAGAAATCGAACCAGTGACCTCTTGGTGCATGGACTGATGCTCAACCACTGAGCCACACTGACCAGGACAACAATCTCTCTTTAAATAGCATGTTCTGTTATAAACATTGTGGCACTTATCATTTTATTTGATCTTTGCAGCTATTCTTTGAGATAAGGAACATATAATTATTCCCATATAACAGGCTAAGGAAACCAGGATCCAGGCAAGAAACATAGTTTGCTCTGGTTTATATCATGTGGTAGTCAGTGGCAGAGCTGAGACTGTGGATACACAGAAGATTGCTTCAGCTCTAGGGCCAGGTGAGAAGAAACAGATGTAGTGAAATGTTAACTGGAATGTCATCCAGTTCATTGACATGTGAATGATCTGAGATTGTTGAACTATCTGAGATTGTTGTCAAAAATTCAGATTTTGGGTCTCAAGGAAGATCTCCTGGGTCACAATCTCCAGAAGTGGTGCCTGAGAATCTGTGTCTAGAATGTATCCTGGGTTATGTTATGCATATCAGAGATTGACAACCATGGGAAAGCAGACTAGTTAGGCCTGGAGTTGAACAGTTCTAGATTTGAGCCACAGTTGTTCTACTGAGCTGTTTGACATTGAGCTGCATGCCGTGTTCTCGTATTTGAAATGTGGATAAGAGCCCCGGCAATGTGGCTCAGTTGGTTGGAACTCATCCCTCGCACTGAAGTCTGCCAGTACAATTTTCTGACGGGGCATGCAGGAGGAAACCAGTTGATGTTTTGCTCTCACATTGATGTTTCTCTCCCTCTCCCTTCCTTTCTCTGAAAATCAATTTAAAAAATATTTTTTAAAATGTGAATAATAACATTTGCAACTATGAAAAGAGTTTCCTTCATGTATAAGAATTGCAATAAAACATAATTTCTGAAAAATGATGAATATAGCTTGATTCCAAATGTGGGTTTGCCCTGTTGCTGAGGGACACTGCACCTTCAACCTCTTGTACATTCAAACACTCATATGTTCCCCAGGTGAGACTAAAGAAAAGAAAAACTAGTAAAAATAAATTTAAAAATAATTTGCTATAAGTGTAGCAAACTTATTTTATTTGGTTAATTTAAGGACCCATCTGAAAACTATGGGCTCCAAGTTTTGAAGAAAACGTCAAATGTCTGAATTTCAGAGTTAAAGTTGTCTTTAGCATATATCACTGATCACTGCTTGGTTAAACATTTTTTAAAAATTTAATTCCCTTGGCAATCCTAGAAGCAGGGTATGAATAACTTTCAAAAGAAAAAAAAAATCTTTGTTGTTTGAATAGCACAGATTTCCATACAGTTGGAAAAAAATTTACAGAAATTTCCCTTGAAAAGCAGTGATTGAAATGTTCTGAAAATTTCAAAGAACTTTTTTGAAAATATCAGCTTCAAAACAAAATTTCTCAAGGTTTTTATAAAACCCAAACACCGAAACCCTGATGGGTGCTCTATTATCTCTGGCCCATATGTTGTCAGCTAATCTGATGCTCTGGATAGTTGAGGGAAAAGAATTTTATGTATCACATAGCCATATTTTTCCAGGGCCTCAGCTTCCTGTTGGGATTGGGCCAAACACTAATGGAAACTTATTTATTTCTGCCGAGCAGAGAAGTTAATTAGAATAATAAACCTTTCTTATGCCCAGAGTTTGGGCCAGACACTGCACAAAGCACTTGGAAAATGTGAAATTAATAAAACAAGATTTCTATGCTGTTAGTACTAACAATTACATATTTATATTCTATAAAAAGGAAAATGAGAGGCTGGCAAATGTATATCAACATCTGTCATGACTTTAGAGTCTTCTAGGTGCTCACAGCAAGGAACTGTCAACTTGATTTTGGGGCCTTTAGGAGTAAAAGTTTTCCTGCAATATGAATTATACAAACAAATGTTTGGTGGGTGGCTTAGATCTAGCTACCTGGGGAATGAAGAATTTAAGATGCTTTATTTAAAAATTTTTTAAAAATATGTTTTCATTGATCTTTAGAGAGGACAGAAGAGGGAGAGAAAGATAGAAACATTGATGAGAGAGAGAGACACTGATTGGCTGTCTCCTGCACGCCCTGCAACCTGGGCATGTGCTCTGACTGGGAATTGAACAGTGACCTCTGGGTGCATGCGACCATGCTCAACCAATTGAGGCACACCAGCCGGGCTAGGATGCTTTATTTTTAATATTTACTTAAATTATCTTTTATTTTTCAATTACAGTTGACATACAATAGTATATTAATTTCAGGTGTATGCTCCAGGGATTAGACAGTAGATAACCTACTAAGGGATCATCCTGATAAATCTAGTACCAATCTGACAGCATACATAGTTATTGAGATATTATTGTCGCTATTCTTTATGCAGAACTTTACATTCCCATGACTATTCTGTGACATCAGAACAGTCTGTACTTCTTAATTTCTTCACCTTTTCACCCAGCCCCCAACCCTCCTCCCCTCTGGCAACCATAAAAATGTTCTCTATGAGTCTGTTTGTGCTTTGATTGTTCATTTATTTTGTTTGTTTTTTAGATTCAGTTGTTAATAGATATGTATTTATTGCCATTTTATTGTTAATATTTTAATATATTTTTTCTTCTTAAATAAGAATCCTTAATATTTTATGTAATATTAAGGTTTGGTGGAGATGAACTCCTTTAGCTTTTTCTTGTCTAGGAAGCTCTTTATCTGTCCTTCAATTCTAAATGATAACTTTGCAGGACAGAGTAATCAGGGTTGTAGGTTCTTGCTTGTCATCACTTTGAATATTTCTTGCCAATCCCTTCTGGCCTGCAAAGTTTCTGTTGAGAAATCAGCTAATCTTGTGGGAGCTCCACTGAAGGTAACTAACTGCTTTTATCTTGCTGCTTTTAAGACTCTTTGTTTTTAACCTTTTACACTTTAATTATGATGTATCTTGGTGTGGGTGTCTTTGGGTTCATTTTGTTTGGGACTCTCTGTGCTTCCCGAACTTGTATGTCTATTTCCTTCACCAGGTTAAGGAAGTTATCTGTCATTATTTTTTCCCCATTGGTTTTTAATTCCTTGTTCTCGTTCATCTCCTCCTGGCACCCCATGATGTAAATGTTGGTATGCTTAAAGTTGTCCCAGAGGTTCCTTACACTATCCTCATTTTTATGAATTCTTTTCTGTTTTTTGCTCTTCCAATCGGGTGTTTTCTGCTTCCTTATCTTCCAAAACTCTGATTTGATCCTTTGCTTCATCAATATCACAGTTCATTTCATGCAGTGTATTCTTCATAAAACTTAATGCATTCTTTATTTCTGACTGTTTATTTTTTCTTTTAATGTTTTCTATCTTTGTTTTTATGTTAGCAAGAGGTAGAAGCACGATGAGGATAAATGTTGCTTGTTTGAGAGCTTTTAGAAAAGTCTGAAGCATGAGCCAAGAAAAGCCACTTGTATGGAAAAGCCCTGAAATGGCTTAGGTGGGCCTGTAAACTGGGTGAGGGGGTCTCAGGGAATCACCAGGGCAGGGCAAACTGTATGAGCCATGTTGATTGAGACTCAGATATGGCGGCTGTCTGCCAGGTCTGTGTGGATAGGGCTCAGACAGTGAGCAGTGGCCTCCGCCAGCACTTGTGTGTGGGAGAAAGTTGTCCTCCAGCCCTCGCTCTGATGCCAGACAATTCAGTTCCTCTCCTTATGTCCCTGGTGCCTTTTGAGCCTCTGTCCCAGTGCTAGAGGTCCAAGCAGGTGAGTCTGAGTAAGTTTGCGTGCAGACCCTTTAAAAGAACTGCCTGAGACTCCAGAACACCTCTGTCTCATTCAGCCTATATCCCCACTGGTTTTTAGAGCCAGAAATCATGCCGCTTATCTTCCCTGCACTGGAACCCTTGGCTGGGGTTCCTAGTGTGGGGCTGGGACTCCTCACTCCTCAGGGGGAGCCTCTGAAGCTGAGATATCCCTTCTGATTTTTATCTGCCACACATGGGTGTGGGACCAACCTGTCCTGTGTCTCCACCCCTCCTACCAGTCTCGCTGTGGCTTCTTCTTTATATTCTTAGTTGTAGGACTTCTGTTCAGCTAAATTTCAGGTGGTTCTCAATGATATTTGTTTGTAGTTAAGTTGTCATTTTGATGTGATTGTGGGCATATTCAAGGACCACATTTACCTACCTCATCATCTTGACTGAAAACCCCAACTTTGATGATTTATCATGGCCCGTTTGATTTTGGAAAATCTGTAAGCCTTAGAGTGAGCATAGATATTATTATCTAATACTTGCTATGCATTTTTCTGCCTTCTATTGGGAAAGTGTCAGATCTCAATGGATTAAGATTGTAAAACATTTTTGTTCATTGGTCATATAGCAGAAGTCAGAATATCTGGGAAATCAATTATTTATATGGTATTAGGCTAGGAGTTATGAACCTAAAAATAACCCACAAGTGTGTGTGGGGTAGAATATCTGGCAGAGTAAAAAAAATTGCCAAAATACAGTTAAATTCTTAAGGGCAGAAATCATGTCTTATTTAACTCTACATTTTGAGAACCTCATGCTATGTGTGAGACAGAATAGGTGTTGCATAAATATTTGTTCAATTGATGCAGAACCAATAAAAATAGAGTTTGAGATCTAGACATGGGATGCTGTAATCACAATAGTTAAATAGAACAGTATAGATTCTGTCAGAAGTGGTACCATTAACCCTCTGAAGACTGAGAATTCTGTGAGGGTAGATTTGGGCATTTATATCTGGCTGTACTTTGACCTAAAGCAATTCTACCCTGGGAGTCTGAAGAATTTAAAGTTCTGAGAGTGTGAAGTTGGACTCTAAGAAGGTAGTCTTTGGTCTTTAGGAAATCATTTTTTAAAAAAGAAACTAAATGGTTGCCAAGAAAGGTGACCTAGCTTTGAGAAAACCCAATACATAAATATCAGAACTGCCAAAAGAAATCAATGTTACTGTCATGAAACTGTCTTAAATTTCCATCCCGAACCTCATTTTAAAATAGTCTTATTTTAAAATGTTCTCTTCCTTAGGAAGAACATAAATTCTTTCAGGAAATAGTTCTGGGAGCTCTGTACTAGGACAGGTTGGGAACTCTAGTTATCACTAGGGTGTTTCAAAAGGAAGATCTATTGGACATACAATTCAAGGTCACTTACCTACTAATTCTAATAAAAGAAAAGCAAAGCTAGTGCTTGCAATGTGTCCTTTTAGCAAGGAGAAAAGCATAATGTTTTTCTTCCAAGTTCCAGTGTTAGATGTTAAAATTAAGATTAGACAATAAACAGAGACACTCATGGGCAAAGAGGGGGCAAGAACTGGAAAAGAAGAGCCTCTTTAATTGATTCAAGTAGTAAGTGGGACAGAAGAGAAATCACCTTTCAATTAACCTGTAAAAAGACTAGAGATATTCCCCAACGGTAGGGCTGAGTATCTCAAGGAAACATTGATACCTCAAGAAATATTGATTTCAGCCCACCCAAAGTTTGAAGACTTGGAACTTCAGTGACTTTTAAACTCAATGTAGGGAATTTGACTTTGAGTTAGAATTCAGGAAAAATGATAAAGAAAAGCTAAGAATTAAAACATAAAAGGTGCCCTGGCTGGTTTGGCTCAGCGGTTGGAGCGTTGGCCTGCGGTCCAGAGAGACCCGGGTTCGGTTCCTGCTGTAGGCACGTGCCTCGGTTGCAGTTTGTCAATGGCAAACATGAAGTATAAAAAGGTTAATATCTAATAAACATTTGGAGCTATTTATAAATTCCATCAAATAAAGAATCTATCTAGGAAATGAAAGAACATAAGGTATGAGCATTATATTCATTTTCTCTCTTAATTAAAAATATGTTCATCTAGGAAAAAAAAATGGCGGCGGAATGAATGGAAGGTACACAGACCATCTCCCAGGAAGATGCAACCATCAGGAAGGGGCAACCAAAAGGCAGCCTGGAGGACCACATAACCACGGACACTGACTCAATACTGGTAGGCTTGCGAGGACGCGAGAGGGGGCCGGGAGCCCACGGTCCACAGTGGCCTGGGCTGGAACCATCCGACTTGGCTGGGACCAGGGGAATCGGCTGGAAGCTGCTGCTGCCTCAGCTGTGTCCAGCGACCGCAGCAGAGTCCTGCCAACTCGGCTGGGTGCTATGCTCTTGGCTGGTGCCGCAGTCTTGGCCGCCCTTGGCTGGGAGCAGAGCTATCGGGTTAAAAGTCCCAGGCGGCTCCATGGTGCAGAGTCTGGACAGAGGCTCAATTGGCAGCAGCCACTCACCTTGGGCTCTGGCAGAGGGAAGGCAGACTGGACTGGAACTGTGTGGGGACACTTGGGATTTGGAGGGTGCTCAGAGCTTTTGCTGATTGCAGCCATTCAGGACTGTGGTCATCCTACTCCTTCCCAGGGCCCTGGGGAGAGGCGTGGCCACTCCCTTGGAGATTCAACCCCACCTGGTGGCCATTGACATGCTAATTGAAGCCCATTAACAACCAGCATCTGCCCCACCCTTGGGAAATCCTCTTACACTGATCACCTGAGGGAGTTTTTCAGGCAACTCAGAAACCAAGTTTCTTCAGGTGACCTCTACTAATAGCCTCCAGGCAAAAAAAGCTAGAGGATAACTACCATTCCCTGGGCTAGCAACTCTAACCAGGAAAGTTAAGACTTGACAGTGGTGTTTAAAGTGGGTCCTCCCTGCTTCATCCAAACACAGGAGAGGGAGCCACAAAGAGCAGAACACCAACACCCACAGGGAAAATTTGGCAGACTCCAAAGCCCACTGTGATAGCCAAAATGGTGAAAAACAGAAACAAAAGCCAAATGAAAGAACAAGAAACGTCTACCGAAGATGAGATAAATAAGGTGCAATTAAGCAAGTTTACAGAACTAGAATTCAGAGCCATGATCTTGAGGAAGCTCAACAGCATGTGTAAGATGCTGAAAATAAGCCAATTGGAAATTAAAAACCACCAAGAAGAGATAGAAAATGATATATCAAAAATGAAAAACATATTGGAAGGTCTAAAAAGCAGAGTAGAGGAAGTTGAGGACCGGATCAGTGAATTAGAAGACAGGGTAGAAAAAATCAATCAATCAGAAAACCAAAAGAAAAATTGATTAAAAAACTGAAAAACAGCTTAAGAGAACTGTGGGACAACAGGAAACGTAATAATATTCACATCGTAGGAGTCCCTGAAGGAGAAGAAAATGAGCAAGGGTTAGAGAATATATTCAAAGAAATAGTGACAGAAAACTTTCCTAATTTGAAGAAGGAAGAAGGCATTCAAGTTCAAGAAGCACAGAGAGCCCCAAGTAAGAAGAACCCAAACAGGCCCACACCAAGACACATAGTAATCAAACTGCCAAAAATTAAAGCAAAGAGAATCCTAAAAGCAGGAAGAGATAAGCAACAGGTTACCTACAAAGGAAACCCCATAAAGCTCTCAACCTACTTCTCACAAGAAACACTATAGGCCAGAAGGGAATGGCATGAAGTAATCAAGGTCATGAAAAACAAGGTTCTGAATCCAAGACTACTCTACCAAGCAAGGCTATCATTCAAAATAGAAGGTCAAATAAAGAGCTTCCCAGACAAAAAAAGGCTAAGGGAATACAATAGCACCAAATCAGCACTGCAAGAAATGTTAAAAGGACTGCTGTAATTACCAGGAGAAATGGGAAGGAAAATAAAACCACACTAAACAAAAAGGGCAATAAATAAGTACATATCAATAATCACCTTAAATGTTAATGGACTGAATACTCCCATAAAAAGACACAGAGTAGCTGATTGGATAAGAAAGCATGACTCATCTATATGCTGTTTACAAGAGACCCACCTCACAACAAAAGACTCACATAGATTGAAAGTAAAGGGATGGAAAAAAATCTTCCAAGCAAATGGAAAAGAAAAAAAAGCTAGGGTAGCAATACTTATATCTGATAAAATAGACTTCAGATTGAAGGCCATAACTAGAGACAAGGAAGGCCACTACATAATATTGAAAGGATCTATCCAACAGGAAGATATATCCTTGCTAAACATATATGCACCCAATATAGGAGCACCAAAATATATTAAAAATCTTCTGGAGGACTTCAAAGGAGAAATCGATAGCAATACAATCATAGCAGGGGACTTCAACACTGCACAGACATCACTGGATAGACCTTCTAGACAAAAAAAAAAATAGCAAGGAAACACAGACTTTAAATGAAGCACTAGACCAAATGGATTTAATAGATATCTACAGAGAATTACACCCCAAACCTACAGAATACACATTCTTCTCAAGTGCACATGGGACAATCTCAAAGATAGACCACATATTAGGGCACAAACTAAGTCTCTACAAATTCAAGAAGACTGAAATCATATCAAGCATCTTCTCAGATCATAATGGCATGAAACTAGAAATCAATTGCAAGAAGAACATACAAAGACATTTGAACACATGGAAGCTAAATAGCATGTTATTAAACAATGAATGGATCACTGAGGAGATCAAGGAAGAAATCAAAAACTTGATGGAAACCAATGAAAATGAAGACACAACAACACAAAATCTATGGGATGCAGCAAAAGCAGTTCTGAGAGGGAAGTTCATAGCACTACAGGCCTACTTCAAGAAACAAGAAAAATCTCTAATAGACTATCTAACCTCACAACTTAAAGAACTAGAGAGCAAACAAAAAGAAAACCCCAGAGCAAGTAGAAGGAAGAAATAGTAAAAATCAGAGCAGAAATAAACAACATAGAGACCAAAAAAACAATTCAAAGGATCAATGAAACAAAGAGCTGGTTTTTCGAAAAGATAAACAAAATTGATGGACCCTTAGCTAGACTCACCAAGAAACAAAGAGAGAGAACCCAAATACACAAAATCAGAAATGAAAGAGGAGAAGTAACAACTGACACCACAGAAATACAAAAGATTGTTAACAACTACTATGAACAATTATATGGCAACATTTTATACAATCTAAGCAGAATGGACAAATTTCTAGAAACACATAGTCTCCCAAAACTGGACCAGGAAGAGATAGAAAACTTGAATAGACCAATAACAACTAAGGAAATTGAAGATGTAATCAAGACTCTCCCAGCAAACAAAAGCCCAGGCCCGGATGGCTTCACGGGGAAGTTTTACCGAACATTCAAAGAGGAACTAATACCCAATCTCCTCAAACTATTTCAAAACATTCAAGAAGAAGGAAGACTTCCAAACTCGTTTTATAAAGCCAGCATAATTCTAATTCCAAAACCAGAAAAAGACATTACAAAGAAAGAAAACTACAGGCCAATATCCCTGATGAACATAGATGCCAAATCCTGAACAAAATACTAGCAAATGGGCTCCAGCAATACGCCAAAAAAATTATCCACCATGACTAAGTGGGATTCATCCCAGGGATGCAAGGCTGGTACAATATTTGCAAATCAATAAACATAATACACCACATAAATAAAATGAAGAATAAAAACCACATGATCATATCAATAGATGCTGAAAAAGCCTTCAACAAAATCCAGCATTCATTTCTGATAAAATCGCTCAGCAATGTGGGAATAGAGGGATCATATCTCGACATAATAAAGGCCATTTATGAAAGACCTACAGCCAACATCATACTCAATGGAGAAAAACTAAAAGCATTTCCCTTAAGAACAGGAACAAGGCAAAGATGCCCACTTTCGCCACTCTTATTTAACATAGTACTGGAAGTCTTAGCCACAGCAATCTGACAGGAAGAAAAAAATAAAAGAGGTCCAAATTAAAAAGGAGGAAGTGAAACTGTCTATATTTGCAGATGACATGATACTATATGTAGAAAACTGCAAAGACTCCATCAAAAATGTTTTAGACTTAATAAATGAATTTGGCAAAATAGCAGGATACAAAATTAACGTCAAGTAATCGATGGCATTCTTATACACCAATGATGAACTCACAGAAAGAGAAACTAAGAAAACAATCCCATTTACCATTGTGGCAAAAAAAATAAGATACCTAGGAATAAACTTAACCAAAGAAATAAAGGACCTATTCACAGAAAACTACAGGTCATTGAAAAAAGAAATAGAGGAAGATATAAAAAAGTGGAAGCACATACCCTGTTCATGGATTGGGAGAATTAACATCATTAAAGTGACCATATTTCCCAAAGCAATCTATAGATTCAATGCAATCCCCATCAAAATACCAACGGCATACTTCACAGAATTAGAACAAATATTTCAAAAGTTTATATGGAACCAAAAAAGACCTTGAATAGCCACAGCAGCCTTGAAAAGGAAGAACAAAGTTGGAGGGATCATATTACCAAATATCAGGTTATACTACCATGCTACCGTAATCAAAACAGCCTGGTACTGGCACAAGAACATGTCTATAGATGAGTGGAACAGAACAGAGAACCCAGAGATGGACCCAAGGCAATATGCTCAATTAATATTTCATAAAAGTGGCAAGATCATACAGTGGAGTAAGGACAGCCTCTTTAATAAATGGTGCTGGGAAAATTGGACAGCTACTTGCAGAAAAATGAAACTAGAGCATCAACTTACACCCTATACAAGAATAAACTCAAAATGGATTAAAGATTTAAATGTGACTCATGAATCCATAAAAATCCTAGAAGAAACTGTAGGCAACAAAATTTCAGACATCATACACAGCAGAATTTTTACTGATACATCACCTAAGGCAATAGAAACAAAGGAGAAAATGAACACACGGGACTACATCAAACTCAAATGCTTCCGTACAGTGAAAGATACTATCATCAAAACGAAAAGGCTACCCACTGTATGGGGAGAGCATAATTGCCAATGATATATCAGATAAGGGGTTAATTTCCAATATATATAGAGTGTTCATACAACTCCACAAAAGAAAGACAAAGAACCCAATTGAAAAATGGGCAGAGGAACTAGATAGACACCTCTCCAAACAGGACATACAAATGGCTAAGAGACATATGAAGAAATGCTCATCATCACTAATCATCAGAAAGATGCAAATTAAAACAACAATGAGGTATCACCTCACACCTGTCAGAATGGCCGCCATCAACAAATCATCAAACAACAAGTGTTGTCGAGGGTGTGGAGAAAAGGGTACTCTAGTATACTGCTGGTGGGAATGCAGACTGGTGCAGCCACTATGGAAAACAATATGGTGTTACCTGAGAAAATTAAAAATTGAAATTCCATTTGACCCAGTTATCCCACTTCTAGGAATATATCCTTAGAAGCTTGAAACACCAGTCAGAAAGAATATATGTACCCCCATGTTTGTAGCAGCACTATTTACAATAGCTACGATCTGGAATCAGCCCAAGTGTCCATCAGTAGAAGAATGGATAAAAAAGCAGTGGTACATATGCACAATGGAGTACTACACAGCTGTAAGAAAGAAAGATCTCTTATCCTTTGAGACTACATGGAGGGACCTGGAAAGTATTATCCTAAGTGAAACAAGCCAAACAGAGAAAGACAAGTCTCATATGATCTCACTTATTTGTGGGATATAATGAACATAACAGTCTGAGGAACAGTCTCTGGGGTAGTCCCAGAGACATGGTAGTGGGGTACAGACTGACAATCCCCTAATGAGGGGGTGGTGGGGGAGAGATAAACCACAGAACTTATATGCATGTATGCATGAACAGTGGACACGGACAACAAACTGGGGACAGAGCAGGGAGGAAGGGCAAGGGGGGAATCAGTGGGGGAAAACGGAGAAACATCTGTAACAAAAATTAATTAATAAAAAATAAACAAATTAAAAAAATAAAAATATGTTCATCTAGATTGATGCATTTTATTCTCATTATTTATAGATTTATTTTTTCTCTTTGAAATAAGTATATATATTGAATGACATATTAACATTGTAGAACAAATCAGATAATAAAAAGGAGTAAATGGAATTATTATCACTCAAATGGTATAGTTTTCTATCCATCCACTCATCCATCCATCCATCCATCATCTATCCATTCATTCAACATTTACAAGCACGTCTGTGCTCTGGGTGTTGTTTGATAATATAGATTAGTAAATAGTCCAGCCTGTGGTCTCTTCTAATTTCCACAAAGGCTTTCTAAAGGCCAGCATTGGTTCAGTAGATAGATATATGTGTACAAGGAACTTACATTAGTAACTATCTCAAAATATTGTATTAAATATGTATTCTATATGTCTGGCACACAATAAGCACTATGGACGTTTTAGCTGCTATTATTATTTTATTAAATTTATTGGGGTGACATTAAATTTATTGGTTAATAAAATTATATAGGTTTAAAGTTTACAATCCTATGATACCTGATTTGTATATTGCATTGTGAGTTTACCACCCAAAGTCAAATCTCCTTAAATCACCGTATATTTGACCCCTTTCGCACTCTGCTACAGCCCCTGCCCCCTTTTCCTCTGGTAACTGCCATACTGTTGTCTTTGTCTACGAGTTTTTGTTTGTTCATTATTATCATTATCTTTTTGTTATTTTATTGTTTAATTGAGTTTGTCTGGGTTACTATGGTTAATAAAGTTATATGGATTTCAAGTGTACAATTCTATAACATATCATCTGTACTTTGCATTATATGTTCATTGTTATAATTAAACTACTAGAATTTGTCATAAGTATTTGACCAAAAGGAAAGTAGCAGGACCAGATAACCAGAGAAAAATGAATCATAGAACTTTGTTTTTCATTCAGTAGTAGACTGACAAATCTCAGAGGGGAGGGAGAAAGGGGAGGGAGGAAAGAGATTAGCCAAAGAATTTATATGCATATATACATAACTAATGGACACAGACAATAATGCAGTGAAGGTCTGGGTGGGGGTTGGGAACAGGGTGGAGGGGGTCAATGGGGGAAAAATAGGGGACATCTGTAATACTCTCAACAATATAGATAATTTAGAAAATAATAATTTATTTCCTAAGGGAAAAAAGCATCCAAATTTCAGTTGTTAATCCATGAAATTGGGTATAACTTAAGTGTAATAATCTCAACACTATTTTATTCTCAAAAAAAAAAAAAAAATTGAATGCCTTGGACATGCCAGGCACTGTCCTTGGCAATGGGGCTAGGTAAAACAGCAGATGCTCCTTTCCACCTTTGCCATCATATAACTTACATTTATGAGTATTTTGAAAAAAAAATCACCAAGATTGATTAAATTTGTGTTATTTAATGGTTTTGAATTAAGTGCATTGTGCTAAATGGCAAAGGAGAGGGTAAGAGATAAGAGTCTGTGGTATTAATAAAGGAGACAGAGTTTCATAAAAAATTATCAAGTCAAAATAATAAAGTATCAAAATACATAGTACAGATGGAAGTTCAGAGGGAGAAGTAATTTTTGGGGCCTGTGGTAACCAAGCAACTTTTTTCTGCAATCAGGAGAATATGATCTGGAGCTTAAAGAATTTATAGGTTTGTATTCTGCTCTGAAATGACTTTTGACTACGTCTTTGTATGGCCCAAGCTGGTTAGGTGCTCTTCAAATTAGATTTCTCTTCCTTTTGGAAACATAGTGATACATCACACTTCCAGGCCTGGTCTATGGAAACCCCATGTGATGCTCCATTTGCTTTCTTTCCTCCAAATGTCGGTTGGATGGTGCTACTCAGGGCAACCATGGAAGCCACAGGCTGAAGTCAGCAGAGGCCCCATGAGCCTTTGTCCCTGAATGACTACATGGAGTCAAACTTTCCTCTTCCTTTCCATCCCATTCTCCATTCCATACTAACTAATGGTCTTTACAAATGAAAATTAAACTTCTCACCCGTTTGTAAGTTTATAGTTGCTAGCTTTAATACACTATGTAACACAACAGATTAACTATGAATTTTTATTACCATTTTTGACAGTGTATGAGTGAATGAAATACAACATGCAAATTCTGAATCAGCTGACAATGTATAATCTACAGTGAGGCTGGGTAAGATCATGTGCATAAATCTTGTTTTGCAGATATGGATACAATGAGAAAGGAAATACTGAATGGCTCACCTAATCTCTTAACTGGGGTAGGTAGGTGAAGGAGGCCGTGTGTGTGTGCACAAGAGCATGTGTGACCCTGGCACCCAGGCTGCTTCATTTTTCATTATATTTAATAATTGTTCAAGCTAGTCAAAGTTCTGTCTTCAACCATTCACCGGCAGTAAACATTAAAGAGCAGTTTGGTCATTGTCTTTTAAAAATGACTATACTTAGAACATAGTTGTCACCTCTACTTTATCTTCCCTGGCAGCAATCCCAGTTCCATTAAGTTTCATGATGACATTTGCCACATAAAACTTACCAGTTAATAAATGCAAAAGTTTACAAGTTCTCCTTTTGACATGAGTCTAACTCTATCACGGACTTTATGGACCTCAGGCACTCATGTGAATGGTGTTTCACACATTGTGGCTCATGACACAGCTGCACAAAGACCATTGACTATCCCATGATCTATTGTGTGGATCCACATGCAGGGACCATGCAGTTGCTAAGGGACCATAATTGGGAAAGTTGTCACAGCTGGAACACAAAGAACCAGATAAGAACAATTGTAACATAAGCCTGGACTCAGGACTTACATAGGACTCCACATGTTCCCATCGCCTAATATCAGTATTTACTCTTGACCTTTGGAAAACAAGGAGCTTATAGATAGGGAAAAAATAGTTTAAATTTGGGGTAGAGAAATGTGAGGCAGAAAAAGGTCAAATTTCAGCACACATTTGCATTTTTCAGTCCACCTTACGTAATTGACACTTTGTCCTTTTTGTCTGGAGGGGACTTTTTGTTTGGATATAGGCCCACTCTCTTCTGTATTAACATTCTCCAGCAAGGATTGCCTCCAAAAACGGACCCCTTTCATTCAGACATGAACAAAGTTAAGGTGAGATTCTAACCTCTTGAGTCCTTGTCAACATCTTTGGGAACAGATGAAATATCTCTGGAATAACAAAAGAAAGTGTGATGGAAACTTTCTTTAGAAGTTATCTGAAAGTACAGATCTGAACTAAGAAGGTTTCCTTCTGAGTTCCTCTAAGAACACAGTGGAAACTAAAATGACTCCAGGCTGTGGAAGCATTTGTGTTTGGGGATGTCAGAAGGGTTTCTAAGACAGAGGTCCATGTCTTGCTGTCTTTCAGTGAGTCACCTAGAGAGCTGACAGACAGACAGATGCACCGTGTTCCTCATGTCTTTGTTCTGAGAAAAAGTACTGCCAAACCACCTCCTGTTACAGTGCTGCACATGAGAGGGTACCTGGCATTGCAGTGTTAATTAGGAAGTGCCCCTTCCAGCGGCCAGACCCTCACTTGCTGTGATCATGCTGTCAGATCCAGGCAAGGATCTCTCTCTGCCATGTGGACCATGAAAGGAGGGATGCTCTTTCTTTTTTTTTCCCACCCAAGTGGAAAAAATGCCTATGCTGAGTTCTCCCATGTTAGAAATTCACTCTTGCATATCTTATATCTCTTAATGGCACCTCCAAGGATTTCATTTCTTTAGAGTCTTAGACCCTAAGAGATCTTTGAGGAGACAAATAGTGTGGATTATCAGGCAGTCCCTTGATTATCAGGCACTCATGTGAATGGTGCCTTGAAGACCAGACAAAGGCAGAGACATCAGAACATGCACCAGGGCACACACCCAGCAATGCCTTTGTTGTGATAGTAGATCATGGTCATCTTCAGATGTTGTCATTTGGCAAATTGGGTCTTTAAATAGGTGAGGAAGTTCACCTTAAAAAAAAAATAGTATTTTTACACAGAGCCTGATTGGCCTCTTTTGTAGTTTCTCTTCTCTGAGTGTTTGTGATGTGTGTTTAGTCCTCTAGCTTGCGTTTTTCCAGCCCCACAGAAAGTGTGCTGCTCTCTGCTAGTTCCTTACAATAGCGTTGCTCACTGAGGCAGGGCAGCCCCGGAACTGTTCAATATTTCTGCCGGGCGTTATCCTCAAGTGCAGCTCAGAGACTAGAAGAACACACTTCCCGCTTCCTATTTCTAAGATGTGGCTGGAGTTAAAAATTCATTAACTTTTACCAGTTTAAATTTTATAGCATTAAAGATAAACACATTCTCCCCCACCAAACATATAATGTTTCTTCTTTCTTTATTAGTGAAATCAAATAAATAAATTAGGGATAATTTATTTGCTAAATTTTTTCAAGATTCTCACCCTTGCCTTTTATTTTTTATTTTAAAATATGTTTTTATTGATTTTGTAGAGAGAGAGGAAGGAAAAAGGAGAAAGATAGAAACATTGATGTGAGAGAGAAACATCGATCGGCTGCTTCCTGCACACCCCCTACTGGGGGTTAAGCCTGCAACCCAGGCATGTGTCCTGACTGGGATTCAAACTCACGATCTCTTGGAGCATGGATCAACACTCATCTACAGAGCCACTGGCCAGGCATCACCTTTGCCTTTTAAATAAAGGATTATACACATGCTTTATTTTCAAGGCAAAGACAATAGGTAATATTAATTATCACAAATTATGAAAAACATATTAGGACTGTGGCAACTGACTTAGTCTACTAAAGTTGATGTGCATAATTTATTTAAAAAGGATAAACTCTCATAGTGAATGGTTAACTAAAACCTTTTTTTTTGTACTATTAAAAATGTTAAATCGTATATGTATCAATAAGGTATTGTTAATACTGATGATCACTCAGCCTGCTATTGTTGGGTTGAATCAAAGTGAAAAAGATTTAGCAACTGTAAGGAGTAATAAGTGATCAAAATGACCACTCAGACTAGTCCCCAGGCGTCTCAAAGAGAATTGATACAAATTTACCAAACTCTTTATCTTTATTTTCAATAGTCAACACCCAATGTGTACGATCCCCGAACTTCTTATGTTACCACACTATTATTCCCATAATGCTCTGACCTTCCTTGTTCCTCCTTTCTTAATTTCAGTCCTCAACTCTAACTATTGTGCCTTCCATAACTATCACTCCATATCCAGTGAAATTGCTCATATGCTCAACTTCATCTCCCAAAGCTTTCTTTTACCCTTGCTTTGACTGAACTCCCTGCTGGGGTACCCCATCCTCTGTAGTCCTTCCAAGCAGGGCTTTCTGTTAGGAGCTGATGTACTTGGTGTTTAGTGATTCCCACTGTCCTTTCCAGATATTACTTCTCCACCATCTTATACAATCCCTGGACTCCTGAGGTATTCACTGCAACGTTCTCTGCCTATTCTCATTGCAGCCACTCTACTTCATTTATTTTAGACTCTTGAATCTGATAGCAGATCACATTCACAAATTCTCTGGCTATCAGCCTGAGGATTCAATGTCCCATGGATTACTTCCCCAGTACCATGGCCTCTCAAAGTTTCTCATCTCTGATGGCCTTCACCTCTTCAATAGCTTAACACTTGGACCTTATCAACCGTCATAAATTCTCTTCCTTCAAAATCTCTGTTTTACCTCTCTGATCCTAATATGTTCCCCTTCCTGTTTGCTTGTTGAGTTACAAACTCTATTCCATACCTGTACCTCACCAGGACCTGTAACCTACTAATAATTCTAATTTCTCCCTATTCAGTTCTCTCCTAAAGGTTACTTCCCTCACTTTTTACCTTATATTCACATGTTTTTATCTCAAAAACCCTCTAATTGATGATATAAAAATATGTAGTATTTTCTCTTTTAGTTCTATTCTTCTGGCAAAATTGCAGCCCTATTCTTGGAAAGTTCTGTATTCTTACATTTTGAAGCTAAGAACTGTTGAGGTAAACCCCACAACAGGGGTAAAATGGTTTCACTTAAACTCATAATCAATGCCAAGTGGATTATTAACACTGATCAATAATACTGCTGCAACTCTCTCAATTACCCTCATGGCTATGTCAAGCCTCTGGCCTCCTTAAACCTACAATTGGTCTTCACCCTCTTCTCTTTATTGGACCTCTAGTTTTATAGACAAAATAGTCACCATCTTTTGGGAATTTCCTCATCTTCCCCATAAAAAGCATCAAGATCTACTAGGATTTACTGTTACTGTATTCTCTTCATCTCTGTTACATGAGAGATACTTTCTCTTCTTAAGGTTAATCTGTCCTTGGTTTTGAGTCCATCTTGTCTTCTTGTCCTGCTCTGTTTTTTCTTTGCTAATGTTTCAACCTCTCTTTACAACGGATCTTTCCTGCTGCCTTTTCAAAACCCTCATATTTTCTACTAAAACTAAAGTTACTGAATCCTTTATTTTTTTTCTTTAACAACCAAATTACCTCTTTCTCTTCTAAAATAAACTTCACATAGTATTGTCTATACTGTCTCTTTAATGAATCCATTCATCCAACAAACATTTATTGAGTAGCTATTATATACCACATACCGTTCTAAAACTGATTTGAAATTCATGGTCATCAAGACAGTGCAAATCATTCAAAATATTTTTTTTACATGAAACTTAATTAAAGTTTTTCCATCCAAACTATTATATACCAATAATATAACTATAATGACTGCCAAGAGGACTTTTTTTGTGCTCTGATCTTGTTTGGCACATTCCTGTTTTTCTTTTTGTTTTACTGTGTCAATTAACCCATGTTTCCTGTGACTTAGCAATGAGAAAGAATCAATAAAGCAAAAACATATTTCCAGAGTCCAGAGTTGTGGGACTAAGTACCCATAGAGACCTTCCCAATGTATCACTTCAGTTTACTCTTCCATGTCTTAACTTCTGTTCCTTCCCAGTGCTACTTTCCAAAGATTCCAACAGGTGCTTAGGGCTATTGAAATAAACTGATCCCATATCATGTGTTAGTTGTCTCCTGTGTTACCAGTTGCAGACAATACTTTGTGTAGTTAAATGAACCATTTCCCCCCACCCAACAATTCCTAAAACATGCCCTTAACATTGGTTGTCAGGTTTCAGTTATATAATATTGGAACAAATGACGTTAGACCAGAGAGTCCCAATCACAGCAGGAATCATAGCTCTTTTATGCTTATGATTTAGAACCAACCTGTGTGTGGAAATAAATTCCAGAATGCCAGCAACAAAAGGATGTGCATGTTTTTTGGATGTTTTTCTTTACTGATAAACACATTACTACATTACAGAAACAAATTTAAAACTATAGTAAAAAAGCCACTCATAATCTCATCATCACCCTAAAACAGAGATTCTAATTTTTCTGTTAAAGTTATATTCATACAGTATTTTTCTTTATATTCTAAATTTATTCACTTAACATTATATATTATATCATATTTACTTCCTGTTTCTTAGAAGTCTTTATAATCATATAAAGAGGGCTTTATAGTCATAGTTGTAAAATTTTCTACTGAGTGTACCATAATTGAATTTACTACACTCTCATTGAAAACTCAAATTATTTCTATTTTTCTTTATTATATGATGTATCAATCAAGGTTTACTAAATACTTAAAACATAATTTAATTTAGGAAAGTGGTTACTTGGATGATGGAAGCGCTGAATAGCTGAACAAAAAATGAGGCATTCCAGAAATTAGCAACAGCAAAAGGTCACTTCCACTCCCAGACTGAAAACAAAAGAGGTGATGTTACCTAAGATCTGGGGCTGGGGTTAAAGCTGAAGATACTGTGGAGGCTGAGGCAGAGGATGGGCATATACACAAATAGGTTGGCTTCTTTCTTGCTTCTACCATTGTTTTCTGTCTTAATTTTTAAAAATTGATTTTAAAGAGAGAAAGACAGAGAAAATAGGGGAGAGAGAGAGAGAGAAAGAGAGAAATCTATTTGTTGTTACACTTATTTATGCATTCATTGGTTTATTCTTGTACGTGTCCAGACAGGGGATAGAACCTGCAACCTGGGCATGTCCGAATGACGCTCTAACCAACTGAGTTATGAAGCCAGGGCCCTGCCGCTCATTTTCTACCAGTGCCTCTGTGATACTATAATTTATAGTAAGAAACATGATGAAAAATGATTCGATCCTGGGTGGTGGACACAATGCAAAATGAAGAGCATGTACCATGAAAATGTACACTTGAAACCTATATAATCTTATTAACTAATGTCACCCCAATGTATTTGGTCTTCATCCCTATTTCTGGCTCAGATTTCTTGAAACCCCTGGAATTTCTTAAGTGATGAGTGTCAAAGGTGTTTTTGTTATGTGAATGAGGTGACTTTTGGAAAGCACCTAGTGATGAGGGCTGGTTGTCTGGAGACCATACCATGTGATTAGAAGGTTGGAGGTTGAATCAATTCCCAATGGCCAAAGATTTAATCAATCATGACCATGTAATGAAGTCTCCATGAAAACCCAAAGGACAAGGTTCAGGGAGCTTCCAGGTTGGTGCACAGGTGGAGGTTCTGGGAGAGGGGCTCTCTCAGAGAGGCTTTGGAAGCTCCACGCCCTTTCCACATGTCTTGCTCTATGTATCTCTTCCGTCTGTGTTTCTAAGTTATATCCATTTATAATAAACCAGTAATCTAGTAAGTGAAATGTTTCTCTGAGTTCTGTGACCCATTCTAGCAAACTAATCAATCCTGAGAAGAAGGTGGTACAAACCTATAATTTATAGCCAGTTGGTCAGAGTATAGGGAACAACCCAGACTTACTATTGGCACCCTGAGCTGAAGGGTGTCATTGAACTTGCAGTTTCTAGCTGGGAGGGGGTATCAGAAGCACAGGTAGCAGCCTGGGCTTGTGACTGGTCTCTGAAGTGGGGTGGGGAGCAGTCTTGTGGGGACACTATCTCCAGGTAGATAGTGTCAGAATTGGGTTACATTCTTAAACACCATGCTGTTGTTTGAGAATGGCCTGTTGGGGCATTGGCCTTTGGAGATTGAAGATGACCTTCTCAACATTGAAATTAGCACTAGTAACTCAAAATAATCTCCCTTTGGCATAGCCAGGTTGGCGGTCAGCTAACGCTGGAGCCTGAAAGCCCGTCTGTATCCCAGTCAGGCTGAGGAGTTTACAGAGTTGAGCAGTAAGTTTCAGGAAAATCAGGTATAACACCAGTGAATGTAATTTATGACATTTTTAAAAGACTAAATGCCACTGATTTTTTTCCCTTAGGTTTATTGTCTCTAAAGTAAACCTATTCCAAGATATGAAAATCAGTTAATTAGTCTGTAGACTCCAATTTTTAAATGCTGCTGCTCTATATCCAGTGTCTAGCATAGTAATAGCTCAATAAATATTTAATGAATAACTGCCTGGCTAGTTGTTAAATATTGTCCATTTGTAATTTAAATAATTTTGGTTCAGAAATGTCCACAGTTGACGGTCTTTTTTCAAGATCCACGTGAAACAGGATATAGTAAACTAATTCATAATAGCAAGTTAGCATCTTCTTCCAGTTCAGGCAGTGCTGGACTTCATTGTCATTTATCCTTTTCTTTTTTCAGAAACACTATGAGCTTTGTTGCCAGGATCACGTTTTTGAAGTAGTCTGAGTCTAAATTGAAATACATAGAACTAGCCCATTTCCAATTTCTCTAACTTGATCTTTTTCAATTACTTCCAAAGGTTACTAAGACCAAACAAGGATCTCCTTAGCCCTGCATTACGATAGGAATGATAGAAATATGATGTAGCATAATTTTTATGGATTAATGACAAAATCAGTAGTGAGAAAGAATCAATAAAGCAAACACATATTTCCAGGAAGGGAAAAAATACCTTTTATTTATTTTTTTCTTGAGCAGGCTTGTGTTATAAGTTATGAAGAATTGTAGGTGATGGTGATTTTGATCCATTTTGAAAGGATTTGTTAATTTCTCTTTGTTAAAAAACAGTTTTCATGGGCTAACTCTCAGTGATGCTGTTTAAAATTGCAATACAGTACCACCTGGTGGATTTAAACAGGGAAAATAGACTGCCATGGATTCAGTCATAATTAGACTCCCTCATTAATCTAAGTCTGTTCAATATTGCTTGTTGGTGCCACCCATTGTTCTTACAGCTACCATTTACTAAGTTATTGTTCTTGGAGAGTCAATCAATAAGCAATATTAGGGGCCACTAAATGAATTACGGCATTCATACGTATGCTCATAGAGAATTTGTAGAGAATCATGAACTCATATAAAATTACCCGTTAGAAATTAATTTTGTAAGTTACCCCTTTCACTAGCAAACTGTCAAGTATGTTTTACCAGTGACGCTGGCAAAAATTATAACGACGTAGTTGCAGAGGATATAATGGGGTTTGAGCTCTTTTTCTTCTTAGAAATGTTGGGCTGCATCACACCCTCTCTTTCTCTCTCAAAGAAGTATGAACTCTTGTCAGCCCTGGTTAGTTCCTCACTTTATCTTGAGTGAACCCTATACCTTAGAGCAGGTTACCAAGCAACCACGAGCTGTCTCTAAGAGTGTCTGTGGCAACGGTACCTCCTGATACCTCCTGTCACCATGTCTCCTGTTCAGCTGTCAGGATCGGGGCACTAGTGGTTGCCATAGTCACTCTTAGCAGTGGCCTGTGCTTGCTGGACTGAGAGCATAGTTCTGAGTTACCCAGTTAATTAATGAAATAGTAATAAAGTAGGCTATTCTGGCTGTCATCGTTTTTTGATCCAAAAATTTCTGCTGAGTATGAAGACATTTATGCCTTTCAAGTGTTTGTGATTAAGAGAATACTAGCTTCAATGTTTGAAGTGGGTGAAATATCATTCTACCTATGATATATCATTGGCAAGGGAAGCACTTACTTACTAATGAAATATCCCTCAAAGTAAATCACATTAGCAGTCATCATTGCTGCTTTACATATATTAGAAAGAAATCCTTTTAAGATCCAGAATTGGGTCTTTTTCAATTGTTTCTACATGGTGAGCAGCTTCATGTTCATCTAGTAAGGCTTGTATATATGTGTAGTGACTAGTGGCACTTAATTAGAGCGAGGGTTGCTAATGGTAATAAGAGCAGCCGTCGTTACCCTTTACCAGTTGTTTGCTCTGTGTCAGATCCTCTGCTATGTGCTTTACTTACATTGTCTCATTTAATTTTCACAAAGTCTGTGTGAGGTGGAGTGATTCACTTCCCTCTTTTAAATACGAGGACACGAAAACAAGAAGACAAACAGCTCACCTACTAAGAAGAGCAAAGCGGGGATTTCTAACTCCGATCGGCCTGAGTCCAGAGGACATAAGCAAATGTGATTTTTGATTAACGATAGAAAAGAGGAGTCTTAACTGGATAAAAGGGGTTCCTTGTGAGAAAGTATTTGTAGTAGAAGATCCTCTTTGCAACACCGGTTCTTGAAGTTGATACAGAACCAGTCTTATGAGGAGCTGGCTGCTTGCATGATATTATTGGAGGAGTCTAAGAAAAGATCCCCTGTCTGTAAAAATGCTCATTCTGGGCCTGAGAGTGATTTGATAATCATTTATTTGAATGACCAAATTGTGGGTCCAGGGTTGATTAGTCCCTTACTGGTCAGGACAGGAAAGTGCTGTTGCTGACCAAAGGGAAGGAAAGGTCACAAACATGGCCCATGTGGGAGGGAAGTCTGGGAAGACTACTAAATGGGGTGGGGGGGATGTCATGGACTATTAATAACTGGGGAAGAAGAATTTAAAAGTGAGGTGTGAGATGTTGAACTACTGACTTCATAATTTAGCAAAGAAGTTGCTTCTCATTTACTGTTTACAGAAGGACAGATTTCTTGTGTTCAGGTTTTATCGGTATAAAATGTAGTTCACTTATTTCAGGTTATAATTCTGAAAAAATGTGTATAGTAAACACTGCGACAATCAAGATACGATAGTTCTATCATATGGTAAAGTTCCCTGTACCCCTTGGTAACCAAAACCTACCACCCACACCAGCCCCTGGCACTGATTTTTTTGCCATCACTGTGTGTTCTTTCTCACTATAGTTTTTCCTTTTCCAGGATGTCATATAAATCAAATCATGTAGTCTTGAAGTCTTTCACTTTATTATGACACATTTGAAATACATCTAATTTTTGTGTGTGTTTGTTCCTATTCAGTACTGAGTTGTACATCTTTGAATTAATAGGCCATAATTTCTCTATCCAGTCTCTACTTGAGAGAAATGTGGGCAGTCACTGATGATTATAAATAAAGCCTCTCTAAACATTCACATTCTGAATTTTATGTCAACTTCAACTTTTATTTCACATGGGTAAATATCAAGGAATAGTTGGGTTGAGTTGCTTTGTGTGGTTTGGTTAACTTTAATAGAAAATGCAGAATTATTTCCCAAAGCGGGTGTGTTATATTGCATTCCCATAAGAAATGTATGAGCGTTCCAATTCCTCTGTATCCTTCCCAACATGTAGTCTTGTTTTGTTTTTCCCATTCTAACAGGTGTGTCGTGATAATATTCCATTATGGTTTAAATTTGTATTTTCCTAATGACTAATTTTGTTGAGCCTCTTTTCATGTGCTTATTATATTCCATCTAACTTTTTTTGTGGTGAAGTATCTATTTAAATCTTTTGCCCATTTAAACAAATGGAGTCATTCCCTAACTATTGGATTTTGAGAGATCTGTATATATTCTAGATAGAAGTCCTTCACCAGGACTGTGATTTGCAATAATTTTATCCCAATCTATGGCTTATTTTTCTTTTCTTTTATTTCACAGAATCTTCTGTGGAGTAGCTCTTAATATTGATAAAGTCCAATTATTGATTTTTAAAAATAGATTATGATGTTTGGTCTTGTATCTGAGAAAACTTTTCCTAACCCTAGGTAATAAAGATTTTCTTCTATGTCTTAAACATTTTATAGTTTTATATTTTACAATTAGGCCTACAATTTAGTGTGAGTTAGTTATTTTGTATAACGTGTAATTGTACACACACACACACATACTGATAGAAGGGTATCCAATTTTCTAGAACCATTTATTGATAAGGCTGATAATTCTGCATCGAACCACCTTTGTGCCTTTACAAAAGTTCTACTGGTTGTTTATATGTGGGTCAATTTTTGGACTCTGTTCTGTTATATGGGTCTATATGTCGGTCCTTTCTTCAATGCCACACTGCCCTTGTCAATCTAGCTTTATAGTAAATAAATGAGGTCTTGTGAGTCTTTCAATTTTGTTTTTATTTTTCAAGAAAAATGTGGCTTTCCTAGATTCTTTACCTTTCCATATAAATTTTAGAATCAACTTATCGATTTTGACCAAAAAAATCCCACTGAGATATTTGAGTACAATTTTATTTCATCAATAGAACAATTTGGGGGAAATGGACATATTTACAATATTGACTCATCCATTCTATGAATATTCCATATTTTTTTCATTATTTCAATATTTTTAGGTTTCTTTCAGCAATGTTCTGTTATTTTTAGCATAGCAATAACTACATGTATATCACCACATGTATATTTATATTTAAATATTTAATTTTTGACCTATTATAATGGAATAGAAATTTCAAAGAGGGCCAATTTCCCATATATTTATTTTTTGGTGTGGATAGAAATATGGTTGATTTTTGCATAGTGACTATTTAAATCTGCTCATTAGTTTTAATAGACTGGTAAATTCCATAGGATTCTTTATATAGATGAACATATTGTCTGAGAATATAGTTTTATCTCTTACTTCTTAAACTGTAGCCTTTTATTTCTTTTTCATGTTCCATTGTCTTATCTAGGATATCCAGTACAATGATGAATATGGATGTCCTTGCCTTGTTTCTGGTCTTGGGGGGGGGGGACATTCAGACTTTAAGCATTAAATATAATGTTAGCTGCAGGTACTGTGCAGATGACTTTGATCAGACTGAGGAGTTCCTTTCTGTTCCTAGCTTGCTAAGACTTTTCATGAGAAATAGAGGTTGGGTTTTGTTAGATGATTTTGCATATTGAGGTATTCATGTACTTTTTTCATCATTAGTCTGGTGGTAGGTAATTTACATTGGTCGATTTTTTTAAATGTTGAACCAGCCTTGACTAATCCTGCTTTTTCTCAGGGTAACACCTGCTTGGTCAGGGTGTGTAATCTTTTCTTTGTAATACTGTTGAATCCAGTTTGCCAGTATTTTATTGAGGCTTTTGTGTCTGTATTTATTAAAAATATTGATCTGTAGTTTTCTTTGTCATAAAGTTTTTGTCTGGTTTGGTATAAAGGAAATAATGGTTTTATTAAATGAGTTGCTGTGTGTCCTCTTCAGTTGTATTCTGACAGACCTTTTGAAGAGTTGGTATTATGCGTTCCTCAAATGTTATGTTTGGTAGAATATATCATTAAAGTTATATGGGTCTGAAATTTTCTTTTTCAAAAAATGTTAAACTATATGTTATGTTTCTTGAATACATATGGGAATATTCAGGTTATCTATTTCCTCTTCATTGATCTTTAGCACTTCTCATCTTTTAAGGCATTTATCTATTCATCTAAAGTGGTCAAATTTATGGGCATATAATTGTTCATATTTTGCACTCGTGGTAAGAGGAATTTTAAGACCACCATTGGCCCTCCAATGATGCTTGCTTTTACATAATTTCCTCCCCTGTGACTATAATAAGCATGTTTCTCATGATTATGTTACATAACATTTCAAACAGGATTTTGCAGATAAAATTTAGGTTACTAGTAAGTTGATCTTAAGATAGGGAGATTATCTGGTTGGATCAGTCCTAAGTAGGTGTGCCCTTTAAAAGAAGAACATTTTCCACTGGCCAGTAACTGAAGACAAATATGGAGACATTTAAAGCATCAGAAGGACTCCTCATTACCACTGGCTTGGAGATGGACAGGCCTCATATGAGAAGAAATGTGCATGGTCTCCAGGAGCCAATGATAGCAAAGGAACAGGGACCTCAGTGCCACAATCTTAAGGAACCAAATTCTGCCAACTAGAATGAGCAGCAGTGGGCGCTTCCCCAGAACCTCCAGATAAGAGCCCGCTTCATCAATACTTTGATTTCAGTCTTATGAAACTCTAAGGGGAAAAGTCATTTGAGCTCATCCAGATTTATGACCTATAGAACTGTGAGATATAAATGAGTCTTCTTTGAGTCACTAAATTTGTGATGATTTGTTATGTCAAGGATTAAAAACTAAAATACCTTTATTATCTATAAGATAGCACTCTCTCTCACTCTCTCTCTCTCTCTCTATATATATATATATATATGATCTTCAGTGATATCCCTTCTTTAAATCAGTCAATGATGTTTCTCTCTCTTTTCCTCTCTCCCTTCCTCCTACTCTGTCTAAAGATAAATGAAAGACCATATGTTTATGGTCTTCAGTGATGTCCCTTCTTTCATATCTGATTTTGCTAATTGGCATTTTCCCTGTTTCATGCTTTAGAAATCAGGATGGAGGTTAATAAGATTACCTCCCTAACTAGAGGTTAAGATTTTATAGATTTTCTCAAAGATCTAGCTATTGGTTTCATTGATTTTCTCTATTAGTTATCTGTTCTTATTTTTTTCTCTTTGTTATTTTCCTCCTTGGTGCTTGATTTGTGTTCAGTTTTTTCTCTTTTTCTAGTTTATTAAAGTAGAAGCTAAAATAATTGATTTGAGGCCACTTTAATTAATTAATTATTATTATTTTTAATCCTCACCCGAGAATATTTTTCTTTTATCTTTAGACAGAGTAGGAGGGAGGGAGAGAGGGAAAGAGAGAGAGAGAGAGAGAGAAACATCATTGACTGATTGCCTCCCACAAGACCCTGACCAGAGCCTGGCACAAACTACAATGAAGGCACGTACCCTTGACCGGAATTGAACCCTGGTCTCATTGGTCTGTGGGCTGATGCTCTATCCGCTGAGCCAAACCAGCCAGGGCCCACTTTTATTTTTAATATAAGCATTTAATGCTGTACATTTCTCTCTAAGCACTTTTTTAATGCATTCTACACATTTTGATATGCTGTGTTATTAATTTTATTTAATTCAAAATATATTCTAACATCTTATGTCTTCCTCTTTAACTTATGAGACATTTAAAACTGTGTTGTTTAATTTTCAAACATATGTGGAATTTCTAGTTATATTTCTGGTTTTGATCAATATTTAAATTCTGTCATGGCCCGAAAATGTTCTTGGTGTGATTTTAATACTTTTAAACTTGTTGAAGTTTTTTTTTTTTTTCCAGCTTATAATATTATTGATCTTGGTAAATGTTGCATGTGTTCTTGAAAAAAATGTGTATTCTGTTGTTGTTGGGTAGAGTGTTCTATCAATGACATATAAGCCAAGTTTTGTTGATTAAAATAATTAGGATCTCTATATTTATACTGATAGGGATTGCACAGAATCTGTAGATCACTTGGGTAGTATGGATGTTTTAACAATATGATGTTTTTCAATTCATGAACATGGAATATTTTTCCATTTATTTGTGTCTTCAATTTTTGTATCAAAGCTTTATCATTTTCAGTGAACAGGTCTTCCACCTTCTTGGTTAAATTTAATCCCAAGTATTTTATTGTTTTCGATGCTATTGTAAATGAAACTGTTTTATTAATTTTTTAAAGATAGTTTTTTGTTAGTGTGTGGAAATGTAACTCATTTTTGTATGCTGATTGTGTATCCTGCAACTTTACTGAATATGTTTATTAGTTCTAACAGTTTTTGGGTGGAGTTATTAGGGTTTTCTATATATAAGATCATGTCATCTATGAACAGAGACAATTTCACTCTTCCTTTTTGATTTGAATGCCTCTAATCTCTTTCCTACCTAATTACTCTGGCTAGGACTTCCAGCAATATGTTGAACAGAAGTGGCAAAATTGGGCACTCTGGTCTTATTACTGATTTTGGAGAAAGTTTTCAGTTTTTCACTATTGTGTATGATGTTAGCTGTGGGCTTGTCATAGTCTTCATTATGTTATGGTACATTCCTTCTATTTCCAAGTTTTTGAGAGTTTTTATCCTAAAAGGATGTTGAATTTTGCTTTTTCTGAGGCTATTGAGATGATTATATGTTTTTATTTTTATTTTTTAATTAACTTATTTATTTTTGTTACAGATGTTTCTCCTTTTTCCCCCACTGATATTCCCTCCCCCACCCTCCCTGCACTGTCCCCAGCTTTTTTGTCCATGTCCATTGTTCATGCATACATGCATATAAGTTCTGTGGTGTACTTCTCCCCCAACCCCCTCTTTTGGGGATTGTCAGTCTGTACCCCACTTCCATGGCTCTGGGACTACCCTGTTCCTCAGACTGTTATGTTCATTATATTCCACAAATAAGTGAGATCATATGATATTTGTCTTTCTCTGCTTGGCTTGTTTCGCTTAGGATAATACTCTCCAGGTCCCTCCATGTTGTCTCAAAGGATAAGAGATCTTTCTTTCTTACAGGTGCACAGTACTCCATTGTGTATATGTACCACTGCTTTTTTATCCATTTGTCTACTGATGGACATTTGGGGCTGTTTCCACATCTTAGATATTGTAAATAATGCTGCTACGAACATTGGGGTATATATATTCTTTCTGACTGGTGTTTCAGGTTTCTTAGGGTATATTCCTAGAAGTGGGATCACTGGGTCAAATGGCAGTTCAATGTTTAAATTTTTGGGTAACAACATAGTGTTTTCCATAGTGGCTGCACCAGTCTGCATTCCCACCAGCAGTGTACTAGAGTCTCCTTTTCTCCACACCCTCGCCAACACTTGTTGTTTGATGATTTGTTGATGGTGGCCATTCTGACAGGTGTGAGGTGATACCTTATTGTTTTAGTTTGCATCTCTCTGATGATTAGTGATGTTGAACATTTCTTCATATGTCTCTTAGCCATTTGTATGTCCTGTTTGGAGAGGTGTCTATTTAGTTCCTTTACCCATTTTTAAAAATTAGGTTCTTTCTCTTCCTTTTGTTGAGTTGTATGAGCACTCTCTATATATTGGAAATTAATCCCTTATCTGATGTATCATTGGCAATGATGCTTTCCCATAGAGCGGGTTGCCTTTCCATTTTGATGATTGTTTCTTTTGCTGTGCAGAAACTTTTGAGTTTGTTGTAGTCGGATGTGATCATTTTCTCCTTTGTTTCTGGTGCCTTAGGTGATATATCAGTGCAAATTCTGCTGCGTATGATGTCTGAAATTTTGTTGCCTACATTTTCTTCTAGGATTTTAATGGATTCATGAATCACATTTAAGTGTTTTATCCATTTTGAGTTTATTCTTGTGTATGATGTAAGTTGATGGTCTAGTTTCATTTTTTTGCATGTACCTGTCTAATTTTTCCAACACCATTTATCAAAGAGGCTGTCTTTACTCCACTGTATGCTCTTGCCCCCTTTGTCAAATATTAATTGAGCATATTGCCTTGGGTCCATTTCTGGGTTCTCTATTCTGTTGCATTGATCTATCTGCCTGTTCTTGTGCCAGTACCAGGCTGTTTTGATTACAGTGGCTTTGTAGTATAAGCTGAAATCTGGTAATGTGATCTCTCCAAATTTGTTCTTCTTTTTCTCAAGATTGCTGTGGCTATTTGGGGTCTTTTTTGGTTCCATATGAACTTTTGAAGAATTTGTTCTAGTTCTGTGAGGTATGTTGTTGGTATTTTGATGGGGATTGCACTGAATCTATAGATTGCTGTGGGTAGTATAGACATTTAAATGATGTTAATTCTTCCAATCCATAAACAAGGTATGTGCTTCCACTTTTTTATATCTTCCTCAATTTGTTTTTCCAATGACCTGTACTTTTCTGCGAATAGGTCCTTTATTTCTTTGGGTAAGGTTATTCCTAGGTATCTTAATTTTTTTTTGCTGCAATGGTAAATGGGATTTTTTTTTTTAGTTTCTCTTTCTTTGAGTTCATTATTGGTGTATAAGAATGCCATTGATTTTTTGACATTAATTTTGTATCCTGTTACTTTGCCAAATTCATTTATTAAGTGTAGTAAATTTTTGATGGAGTCTTTAGGTTTTCTATGTATAGTATCATGTCATCTGCAAATAATGACAGTTTCACTTCCTCCTTTTTAATTGGACCTCTTTTATTTTTTTCTTCCTGTCTGATTGCTGTGGCTAAGACTTCCAGTACTATGTTAAATAAGAGTGGTGAAAGTGGGCATCCTTGTCTTGTTCCTGTTCTTAAGGGAAATGCTTTTAGTTTTTGTCCATTGAGTATGATGTTGGCTGTAGGTCTTTCATATATGGCCTTTACTATATCGAGATATGATCCCTCTATTCCCACATTGCTGAGCATTTCTATCAGAAATGGATGCTGGATTTTGTCGAAGGCTTTTTCAGCATCTATTGATATGATAATGTGGTTTTTATTCTTCATTTTATTTATGTGGTGTATCACATTTATTGATTTGCAAATATTGTACCAGCCTTGCATCCCTGAGATGAATCCCACTTGGTCATGGTGAATAATTTTTTTGATGTATTTCTGGATCCGATTTGCTAATATTTTGTTCAGGATTTTGGCATCTATGTTCATCAGGGATATTGGTCTGTAGTTTTCTTTCTTTGCAATGTCTTTTTCTGGTTTTAGAATTACAATTATACTGGCCTCATAGAACGAGTTTGGAAGTCTTCCTTTTTCTTGAATTTTTTGAAATAGTTTGAGGAGAATGGGTATTAGTTCTTTGAATGTTCAGTAAAATTCCCCCATAAAGCCGTCTGGGCTTCGGCTTTTGTTTGCTGGGAGCGTCTTGATTACATCTTTAATTTCTTTTGTTATTGGAATGTTCAAGTTTTTTATCTCTTCCCTGTTCAGTTTTGGGAGGCTATGTGTTTCTAAAAATTTGTCCATTTCATGTTGATTCTCGAATTTGTTGCCATATAATTGTTCATAATATTTGTTAACAATCTTTTGAATTTCTGTGGTGTCAGTTATTATTTTTCCTCTTTCATTTCTGATTATGTGTATTTGGGTTCTTTCTGTTTGTTTCTTTGTGAGTCTAGCTAAGGGTCCATCCATCTTGTTTATCTATTCAAAGAACCACCTCTTTGTTTCACTGATCCTTTGAATTATTATTATTATTTTTTGGTCTCCATGTTATTTATTTCTGCTCTGATCTTTACTATTTCCTTCCTTCTACTGTCTCTGGAGTTCTCTTTTTGTTTGCTTTCTAGTTCTTTAAGTTGTGAGGATAAATAGTCTGTTAGAAATTTATCTTGCTTCTTGAGGTTGGCCTGTGGTGCTATGAACTTCCCTCTCAGAACTGCTTTCGCTGCATCTCATAGATTTTGTGTTGTTGTGTCTTCATAGTCATTGGTTTCCAGGAAGTTTTTAATTTCTTTCTTGATCTCCATGGTAACCCATTCATTGTTCAATAACATGCTATTTAGCCTCCATGTTTTCAAATGTGTTTGCATGTTCTTGTTGCTATTGATTTCTAGTTTCATGCCATTGTGATCTGAGAAGATGCTTGATATGATTTCAATCTTCCTGAATTTGTAGAGACGTTGTTTGTGCCCTAACATGTGGTCTATCTTTGAGAATGTTCCATGTGCACTTGAGAAGAATGTAAATTCTTCAATTTTGGAGTAAAATTTTCTGTAAATATCTATAAAATCCATTTGATCTAGTGCTTCATTTAGAGTCTGTGTTTACTTGTTAAGTTTTTTTGTCTAAATAATCTATCCAGTGATGTCAGTGGGGTGTTGAAGTCCCCTGCTATGATTGTATTGCTGTTGATTTCTTTTTTGAAGTCCTCTAAAAGATTTTAATATATATTGGTGCTCCTATGTTGGGTGCATATATGTTTAGCAAGGTTATATCTTCCTGTTGGATAGATCCTTTCAATATTATGTAATGGCCTTCTTTTTCTCTAGTTATAGCCTTCATTTTGAAATCTACTTTATCAGATATGAGTATTGCTACCCCAGGTTTTTTTTTGCTTTCTGTTTGCTTGAAAGATGTTTTTCCATCCCTTCACTTTCAACCTATGTGAGTCTTTTGTTGTGAGGTGGGTCTTTTGTAAACAACATATATGTGAGTCATGCTTTCTTATCCAGTCAGGTACTCTGTGTCTTTTTATCGAAACATTCAAACCATTCACATTTAAGGTGATAATTGATATGTACTTATTTATTGCCATTTTTGTTTAGTATGGTTCTATTTTTCTTCCTATGTCTTCTACTAATTACAGCAGTCCTTTTAGCATATCTTGCAGTGCTGGTTTGGTGTTAATATATTCCCTTAGCCTTTTTTTTTTTGTTGTCTGGGAAACTCTTTATTTGACCTTCTATTTTAAATGATAGCCTTGCTGGATAGAGTAGTCTTGGGTTCAGATTCTTGTTTTTCATGACCTTGATTACTTCATGCCATTCCCTTCTGGCCTGTAGTGTTTCTTGTGAGAAGTCAGCTGAGAGCCTTATGGGGTTTCCTTTGTAGGTATCCTGTTGCTTATCTCTTGCTGCCTTTAGGATTCTCTCTTTGTCTTTAATTTTTAGCATTTTAATTACTATGTGTCTTGATGTGGACCTGTTTGGGTTCTTACTTGGGGCTCTCTGTGCTTCTTGAACTTGAATGCCTTCTTCCTTCACCAACTTAGGAACGTTTTCTGTCACTATTTCTTCAAATATATTTTCTAACCCTTGCCCATTTTCTTCCTCTGCGAATGTTATTCTGTTTCTAGTTGTCCTACAGTTTTCTTAAGCGATCTTCTTGTTTTTAAATTTTTTTTCCTTTTGGTTTTTTGATTGATTGATTTTTTCCTACCCTGTTCTCCAATTCATTGACACGGTCTTCAGCTTCCTCTACTCTGCTGGTTAGTACTTCCAACGTGTTCTTAATTGCTGCTATGTCATTCTTCATTTCCACTTGGTTGGTTTTCAATGTTTCTATATCTTTACTCATGGTGCTGATGTCCCTACTTATGCTGTTGATCTTCCTCAAGATCATGGCTCTGAACTCTACCTCTGATAATTTGCTTAGCTGCATTTTATTTATCTCATCTTTGGTAGAATTCTCTTGTTCTTTCATTTGGGATTTGTTTCTCTGTTTCACCATTTTGGCTATCTCAGTGGGTTTTGGAGCCTGCCTAATTTTCCCTGTGGGTGTTGGTGTTCTGCTGTTTGTGGCTCCCTCTGTTGGGTTTGGATGGGCCTGGGCGGGCCCATGTTAAACACCACTGTCAAGCCTCACTTTCCTGGGTAGATTTCCAAGCCCAGGAAAGGTTCATTTATCCTCTAGTTTTTTCCTGGTGGTTAGTAGTCTATTATTCAGTGCCTTGAAATGTAGCCCTGGTGTTCTGCCTAAGAGGATTTCCAGAGGGTGGGATAGATGGTGGTTGTTAATGAGCCTCAAATTGCATTTCTTGCCTCACTTGGGAAAGGCTGAGTCTCCGAGGGGGGGGGTCTGCTGCTTTCCCCCACTGCTCCGGAAGAAGCACACTGGCCATCATCCTTTGTGGCTGCAACTCAGCAAAAACTCTGAGTTCCCTCCAAATACCGGGTGTCCCCACAGAGTTCCAGCCCAGTCTGCCCTCCCTCTGCTGTAGCCCCCAGGTGAGTGGCTGTGGCTATTTTAGTGCTCTGTCCTGGCTCTCTGCCCTGTGGAGTGGGTTTGGTCTTTATTCCCCAAGGGCGCTGCTCACAGCTAAGATTGCTGATGTCACTGGGCTCCCAGCCCGCCACCCTCTCATGCCTCTGCAGATCCTACCAGTGTCCCTGGTTATATGGTCCTGTCCTGCTGCTTTTCTGTTGCTTTTTTTTGAAGATTTATCTTTATTTTAGTTGTAATTCCCATTTGGTCCTGGGAGATCATCTGTGTATCTTCCATTCACTCTGCCTCCATTTTCACATCCTCTATGCCTATCTTGTGTGCATCTGGGTGGCACAGGCCTCTCTGGTGTCCCTGCACCCTGGCAGGTCCCATGGGTAACTGAATCGCACAGTCCCTTTGGGGACCCAACTCTATGCTTAAGGTACGGGCTGCTGGGTCACACAGGGCTCTCTAGTGCTTCAGCACCCTGCAGGTCCTGCAGGTAACTGGATGGCCCAGTCCCTGCTCGGTCACACAGGCTCTCTGGTGCTTCAGCATTCTACAGGCATCATGGGTAACTAGATCGCACAGTCCCTGCTTGGTCACACAGTCCTCTCTGGTGCTTCAGCACCCCACAGGTCCCATGGGTAATTGGATGGCACAGGCCCTGCTGGGTCACACAGGCCTGTCTGGTGCTTCAACACCCCACATGTCCTGTGGATAATTTGATGGTACAGTCCCTGTTGGTTCACACAGGCCTCTCTGGTGCTTCAACATCCCAGAGGTTCTGTGGGTAATTGGATGGCACAGTCATTGCTGGGTTATGCAGGCCTCTCTGGTGCTTCAGCACCCCACAGGTCCCGTGGGTAATTAGATGGGCAGTCTCTGCTGGGTCACACAGGCCTCTCTGGTGCCCCTGAACCCTGCAATTCCCGTGGGTGGGCAGCTGGATTACACCAGTCCCTCTTGGGCTCTGGCTTCCCACTGCTCTTGTGAGCTGCTGGACTGCACACGCCTCTGTGGAGCCCCAAGTCCAGCCACTGGAGGCTGGGGAGTGCTGCTGCCCTGTTGGGCTCAACTCCTGCTCAGCTTTTGCTGTAGTTTTTCAGATGGGCCTCAGCTGCTGGTCTGTGCCTCCATTGCCTGGGGATGGATATCTGCTCCCCAGCCTCTGTTGCTGGGTGTATATCTCAACTCTGATCAGGTTGCTACTGTGGAGGATGGTGCTGGGTTCCTGGCAGTCCGGCTGTTCGTGGTTTCCACAACCGGCACCTTGACAGCTCCAGTACTGTGCACTGGTCTGTGTTGACACAGAGTGTCCACTCGTCGATGGTGCCAGGTGCACTGGTGGGCTCAGGTGGCTGGGCCCTAGCCACTCACACTGCCTCCTCTCAGGGAAGACCAGGGATCTTCAAAAATGGTGGGATCTCCCCATGGTGCAGGGAGAAGTGCACTGAAGGGCCACTTACTGTGGTAGCTGGCTGCTGTCCACAGCACAAGAACCTTTTCTGCTCTGTAGCTCTGCACTGCTCGGGTTTGGTCATCCACCTTCATGTCCACTCACACTCTCTCACACACTCATGCTCCCTCCCGTCCAGCCCACCACCATCTTCTGATTAAGTTTTTAATTATTCATTCTGTTAATGTGGTGTATCATGTTTATTGATTTGTGTATGTTGAAACATCCTTGCATCCTAGAAATAAATCCCACTTAATCATGATGTATAATTCTCTTAATATGCTATTAAATTCAGTTTGCTAGCATTTTGTTGATGTTTTTGCCTCTGTGTTTTGGGATATTTGCTTATAATTTTATTTTCTTGTACTGTCCTTTTTTGACTTTCATATCAGGATAATGCTGGCTCATAAAATGTATTTGGAAGTGTTTTCTCTTCTTCACTTTTTTTTGAAGACTTTGGGAAAGATTGTATTCATTTTTAATATATATATATTTAATATTATATATATATATATATATATTTACTGATTTTAGAGAGAGGAAGGGAGAGGGAGAGAGAGAGCTAAAAACATCAATAAGAGAGAACATCGATTGGCTGCCTCCTGCATGTCCCCAAGTGGGGATTGGGCCACAACCTGGGCATGTGCCCTGACTGGGAATCACACCGGTGACCTCTTGGTACATGGGTCAATGCTCAACCACTGAGCAACACTGGCTGGGCGATTGCATTACTTTTTAAACCATTTAGTAGAATTCACCAAATTGAAGCGATCTGGTTCTGGGCTTTTCTTTGTTGGGAGATTTTGATTACTGATTCCATCTAACAAGTGTGTTTTTAAGTTTCTACATATTTGAAGATTTCCTGTTATCTTTCTGTTACTGATTTTTAGTTTGATTCATTGTGGTCAAAGAACATGCTCTGTATGATTTCCATTCTTTTAAATTTGTTGAGTTTTGTTTGATAGTCCAGGACATAGTCCATCTTGGTATATGTTTCACGAACACTGGAAAATAATGTGTCTTCTGTTGTTGGTGGATAGAATAGTCAATGAATGTGGAGAGTCAATTTGTTGGCATATTACATTATCAATTTATTTCATATACTTTTTGTTTAATTATTCTATTAATTGTTGAGAGAGGTATTGAAATCTCCAAGTATATTTGTAGACTACCCATATCCTCTTTTAGCTCTATCAGTTTTTGCCTCAGATATTTTACTGCTGTGTTTTTGGGTGTGTACATATTAAGGATTACTGTGTCTTCCTGGTGGGTTGACTACATTATCATCATTGTAATATCCTTCAGTCTCAGGTAATTTCTCTTGCTTTGATTAAGAACCTGATATTAATATAGACACTTCTACTTTCTCTTTAAAAATATTTCCATGGCCCTGACCGGTTTGGCTCAGTGGTTAGAGTGTCAGCCTGATGTCCAGAGAGACCTGTGTTCAGTTCCCGCTAAGGGCATGTACCTCGGTTGCAGTTAGTCCCCGGCCCTGGTTGGTTGTGCGGGTGGCAGCCACTCAATGTGTCTCTTTCACATGGATGTTTCTCTCTCTCTCTTCCTCTCTCTCCCTTCCACTCTATCTGAACAAAAGATAGAAAAATGTCCTCGGGTGAGAATAAAAAAAATATATTTCCATGATATATCTTTTTTCCATCTTTTTATTTTCAAACTGTCTATATCATAATTGATATGAGTTTCCTATAGACGGCATGTATTTGGGCCTTGTTTTTTAACCCACTATGCTGAACCTTGTCATTAAAGTGGTATATTTACACCATTTATATTTAACGAAGTTATTGATATGTTAGGGTTTAAGTCTACTATTTTATTTTATTTTTTCTGTTTTTTTCTCTCTCTTTTTTGCTTTTCTCTTTCTTGCCTTCTTGTAAGGCTACATGAACAATTTTAAGAATTCCATTTTGATGTATCTATTCTCTTTTTTACTATCTCTCTGTATAACTTCATGAGTGATTGTACAAGTATTACATGAAATATACACAAATTATCCCAGAATACTGGTGTCATAATTTTACCAGTTTCATTGAAGTATAAAAACTTAATCTTCCTCTATATCCCCTCTCCCACTCTCACTTATAATTGTTTTAATTTATCTTCAACCCTCAAACATAATTTAGAAAACTCAGTAAGAGAAGGAAAATCTATATATGTGTATTTTAACTATGTTTTTCTACCTTCCTGATGTTTCAAGTTTCCTCATTTTCCTTTTGGTTAGAGAACTTTGCTTAGGCATTTTTTTAGAGATAATTTATTTTAAAGATTTCTGTATTCTGAGCATATTTTGATTTCTCTTTTATTTCTAATGAATATTTTTACTCAATATAGAATTCTGGATTGATAGTTCCTTCTTTTCAGATATACTTGGACATCTTATTCCACTTCCTTTTGGGCTCTATGATTTCTCATGAAAATCTGCTACCATTCAAATTATTTTTCCCTTTATAGTTAAGATTTTTCCTTTGCTTTAATTTTCAGAATTTGACTGTGATGTGTCTTGGTGTAGATATTGTTGTTTATTCTGTTTGATACTTATCAGTTACTTGAATCTGTTGGTTTATTTCTTTTGCTATATTTAGAAGTTTTCAACCTTTATTTCTTTTTGTAATTTATCTTATTTTCTACTCCCTTTAAAGGACTCCAAGGACACAATTGTTAAATATTTTGTTATAATTGGACTAGTACCTGAGATTCTGTTAATCTTTTTCCACTTTATTTTCTCTTTATTGTTTGGATTGGGTAATTTCTACTTTTTTTTAAATTTTTTTTATTCTAGTTAACATATTCCTTTCTCTTTTCCCTTCATATTATTATTGAGTTTTTAAATTCTTTTTCTTTTTCTTTTTTTTTAGTTGTAGAATTTCCATTTGACTTTTATTATTATTATTTTTTTTTATCCTCACCCGACGATATTTTTCCATTTTTTGTACAGATAGAGTGGGAGGGAGAGAGAGGAAGGGAGAGAGAGAGAGAAACATCGACGTGAAGGGACACATCGAGTGGCTGCCACCCGCACGACCAACCAGGGCCGGGGACAAACTGCAACCGAAGTACGTGCCCTTAGCGGGAACCGAACCCAGGTCTCTCCAGACCGCAGGCTGACTCTCTAACCGCTGAGCCAAACTGGCCAGGGCTCCATTTGACTTTTAAAATATTTTTTTATTTCTTTGCTGAGACTATTTCTTTCCTGAGAATTTGTGTCTGTGTTTTTTCATTTGTTTTAACCATGTTCATAATTTTCACAATGGCTGTTTTAAATTCCTTGCCAGACAACTCTAACATTTCTGTCATCTTGGTGTCTATTCTGCTGCCTACTGATTGACCTTTTTTATTCAAGATATTATGATATTTCTGGTTCTTTGTATGACAAGTGGTTTTCTATTGAAACCTGCACAGTTTGTGTATTATGTTACGTGACTCTGATCTTATTTAAGTCTTCTGCTCTAGCTGTTTTCCTCTGACACTGCTCCGGACAGACCACCTCATTACTGCCAGGTGTCCATGTTCCAGTGACACCTGAGGGAGAGGGACTCTTGTTACTGCTAAGCAAGGGGTATGAATCCGGCTCCCCAGGAGATGTGAACTTACACCTCGCTGGCTGACAGGATTAGGAGTACCTTATCACTGCTTCCCACACGGCTGCTGCTGACACTCATGAGCGACAGATGTTACTACTGGTGGTGGTTAAAGTCCTGACTTTCCAATTGGCTCCTCTGACATCATTCTAATAAGAAAGGAGAAGTGAACCTCATTACTGCTGAGTGTGGGTAGAAGTCTGGGCTCCTATGCGGTTTCTGCAGATATTACAGAGTTTGAGGTATATGAGGGAGACTCTTTATCAAGGATAAAATTTCCTGCCTCCTGCCTGGGCCAGTGTTGCTCAGTGGTTAGAGAGTCAGACCGTGCACTGAAGGGTTGAGGGTTCAATTCCTAGTCAAGAGCATGTATCTGGGTGGCAGGTTTAATTCCTGGCCCTGGTTGGGGTTCATGCAGGAGGCAACTGATTGATGTGTCTCTCTCACATCCGTGTTTCCCTCCATCTCTCTTTCTCTCTCTCCCTTTCACTCTCTAAAAATCAGTGGAAAAAATATCCTTGGGTGAAGTTTAAAAAAAAAAATGTCCTGGCTTCCCACTTGGCCTTTTCTGATGCCACCCTGGTGGTGACAGGAAAGGGGTGGATGGGAATTTATAGTTTTTTGTCACTGCCTAAGAAGAGTGGAAATATAGGCTTCCAGCTTAGCCTTTGCCGACCTTTGTGCGGTGGGGCTACTTTATTTTTTCCTGTGGCATTTGTTTTTCTAGGCTACTCTTTTCTTGGTTCTTTGGATAGAGAAAGAGAGTTTTCTTATTTTATTAGAGTTTATTTTGTCTGTGGCTTTTGGCATTTCTGGGTTGCTGGCTGCTTCCATTCCAAGTTTGAGATATGAGGGGAAAAAAAAATCCAACAAAGTCACTATTATATTGTTCTTTGAAACCTGAGATGCCTAGCTTGTCTACCTTCCTTTCCCCACCCTTCCTAGTTTTATTAGTTTTATTTTATATAAAATGTCCAGGGATTTTAGTTGTACTCAGCAGAAGAAATAGCTGTACTTAGCAGGAAAAGTACACCAACTCCATCTTCTCATAAAGATGGATTTAAAAATATATTTTCCCAGCTGTTCTACGGCAAAGAAAAAATTGCAGAGGACAAAGTGAAACAGTCAAAGAAGAAATTATCTAAGGCTATTGCAATGAGAGAGAGGCCAGAAGTGAGTGAGAGCCCCATTCCACCAAATCAGAGGCCTGGAGAGTTTTTAAGAGCTGGGGCGTGGGGTGGGGATATTAAGACATTTGTGTTTACTCATTGGCTTTACCTGAGCAAACCAAATTTTTCTCATCTTTTTTTTTTTTTTTAAATCCTCACCTGAGGATATTTTTTTAAAATTTATCTTCAGACAGAGTTGGGGGAGGAGAGAGAGAAAGAGAAACATTGATGAGAGAAACACATCAGTGGGTTGCCTCCTGCATGACCCGGACCCGGACCGGGGCTGGGACTGAATTGCAACCGAGGTATGTGCCCTTGACCAGAATCAAACCTGAAACTCTTTGGTCTGAGGGCTAGGTTCTAACTGTTGAGCCAAATGGGCGAGGACTCTCATATCTTTATAACAGGAGATTATTTTACAACTTGGGGCAAGGCAACCACTGATTTATCATCCTATCCTCCCATAGAAACTGAAGATGGGGTACTATCTTCCTAGATGATTGCATTTCAAAGAGATGGCTCCCAGGTCTTTCAGAAAAACATTCCTGGGTTGTAAAACTGTCAAGAAACTTTGTAAAATATTTATATCTCAATAAGCAGTGAAAAAATTTATCGTTAGAGCCCTCCATCCATTTGATCAATGGTTTGGCTCAGCGATTAGAGCATCGGCCTGCAGTCCAGAGAGACCTGGGTTCGGTTACCGCTAAGGGCACGTACCTGTGGTTTGTCCCTGGCCCTGGTTGGTGTGTGGGTGGCAACCACTCGATGTGTCCCTTTCACGTCGATGTTTCTCTCTCTCTCTCTCTGTTCCTCTCGCTCCATCCCACTCTATCTGAACAAAAAATGGAAAAATGTCCTCGGGTGAGGATTAAAAAAAAAATTATCATTACAAATTTTCTAAAATAAATGTTCTAAGTAAAAGGAGGTCCGAGGCCTATAGTCATGAAGTCTACAGTTCAGTCAACTGAGGGAAATGCTAAGGCTGCCTTGGTCTCCTATAGGAGATAACTGCCAGCCATTGTCTACTAATAGGCATAGCTATTCCCCTTCTTTTGTCTCCTACATACACATTTCATGGATAATATGTATCATTATTACACATTTCCTCCATCCATTTGATCAAACTAAGTTCTGTGTTTCTAGTATGTATGTGAGGAGAAACCTGTTATATGTCATGTCTAGGCCAATAAAAGGTAGAGCTACAAGAATACAAACCCGTAAGAAAATATTTATCAGAGTCATCTCATTGATCTTCTCACAGTCCTTGTGATCTCTGACTTGGCTTTATCCCTTGAACGTGTGCTTTCTGATTGGCACATTCAACTGTGTCTCTGTCTTTTCTTGAATGCTCCTCTGTTGCTGATTCTACTACTTGACTTTTCTATCACATAATGCAGGGAGTCTAATTCCTGGCTGACTATCCCCATTAATAAAATATATCTTTTTTTTATGTATTAGAATACTTTATCTTTACATGTTCCTAATTAATATGTAAGATTTACATGTTGTTTTTTCTCTCCAATTTTTATTAATTTATTTTTGTTATAGATGTTTCTCCTTTTTCCACCCTAGACCCTCTCTTCCCTATCTCTGCCCCCCAGCATTGTTGTCTATCTTTAAATTTGGTCTTTAACAAGACTTTTCTTGTGGGATGAGACATTGACATAGTTATAACCACCACCATACCCACTGCATGCTCACTTATAGGGAAGAAGTGTGAGGACAGCTGGTGGGAGACTAGTGAAATTCTATCATTTGCTTATAACAGCTCTATACATCATTCATATTCCAATAGTCAAGTTTATTGTAAATGAGAGAATGGAATTTAGTATGCAATGACCATGTACTATAAAGTGTTGCAGATCTATTTCTACAAAGAAAGGAATTAAAGAACCAGAATATGTTATATGTACTTCTTATTGAATTTCCTATTCAATATGGATATTTGGCAGCCTTAAAAAACAAACAGCACGCCTATCTCAGAGGCCATATTCATCTTTTAGAGGCTATAAAGAATGCATTGTTTTTAAATATAGAGTTGAGTTGTATCAAAAGTTGTTCAGATCTCCCCTTCTTGGACTGGCTTAAGAAGTAGTGATGCATAGAAAGGGCTCCTTTGACCACAAAGGAAGTTTTCATAAACTCATGAGCTCAAAAGCCAAGAGTGCAAAGCAATACACTTTTGTGTTTCAAATAGCTCTCATATAACAATTATAAAGACAGAGAAATCTTTATTATTCTTGGAGGTTACAGTATACATTACAGTATTTAAAAGTGACCTGGTAACTGGCACTGCTTTATTCTTTTCTTCCAAAGGACCCCCACCGGGGATATGTAACTTAAAGGTGATAACTTAAAAAGCCACAGTGTTGTGTTTCAGAAATTGTGCAAAAGATAAAGAGAAGAGATTTGGCTCTTAGTCTGGTCTTTGTGCAACTTAGAAAAAAGTTCTTTTATTTCTTTAAACTTGATTCATTATATTTGAAAAATATCGCACAGACCATTTATTAAGCTGGTATTGGGGAAAATGACAGACATTTAGTCTGTGTTTTAATCAAGCAAAAAGGTCTTTTTATATATGCTATATCTTCAATCATGATTTGATGCCTGATATATTTAAATCTAGAATAAAAACTAATTTCATTACAATGGGATTTGGTTAATATAAAACTACTTTATCTCACTAGAGGGCAGTATGACAACTTAGACCATTTCTATAAAATGTTCTGGATGCAAAATCTCCTAGATGAGTTGCTAAAGGTGATATATAAATTTAAGATATTCTTTAGAAGAGTGTATGATTTTTAAATATTAGAACATACATCATCAGAAGCATCCAGCAAATATTTTGCTACAATTATCCCAAAGGTCATTTAGTCAATAAGTGGTAGAACGAGGATTTGGAACCAAATTGTCTTCCCACAGAACCTGATCACCTTACACTCATATATGATGTACTCATATATGGTGTAGATTTTTACTGCAAAGATTGATTAGATCTTTACTAAGCACTAAAGTAATATTAAATTAAAACATGCAATAAGAAAACACGTCTTAGATCAAGCTTAATCTTAATTGGTACTTTGTGTGTGGTTTGTGATTTACAACTCTGTGGTTGAAAATATTTTTCAAATTGCCTTTGTATTAAGTATTCAAAGACTTTCACACATACCAGTCTTATTCCTCTACACAACAGACTTAGGGAATGTAGCCATGCTATTGATTGACATGCTATTCTCCTGGCTTTGTTTTTCCTATCTATACATGGAAGAAGCTGGAATAAATGTGTGCTACCTTTAATTATTCCCATTTGTAGTCAGCTTGATTCCATACGTGTAAAGTGCAGGGAATGTTCAGTTCATCTGGAAATTGAAATTCCAACTGCTAAAAGCAGTTACTCCCTCTGGGTTATGAGTGATAAAGAGGAAATGAAGACTTGCAATGCTCCTTTCCTTCAGGCACAGAGTTGTGTGGGTTGAGTGCATGCTCACTTCCATTAAGCTTAAGTTTCATCATAAGCAAGAACATGCCAGGTAACTTGCGTTCATGGTATATCATAAGGCTTCTGCGCTGGTTCTGCTCTATGTTTCAATCAGATCTAGATTGCAGTCTTTCTTGTCATGAAGTCCTTGAGAAAATGCTCAAATGCAGTCTGAGAACTTGGTACCTTCTCATAACAATCTTCTCTTGGGAATAGACGTTAGTAGATAACGGCTAGTCGTCTTTTTTTTTTTTTTTAAATCCTCACCCAAGGATATTTTTTTGATTTATCTTCAGATGGAGTGGGAGGGAGGGAAGAGAGCGAGAGAGAGAGAGAGAGAGAGAGAGAGAGAGAAACATCAATGTGAAAGAGACACATCGACTGGTTGCCTCCTACATGACCCTGACCAGGGCCGGGGACTGAACCGAACCGAAACTGAGGTACACACCCTTGGATTGGAATTGAACCCATGATTCTTTGGTCCAAGGGCTGATACTCTAACCACTGAGCCAAACTGGCCATGGCTTTGGCCATTATTCTTAAACAGAGAATACCATATACCCCTTAACTCTTTCCTCAAAGCATGGCTGTCTTCACACGGAGAAAACATGAGTAACATTTTCAAGTATTTTGCTTAATTTCTATTGTTTAGGAATCCTGATTTATATCTCTTTTTAATATTATGTATTCATGGATAAATTAAGGAGAAATGAGCCCTTTGTGTTCCAAATAAGGCAAAAAGAAGTCTTTGGATTCTTACCAAAATCCACAATTTCTGATCTTGAAAAATACATTTACATATTAGCACTATGTAAAGAGTGGTTTAGCCCCTCTACTTGCTAGAACCTCCCTTTGTTAGGGTTAGAGCTATAAACTAGGGCCCAGCATCAATCACTAAAGAAAGTCTGCTCCTGAATTTGGGGAGTGTTTGGGTTTTAGAGAAGTCAGATATCTGGGCAGAGAGCTGGAGACAGTGCCGAATATCCTAACCTCTAGATGTTCTTTGATATCCCATGCATTTGATTTATAATACAGGGCTTGTGAATATATTGATCAGTAGCCTTTGGGTTTTGAAGACAAATTTTTGCTTTAATGTCTGTCACCAAAAGATTTGAAAGCTGGACAGGCCTAGGGAAAAGAGCAATTCCTAACTTTGGCAGATCCTAGAAAAACTTCAGCTCACACCTTAAACTTTAGGCCTTGAGAACCAGTTGCACTCCTGACCAAGACTTTATACCACAATCATTTTTAGATCTTCCTTCTTCTATGGATGTATTTTATTTTTCCCTTATTGCCTAGTAATTTTCCATTACTTACCAACTAATGGATAGTATGTTACTTGATGTCTCTGAGACTATTTGTCTCATTTGCAAATTAAACATGATGGTATCTGCCTTACATACCTCAAAGGGAAAGATGTGAGTAACAGAAAGAGAAATATTTATTTATTTTTCCTTTATTGATTTTAGAGATAAAGGAAGGGAAAGGGAAAGAGAGGTAGAAACACTGATGAGAGAAAACATCAATTGGCCTTCTCCTGCATGCTCCCCACTGGGGATTAGGCCCACAATCTGGACATGAGCCCCGACTGGGAATCGAACTGGCGACCTCTTGGTGGATCAGTCAGCACTGAGCCACACTGGCCGGGCAATACCTTGCATTTTTCTGATGCTTAATGGAAGGATACTTACACAATCTTAGTTACACTAGTGTGTGTGTGTGTGTGTGTGTGTGTTTATAAGTGCCAGCATAAATAGTCCATTGTTTAGCTAAATAAATTCATGTCTATGAAAAGTAAGTCATGTCAATTTTGTTTAGCTATTGTTGAATATATTTAAGTAAGGTTGATAACTAAAAATGTTATTAGAGCCCTGGCCGGTTTGGTTCAGCGGTTAGAGTGTCGGCCTGCGGTCCTGAGAGACCCGGGTTTGGTTCCCGCTAAGGGCACATACCTCGGTTGCAGTTTGTCCCCGGCCCTGGTCGGTTGTGCGGGTGGCAGCCACTCGATGTGTCCTTTCACATCGATGTTTCTCTCTCTCTCTCTGTTCCTCTCTCTCCCTCCCACTCTACCTGAACAAAAAATGGAAAAATGTCCTCTGGTGAGGATAAAAAAAAAAAAAAAAAGTTATTAGATCAGGAAATCCAAGATGAAGGCAAATGAACAGTCATCAGTATGACCCTTCACTGGGTCCTCAAAGCTTATTCTTGCCAACTGTAAGGTCCACTGTTTCCTGGGCTGAGCTCCTCTTCCTGGCTTCAACCCCTTGCAGGCCCTGCCACCCCCTCTCCATGACCACTCCGCAGAGGTACAGGGACAAGCATCTGCTTCTCACATGGGTGATTTCATGTCCTGCTTCTGATATGCTCTAGTTCTGTGTTTTTTACTTCTTTGTACCTCGATTTCTCAAATGTCGGTGACAATAGTGCCTGCCTCATGGGTTTTTTGTGAGAAATAAATGAGCTAATACTGAAAAGCTCTTAAAACAGAAGCGGGGACATCTCAGGCTCTTTAATAAACATGGGCTTTTATTTTCTGCCCTCACATTCCTCTGCCATGGTTACTCTCCTCCAGGGGTTAAAGGAAGGCCAAAATTTAAAGGGCCTGTGACTCTTCTAAGGGGAGACTTCTACGTAGAGAAACTGAAGCCTAGATTTTATGTATAAGTTTCAGGAGGGTACATGGTTAGAGACAGAAATGACATGAGAAGCTAATGCCCATGCAGACCACGTGGGATTTCGATGGCTGGATGGTGAAGCCTGGAGCAAGGTTCCTTCCTTCCCGCTGCCTCCCTCCCTCCCTGCCTTCAGCTCCCGGTGACTTACACTAATGGTTCAGGATTCCTGGTTAGCTTTGTAATAAATAGTGATGCTCTTTTTAATGTCTGTGGCTGATTAAAAAACAAACAAACAAAAAAAAAACCTATGTTGTGGCCTAAGAAATGCCCAGTTCTGTGAATTAGGTGGAATACATAATTGTTTACTTAGCATCATCTTCAAACATGGAGGGGTATTGCTTTTCCAATTGCGTGTAGACAATATAAAAAAAGTTAGAAGACAGATGGAAAGTTAAGTAAAAGAACGGAGTCTTTACAGTTTTAAAATTCACTGAAGGACTTAATTCTAACTGCTAACCATGGATGATTTCTCTCTTGGTGTTTGGAGCCTTTAAGGAGACTAGAAATAAACAGGGGATAAAAAGGGGCATTAACAATTGCTACTGCTTCGTACCAGTTCCTGTTACTGAAAAAAAAAAAAAAAGTTTCTCTGTGACTCCAACCCCACAGTTACAGGATTATGAAGGCGGCAGAGTGCTGCATGAACTTGGGAAATGACCTTCAGGCTCCAAGCTTAATTTCTCCGTCAAATTATCAAGAGAGGTTTGTGATGGTTTACTCAACAAAATGGGAACTGAATACCTTGATGAAACTGTCTCTCATAATACCATCTAATAACTGATATTATAGCATGCCATTTTTATCAGTATCCTGCTCAGGTGAGAGGAAAAAAACAGTGCAAATAAAGTGTGCACACAAATTGTCAACTAGCAATAAATATGGAGGTTACAGCTTGAGAAATGGGCTTCTGGGGGGGGGGGGGAAGGAGGCAAGCCAGACTGTGGGAATAATTATATCATGCAATTTGCATGCAAATATATTTAAACGAAAGAAATAATTCTAAGTTATTCATAGCAGAAGGTTGGCTTTGCATTGCCATGATTTCCTATATAAAATCTATGATATAAATCTTGCTTCTAATGTAGAAGAGAATAGCTGAGGTGAAAATACAGTTTTCTCCTGGATGCACAAAATGCAATTGAATATTCCACATTGAAAGAGGTGATTCTCAATTACAGCATATTGGAATTACTTGATAATCCATTATATGTAAGTAGTGTAAGCAAAATGCGCCTCTTTACAACAAATTAACTTTTCTTCAAAGGATGTATTTCTACTCTGTGTAAGGTAATAACTATTTATTTATAAACTATAAAACATACAGCACTATTATGCCTGCAGCATTCAGAAATTACTAGGCTATATATTCATTAAAGAGAAGTAATTACTTTCTAGATCTTGCCTACAATCTTTTATTGACCTCATAATGCAGTTTCTCTGCTTAATAGATGGATGCAGCTGTTTATGCAGTTCTTATCACAACACATGAGTTTGCTACACAGGTTCAATAATAATTCAAATAGGCACACCTGCTTAATAAGCTGAACAGGCGGGAACGTGGAGCCTGCTGTACGTAGGAAAATATTCACTGGGAGCCCCAAGGATGTGGAAGAGGAAGGCAAAAGTGATAAAGTGCTTTTATGGTAATTGATTTGTAAGTGTTACTGCCCATGCTCAGGCTCACTGGGAAATAACTGTGTTTGAGGACAGTCACTAAAATCATTTGAATGCTGATTTGGAAAAGATGTTTGCAGTGGTGGAGTTCATTTTCTTTAAAGTGCCACAAAAATATTCATAGCTCATCATGGACATGAAAATACAGGAGTCATAACAACAATGATAATACGACAATAATTTCCCCTTCCTTGGGGGGCTATTTATTCTGTACGTACTTTCTGTTATCACAGTTTTTTCATCTGGTATTTTTTTTTCTGACAAGAAAAAGAAGAAACTGGTATGAAATACAAATGTCAATGCAAACTTTATTGGGATAGTAAAGCAGAATTGAAGAGAGAGAGAGTATATGATATACTGATTTAAAGAAAAGAGTTTGGAATGGTGACTTTCTATTAACTTTGCAAATTGCCAGATTTATTAAAAAGAAATATTAGAAACATGTGTATGAACGTATGTGTTTAGACACACACACACACACACACACACGGCCATAATTGTGTATATTATCTGAGTACTTCAGGCAACTAGGATAAAAATTACAAAAAAAAATGCCATTTGAAATATGTTTTAAAGGAAAATGCTATATAAATTCTTAGTTTACTATGTACTGTATCAAAACCCACTGTTTTTTTAGAAATATATTATTATTTTAGTCTGTTTATTTCTGCCTATAATTTTACTTTTGACAAAGAACATATTCTAAGATAGGGAAATGTATTATTCTGATAAAACCTTCTTCAATATAAATTACCTTTATTTTTAGGAAATCTTAAAGAGAGCAAAAGACTAGGTATCCGTCTCATTGTTTAAGTTTTCCTGGTTAACAAGAAACAATTCAAGCAACATTTTAAAAGAATATTTATTATGATGATGAGGTGATTAAATTGAAAACACTGGTGTTCAACCCCTTTAAAATTAGACTGTAACTTTGGCTGGGAAAATACTAATCAGTGTTCTCTGCTCTGTATTAGTATCATATGGTAGCATCATTTTTTATTAACATAATACAAATATCCTGTGCACTGCTACACCTTTCATTGCTTGCGGCTTCGGAGTCAAAATGTCACAGCAAATTTTACTTTCACTAATAGATTGAGACTTGTATATTACATGAGTAAAAGTGAGCAGTAGCGTGGTATTCTGCCCAAATGGTAAAGGTGGGTGTATACAATATCCTAAAAACACAGCTTGGTTCTCCTTCGTCCCCAAACAATAGCACAAGGATGAGAAGTTTGGGTAGGTAGTTTATTACATGTTTGGAAGAAAGTTCACCTTTCTGCACCTTCTCTATATGCATTGTCAAAATATCACATTATACAATTCACTGGAAGTGAACTTACTTGCTAAATACCCATTAGGTTCCCAGGAGGTGCCTTACATTAATTGTTTAGTGAAAGCCCCTAGGCTATCACCAGGGAAGCACATTAAATGCATAAAAAGAGAAGTTGACAGAGATCCCTGTAGAACAAGATGCATCTACCAAGCTCAAGACTTTTCCAGGAAGAATCCTATGAAACCCTGCTAAGACTGGTCACTAGGGGTGGGGGTAGTTTTTCTTCTTTTCTTCTTTCCCCTACTAGTACAAACATAAACTTACTACTGAAGAAAAAATAAATGGTGCAAGAAAATAATTAAAAAAAAAAAAACTGCTAAGGAATTGTGAACAAATGAGCTTATATGTTTTGATTCTGAGGCATTAGTGCAATTTACAGACAGAAAAAGAATTGCGAAAGTTTAGGGATGAAGGGTATTTAGTATCTGCGTAATGATGGTATAGAAGGAATGACGGCAAACACTATGGAGGAGAGAGACAAGTTTTGAAGTAAATGAGAAGAAAATGACTGGTAGAAAAGTTTTGGGCTAATGGCCAAAGAGGCTGATGCAGGGAAAAATGTCAAGTCACAAAATGAATGACAGGGAATTCTGGCATAACGTGTTTTCCTGTCTGCCTGTCACATTGCATCTGAAATCATTTTGTGTTCTGAATAGAGCAGCTTTTTATCACTCCCTTGTTTAATTACAATTACTGGCAAAACTATTGTACATCTATTATGCACTATTATGTTTGTTTATTTCACATCATTTTGTTTAGAATGTTTCTAAAAAGGAAATGTACAAAAACCAAACAAAATATGTGCTTGGTGTTTTAAATGCCCCACCTCCTTTTCTGGGGACCGGCATTACCCAAAATATTCCACTAGAGGGGGCACTAGTAAAACAAGAAGCAAGCTTGAGCAAGATTGCAACATTTTCATTCTTTTAGAGGTGAGACTCACCGCCCTCCTTTTCTCATTCCTGGACAGAAATATTTTGAAGATATAGGGGAGCAGTGAATATGCCAGATGGAAACAGCTTTAGGTCTTTAAAATCCTTCCATTAACTTCTTATTTTAATGTTAATGTGCTGCAGTTGAATTGCAGCCAAAAGAGCAAAAATCCTTGGTTAAATATAGATAAGATTTCATATGTTCGTATCATGCCTGCTGAAATCTGCAGTATTCAAGAAGAGATGCTTCACCCATGTGACTTTTCTTTAGTGACTCTTGTCATTACATAAGTAGCTGAGAGATGTGCATTATTATTCTTTAGTTGTCACATTGAATTTACCCAAGGCACATGGTCTTAACTTGAGCTCATTACAGTAAAAAATTTTAAAGGTGGTAGAAAAATGTGATATTTGTTTATAATTACTCTTTATCAAGAAAATAAGAATAGAGCCAAAATGTACCAAGCATTATAAGCTTTAATACCACTATTTATAGCCCTGGGCAGGGTGGCTCAGTGTATAGAACATCGGCTGGGTACAAGGAAGGGTGATGGGTTTGATTCCAGGTCAAGGGCAAGTACTTGGGTTGCAGGTTTGATCCCAGCCCCAGATGGGGCACGTGCTGGAGGCAACCAATCGATGTGTCTCCTCTCTCTCTCTCTCTCTCTCCCCCCTCCCTCCCTTTCTTTCACTCTCTCTATAAAAAATTAATGGAAAAAATATCCTCGGGTAAAGATTAACAAAAATAGAACAAAAATATTTATAACAATTCATATAACAATATATATAACTATATAACTACATAAGCTTGAATATAACTAATGTATTTTATTACTGTTATTACTATTAATAAGTCATATTCAATTACAAAGCTTCTTGAAAAACTAACAAGGCTCACATGACAGAGATGTTTTCTCTGAGATGTCCTATCCTGAGAGTTAAGAGCATACCCATGTTGCCCTGGCTGGTTTGACTCAGCAGTTGGAGCAGTGGCCTGTGGACCAGAGAGTCCCGGGTTTGATTCCTGCTAGGGGCACGTACCAAAAAAAAAAAAAAAGAAAGAAAGAAAAGAGCATACCCATGTCTGTTGGTTCACATTAACTAGGAAAAGTCTGTCCAGAAAGAGCTCAAATCAACCTCTCTTTTTAAACTTTTACACTTCCTAAATTTATAGCTTGACAAAAATACATTTTTTTCAGTTTAATTCTCAAAAAGTTAGTAAAATAGCCCTGCCAGTGTGGATCAGTGGATTGAGCATTGTCCCATGGACTGAGAGGTACCCATCAGGGCACATGCTCGGGTGGTGGGCTTGATCCCCAGTAGGGGGCGTGCAGGAGACAGTTGATCGATGTTTCTAACTCTCTCTCTCTAAAAAAAAAATCAATAAAAACATACATATTTTTTTAAAAGTTAGTAAAATACCATGTAGTATTTGGCTTAAATGAAAATAACCTATTCTATATTCTTATCACAATGCCTACCACAATATGTGTGCTCATAAAGATTAGCAGACTTTTTATTTATTGCTATTCTTCATTCAAAATATTCATTTCTTATTCCTGAGAATATATAGTTTGGCTGGGTTTTCGTGATATGCGACCTCCTTAGTATTTCTATCCAGTCTTTTTTTCTAACACAGACTTTCTGAAGGAACTGGCGACTCCTTGCTTGGAGATCTGTTTTCTACTTTGACACATTAAAATGTTATGGACTGGTATTTCTCTTGCCTTAGTTTTGATAGACTGCCAAGTATTTCTTACAAATGTCAGAAGAATATTTTAGAAAATGTATGTTTAAATTCCCTAGCTATGTAAATTTTGTTGTCCCTCACAAATAACTCTGAACAGAATACCCATTATGTGCTATCAGCTATTAAAACATTGGATCTGGAATATGTTCTTAGAAAGTATTTAGCCTAAATGCCTTGAACAAGTGGAACCTGAGGACCACAGGAGTTAAATGTCCATCTGAGGTCTCACCGCTGGTGGTGAACTGAACCATGCACAACTCTCTCCTTCACTCAGAATTATTTTAAAACTCAAATTGTGGAATTGATCGCTTTCTTGTTTGATTCAGAAAATTAAAAACAACCGTGAGTAGATAGATGGTGGTGAAGTACTCCAGACCAATGTCCATTTGCATGGCACTTTTGAGTTTATGAAATCTATTTCCAAACATGGTTGCTTTTCACGGGGCCTTTGTATGTGGAGCATTTTTTTTTTTTTTTCTCTTCACTTATACTGCAGGAAAACTTTTCTCATATCTTTTAGCAACGTTTTCATTCTGCTTTTGTGAATTTCAAAACTCAGGGGTAAGGACTGCTACCCCTGTTATGTGAACCACTGAGCTCAGATGGGCGGATGCATCTGCTTTGGAAATGGCTGTTTAGGGTGCTTGCTCACTGGCACTGGATGGCAGATGTTTTCCCTCTGCTTTGCTGTTCTGTGACCGCAGGTTTGTAATGGGCACAAGAGTGGTGATGGCATTGGGTGTGGGGGCGGTGCCACCTACATGGATTGCTGTCATGATGTCCACCCTCCTTCTCTTCCTTTCCTCCAGCCAAAGGAAGAGAGAGAAGAGGAGGGTACAGAGACTTCTTTGATCTCGAATTCCCCGTGGCCAAGTGCTCTTCTCTCTCTGTATTTCAGAACATACCTGCAGACCCCTTGGGGTGAGTTTGGTGAATTATAGAATTTCAGTATGAGAAAGAAACCAGAGAGATTTAATGTTCAACTTCTTCATTTCATAGATTCACAGTGATACAAATGACTAGCCCAGGGCCATCCACCCCTTTATTTATTTATTTTTTAAACATGTTTTTTGTTTTTTTTGTTTTGTTTTTTAAGGTTCTCTGTCAAAAGGGTTGCAATCTAGTTAGTGGCAAAGGTGGGGATAAAACCCAGTTTTCCTTAGTCAAAGTCTAGTGTTTTCTTTTAGCCACGAAGCTTCCCATAAAATTATTAACCATATTGTTGTAAATATCAAACCACTAATTCACTTCTGAGTCTTTGACTTGATTAGTTTTTTAACGTGGGCTGAAAGTACATATTTTGAGAGCTGTTCTTCAATGTGCAGGTTCTATGTAACTAGAGATGGTGTCTGGCCGGTGTAGCTCCATGGTTGAGCATCGACCCATGCACCAAGAAGTTGCGGGTTTGATTCTTGCCCAGGTTGTGGGCTCAATTCCCAGTGGGGGGCATGCAGTCGGCAGCCAATCGATGTTCTCTCTCATCAATGTTTCTATCTCTCTCCCTCTCCTTTCCTCTCTCTCCAAAGTCAACAAATAAAAAAACAACAAAAAACTGGGGATAGCAAATGGTACAGGATACAATTCCAGTAACATTTCCAAATAATTGTCCCGTTCAACTAATCTCCAGTCAGCTTATGTCGGAATGTCCATTGTTTCACAGTTCCTTACCGGGGTTTAGAATATGATTATAGACAAAGGGTAACTTAATTGTTAGGTACCCCATTAAAAAATACTTGTTACCCAACTAAGTAATTGGGGCTGGTTGTTTCAGGAGCTTGGATTGGCTGGAAGAGCACATTTTGATAGTGGGAAAGAGGTAACGGTTGAAAATAATATCCAAGGACAGGTGGTCTATTGCATTGGGACCCGCCAGGGGGCATTGTGAAGGTGGTGGGCATCAGGGGCCTGGGGAAATGGCAGTGTCAGAAGGGATTAGGAAGACAGTAACATGGAAAAGAAGAGGCCTATAGATTATTAAAAAAAAAAAAAAAAGGCAAACCAAACCTCACTCACTCTTTTCTTTATTCAGCAATTTCTAATTCCTACTATGTGCAAGAAATGAGGCTAGTCCTTTGAAATAGTGGTGGCTTTGTATTTTCATCCAACCCCCGAGTAGAACCAGTGAGTTGGCTGCGAAATAAAACATCTGAGAGGTAGGTATGTATTCTAAACCCGTAGGCAAGATGCACATTATTTTCACCTTGGCCCCTGTCTCCCCCTCTTCCCTCCCCTGGCCGTGTTTTCGAGGGACACCAGTAGGACAGAGAGCAAAAGTGTGGACCTCGGAAAGAGTGCTTGCACCCACTGCTCTGTCAACAGGTTTGCACACAGCATCTGTGACTGCGGCAGAGCTGACAGGCTAGGAGCCAGCTGTGGCTTACACTTGAAAATAATAATAATATCCACTTAGGGGTGTGGAATTATTTATCACTACTGGAGGAATTTTTGCCAAAGGCGAAAAAAGGAAACTACCCGGTGAAAAATGCCCTCCGTCCGCAGCCCATCACACTCCGGCACCATAGGAACCGACTGGCGCTGCGACCAAGAGTAAACAGGACGCGAGTTACGACTGTCATGATTGTGCTTTTTAAAGACATTGGGAATTAAGGAGTCAGAGCAAACACCGCAATTGACAGGGTTTGTGTGAGCCACGTGTAGGGCAGCTGGTGTGCGTGACTGATGTCTGAGGAGCGTCTTTCCTGTTTTCTGTCTCATTTCCGTCATGTTTCTGTTCCTCTGTCACTCTCACGCTTCCCTACCGACAGTCACTCCGGGGCCCAAGGCAGGATGTGAAGATGGGCTGGGGTGGGGGGGGTACAGACCTCCTTGGAGTCCGTTTCCGAGCTTTCCTGGGTTGTACAAACCAGCGTGTACAGGAGAGAGAGCTGTTCTTTATCGTTACCCTTGAAGGGTTAGGGTTAGGGTGCTAGAGCACCACTCGCTCAGAGAGAAATCAGGCTGTCTTTTCTTCCCTCCCTCCCTCCCTCCCTCCCCTCCCTCCCTCCCTCCCTCCCTCCCTCCCTCCCTCCCTCCCTCCCTCCCTCCCTCCCTCCCTCCCTTCCTTCCTTCCTTCCTTCCTTCCTTCCTTCCTTCCTTCCTTCCTTCCTTCCTACTGTCTTTTAAAATTCCCCTTTCTCTTCTCTTTCTCATTAGTTCATATGTGTATGTTAAAAATTCCAGAGTGGAATATTTGGGACTTGCCTAAATAGCAGCTTTGGTATCATGGCTGGGGATTCTAATCATCTGACTTAAATTTAGCTGAAAAAAGACCCCTGTTTTCTATCTCTTTTCTAAGTAAAATATAATCTTACTGAAATAAATCTTCTAGTATGTAAAATTAGCATAAGATGCAAGGTCCAGATTTTGGGGAATTTCTAGGCTAAGAATAGAAAATTTGCTATCTTAATAAAAGCTTTGGGTGAAACAAAATAAATTAATAAAAATGGTTTCTCAAACTCAATATTTAGTGTTAGTGCACATACCCTTTTGGCTTCACATTTTATTTTATCAAAAGATATTTAATAGTTTATAAGAAGCTTCTGGTTATATGCATAGTCTTAAAATAATTTTATAAAAATGTAGAAACTATTTTTTTGAAATGTGGTAAACAGACATGTGAGTCTTAAAACAGTAAATCTCATAAATAGTATTTCAATAAACATGAAATAGTATTTTACTGAAAACAGCTTCTAGAGTTTTAGAATTCTTTTTTCACTTTTATAATAACTCTTAAAAATAGTAAAAATAATGTATAAATACATGTTCCTATTTCTTTGTCTTCAACCCTGAAATCCAGAAACATCTGGGAACCCTACGTTTTAAAAAACGTGTCAGCAACAAATTGACTTAAATGGAGGGGGATATTATATCCTTTCTTCACCCTGATTATTATGAATATTGGTATATTTCACTACAGAAATGTGTTCATTCATGATCCATCTTTCGGCCCTATTGAGGTTTGTACATAATGTAGCATGTCATCTTTTAAATTTTACAAAATTCTGTATTATAAAATCCATCTGACCTCATGTTCGGGATAAGGAGTTATGTGCTTGGATGTGGATCATAGTTCTGAAGTAGATTGTAGTTCTTATTTGAAATCCAAGGGGAACAAATCAGCTTGGGAAAAAGAAACTGTGAAATATTAAAAGAAAACTTAGAAATATTTAAAAAATGGAGTTTATTTTCCTGCCAGACACACTAAGTAAACCGTTTTGACGTGATAGCACACTGTAGCCTTGTTGTAGCCAAGCTGAAAATTAGAGGAATTATCTTCAGTGTATATCATAATGAATCACCTTAAGGAAAAAGAAAAGGTGGAGCAAACATTATAATAAACTTTAATACCTGGTTCATTTAAAAAATTCTATTATAAACATTAGGATGGGGTGAAAGTAGTTTACAATTGTTCATATGAACAATAATACAATCATTAATAAATAATAACACAAGAACAAACTCTGTGTTGCATACTAACAACTGTAAACCTACTTTTGCTACACCTTGTATTTACTCTTGTCCAAAGGTGAATATATAGAAGGTGTTGCTAAATATTTACATATGTATGTACTCAGGAGCGTCTGTTAAGCATATCTTTGGAATTCCCTGGGAAGTACACATTGCTCTGATCATCCTGGCTTATTTCTCAGCCACTTGTTAAGACTATAGGAACCTTCACATGATTAATCAAGGGCCTCTCTTCACAAAATCCAATCGTGAAAACCTTTGACTGCTGCTCAACTGGGCAAACAAGGGGGGTTTGATCTCCATGTGCTCTGCTGAGCTTAATACTTTGCTACAGATACATATCGATACTCAATCCATACCTCTGCTCATATACATCTGAAGAAAACTAGAGAACAGGAGTTTTCATGATCCTAAAAAATCACTATCCTTAACTTTTGGATACTCAGTACCACATATTTATGCAGAACTTTTGGATACTCAGTACCACATATTTATGCAGATGACATGCCACTGCATGTAGAAATATCACGTCTGGAGCAACATTTTTAATTTAAAAGCACGTTGTTGCTAATCATGAAAGCTCTGCACACTATTTAAGTTTAAGAATCTGCATCTTTTTGGTACATTAATACTGTATTCTCTTAATTAATGTTCATTTAATATTTGTTTAATGTTTTTAAATGTAACAATTACTTTGAAAACTCCAAAGCAAAGTACTAACAAGCATCTTTCTTTGTTCAGAGATCTTAATAAATATGAAAAATGATTTATGTGTGTGATATCTAGTCAGTACATTTGAACATATATGCACATAGCTAGTATATACATGCAAGTATGTGAGTATATAAGTATGTGATCATATGTACATATCTATGCTCTTTAAGAAATCACCATCAGAGTGCAATATGTTTTGTAAATTATATTTTCTTCCTCACTTTGTTCTTTTTAAAAAAATGTCTTTTGATACATTTCTGGTCAAAGATAGATAACTTTCCTATTCACACAAAATAAAAATGAACAAAGCAAGCCAGAGAGCAAGGTGCATTCAGTGAAGACTGTAAGGGATCCAGTGGTTTCTGTTACTTGCCTGTAGGTCTCACGATGCCTCCTCCCCTCTCCTCAGGTTGAACTTTTCTAGCCATGGCTCTTGGGAGGTAGACAGGTTGGTTCTCCCACTTCTCTCTACTGCCCCCCTCCTTTGTTTTCCTCTCTTTGCCTTAATTTACCGCTCTGTGCATCTGACCCCCCATGGCTCCCCCTTCTCTGCCAGTCCTCATGCAGCTTGCCCTCGACTTCAGCTAAGGACACCTCGGCTCATATGGACACATGTTGACACATGTGAAAATAGCTTTTTCCAAGGTGTTTCTTTTTACTGTTTGACTCTTAAGAGAAAAATATTTCAGAGAATCAATCTGGCTTTATTTTAACCACAAGATAGTTTTCCTTTAGGAGAAGAGTACATTGTTCTTTTCACCCATAGGCTGGGCTATATGTTTCCTTCTTAATTTGAAAAAACAGTGTGGCAATACATATAACTACCCTACGACAAAACTCTGAGGCTATACCCCAGGGTAAGAAAGGCACAAAGAAGTCCATATAGGAAATATGCAACTTTGAAAACTCTTCCAAAGGTCTGCACACGTCACATACCACTGCTACCACCACTACTACTACAGAAAAATAAAAGAAATAAAATAAAATAAAATAAAATAAAATAAAATAAAAAGAAAGCTTCTTTCTCTTAGACATTTGGTTTTAAAAGTCACCACATAACTTTTAGGTATTCAGTGAAGTTTCGGATAAACCTTGAAAAGGGGGTCCAGCAAGAAATTCTTTCTCTTCTGAAGGATACTAGATTCCTGATTCATTCTTTTTTTTTATCCTCATCTGAGGAAACCTTTCCTTTTATCTACAGACAAAGTGGGAAGGGGGAGAGAGACAGGGAGAGAGAGAGAGAAACATTGATGTGAGAGAGACACATCGACTGGTTGCCTCCTGCATGACCCCAACTTGGGTTGGGGACTGAACTGCAACCAAGGTATGTGCCCTTGACTGGAATGGAACACACAACTCTTTGGTCCCCAAGCCAATGCTCTAACCACTGAGCAAAACTGGTCAGGACTTCTGATTCATTCTTGATATGGAGGACTAGAGGGTGGCAGAATACTCCTTAAGCCAGACACTCAATCTCTGGAGTGCTGCGGGGTTTGCACAGGACCTCACAGCATGCTGGGGAGATAATGGCCTCCCAGCCCAGCAGCTTCTGCTACTTCAGTTGTTTATTTATTTATTTATTTATTTAGTCACTAAAAAGCCAGATTTCTGCAGCTTCTCAAAGCTGTTATCTCCTCTGCCCAATTTAATCTGAGCCAACAAAGCAGATCCCTAGTTTGCAGAATACCAATTTATAAATATCAGTGTTGAGAAATTTGTCCATTTATGATTATGGTGATCCTGGGCATTTGGTAAATAATCACTAAATAATTATCTGCTATACTGATGATGCCACAAAATGCCAGAAGTTACCAATAGGAAGTGAAATATTTAAACCTTTCAGATGAACAAAATAATTTTGAATTACCAAAATACTCTGGAAAATTCAGACTGTCTGTACTTGGGGTACATTTTTTGAACCTGCCATAAAACATGTACTATCTACTCTCTCACGTTCTCTTTGTGGAGACATCCTTGTGCCTGTTTTCCCAACATGAAAACTCAGAGAGGGGTTAAGTGACTGGTCCAATATTACAGTGAGTCATAGGGAATGGTTCTCTATGTTCTAGAATTCATCTTTAATGTTTTACATGTTGTTGTTGTTTTTTTCCTGCAACTAAACCATAACTTGAGAATAGACAATTTATTTCATGCCTTCAGTAAATAACTTCCATCTCTGCAAATTTCACTAGGTCACAGTGGCACTCGATTAGACATTTTAGTGAAATATCATAAATTGCTATAACCCCACTCAACCCCATTTGAGAATTTACATGTTCTGTGTAGAAGTGGAAATCTCCCATCTTAACCATCTTTTAGTCGTTGGTTGTAATGTGGTAAAGGTTACAAACTGTTCTGGGCAGGTCAATCATCAAAAATACATGATGTGCCCAGTAACTTCCCAGAATAACTTGGGTTTCTTTTTTTTCAGCTGTGCAAGTCAAGTGATCCCTTAGGAAAGACATCTCAAAATCCACCCAACCTAAAGTTCTAGAAAGCTTAAAAAAGAAGTCAAATATTCCACACTTGCAGATCAGACTCTGCAAAACATCTTGAGTGCTAGAGAATCCTTGGGGATATCATATATTAGAAAATATTTCCCTTGCAATGCCATCTCATGTGGAGGGTGAACCCCAGTGACTCTTAAATCCGGAAACTAGGACCCTGTCCTAGCACTACCTCCTGAAAAAGAGCTACTTGTTAGAGAGGAGGAAAAAAAAAAAAAAAAAAAAAGAACCCTGCAATTATTCAACACCAGATTTTTTGAATCCAGCTCACCTAAGCTCTTTTTTTCTTTTTCTTACTCTGAGAGCAAAATGAATGCTGTAGTCAGAGGACTAATGGTCCCCCCCCCCACACACACACACATTGTTTCCTTTCCTCCTGCCTGAACCTGCACAAGGGACTGGAGAGACTTCAGGAGCCTCTTCACGCTATCACTTCACAGGCTGCAAGGTGACAGCTTCGCCAGGGACTAATGCAGTCCGACATAATTGAATGTGGCCTGGAGCAAAGCAGCTGCCTGCAGCCACTCTTGATTGTAGCTGTCATCAGGTAGCCCCTGCTGCCGGAAAATGCGTTCCAGCGGAACGGTCCCCCACTCAGCTCCGCCGTGATAGCTTATTTACCCTCACGCGCGACCACAGTTTTGTAGTTAACAATTGTCAGTATCACACCGCTGCGTGAGCCCGGACGCTGGGCCTTTGAATGATCAATACTCTTTTTAGTGATCGCTCTTTCTCCCCTTTCCTCTCCTCCTCTCATTCCTCTGGAATTAAATTGTACCCCGCAATGCTGTTGATTTCTCCAGAATTTGACCTGATTTAAAACTATTACTTCATCTGTTTTCTACTTTGTTTCATTGAATGGATTTGGCGTTTCTCTACATTCCAGACAACAGAAACAGCTAAAAGTGCCCCTACTTCTGTGTATTACATTTCACAAAAGTATCTGCCACATTAAGTCTTATGGGTTGAATGAAAAGTATTTAACCTTTTCGGATTTCTCTTTATGTAATTACAAAAGCTCATTAGGAATTGGGAATGGATAATGATTCAAAGTATTTTATACATTTCTTCCAACTAGCTACACACAGATTATTTTAGGGGGTCAGGTTAAATTTATGCAAATAATTTAACTAAAGGGTAAACATTTTATAGGCAAATAAAATAATAGGTAATAAAATAAACACATACTATATATTTAGTCTCTTGTACAATCACATATGAAAAAGCAAAGCTGTGTCATTCTGTGGATTGGATTTGGTACAAGTGAATTGAAGATGAAAAAAATATCAGTATGATTGGATTTTGAAAATTATTTTATTTTATTAATTTTGTGTTCTTGATTTAATAATTTAGTGCTTTAAAATCATACAAATATTTCTGACTTATCTGCACCCATTTGACTTTAAGATACAAATAAAATTTCTCACAGAGCCTTTGCTACAATTAATCTTTACTTATAATTAAATTCTAATATCTGATTGTGGTGTGAGCTTTATACTACAGATAGGTAAATGTCAAATGTTCCCAAGACTTACTGAGCGTATGTTAACGTCAGATGTTAATGCTGAAAAAAGAAGAGCCGAGTTCTTGAAACTAATTTAAAATCTACTCTTTTCTAGGAAAGTTCTATTGTTTCCCTACTACCTCACACCACCCAAATACCTAGTTTCTCTAATTACAATCTTGTCTATATCCACCTCCTGTGGCATCAATGTGACCCCTCATCTTCCTGGGGAGAAAAATGAATTTTTAGGTATTTCATAAAGATAGTTCAAAACTGTGGCTAAGGTAATAGCTGCATAACCAGGTTCAAATACAGTGAGACTGTCATTTTATTGGAACACTAGCACCAATATTTTTGTTTTTACTATAAAGCTAGGTCATGGCTAAATCAGGTACTATTTACTGTGTATCCATGTCTCTAAACTTAACCAGAGATACAGAAAGTTGAAGTATTATCTGCTGACTTCTAAAAGCAAGATAGACAATAAAGGTGGACTTTTCAAATTCTAAAATATCCCCTTTAAGGTCCCTATAATTGAGATAGATTACCTACATTGCTTGACTTGCTTGAGATAGCTACTCAACTCTCTAGTAGATGGAATAAAAGTTAGGAGAACTTAGATAATTTAGTGTATATATATATATATATAAATATATATATATATATTTCTCTATTAGAAGTAAGAGAGGAAGAGAAGTAATATTTGTTAGTTCAGTGTGTATCTTAAGGATTTTCATGTTTTATTTAATTTTTGATGCTGTCAGAGCACTTCAGTGTTAAATTAGAATGTAGGTAGGGTTAGATCCTCAGTTACAAGTCCAGAATTCCCCATGGTTCCTAGCAGAGCAATAGTATCTGTAGGCTGACATATTTAAAAAAACAGATTCTACAGCAGCAGAACATCTTACTATAACAGTAAATTGCTGCAAACAAGTATATTCTAATATGCTGTATGATACTTCTTTCCTGGAATGAATTTTCTGTTTTCCCTTTTCTGTAGATGTTAAACTATAGATATTTTTATTGTCCAATATTTAAGACAGTTGCTTCAACCTTTAATTATCTGCAATTCTAGTATGGAAAGATCTGGGTGGGTGAATATTTGGTTTGAATAAAAATACTGCCCGGACTTGTTGAGGTCATTTCTGTAACCAAAAATATTATGACTAATCACTTCAACATGAAGATGGATAGAGGAGCAGAGATCCACACTGAAGTGCTCAGGTATGATTTTAGATAAAAGTACCTTCCAAAATGGACAGTTTCTTCTCAGTACTCTGAGGTAGAAATATTGACATCTAATGGGTGTGCACAGTGCTGAAGTTTGATATGGTAAGAGTTAAAGCCCATTTCTGATCCATAAGTGGTAAATCACCAACATGCCCTCTTCTAGTCAACACAGAAACAAATAGAAGAGATGATGTTATGACCCTCCATCAAAATTCTTCTATTAATCTGATCATTTAGAACCAATAGAGAATGTCAACATTGAAATCCCATCTGTCTCTAGAGGCTAAATGTCATGAGCTGTTGTTCACAAGCTACTTTACTTTGCCTGAAAAAAATATAATGCAAATTTATTAATATGGTATTTTAGGTATTAATATGTATCCACTTAAGTATATAAATGTAATGATTATATATATATATGTACAAAATATTGCTCAATGAAAGGATAAGAAATTAAATTAGTAAATGAATCCAAAGTATATTAGGAAGAGATAGTCGTCGTTAGGATTTGGAAAGATTTTGACACCTAGAAATGTCTTTTCATGTAGTTTCTACACAGATAGTAGAAGAAGTGGTCCCCAAACATTCTAGGACCTCACACATTTAAAAAAAAATATTTAGAACACTGCATTAGTCCTAGATGCATGACATAATGACTTGATATATTTGTCTATACTGTGAAATGGTTATGATTCATCCATTGAGTTAACATCCATCACCACACATGGGTATATTTTTTTTCCCCATGAGGAGAACTTTCACAACCGGCTCTCTTAGCTGTGATGTGTCAACGCTGCAGTGCGATGTCTAACACATTGTTTTACAGATGCTCTCTTTGCCAGAGTATGTTCATTTCAAATCACAGTAGAAATCATGTGTAAATGGTTCTTCTCGTTTAGTTTTAAAAACACACTTTTTGTATTCTTTCACGTGTTGGTTAAGAGTGGTCTATTTTAAAAAAAAACAAAACAAAACAAATGAAGACTATGTATTTTTACCTGGTCAGGTAGGTGTGGACAATCTATACTCTTTCTGTATTTTACTTTCAAATTAATTGCATTACACCTGGAGTGATCAGTCATTTTATTATTAACCAAGATAACAGGTACCAGCAGCAGCTGTAACTTTTTTGTTTTTTAAACTTATCTCACATTGTTTAGTAACTGTAAACATGTTCGGCAATAGAAAAGTATAGAAGTCCTTTCGGGATGTAAGCTTAGAGGTCCCACTGTAAAAGAGCAAAATAGTTATAAGATATAAGCAGAACGGATCATCATCATACACTATGTAAGATGAACTTTTAAACAAATATCAGGACTATTGAAAACAGAGGGCAAAAGGCATCAGACCAAACATCTTCCCCTATTTTTAAAATACCTCCCAGGGGTGCAGCTGTGGTGATGAGCCAGGTGCCGCGTGTTTGCTACCTGGCTGCCCACAACGAGATTGTTCTCAGGGTAGGGTCCCTCCATTCATCACTGCAGCAGCGAGACCCAAGTTTGCTGTATTTCCACGAACATGAAAAAGTATATTTTTAGGAGCCGGCTAACTAAGACTAGTCTGCTGTCAGATTGTATTTAGATTTGGGGACGGCTGTGAGAGGGCTGAAACCACTTGTTTCTCTCTCTCTCTCTCTCTCTACTTGTCACAGCGATAAAGTTGGCTCTGGCTCCAGGGAGCCCTTGGTAAAGTACAACGCCCAGGGCTATGGAAGATGGAGGCCTCAATAACTGATATGAAAGGTCCTTAATTAAGCACTTAGCATTTCAAGGCAGTCATCACGGCTCGCCCACAGCCCGAGCTGGCAGTCCGTCACCGCCGATAGGCCACCTCGAAGACTAACGTGAGTTGAGCTCAGTCTTTTGTACTTGAGGCGAGCCGCCCCGAGGCACAGGCTGATCCGGTGACCCTCCCAGATACACTTTCTCTGCCGGAAGGAAAAGGATATCGGATGTGACAACACCAGAGCCTGGGAAAGGATTCCCCCCTCCCCCTGTCCACCCTGCACCCTCCGAAAGATCAGGGATTTGAGGAGAAAGTTAGAATGACAGTGGCACTTTCTTGGCTCAGCAGATCAGCGTGAATATAACTGAACCCAATGAATGAATAATAATGAACGTATTATGAAGCAAAAGCGAAACCCCCCTCATTGCAAAATGTCAATTATTTTGCAATTACCCAGGGCCCCGAAAAAGTTAAATAGGACAGAAACATTTCCTTTCCCCCCTTCCCCACCCCAGCACGTAATTCTCTGGGCATGAGAGACCAGAATAAACATAAATGTTTGGGGAAGTTTATCTTTATATTAAGGAGCTGGAGGACTTGGCAGCATTAAAATGGAAAGGGTTAATGGAATGAACTATAGATTAAATTGTAAAGCAATCAAAGAAAACCAAACAGTTTATAGCAGACAACCATCTTCTGGTGTTTGGGTCTGTGTCAAGCCATGGATGTGGAAAATTAAAGCCATACTGAGAAGGGAAATGAACCATGTCTAATACATCCCCAGCAATAAAATGTTTTCACTAGGACTGTAAAACTGTGGCTTACATTAGGAAAAAGAAAATCAAACTATATGTCAATTCCACATCATGGGACATGAAGTGTCCACAAAAATTTATATTACTATTTAGAAGTGTTTCATTCTGGTGTTTTATTGTGATTGGATGCGCCCTCCTCAGTATCTTTTGACTGGTATGAAAATGATTTGAACTACTTTTTTAGCATTTATTTTACATCTATTACCTGTTCTATTACTTTTTATTATTTTATTGTGCTTGTGTAGAGGATTTTGCACAGTTTTCATTATAATGTAACATTAAGTCAATTTATTTGTGTATTACATGCTGTATAATTGCACCTTTTTCTAGAACAATTTGGATTTCATTATCTAACAAATCAGCACTGTTACATTTCTAAAAGCTCTTGTTAGCAATCAAGTGCATTTTCAAAGTAGGACAATAGAGGTCAAGTTTGCACCAAAAAGATTCCTCAATAATGCTGAAACTATTTGAACATCAGGTGAAGGTCATATTGAAAAGAGGGAAAGACTTGTTTCTTTGAGAAAATATTTAATTATTCACTATCATACTAGGTAAAGATCAATAAGGATCAATACTGCAAGAAGAGAAACCTTGTAGAACAAAGGGTTCTGACATGGAACAGATAAGAGTGAGATATAGATCATGGAATATACAACTGAATCAAGAAAAAATGTCAATTGTAACTGGGTTTGGTTTATTATTATAAAGGCTATCAAGATATCATTTGGAGGCTTAGTTTACATAGGTTGTAAATTGTAAAACTACCAGGCATGAGAAAGTGTACATATGTTTTACATAGCTATTTTCATAGGCTGATGTATGCCTAACAGAGGTGGCATAAATTATTTCAGTAGTCACATAAGGCAAAGTGCAAAGCACGAAAAAAAAAAGGCACAAAAAAGTAAAAGCCTTATACTCACTAAGAAGTTGATTAAGTTGTGAAATCATTAACAGAATGTGGATTGATGTTTTATAGGCATATTTACATTTTACATTTTTAAATAAGTTAGGATGTAAAGATGGTAAGATCTTTGAGACCACATTTTCTAGAATGCATACTTGCTCTTTATCCCATTTATTTTGGGTTGTTAACTTCTCACGATTATTTGCCTTTTTGTTCTCCTTAGACTCTTAGTGATCAGGATTGTGACCATCGGATGCTCATACAGGAGTACCCCCTATCTGTGGTTTCAATTGTCTGTGGTCAATCACGGTTCAAAAATATTATACGGAAAATTCCGGAAATAATTAATAAGTTTTGAATTGCATGCTGTACTGATGAAGTCTTTCGCTGTCCTGCTTCATCTCACCCGGGAGGTGTGTTATCCACTTGTCCTGTGTTTCCATGCTGTGTGCAGAGTACAGTGAGCTATTTAGAGATACCATATTCACATAGTTTTATTACAGTATACTGTTATAACTGCTCTATTTTATTATTAGTTATTGTTGTTAGTGTCTCACAGTGCCTAATTTACAAACTGAGCTTTATCTTAGGTACGTATGTGTAAGATAAAACACAGTATATAGAGAGTTCATACTATCTGCGGTTCAAGCATCCACTGGGGGTCTTGGAATGTATCTCCTGTGGATAACAAGGGACTATTGTACATCTCCACCGCCCTGTGACCTGGCATAGATAATAGTAATATTGACTTTCTACTACTAACAATAGTGAACATCAAGAAATACTCCATTGGTTAAGACAATAAGCCAGTTATTGTATTTTGCTTCTAAGAGATGGGTTACCAATGCTATTTTTTTTCTCTTAAGGATATATATATGGTATACGGGAACTTGAGAAGTCTAGATTTTCATCTGTCAGGATAAATATCAAATTCTCTTTTGGTGAATTTGGTGATGTATTTACAAAATATTTATCAAATAAAGGTGTTTTGTTCAAGAGTTCATTTGTTCAAAGAGTTCATTATAAAAATAGACTTTGTATATTCAACCTGAGAGTTTTACCTGTTACTGAAATTTTATTTTAATTTTTCTCAAAATTGTTAAGTAATGCCTGTTGGTGTGAGGTTTTATACTCCCCTTCATACCAAAACTGCTGGGAATTTTTAACACAATATTTTGGACATGTGAATAATATTTCATTAAATCTTGTTTGTTGGTTTTTTACTAAATCATTATCTTCACAAGTAACATCTAATACCGTTTCCGTGATGTACTGTCTTGTCACTCTCATACATGGCGACAACAAACAGCAGTAATAAAATGCATCTACATATTCAGTGGCTGAAGGAAACAAATGAGCTTTCAAGACAATATCTGCTTTGCCTGCTTTTGTTCCTTCAATTCTGCCTTTCTGTACTTTCTGCTTGAAGTGATGCTCTTTCTAATTTTGTGGTTTATTTGTACCCTTGGATTGCAGATATACTCTAGTGATTCCAAAGTCAGTCTATTGGCCTCTACTTTAATCAGCTCTTCCTCCCTTCTGTAAAACCACCTAGTTCTGGCAGTATGGCCTTCATGCTAATAGCCACGCATTTCTGCTTTCACCAGTTCAATGGTATAGGTACTCTGTACACATTATTTTGCAGATCTCATTAAGAGCTCAATTTAGTAATCCAAACTAAAAATAGTAGACAATACTTTATGGGCATGAATTTTGCTGTAAAAACAAGAATTCCAATGAGAAGATCTATGCTCAAAGAAAAACATCTTGGCCCTACTTCAAAATATTGATAAATGACTGAATGGATATTAATCTATACTAAGTTAGAACAAGTTTTTTAATGGATGTATATATCATTTTTATGATCCCACTGATAATAGTGTTGTACATAGTGCTAATTAAGCTTAAGGATTCCTAGGAACTATATTGACAGCAAAAATAAATTTAAGTACATATCACAACAGAAACCTTACTATCTAGATTTGTATGCATCATTCAAATATGGAACTAACAAATCAAAATATAATTGCTCATGGAAAAAGTGAAAAAAAATTATACTTTCATACTGAGAAATTAATAGGCACTATTTCAATTTCCTAGTTAAATTGAGAAATATTTAAATACAATTCTGAAAGTTAAAAAGTAACCACTTAAAAAAAATTCAAATGAACAACAATAGACTGTATTTTCTCAATCATCAGAGTGGAAATTAAAGAACAAAGACCTATTGCCAAAGATAAGAAAAATAAACTATTTACAATAAAAATACAATTACAAATATAAAACTAAGAACATATATATAAGATAACATATATAAGTTATATGTCATATAAGATATATAATACATATCTTAGGATAAACACAGTTTTCTTAAAAATTGATTTTAGAGAGAGGAAGGGAAAAGGAGAGGTAGAAACATCGATGAGAGGGAAACACCAATTGACTGTCTCCTGCATGTCCCTACTGGGGATCGAGTGGGCAACCGGGCCTGCGCCCTGCACCGGAACCAACCAGTGACCTCCTGGTGCTGGAAGGGCCCTCTACCAATGAGCCACTTTGGCTGGGCTGGATAAACATAATTTAAAAAAAAGAATATAGCCCTGGCCGGTTTGGCTCAGCGGTTAGAGCATCGGCCGGCGGTCGGGAGAGATCTGGATTCGGTTCCCGCGAAGGGCATGTACCTCGGTTGCAGTTTGTCCCCGGCCCTGGTTGGGTCGTGTGGGTGGCAGCCACTTGCTGTGTCTCTTTCACATCGATGTTTCTCTCTCTTTCTCCCTCCCACTCTATCTAAATAAAAGATCGAAAAATGTCCTCAGGAGAGGATATAAAAAAATAAAAAATAAAATAAAATAGGGTGAAAACCAAAAGTGATTATTACCCAAAACAATATATTTCAATTTTACAAGTATAAAAATAAGAAATGTAAACAAACCAGATAATCAGTAATCAAGGTCTTAATATCATTACAAGTTGAGTTCAATTTAAAAGCATAAAATGTAGAGAAAAAACACAATCACTTTAAAAGTAATGATAAAAGTATGATAAAAATAATTATATAAAGTGTATTGAATTTACATGCTTCAAATTACATAGCAGAGATTTAAGTACTTTAGAAGAATTCTGTTAAATTTTTGTGTCAATATTAATACCTATTATGAAACATTTTCATTTTTGAGAAACATCTATGGCATTTTTTTCAAAACAGGGTTTAAAGCTTCTGTGAGATTTTAAACAACAATAAAAGGTCAGTGGATGTGTTAGTTAAAAATGAATATTCTTATCTAGTCATTCCAAACCATGTTTTTTAGCATGATACCAGGGGATATGGGTTAACCATTTAGGTTATTTTTCAGTAACAGCGATCTAGAAAATTAGGAATAATTAGCTCTAAACTATATGTTTGAAAAGGAAAACCAGAAGCTTCTGTTTGAAGATGGGAGGTAGAACATGTTTATCTCTGCTCCTCTAAAGACCCCTCTGAAATGCTATAAAAGGAATAAACACATATAAATCCATAGAAGTAGATAATGGATAATAGTAGATAAAAGTCGAAGAACAAGAAAGTGTGCTTCAGGCATTAAGAGGTCTCAGTAATTCTGGAAGATGAAAAGCAGATGCAAGCATGATAATTCATGTAGTAAGACAAAGAAAGACACAACTTTGATATTCATAAAGGAGAATATCAGCAAGGGAGTCACTTTGCCTCTTAGAATCTCACAGAGGCTCAGATCTAGGAGAAACTGGAGTCCAAGGTGAGGAATGTGGAGACAGGGCGACCTGTTGAAAAGGTATGCATGGCGTAGCAGACTCGGAGCCCCTCCTTCATCCCAAATATATGATGATACAGTCCCATGCATACTCCCTCCAGTCCCAAACATTGCGAGCCGAGATGGGATGTGGAGAAAGGGAGTGGCCTCAGAGAAAAGGACTCACCTTCTGTATTTTGGTGCTCTCTTAGCCAACTGGCTGGCATTCTGATGAACCCAAAACCAAGTGCAAAAGTCAATAATATGGGAACAGAAAGCTTCTAATATGCTGCTGAGTGTACTGTAAGTATGGTTAAAAGGATTATCAGACATTTGAGAAAATTCCTCAGTATGAACGAGGGAGAACAAACAAGGGGAGCAATGATAGTGGACAAGCAGAGCACATTGAAGTCCAATAAAAGACATCGGTGAAAATATTGAATCATTTAAAAGAGAGCACAAAGTTGTGACAAAGAAAAAAATCAAAGACCAATTCCCGAAATAAAAATTTCAAACAAGTGGTAATACAAAGTAGATGACATCTCTTAGTAAGTAGAATGAAAGACAGACAGGAAACAGGAGAAGAATCAAGAGATATAAAATATTATTCTTTAAAGTTCAATTCCTGAAAAGTAAGAGTTCTCAAAAGAAAACAGAGAGAAACCTAGGAGAAATAAACCATTAAAGAAATGATGGAAGAAAATTTCCCTGACCTGAAGTAAGCAGGCTGTACGTACATCTGTGTGTTTGTCTATTAAGGTAGTCTGCAGATAGCCACACACACGTACCCAAAATAGAATCAAAATGTGTTATCAATAAATCAACATGAATTACACAGGCACAGATTTTTCCAAAACAAGATAGGATGCTACAAGTTAATGAAATTAAACCTTCAAAGTTCTAAGGAAAATCATTTTTAATCTTAACATCTAAAATCAGACAAATGATGTATCAGATCATTAAGATATTTTCTGACCCACAATAGTCAGAAGTTTTACTTCCCATATATTGTTATAGGTAGCTACTTGTAGATATGTTCCAGCAAAATCTAAGAGTGAACCAAGAAATAGGAGGCTATAGGAAACAGAAAAATGTGGGTTTGGCCCATAACATCAATTAAGTAAATTTGCAAGGTAAATTTTCCCATTAACCTCCCTAATGTAGATTATATGAAAAATTCATATACCTCTATTCACATAGCTTTTTAGTTTTTCTTTATAGATTTTTTTTTTTTTTTTAGAGAGAGGAAGGGAGAGGGAGAGAGAGATAGAAATATTGATGAGAGAGAACATCGATTGGCCACCTCCTGCATGCCCCACACTTGGGATTTGGTCTACAACCTGGGCATGTGCCCTGAGCGAGAATTGAACTGGCGATTGGGTCGATCTTGGTGCATGGGTCGATGCTCAACCACTGAGCCACACCTGCTAGGCTATTCACATAGCTTTCTGCTATTTTTTGCAAACTGGATTGTGATATTAAAAGAAGCTTGCTGTCATTCTGCTTTGGGTTACATTGTCAAGCTTCCCTTATTACAGAAGCAGGCTTAAACTTTTTTTTGCTTTGATGTATATACTTTACCCACTCTTAGTCCAGGAGGTAGACCCATTAACCCTAATATATATATTCTGTTGGATCTGTACAGAAAGATGTCTGCAAAGTTATTTACTGAAAAATTGTTGACTCTAGGCGCTGGGATTTTGGGAGAATTTATTTTCCTCTTTATATCACCCTGTATTGACTGAATTCTTTTTGTGCATGCATAGCCCTTGTAAGCAGGATTGTAAATTATAAACCCACAGGAAATTGAAGAAGATAAAATATTATAAATGACAGTAAGTGGGGGACCAGTTATAAATTATGGTAAATTGGCACAAGAGAATACAATACAGCAATCCATTAAATGAGCAAGTCTTTAAATTTTGATACTTTGTAAAGTAAAAAAGGCAGCATGGCCCTCTTAATGTGTAGAGTGTGATATACTTTGTATAAAAAAATGAAATAAAATGTGTATATATTTGTTTATGCACAAATATCTCATAGGATGCATAAAACAGGTAACAGCAGTTTCTAAGGAATTTGGATGATTTGAAGGCAGGGGTGAGAAGAATTTTTACTGTGTGTCCTTCTATAACTTCTGAATTTTGACCTACTTGCATGTATTGTTTATTTAAAAATAATATTTAAAAAACTATAAGAGTATATCTTACAATGCTTGAAATGCCTTTCTCCCAATTTTCAGATGGCAAAACTCATAATTATAGACTCAGTAAAAGGGTTAAAGATTTTCTTGATGACTATCACTTTGAGAAGGCGAAGTTAGCATTCTTCCCCTATTCTGCCACAGTGCCCTGTGTAGGAACTATTGCAGTCCTTAGCATATTATATCACACCTTTTCCATTTATCCTGTCTCAAAGAAAAGCATCTCCACCTATCCAAGTCACCCAGTCTACCTAGTTGTCCTTAACTTATTCATCTCTCTGATCCTTATACATCATCTGTTACCAAGTGCTATGAATCTAACTTGTTAAACTGAATCTCTCTCTTCTCTTATCAGTTCTACCACCAAATAGATCAAATAATCATCAATTATTATCTGTATTACTGCAATCAGTTCTTGTCTTCCCCACATCCAAGTCGGTACTTACAGTGTGATCTTTCTAAAATACAAATGAGATCACTTTACTTTCACATTGGTCAATCCTCTAGAAATCGGAGACTCAAGCAAGCTTTTAAATGGTAATTTATGTGAGAGGTGCAAGCCTCAAGTGGGAAGAAGGAGAGAAGAGAAGTGGGCAGGAGAGAATGTGAAGCATCAGAATGATGCATTACACAATCACCAGCTGTGATGGGACATGAAAATGGACTTGTGCTGGGTTCATTGGAAGAGAGAAAAAAGAAGAAATTTTAACTGCCCAGAATTCCTGTCTCCAATTGTTCAAAGTTCAATCCATGAAAAACCAACTCCCTGCACTTAATAGTTGTTTTTATTCAGAAGCTTGGTGGTCAGTACAGTTGCCAGATTCCATGCCCTGCAATGTACTGTTTTCATCGAAGTCAGGGAGTGTCAAAAAGTGCTGGAAACTGCCCATGCAGCAGTCCCAGGACAAGGGATGGGTCCATCCCTGGCAGAGGAGAACCCATCTGGCAGTCAGTCAACACCTTCAAAAGGAAGTAGTTACGAGGCATATGTGTCTGATGCAGCTGTCATATTAAAATCCTTCAATAGCTCTCACGTTCCTCAATCACAAAACTCCTTAGCAGGCCCCATCTCCTGGCAACCTTCTCTCCTGTGTCGCACCCTTGTCCAGCCATGCTGATTCCTTGTACCTTCCATATGCCACACTCTCTCAGGGTTCTGCTCTACTCACCTTTTCTTTGCTTGGTACTCTATCAACTTCTTTAGCTGTCCCGCTTTAAGTCATTCTTCAAAACTAAATTTGGCTGTTAAGTATTTCAGGAAACCCTTCTTGAACCCACCCTTTTCTGTTTAAGAGAGGGTTCAGTGTGCTTCATTAACCTTTGTTATGCCCTGTGGTCTTGGCGTACATAATCATTTTCCTAATAATTTTCCTCTAAAACAGCTTTTGTCTGCATTCCTCACTTGAATGTGGGGCTGGTTCTTTTCGTCAAGGCTCTTTGTGTGCAGGGACCAGAAACGTACCCAGACCTGACAGGAAATGGAATTGAAAATAAAATTCAGTCTCTCTCTCTCTGTTTCTCTCTCTCTCTCCCTGAATTACTTTCCATCTTTTACTGATTTCCAAGTGACACATGGATATGATCCTCTCAACTTTGCTCTCTCTCTCTCCTTTTTCTCTAGATAAAGATTAGAATAGAGGAATCTGTGTGTGTGTGTGTGTGGGGGGGGGGGGGTATGTGTGTTTCATTTTTAACCAAAGCCCCTCTCTTTAAAAATGGAACTTCCCCTTTTGGTAATTCTTTTTCCCTTTTGAAAATAGCCAGTATCCCCCAGCTCCAGATAAGGGATTGGCATGTCATTTACACAAGGTCAAAATTTTTATATTCCCAGGAATTTGAATTTTGAGGAGAGTGACACAAAATGGGATTAAAGCTGATAAACTACCTGGTGTAACATTGTAGAGAGGCTGAGTCCTGACTTAGAGAGAGTGCCTGGGTCTTTGCACTGAGATCCCAGCACCATCCCAGCTCTTGTCTTTGACTCTGTGAAGGACCCCATCCCCTTACAATTAATTATTATCTTTCTGACATTTAATTTAGGCAGTCTCTGTGGCTAACAACCACAGAATGCTTACTGATATTCCAGTTTTCTCGGATTATACATGGCCAACAGCCTGACCTTACGTGTCTCTCTGTTCAAATTCCAATAAGAACATCTGGTTGCTGGTCACTTGTGTACTGATCATCCTTAGTTTAAACGTGCAAACTTGTTCCTATCAGCTGTGGCTAGGTGTAGTGACTCCCTTTATAAAAATGTGGCTTCCTTGAGCTCTTCCTGAAACTAGGGCAATGGACAAAAGGAGATGTATGGGACAATATGAATCCTGAGACATGTGTATGACTGACACATGGACCTGCTGATTCCTGTATCCTGCAGTCTCCTTTCACAAGTTGAAGGCCACCAGTAAGATAGGTAAGATGCATGAATGAACAGTTTGTTTATTATTTATATTCTGGATCTAGGATACCTGAACATGAATCTCAGCTCTACCACTCATGTGTGATCTTTCGAAAATACATCACTCCTTTGAGCTTGTTTCCTCATCTCTAAAATGAAGAACAATAAAACTAACTTTTGGATCATTTTGAGGATCAAATGAGTTAATCAGTATAGAGTGTTTAAAACAGCATCTGATGATCTTGTATTTTTTCTTTTTTTTTGGTACCTGCCCTTAGCGGGAACCAAACCTGGGACTCTCTGGTCCTCAGGCAGATGCTCCAACCACTGAGACAAACCGGCCAGGGCTGATGATCTTATTTTTAATGGCTCAACTGTTTAGTGCAATTGAGTAGAGGTTTGCACTGAGATGATATGGTTTAGGCCTCATTCTCATGAAGTATTACTATTAACATATGTTCAGACTGCTTCCCTCCGCCAGTGTGAACAAATTTTGCCCCCTCCAAACAGTGTTAAAAGCCACTTTACAATACTCGACTGACCTCATATTATGTACATTTACTGTTACAGGCATATCCAAGTAAATCTAAGTTTTGGGTGGAAGTGTTGAGAAGCATAAATTTTTGTTGTTGTTGTTGTTTTACCTAGAACATTAATTTATCCAGAATGGCAGCTTTAATATGGTCACAATCCATTTTCTAAACTAAATTTTATTAAAATGAATCCAAAGTATCCTAGCTCTTTATCAAAGACTATAGAAACGTTTCAAACAAATAGTAATGTACTTTTTAAGTTGTTATAATATTTGAGATGCCATTTTCACCTTTCATAAAAGATGCATTTTATTTGCAGGTTTGTGAAGTTCTTGAATACAGCACATGCATACATGTTAGAAAATCTTTTATTTATCTTATCTGTTCAAGTGTGCCTAATGAAAGACATTTCACTATTATAATACATAATGCTCAGCTTTTTGTAAGAACTATTTAATTATAGTTTGTATTTATACAAGTATTTCGCATAGTACTTTGCTCTTCATAATGCAGCCATTATAACTTGATGTCATTGCACTATATAATTTTTAGTAATATCATGAATCTAATTTGCTTAACATTTAGTATATTTCATAACTCTGGAACTCTTGACAAATTGCATTGGGAAAACAAGCCTTTGTTAATAGCTACTTAGTCTCTCCTACCTCCAGCAAAACATTATCATTTTCATTTGGAATGGTATTGTGTTCTATGATGTGTTTTCAAATAGTTCAGAATCTGCGACTCAGTTCAACATAAATCTGTTGAGCTTTAAAATGTAGTTTAAATAATATTTAAATAGGCATTTAAAATTATGAGTTAGATGTTTCTAAATTTATGCATAGTAATTTTGCACTGTAAAATAATTCCCTTCTCCCATTGCCTGTCTGCCATTCTGAATATGCTTATTAAAATATTTTTTTTAAACAAAGGAACAAAAAACCAACAGTATCTGATGAATAATAATTTCAAGTGGATTTTAGCTAGTATTATCGATTGTTTTTGATATTATTGCTATTATAGTTGGATGACACCACTGAGTGAAACATCAATAGTAAACTACATGTGGTCTTGCAAGCTGGGGATAGAGAGAAATTTGGACGGGTTTTAGAGAGAAATTTTTTTTTTTTATCCTCACTCGAGGACTTTTTTTGCATTTATCTTCATATGGAGTGGGAGGGAGAAAGGGAGGAAGAGAGAGAGAAAAAAACATCACATGAGAGAGACACATCCAGTGGTTGCCACCCACACGACCCAACCAGGGCCGGGGACAAACTGTAACCGAGGTACATACCCTCAGCAGGAACCAAACCTGGGACTCTCTGTTCTACGGGCTGATGATCTAACCGCTGAGCCAAACCAGCCAGGGCTGGACAGGTTTTAATTGCATACTTCATTTGCATGCCATTTTCTTCATTTTGATGTCCTAGCGTGAGAAAGAATTTCCATAAGCTGGACGCCAGAAGCATCATGTTCTCAGTCTGTTTTGGGTCACATTTCTGCCACTGTAGGGTCAGACTCCCGCTCTTCTTTGCTCTGCTCTAATTTTGTGATTTCAGAAATGTAAAATCTTTAGTTTCTTCTACCTTATTTAACTTGTGTCTTCATGTAACTTATACATTCTAGTACCCTATAGCATATATAATACTTCTACTAAAATGAAAATTTACAAAATATAGTACCATATCTTTGAACTCATTCTTTATGGATTTATTAATGCATCTTTTATGTTTACTCCTCTAGTATAGTGGTATTTATTTAAAAATAACATTTGTATATATTTAAGGTATACAAAGTGATAATTTGATATATATATATATATATATATATAGTAAAATGATTACTATAGTCAAGTTAATGATATCATCTCCTCCCGCAGTTACCATTTTTGTGTTTTTAGAGCACCCTGATATCCACCCTCTTAGCATATTTCCAATATTCAATATAATATTCACTATAGTCACCATGTTATACAATAGTTCTCTAGACTTATTCATTTCACATAACAGCAACCTTGTACACATTGACCAATATCTGAGAATTTTCTACCCCTCCCCTCTCAAACCCTGGTAATTACCATTTTACGCTTTGCTTTTATGAGTTCAATGTTTTTTAAAGATTCTACACATAAATGAGATAATACACTATTTGTCTTTCTCTGTCTTTCTCATTTCACTTACTATATTGTCATCCAGGTTTATCCAAGTTGTCACAAATGGCAAAATCTCTTCTTTTTCATGGAACATATTCCATTATGTAGGTATATGTACCACAGCTTCTTTACCTATTTATCATCAATGGACACTTGGGTTGTTTCCATAGCTTAGCTATTATGAATAAAGCTGCAATAAACATGGGACTGCAGATAGCCTTTTGAGATACTGATTTATTTTTCTCTGGTTATATATACTCAGAAGTAGAATTGTTGGATCACATGGTAGTTCTATTTTGAATGTTTTGAGGCATCTTCATATTGTTTTCCATAATTTTCATTATCAACAGGCTACAATGACATGAAATTCTTTTTTAGTCAATGCTACTCATTGTGGTATTTAGCTATTGCTTACAGAATGGATTACTTTTGGATTTTCTGTCATGCTTCACCCCTCCCTGCTCTAGCTACCTCAAACGTCTTGTATCCCTCAACTCATCTGATTCTCCATGCCTTTCCACCTTGTACATTATGTTTCCTCCTGAATGCCATCTTCCTGTCCACTTTCTGTCTGGCCACCTCAGTTTAGTTTTTAACACTAGAATCCAATCCTATTTCTCTGGGAATGTTAAAAGTCATTTTCTGAGGCAACCTGCCCACTTTTGTAATGACTTTGGTGATTTTTATTTATTTTTAATTTTTTTCTTTATTGATATTAGAGAGAGAGAGAGAAAGGAAGAGGGAGAGAGAGATAGAAACATCGATGAGAGAGAATATCGATTGGTTGCCTCCTGCATGTCCCCTGCTGGGGATCAGGCCCACAAACTGGGCATGTGCCCTGACTAGAATCGAAAAGGTGATCTCTTGGTGTATGGGTCGATGCTCAACCACTGAGCCACACTGGCCGGGAAATTTGGTGAATTTTAAATGACCAAGGTAATTTGTGAGGTATGTTGCTTCAACTATTATGTTAAAATATTGACACAATGGCTTATTTGTAAGAATGAAGATTGGCTGCCTCCTGTATGTCCCCCACTGGGGATTTGGCCCACAAACTGGGCATGTGCCCTGACCAGAACTGAGCCAGCAATATCTTGATGCAATCTTTTGATGCAATGGTAGACTCTCAACCCTGAGCCATACCAGCTGGACCATATCCAGAATTTTATATGTAATGAATATTTTTGCTTGTCATTAGGAATTTTTGGAACCACCATCTTTAATGCCTATGTAATAAAATTCTATTGTATGGTTCTGCCATTGTCAGAAATGTTGTTCTTTTGTTTACCTAATGTTTTTTCTATTACAAATGATGTATTGATAAATAAATATTTTCCTAAATTCTTATTTGTTTAGATAGGATAGACATGTTGATGTGTGTTTACTCTAACAGAGGGTAGAAATAGTATAACGATCATCTACACATGTTGTGAAGTTGGTTCTAGAACACCTATTATGCTTTAGATATCAACCAGTCATGTTTGGGTACTCATTTCATTGCACCTCACCAGCACTGAGGGTTATATTTTAATGCATTTTTGTCAATTTTGACAGGAAACAAATGATATTTTATTGGTCTACAAATATGTATTCATCTATTTTAACCAATAGATCCCAGGTTTCACATATTATGAAAGAGTCAAATTACAGTAATACCTCAGATATACTCACTTGGTTAGCAGAAACTTTAATTATCCCCCCCCCCCCGGATTTGGCTCCTAATTTTATGCCCCAAAGCCCTGATAACAATAAGAATGAGTTTAAACTTATTGCGTCCTTACCATATACCAGTCACTTTCAAAGCACTTCACATGTAAATATTCATTTAACACTTATAATCTTCTAATTTATGAGTTAGGTATTATTGGTGACCTAATTTTTTTATATGAAGAAACTGAGGCACAGAGGAGCTAAGTAACTGGCCAAGGTTTCTGTTGTGAGCAAGGCGGTGGAGCTGGAGTGTGACCCCAGGGGAAGGAGGAAGGTTCTCACAGATGTACAGACTGCTGACTGCAGATCTGCACTTGTTATGCTGGGTTTCACCTGCTCCAACAGTACCTCACTGTCCTAACCAAGTCCTCCTCTTGCCCCTGCCTGGGCTATTGCCGACTATCTCTGATCTGCTCAGCTTAGAGCACATCTTCTCTCTGCATAGCAGAAACGCAGCATCTGCTTCTTTTGATTAACGTCATGGGGACTCAGTGTGTTTTATGTATGACAGCCTTTTTTCCTGGAGGGTGTGGAAATGGCCCACAGCCTCTGAGGGCACAGCCTCTCCTAGCTCATGCAAACAGCTCCTTCTAATTTCCAGACCCTGTAACTGGCTCCTTTCTTCTTTGAGGATGTGTTCCAGTTATCATTGCTGCATTACCAATCAACCTAAAACCTAGTGGCTTAAAACAACAACAACAGTTATTTATGATGGTTACTGTGGGTCAAGAATGGCTTAGCTAGGCTTCTCTGGTTCCGGTCTCTCCAGAGGTTGCAGACGCTAGGGTAAGTGGGAGGTTCATATTGAATTCACATGGCTAGAGCCCAGGCTGAAACCCCTGAACACCTGGGGGCTAGAACAGCTGGGACTCCTTGAGCCTCTCCTTCACAGTGTGGACTCACACAAGGTTTCTAGCACGGTACCTTCAAGATAGCTGGGCTTCTTATAAGGTGCCTCAGAGCTCCAAGGGCATGTATGCAGAGAGAGGCAGAGGCGAGGGTGAAGGAAGAATGAAGAAGAGAAGGGAGGGGACATGGAAGGGGAGAAGGGAGGGAGGGGAAGAAGTGGTAGGAAAGAGGGAGTGAGGGAGAGGGAAGGACAGCTAGAAGAAGAGGGGAAGAGAGAGAGAGAGAGAGACAGAAGTTGAGTCACCTAAATTTGCAAGTTACGTGGTCACTCCCACCACATTCCGTTTGTAGAAGTGAGTCACTACTGCCAGCAGGTGTAGAACATATTTCGAAACCAGCAGAGGCTCCTTTGCCCGTCCTGAGTCTCCTCTCCTTTCACCAAATACCAACAGTGAGACTGCTTTGTGCAGTGCAAACCTTGAATGTGGTTTCAATTTGCTCCACAGATATCCTCGTCTCCATGGAAGTCAGGCTCAGATCTGGACTTTTCTTTTGGTCAATCTGAACATTTCCTGAGAATCAGAAGTTCCCTGCACATTGCGTTCTTGATGGTCACCTGCTGGAACTTCAGGGACGATGTGTTGTGTAACTTCCCACATGGTCCTCATGGGGCCTCTCCTCTGACTCAGCTGAAACCGTTTTATCATATGGCTTGGACAGTTTTAAATTCTGTCTTACTCATTGCAATGTCTTCTTAATGCTTTTTTTTTTTTTTTTTTCATATTCTTTGCCACTTTTAAAATTTGGTTCACCAAATTTTTTTGATTGCTTGCTATTAAGACATTTTATATGTTAAAATAATTACCTTTCATCATTTGTTGTAAATATGTTTTTCTTATTATCATTTGGTATGTTATTTTGTTCATTTACTCATTTAAAAATTAAAAAAAAATTATTGCAATATAACAACCATGCCATAAATTGCATAGCTCAATTTCAAAACATTTCTACTCCCCAGAAAGCTACTTTCTGCCTACTTCCAAATAATACTCCCCAAAGTTAACCATTATTCTCACTTTTATCATCATAAATTTTTTTATTTTAATTTTTTTTTAGAGAGAGGGCAGGAGAGGAAGAAAGAGATTGAAACATCAATGAGAGAGAACATCAAGTGGCCACTTCCTGCATGCCCCCCACTGAGGATCTGGCCCACAACCTGGGCATGTGCCCTCACCGGGAATCGAACCGGTGACCTCTTGGTGCATGGGTCGATGCTCAACCACTGAGCCACACTAGCCTGGCTAAACTTCATTTAAATAGAATCATACATTGTACACTTGTTCTGGCTTTTCCCCCTTTATATTATTGTGTGTAGTGGTAGTTTGCTCTTTTTTATTGCTGTGTAGTATTCTATTGTATGACTATTCCACAATATACTTATCTCTTCTCTGATTAATGGACATTTATGTTGTTTTTAGATTTTGGCTAGACTTGTTGTTTATGTCTTTAGATGAACAAATGCATTCAGTTTTCTCAGGCATGTCCCAATGAATGGAGATGCTGAGTCATGAATAGGGGAATGATTAGGTTTAGTATATACTGCCAAAGGTTTTCCAAAGGGATTGTAGTACCAATTTACACTCTTTCTAGCAATTCAGTTTTGATTCAGAAACAACTCTAATTTTTCTTTATTCAGGACAATGGTTGGTATCTATGTTAATAATGTTGATCAGTTAATTGGTCTTTATAATGTTAACCAGTCAAATGGACATGTAGTCCTTCTGTATTGTAATTTTTGGGACAGAGAAAGAAAGAGAGAAGAGACATCAATGTGAGAGAGACACATTGACTGGTTGCCTCCCACACGACCCCGACCAGGGCTGGGGACCAAAGCGCAGCCGAGGTATGTGCCCTTGACCGGAATTGAACCTGTGACTCTTTGGTGTTCAGACCCACGATCTAATGGCTAAGCCAAATCAGCCAGGGCAGTATTGTAATTTTAATTTGCATTTTCCTGATGGCTAAAGATATTGACTTCTTTTTAATGTGCTTATTGGCCATTTGGTCATTATCTCTTGGAAAATGCCTATTCAAATATTTTTACATATATATTTTTAATAAAGTTAATTTTTTAGAAGATTTTTATTTATGGAAAAAATGCTGACACAGAGAGTTTCCCTATACTTCTCAGCCAAAGCCCCTTATTATTAATGCTTCACATTAATATAGGACATTTTTTACAATTAATGAACCAATGTTAATATGTTATTAACTAAAGTTCATAGTTCATTCAGATTTCCTTAGTTTTCACCTAACGTCTTTTTTTCTGTTAGAGAATCTCATCCAGGGCACTGCATTACATTCAGTTATCATGTTTTGTCAGGTTCCTCTTGGCTGTATAAGTTTCTTAGACTTCCTTTGTTTTCAATGATCTTGACAGTTTTGACACCTACTGGTGAGATATTTTGTACACTGTTCTTCAAGTGAGATTTGTCTGATGTTTTTAGATTGGGGCTATAGGTTTTGGAGAAAAAGATCACAGAAGTGCCACTTTCATCACATTATATCAAGGGTACATAGCATCAACATGAATTATCATTGATGATGTTGAACTTAGTCACCTGGCTGAGATAGCACTTGTCAAATTTCTCTACTATAAAGTTCCTCCACTTCTATACTACACTCATATGGGGAAAAAAGGAGAAACATCTGTAACAAAAATAAATTAATAAAGAAAAAAGGAAGTTACTATGTGCATCTACCCTTAAGAAGTAAAGAGTTAAAATGATTATATTTTAAATTAATGTGTCTGTCATTTTTATTGCTACTGTATTGTGTTATTTAAAAAAACATACACTTGATATGATTTCTGAGTTCAATATATGCATTATTAGTATTGCAAATATATTCTGCCAGATTGGGTTTTTTAATTTATTTTTTAAATAATATTTTTGAATTAAAAAGTTCATAATTTTAATGAACTCCAATTTATTACTTTGTTCTTTGATGGTAGCAACAGAAAATATTTGGGTCCTATTTAAGAAGTCATTGCCTCCAAAATTATAAATATATTTCTCTGTGTTTCCTTCTATACACCTTATTGTTTTACCTTTTTATTTTATATCTATAACTTATCTTTTATTGATTTTTACATGTAGTCTGAGGTAGGGGTTAAGATTTATTCTTTCATATGAATATCTAATTAACAATGCACCATTTGTTGAAAAGATTATTTTACCAACATTGCATTTTAGTGGCACCATTTTAGTTTTTTTGAATTGATAATATTTTATGTGATTAAAAAGTCAAAATAATATTAAATGTTATATATTGAGAAGTCTTGTCAGTTCTTTTCACACCATCATAGATAACTGTTCTTTCTTAATCACCAATATTTCTTTATGAAAATAAAAATAAATACAAATATTTTATTATGCCTTCTTTCTTTTAAATAAAAATGTGTTATTCTATACTTTGGTGTTTTCCCTTGAACAATATCGAAGCAATAATTAAAGAACATTATTATGTAAAACTTCAAACGTGCTCAATGAACTCCCAAGTGCTCATCACCTAACCACATCAATGATCAATTAATGGTTCTCTTATTAGCTATGTTCCTATTTACTACCAATCACCTCCCCAAACTGTTAGATAGATTACTATGAAGTCAATCTCAGATATCATATAACTTAATCCATAACTACTTTATTATTCATTTCTAAGTGAAAGAGATTCTTTTTAATTTATGTTTTTTCTTTATTGATTTTAGAGAGAGAGGAGGTTAGAGGGAGAGAGAGAGAGAAACATCAATGAGAGAGAACATCAATTGGCCACCTCCTGCATGCCCCCCCCCTCCCAGTGGGATCAGGCCCATGAGCTGGGCATGTGTTCTGACTGGGAATCTAACTGGCGACCTCTTGGTGCATGAGTCAATGCTCAAGCACTGAGACACACGAGCCTGACGGAAGAGACTTTTTAAAAATATAAATTCCAAATCAGTAGTAGCACAATGTTTTCTGATGTAAATTTTTTTGTTGTTTTGGAATTTCTTTTACTACTTCTATGTATTCCATTTTATTTTTGCTTAGATATCTTTGCTTGGACTACAGTTAGATATTCATACCCTACGTGTGTGATTTTAGAATGAGAAGACTTTAGAAATCATGTAATTTATTATTTTACAGAGAGGAAAACTGAGAGGTAATGAGATTAAAATGATTTGCTCAAGATCTTATATCTAGTTTGTTTTTTTTTTTTTAATTGACTTTATTGAAGTGACATTGGTTAACAAAATTATACAGGTTTCAGGTGCAACAAAAATGTTGTTGACTAAGCTCAGACTAGGACATGTGTCATATAGTAAATGATGTACTTATTTTACTGTGTTAGTCTGACCTTCTTATTGGTGTCAGGTTAATTTTGGAGTAAAAGTCAGACTGGGACCAATAAAAGCCATTGCCTTCTTTTTACTTATTTGTAATGGAGGTACTTTCTTTAAATAACCTTGAACCAGATGGACTCTTTCTACAAACTGGATACTAAGCTACATGAACAGAGAAGGTGGACAAATGCCAAAGCCTGTGGCCTACAGCACGTCCTGCCATTGGCTAGTAGAATGGCATCCCCTTTCCTAGGACTGAACTTCAGCTTCGTAGGACATCCAGGAAATGCCCACTTCCACCTCATTGCTCTGAATTTAGTGTTGTACGTATTTTTGAAGATCTTTTTACAGACTATGCTGTTTCTATGACTTGATAGTTTTTCTTCTGTTGTTTCCTTTGCTTGGAATGACATTGTAACTTTTCTCTCATTTCCCCCTCTGCAAATTCATCCATTAAGGTTCATCTCAGGCATTGCCTACACAAGAATACCAGCCCTATGGACTGTAGTCCAGGTGAGACTGCATGCTATTCTTTCATAATATGTTATCACCTTAGCATATTCTAATTATCAATACCATAAAAATTCTATTTCTTTTCCTATCTTAGTGTCTTCCATTGAAGGAAATGAAGGTAATAAAGTAAGAGCAGGAAATTTGAAAGGGGTGAACAGTGCAGACACAGACACACAGTCCTGGAGAGAAGCACATACACGGGTGCATGCATTTCTGATGAAGTCAAGATTTAAGAATGCACACACGCACCTATATGCCTTCTCTCCAGTGACAAAAAATGGAAGCTGACATCTCAGGGCAATTCTTTGTCAGAAATATACATCTGCATGAAGAGAAGAGAGTTAAAAATTTAATCTGCAAAGCTATTTAGAGAGTGGATAGGCCTTGACAGGCCTCCCAAATGTATTACAAGAACAAGAAGAGTGGAGTTATGGGAGGAAAAAAAAGCTGTTGCCGCAAACAGAATGAAACTAAGCTTTCTTGACAGAATCGGTTTGCCAAATGACTTTAAAATCACACTGTCTTGTCCTTTTTCTTCCCCTAAATATACTCTAATTTAAATGTCTAAGAGAAACTTATAGAATGTATATGGTGCCTTTAAAGAACTCTAAAAACACAACAATAACATATATGTTGTTATTTGGGGAAAAGTGTGTGAAACAAAATTAAAACCTGTCAAACACTAACAGGTTACAAAAATGTAACTAGGATTCTGGAGCAATCTATGAAATTCTGATTGATAATTTTTAAATTATTATCCTATGTTTAAAATATTACTGAACATAAATGAATAGAATAAAATGTTAGCAATCAACTTCCAAAAAAGTTGACAGTTTAATGTCACTTTGTACTCAATGTTCATTTGAATTTTGTCAATTTAGAAAATGTACCCTTGTGTTCCAGACCCCATTTCATCATTATCACAGGAAAAAGTGCTCTTCTATTTTTTGATGGGTTTTTAAAATTAATATTAAATTTCTTTCTCTTTCTAGTTCATATTTATTTCCCTGAATGCTAAAATAAATAAACATACAGTTTTTGTTTTATATGTGGTACTTGGAATAGGTAGATCACCATTATCAGATAGTTAAAAAAATAAATATATAAAGTTATATGACATTTGTGTAATTTAATTCAACATTGATTGAATGATTTTAATGTTTCAACAAAGTTTTGGACTCCGCTGGTATTTTTATACCTCTATATTTTTATTTTTTTAAAAATCTGACCAGGCCTCAGTCTGGACAAAAGCACACTACTTACTCTAGCAATATCTTTCCCATTAATATTGTAGAAAACATTTTCCATTAAAGACTTAACAACTACTGAAGCATAACTTTAAAGTCTTATGATGTAAGTCTATCTTCAAATGGTCCTTTAAATCTTTAATATCTAGGGCCTAGCCATGGTTTCCAGATTTTTCCTCTAAAACATCCACTTGTTAAATATAAATACAAACCCTACATATCTACCTTTCTTTTTTCTTATTTATTTTTAATTAATTAATTTATTTATTTTTTCTCACCTGAGGACATTTTTCCATTTTTGTTCAGATAGAGTGGGAGGGAGGAAGAGGGGAGGGGAGCGAGAGAGAGAAACATCAACGTAAAAGGGACACATCGAGTGGATGCCACCCGCACGACCAACCAGGGTCGGGGACAAACTGCAACCGAGAACTGGGGTACATGCCTTTAGCGGGAACCAAACCCGGGTCTCTCTGGACCGCAGGCCGATGCCCTAACTGCTGAGCCAAACTTGCCAGAGCTCTTTCTTATTTTTAATTTTTTATTTATTAATTTGTTTTTGTTATAGATGTTTCTCAAATTTCCCCCAATGACACCTTCTTTCCCTTCTCTCCGCCCCCTGCCCCATCCCCAGCTTTGCTGTATATGTTCATTGGTCATGCATACATGCATGTTAAGTTCTGTGCTTTATCTCTTCCCCCTCAACCCCGACCTCCTCTGAGGCCTGTGATCCTGCACCCTACCTCATGTCTCTGGGTTAATTTGTTCAGCAGTTTGTTTAGTTCATTATATTCCACAAATAAGTGAGATCATGTGATATTTGTCTTTCTCTGCTTGGCTCATTTCGCTTAGCATAATACTCTCCAGGTCCTTCCATGCCATCTCAAAGAATAAGAAATCTTTTTTTCTTACAGCTGCATAGTATTCCATTATGTACATGTACGACAGCTTTTTAATCCACTCATCTACTGATGGACACTTGGGTTGTTTCCAGATCTTAGCTATTGTAAATAGTGCTGCTATGAACATAGGGGTATATATATTCTTTCTGATTGGTGTTTCAGGTTTCTTAGGGTATATTCCTAGAAATGGAATCACTGGGTCAAATGGCAGTTCAATTTTTAACTTTTTGAGGTAACACCATAGTGTTTTCCACAGTGGCTGCACCAGTCTGGATTCCCACCGGCAGTGTACTAGAGTCCCCTTTTCTCCACACCCTCGCCAACACTTGTTGTTTGATGATTTGCTGATGGCGGCCATTCTGGCAGGTGTGAGGTGATACCTCATTGTTGTTTTAATTTGCGTCTCTCTGATGATTAGTGATGTTGAGCATTTCTTCATATGTCTCTTAGCCATTTGTATGTCCTTTTTGGAGAGGTATCTATTTAGATCCTCTGCCCATTTTTTAATTGGGTTCTTTGTCTTCCTTTTGTTGAATTGTATGAGCACTTTATATATTTTGGAAATTAACCCCTTATCTGATGCATCATTGGAGATTATGGTCTCCCATATAGTGGGATCCCTTTCCATTTTGATGGTTGTTTGTTTTGCTGTGCAGAAGTTTTTTAGTTTGATGCAGTCCCATGTGTTCATTTTTTCCTTTGTTTCTGTTGCCTTAGGTGATGTATCAGTGTAAATTCTTCTGCATATGATGTCTGAGATTTTATTGCCTACATTTTCTTCTAGAATTTTTATGAATTAACGAGTTACATTTAAGTCTTTTATCCATTTTGAGTTTATTCTCGTGTATAGTGTAAGCTTGTGTTCTAGCAGGTGGCTGTCCAGTTTTCCCAATACCATTTATTAAAGAGGCTGTCTTTACTCCACTGTATGTTCTTGCCACCTTTGTCAAACACTAATTGAGCATATTGTCTTGGGTCCATTTTTGGGTTCTCTTTTCTGTTCTATTGATGTATCTGCCTGTTCTTGTGCCAGTACCAGGCTGTTCTGATTACAGTGGGTTTGTAGTATAACCTGAAATCTGATAATGTGATCCCTCCTACTTTGTTCTTCTTTTGCAAGATTGCTGTGGCTATTTGGGGTCTTTTTTGGTTCCATATAAACTTTTGTAGTGTTTGTTCCAGTTCTGTGAGGTATTTTGATGGGGATTGCATTGAATCTATAGATTGCTTTGAGTACTATGGACATTTTAATGATGTTAATTCTCCCAATCCATGAACAGGGCATATGCTTCCACTTTTTTATATCTTTTCTACTTCTTTTTTCAATGACCTGTAATTGTCTTTGAAGAGGTCCTTTATTTCTTTGGTTAAATTTAGTCCTAGGTATCTTAATTTTTTTTTTTTTTTTTTTTTTTGCTGCAGCGGTAAATGGGATTGTCTTTTTAGTTTTTTCATATCTACCTTTCTTAATCTACCATGGTCTTTGTTAGTGGGTTCTGGGCTGGCTTGCATTCTGCTCAGGTACAGCCGAGGCAATAGAAGTATTCAGGTTTATTACATTGTAGTAATTATGAGGACAGTTTACAAATGTTTTCTTTCTCCTCTTTCTGCATTCATGGTAGATTTGCATTTTCCCAGTGTATTTTGAGATAAACTGTGGTCACATGTCTGACTGTGGCCAATGAGATGCAAACGGGGGTGATGTGTTTCACTTCTCGGAAGAAACTGTGAGAGACAGGGCATGGTGTCCTTTCCTTTTCTGGAAGTGTCAGAGACAGGTATTACGGTGGGTCATTTGTCACACTTGGCTTTGAGCACTAAGACGGATATAGTTCTCCTCTCTATGTCCCTGTCCCTGTAGATCACACCTCTTGGCTGTGTAGTATTATAAAGAAACAAACTTCTGTTGCATCAATCAACTGAAACTTTGGGGTTTGCTGTGACCAGAGCATAATTTACTTCATCCTAATTGATATGACATGTTTTCAGCTACTTGGAGTCTGACTCATAGGGAGATGCATTTTGAAAGTTATTTTTAAAATCTTTAGATACTATATTTTATCATCTACACTTTCTGAATATAGTGTATTTTCTCTTCTATTTTTAATATTATAAACTATATTAACTCATTTTAACAGCTAATTGAAGTATTATTTACCTACCATATAATTCTTAAGTTTAAAATTCAGTGATTTAAAAAATAAATTTATAGAATTGTACAACCATCACCACAGTATAATTTAAAAACATACCCATCCCCCAGAACAATCTAATGCCTCTTTGCTGTCATTTCCTATTTCTACCTCTAGTTCTGGGAAACTACTAATCTGTTTTCTGTCTTTGCAGATGTGCCTTTTCTGAACATTTTATATAAAAGAAATCAAATAATTTTCTGTGGCTGGCTTCTTTTATTTGGCATCATGTTTTCGAGGTGCATCCACATTGCAGGATGCGGTTCTTCAGTCCTTTCTACTTGGGAACAGTATTACACTGTAAGGATGTTTCATATTCTGTTTTCCCTTCAGCAGTTGATTGGCATCTGGGTGGTTTCCAGTTTGGGGCTATGTAGGTCTGACCATTTGAATACACATATTTATGAGGACAGATGTATTTATTTCTCTTGGCTAGATACCTAGGAGTGGAATTTTTGGTGACATGGTAAATTTATGTTTATCATTTTAGGAAACTGCTGACCAGTTTTCCACAGAGAAGAAAGTACCAGATGCTCAGGTGAACAGCAGTAGGAGATCCATAATTTAAAATAAGGACCTTATGTGGCTGCTAAGTGGAAAAGTATTCAGGCAATGAATTAGAATATTCTGTTTCTTCTCTCCCCCCTCCCCCATCTTTCTTTTTCTCTCTCTCTTGGACAATGACAACCAGTATGTTCTGGCTGGTCTCTATGATTACCAGTAGAATAGCCTTTAAACTTCCCATTTGTGCTTGACCATCCCATTTATTGAATCTCTGTATGGGCATTAATTCCTAAATATATTGAGGTCTCTGTTAGGATGAAATCTGGCATGCAAAATTAGGTGACATTATTTCTGCCAGGTTCTTCACAAACTCGAATGATCAGTGATGCTTTAACTGTTTAAAACTCATCTGGTTTTATTTTTATTATATGCATGTATTACTGTTTCTAAAACAACAAAAAATGGCATTTAATAGTATATAAATATAAGTGGTTTGATGATGTTTCTTAAAAGTCTTTTAAGAAAAAATTCCACACATTATATATTCTACTTATTTTATCTTTTATTCCATTGTTAATTTTCATTTAAGTTGACTAAAGGTATGAATTTATTTTTTATTTGTTACAAATAAATATCCTAAATATTCACAAATATATGTACATATCCCTGATACAAATACCAAGCCTAAAGCTGAGACCTGAATTGCAATGTTTTCTGTGTAACACTAATAGGTGGCCAGCAGAAGAGAAGATGAGCGAGACTCAAACAAGAATAGCATGATGGTAAAACTGAGAAGGAAAGGATGCTAAGCTGGCCGAGAAGTATGTCCAAGAGCTCAATTTGCTGCTTTAAGTTATCTCTGACCTATGGAAACAAGGTGTGATTTCTCTCAATTCATTGCTGAAAAATAGGCTCCAAGCTGAGGCAAAGTTTAGTGTGCAATCACAAGATTGGCTCTAGGTAAGTAGGATGGATGGAAGGCTTACCTTTGGCATCGTGCATCTCCAATTGGCTTATTCTTACCTGAGGTTTGTGTGTCTTTCTGTCAAGAGCGAGCTGGATCTAAGGCCCTTGACACTGTGGTATGAATTTGGCTGACTGAATGGCTGGCAGGTTAGGGTATTGCTAAAAGCTTAGGCTTAATTAGTCCATGAGGGTTTGAAAATGCAGTGTTATCTTTTACTACTTTTGTGATCTTAGGAAATTGACTTAAAAATTTTTTTCATTTAACATTATATATTCTAAATGAGTATTATTCCAGAACTAATGCCATAGGTCTTTTGTGAGGATTCATGGATAATATGCCATGTAAAGCAGTAGAAACAGCATTTGCCGGGGAGGAAATTCTCCATAAATGTTGATAATTATTATTATTAGTGATAATTGGTTGCCATTCTGAATGATAGTCATTTTTGTTATTTTTATTTTTAAAGAGCATTATTATCATTTGCATAGCTTGCAGCCCACCTGTTTAAAGTGTATCATTCAATGACTTTTAGTGTATTCACAGATGTGCAATCATCACAACACTCAGTTTTTTGAAAATGTTTATCACCTCCAAAAGAAACCCTGTACCTTTATCTAACATTGCCCTTTCCCCCTTGACCCACAGCCTTAAGCAACCACTAATCTTCTGTTTCTACAGAAATGCCTTTTCTGAACATTTCATAAGAATGGAATAATATAATATGTGGTCTTTCGAGTTCACATATTATTTTGGTACTGACATATATTATTTTGTTTCTTTTATTTAGCACCATGTTATCAAGGTAGTATGTATCAATACTCTACTTCTTTTTATGGCTTAATAGTATTTCATTGTATGGATATATATTTTATTATCAGCTGATGAATTGTTTCCACCTTTTGGCTATTCTACATAATTCTGCTATAAACATTTTTTTTTTCTGTGGATATATGTTTTTATTTCTTTTGGCTAGATAGTTAAGAGTGGAATTGCTGGGTTATATTGTAATTCTGTGCTTAACCATTTGAGCAATTTCTGGATTATTTTCCAAAAACAATTTCATCATTAATATCTACCAGTACACACAAAGGTCATGATTTGTCCACATTAACTGTTAGACACTTTCCTGTTTTCTTAAAAGTGAAATGATCATAATTTAAGTCTAAAAAAATTTCTCAAGACCGTCAATTGATAGAGAATATAGTTAGTTGTTAGAATTTTAAGGGATTCAAAGAAACTATGTAAGAGTAAAGGTAAGGCACCCAAATTGCCCTTTTATTGTGTAAGATTTGATGTCTACAGTCACTTAACATGCTACTTTTTTTTTTTTTTCTTTATTGATTTTAAAGACAGAGGAAGGGAGAAGGAGAGAGAGAGAGATAGACACATGGTTGAGAGAGAGAATGTCAAGTGCATGCTCCCCACTGGGGATCGGGCCCACAACCTGAGTATGTGCTCTGACCAGGGATCAAACCATTGATGTCTTAGAGCATAGAATGTGGTGAGTTATAAGACTCCAAAAAACATGGCTAACTACTTCTTGATCCATGTAATTTTTCTATTCATTCAACAATTATTCACTCAACTCACTATATGGTAGGCTCTATGCCAACTAGGGCCAAGTAGGCAGAATAGTCCCTGTTTTAACAGAGTTCATTGCTTGGTATTAAGTACTGTGCAGCACCCTAACGATACAAAGAAAGTGTAGTTTCTGATTTCTAGGGGCTTCCAATTTAGGGATAGTACAGGAGGGAGAGGGATAGATAGATAAAATGATCATTGCGATACAGTAGATACATGCAGTAGAGCCATGCAAAGAGACACATGATATTATAGAAGAAGGACAATATCACTGTAGTAAACTAACCTGCATGGGGGAGAAGTAAAAGAATCTTGACCTGCAATTTCTCTTACTTGTGTAATGTCATTACTAATAGTATTCTGTTCTGTCAGGAATGGACACATATAAAGAAAACCACTGCACAAAATTTGGTGGCGAGGGATGCCTTTGTACCAGATCAAGCACTAATTTGGGGCTTGGATAGAGTTACTATTTTAAATGTAGGACCACAGTTAGAAATAGTGAGAATTGCAGGCTGGAGAATCACCATAAGAGAAAAACAGGAAATAAAAATCATAGGTCACACCAGAAAGCTCAATAACATACAAAAATGACACAAATGAATAATAAGGTGAGGTGTGGCTTTTCTGACTAAACAGAGCTATGTGTGATAGGGAAAAGTGAAAAACAAGACACGGTGGTTCAAGTGGGAAGCGTATGCAGTGACTTCTAAGCCAGGTAGAAGAATGTTTACCTTACACAATATTCATACATCCATTCCTCCGTCTCAACCGCTTTCATTAAGTGTTTACACTGCAGCTACAATGCTGTGTTCTGAGAATACATTCAACAAGAAAAAAGAAAAAAGACAGATCTTACTTTCGAATTTTAATTATTTAAAAAACGAATAAGCAAAGCTACACATAGAACACAGTCTCAGAACTGGTAAAGCATGAAAATATACAAAGAAGAAATCTGGAATGTATCTGAAGGAGTCAAGGAAAGCCATATGCCTTTGGTCATCTTGACCTACATGATGAAGGAGGGATAAGACAGTACGTGGAGGGCATTGCAGACAGGAGAAACAACAAAGAGGAACAGGCACAACAGTTATTGGCTTTGTGGGGGACATTGTGTGCAGTTCTAAAACACTACAAATTAATTTTTTTTTCTCCTTATAAGGGGAAGGGGGGTAGTAAGGGTAGAAGGTGAAAATGGACAAGGTCATTTGAGCTTTATCCCCAGTTTTGTCCTCTAGAAGGCTATAATATGGTGGATTATTATATTTAAGTTTGTACTTTACATATTTAACTCTAAACACAATGTGAAGAATGTCTTGTGGTGGTAATGCTAGAGATGAAGCCAGGCTGTGGGAGGACCAGTGAGAAGCCTATTGCCCCCAGGTGAGGGTAGGGAACTAGAGATATAAGAGACAAAGCTAGCACCCTGGCCGGTTGGGCTCAGCAGTTAGAGCATCGTGGCTTTGTAACAAGAATTTTCATCCAAATTCTAAACAAGTGAGACTCTGAAATATTCAATGTGATTTGAATTCATAGGGAAACTTTAAAAGGAGGCAAACATTGTGAGATGTGGTACACAAAAATCATTCATTCCAGTGTATTTGGAGAAAAAGAATCTCATGAATCACCATTATTAATCTTCTGCTAATAAAATGTACAATATGGAAAAATGCTTTGAATTTGCTATGCATTTAAGCTGCAAAAAGAATTGGAGTTTGTTTTTATTTGAAATGTAGAAATGTATTTTTGTTGTTGGGGTGTGAATTATGTTATGTACTTTAGAAAAAAAATGTTTTCAAGGTTTTATTAAAACATGAAACAACAATCATCAACCCACTTAGAGGAAAATCACTGCAATGAACTTTTCTGTTGGTTTTGCCAGTCAGCATCCATACAACACTCACTTTTTGGTAAAAAATTTTCCTTGGAAAACTACCCCCTCTCCTACTTTCAACAGTCAGATGGAAATAAACTTCATCTTGCTCTAGGGATGTGCCCTGACTGGAATAAGAAAATTAGCAGAGCTTATCTCTGATCACTTTAAAGATCTCTTCAGGTTTGGGCACTTAATTCAACTTTGAAGAAGTGTTAAATGAGGTATTTTGGAAAGAAAGCATCCTCCTTGCCCTGGCCAGTGTGGCTCAGTTGGTTGGGCATCATTCCCACGCAGCAAAAGGTTGCTGGTTCCATTCCCCATCAGGGCACATGCCCGGGTTGCAGGCTTGATCCCCAATAAGGGGTGTGCAGGAGAGAGTCAACGGATGTCTTGCTTTTATATCAATGTTTCTCTCTATCTTTCTCCTTTGCTCTCTCTCTAAAAATCAATTTAAAAAACTTTAAGAAGTTATTTTTTTAAAAAGGGCTTCTCTCTCTACTAAGGGTGCTAAGTGAGATCGACTCTCAGTCTTCAATGTAGTAGGAAGACAGGGCTGAAATTGGTGCACCCCTTTTGTTGGTATAAGACTCTGGAGGTGCTTGGGGCAATCTCCATGTAGAACCAATGATGCAGCTGATATTGCAGAAGACTAAGCAGAGGAGCTAGATCTTTGTGATGGTGTTTCAGTTGCATTTCTCCTAAACTTCCAAGTATGTTAGCTAATGTAGTTGAAAACTAATTCCTTCCTCCCTTCCTTCCTCCCTTCCTCCCTTCCTCCTTCCCTCCCTCCCTCTCTTTCTCTCTTTCTCTCTTTCTCTCTTTCTCTCTTTCTTTCTTTCTTTCTCTCACCCAAGGACATTTTTCCACTTATGTTCAGATAGAATGGGAGGGAGAGAGAGAAAGAGAGAGAGAGAAACATTGACATGAAAGGACACATCAATTGGCTGCTTCCCACATGACCCCAACCAGGGCTACAGATGAATTGCAACCGAGGTATGTGCCATTGACCGGAATCAAACCCGCTACTCATTGGTTCACGGGCCGACACTCTAACTGCTGAGCCAAACCAGCCAGGGCGAGAACTAATTTTCTATTAGTAATTCTTAAGAGTGTCATGGGACACTAAGACACTTTCATCTTTAATAACTCAAACTAATTTATCTACTAATTTAAACATATTATGTTCATAATTATCAGATCATTCAAGATTCTGAATATGAAAGGATTATTAAAGAAGCTATCTTAATATCAAAATCAAGGTAAATCATGGGAGTGCTTTTATAGAAAATTTAATAAAATTGTAGTTTATAAGTGGGAGGGAGAGTCAATGTATGTTTATGAGTCTATAAGCAAAGCCCAGAAACCTAGGTAATGTAGTCTGCTTACAAATTTTTGTGCTTAATTCTACAATTTCTCCAACTGTTAAGACTTGGACGTGGAGCAAGAACAGGTGAATGTCATGACTTTCTATAAAGTCTATTTTTTTCTGGTAAGAAAAAAGTGAATAACTAATTGTGTAGTCTTATGACGAGAGAATGCGGGGAGGGTCAAGGTAGATGAGTATTCCCCTCTCTGTCCTCTGCAATGTTTTTATAAAGTGAGCATGAGGTTTAGCTCAAGTTAGAAGGGTTCTGTGACTCATTTCTGGGATATCAGAGGTTTCTCTGCAGTTAGACCATTGGGTGCTATGTTTGGGGCGGCTGTGCTGGGCAGTGTGCTTGGTCACAGGCAACAGAATCTGTGACAGTGTCAGCAGAGGAAGTAAGAAACAACATTTTAAGCAACGAGTTATTGACTGTTTGTTGTATGCCAGGCACCTAAGATACAAAGTCAAAGTCAAAACTATGTACAAATGAAAACTGTGTCCCCCCAAATAGTGACTCTCACTCTATCAAATCAAACCTCTCCTTTTCATAAAAAAATGTCTTGTTTCTTTTCTTTACTATTCTTGAATGGAAATCATAGATAATAGAACTGAACTATACATGTAATTTAAAATATATAATCGTCTAACTGTAATAACTCAAAAAATTTCAAACCAAAAAGTCTAATCTTCCCTGGATTTTCATTCCTGGAAATTTCAGGATACTAAATTTCAGTATATTAAAGTCGTAAAGATATTTTATATTTATATGTGAAATGGAATTAAATTAGATAGACACATTTATCAAGTGAAATTTAAGCTGGTCCATTACTTGTCATTCATAATAGATGTTGGAAAATTATCATTGTGTAAACACATAGTGCCCACTCCCTAACTGCCAGTAGCACTCTTTAATCATTGTGACTACCCCAAACCCCTACCCATTTTCAAAATTACCCATCTAGTCTTCTAGATATTCATAGTTAGCCAAACCATAAATCATGGCAAAGTGTGAAAGTCTGTATAACTGTGTTATGCATAAGGACAAATAAAATTCAGAATAAGGATTTTGCTTGGATAATTTACATACTTATAATTTATATCCGCATAACCTACTTTTTTCAATTATTTTCATATAAATATAGGGTGTTCCAAAAATGTATATACAACTTCGAATAATTATAAAGCCAGTATTTACTAAAATGTATTTCATTTTCAAAATGTAATAGAATCTACAGACACCCTATATACATTTTGGAGGGAAAACCTGTATATAGTTAAAAAAAAATTTTTTTCCCTACTAAAAATTAAAAGAATCAAATAAGAAGTAAATAGTACTTAAGTTCATATTTGGCACTTCAAAAGAAATTCTATTTTAATACCATAGTGTCTCTTCACATGTTTTAATATTTGATGCAGAGCCTGGAATATGTGTGGACTCAGACATGCAAACTCCAGGAATGGCTTTTATTTTGGAATTGGGTTGTGCAGACACCGCCACTGCATGTGCAGTATGCCAGCCTGATCAATAGCCCGATGAGGCATGTGTGGCCTGCACTGCCCAGCCCACCACTTTCAACCTAATTAGCAGCTGCTCAAAGATGGGAAACAGGTGCAGATCCAGGGCCAGACCAGGGAAGTCTGCCTGTAATTAACAAGGAAAAAAGGGTCAGATATTGGGAAGAATATCAAATCGGCCCACTGGGGTTAGCATGCTGGCCTCAAAGGCATAGTCACCTGAGATCTTAAGCATGCTAATGTAAATTATGCAAGCTTTCAAACAACGTGGCTGCATAATCATCTGGCAAAGAGGAACTTTTTTTTTTTCTTTTTTCTTTTTTGGAATAGAGTAGGGAAAAAGGGCATCTACAAAACTTATTTTTTTCTCATCATGTTGTGGACTTTGTGAAGGAATATATAGAGGAAATAGTAACCTCAGGTGCTTACAAAGATGTATTTCTCACGCACAAGGCATGTTTTGCAGATCGACGGTAGCTTCCTATTGACTTTATTACAAACTTTAAGTTGCAAGAACTGTCACTCTGTGGGACATTGTCTGTCTTTGGACAAAGAGAATATGACATGGCAGAACCTTGGGAGTGGTCTTCATCCCTTCCACTTACACACAACTTAATGTTCCATGACATCACTGAGGTGGGATTTATAATTCCCCCTTGAAGAGGGGAGGTGGGTACTTTAAATAATAATAAAATCAACAACAGTGACTTGGGCTAAATCTATATTCATTTTTAGACAGCTCATCCTTACTGCAGTGTGGATAGAGGTACCAGTTTGTCAAAAGGAGTGTAAATGTTTTAAAATCAAAGTCAAATGAAATAATACTAGTTGCCTTGTTTCTGTTTTCAGATACTCACTATGGGCCAGGCACTTTAAAATTTTATTATTTACCCTCCTAGCAACCTTAAAGCTTTGGGGTTATTATCCCCATTTTATCAAAACTCCTGCTTAGAAATGTTCAGTGATTGGCTCAAGTCTGCTCAGCTAAAAAATGCTAGCACTGGGTTTCCAACCAGGCTCTGTTTCATATCACACTCTTCAGAGAGCACAAAGCTGCCTCAGAGGATGGGGCAGGCCTGGCAGGTGCCTAACCCCATGGGCTCCGCACACAACCTGTTGTATCTGTCGTGTTCTGATGCCTGTGCTGCCCAGAGAGGGTCCGTCAGTGACTCTGGGTTCAATACAGTGTGCTTTAGTGGGGAGCACAGGACACAATTTCTAGATTGAAGTGAAGATGATTAAAGTCTTTACAGGTCCTTTGATTTCTATATCTTTATATTAGGGCTCCTCAATGTTGCCTCTGTTGATATTTTTTTCCTGCTCTGAATAATTCTTTGCTCTGTGTTTGTGTGTGTATGTGTACAAAAACACACCCCAGTTAAGAACCACTGTTTTACATTCAAATGATAACATTGGTACAGAATTTAAAATGATATACTGCCTATATAAACTCCAATTTAATTCTCTTGTGTTGTATGATGATCATCCATCCTTTAAACAACATTAATTAATCACCTTTTATATGTTGAACACTTTGCTAGCTTGGATGGGATAAGAGTATAGAAAGATGAGGAAAACCAGTTAGATGATGATGTTTGTAATTCTGCATCCAAAATAGAGAAAAGTTAGAGTTGAAGTTCTTTATATGGACAAGACTGAGAGTTTTTAAATACACCTAAATACAACAAAGAATTTTGAGCAAGATTTCATACAGAAAAGAAAGTAATGCAGTTAACTATCTATTCTCTTCTCCCCAGGATCAACTCTGACCACCTTTATTCAGAGTCACCTCAGAGGCTAAAATACCTTCAAATAAACCTCCCTGTTCTCACAGATTTAAGAATTGATGATGCTAAATCTAGGAAGAACCTTAGACACATCTAAACCTTTGAACCCAGATCTGCCCAGACAGGTGGTAAGGTGAATAGAAAAGTCTTTTCTTACTCTTAAGAAGATAATAAAGAAGATAAGAAGGAAGAAGAGAAGGAGAATAAGGAAGAATGTTTGAAGAAGAGGAAAAAGCAGAATTTGGAGCCATAATTAGCATGATAACAGCAGGAAGGTTGGCACATTGGAAAAAGCTGAGCTTCAAACTGTGAGACCTCAGGCCATTTGCACATCAGATGTTACATCATCTCTAGAATGGGAGGAGGAATTACTGCCTCCAACTTGAGTTACCATTAAGAATTAAATAATATGCCATATTTTCTCTTAAGACTCATTTTAACAGTTTTATTTTATTTATTTTTTATCCTTACCCGAGGACATTTTTCCATCCCCTGTTCAGATAGAGTGGGAGGGAGAGAGAGAGAGAAAGAGAGAGAGAAACATCAACGTGAAAGGGACACATCGAGTGGTTGCCACCCGCACGACCCATCCAGGGCCGGGGACAAACTGCAACCAAGTTACATGCCCTTAGCGGGAACCGAACCCGGGTCTCTCTAGACCGTAGGCCAATGCTCTAACTGCTGAGCCAAACTGGCCAGGGCTCATTTTAACACTTTTAAACAGCATATACGTTTAGTGTGCTTTTTGTGAGTCTCCTTTCAATTCTTCTACCTGCTAGTAACATGAAAGGCCAGAAGGAAACGAGATTTTTTTTATTCAAAAATTGCAATTTATCTAAGTTTTATATACCAGTTTAGAGATCAGGTCAGGGAGCTTTGGGGTAGTGAGAAGAAGGTGAGGCAGGTTCTTATTAGAGAGGCCTACATTGGCTAAAGGATGGAATCAATGATCAGTAGAGGAGAGATATGTTGAAGCAATCAATTAGCAGGATTTAAATAAATAAACAGAAAAAAGCCATTATCCATAATTAGAGCTATTTAGCTTTAGGGGAGAAATGTTAGATTCCTGATTGTGACAAAAAGGCAGAGGGATGGAGAAGGTTTCTGTCTTGAGTGCCCTCCATCCAGTTCTCTTAATAGGGTCTATACGATGCATGTTAGAACTTCTCTCACTGTACACCTTCTCTTTCTTGCTGAATTCCACTGGAAATATTATGTCTATTGACATTATAAATGACTTGGTAGGACTTGGGTCTTTGACCTAGTTTTTCACCATTTGCTTAAGATGCTAATTCTGTTTTAAAAAGGAATGCTTTGGAACTTGTAGTTGGAGATCAAGGCCCATGGACCATTACATACTCTATTTTATTACATTATCTTACACTTAGGAATACCTTAATACTATTGGTTGATTGAGAGAATAATCCTACAGAACTTGGTAAAGACTGTTCTTTTAAGTCTACATTTTCTTGCAATGCTCAGTTTTGTTTAAATACAGGGCATTACTTTTAATTACAAGCTATTCAAATTTAATAGTTGGGTGAGCAAGGAAATAAGCTGTTCCATCTCTATTTAACAGTTAAAAAAAGGCAAATCTAGACAGTATAGACCTCTCTTGGAGATATTGTGTGTTCCCTTCCAGACCACCATAATAAAGCGTTATAATAAAGAGAGTTAAAATAAATTTTAAAAATAAAATAAAGAGTATTGCAATAAAGTGAGTTGTAATCTTTTTGCTCTTGGTGGGTCTTACCTTCAGTTTATGAAAAACACGACACCTATGAAAGGCAATTAAGCAAAAGCAGTAAAACGTGGCATGCCTCTACAGTGTTTAATTTAAAGTCAAATGGTACGTAAGTTTAAGCTGGGGATCTGTTTTTAGGAAATCATGAATTACCCAACTACAAACACTTTCTTGGCCTTAAAGCCAACAGACAACCTGCTAAAACATGTTCCCTATGAGCAAAATGGTCTCATCGGAGCCCTACATCACAGGACATGTTATTAACAACGTGGAAAAACGGCGAGGTCTTATACATTAGAAGTAAATAGAGTAGCATCATTCGATATTTCAGTCAAGTTCAGCAGCTGCCCTCAATTCTTCTTTTAAAAGGCCGTGATTCAAAATAGACAGGCGCCGATTTATAAAAATAGATGTGTCTGTCACTTCTAATTTTACATTTTGCAAGCGAGTTGTGCTTCAACGAAATGTACAGCTAAATGAGCATCTGGTAATAGGAAGACTGTCGTGGGTTCTGCGGTTTGGATTCCGACTCCAAATGGTAATTGGTACAGATGATCTTTTGTTGAAATGGCCTAAATGATGTTACCTCACTAACCCTGATGACAGATGGTGAGTATAACTATTATTAACTCCTTCTTAGGAAAGGAAGGAGTTTGAAGAACCAAACTTTGATCCCTCCTCACAGCTGAAGCAATGCACCTTTGTGGAATGAGCTTCAGCTTAGGTTCGCAAGTTTGGCCTTGTCACTAACTGGCTTTGTGATCCTGGGAACATGTCTGGGTAGCTGGAACTTCATTTACTCTCTGTAACAGAACAGAGTAGAGTAGACGCACCCTGCTCAAAGTGTGGGCCGCGGACTAGCAGCACTGGCAGAACTTGGAAGCTGGTTAGCATTTCAGACTCTCAAGCCTTATCCAGAGCTGTGGAATCAGAATGTGCATTTGAAATAGATCCTAGGTGACTTCCATGAGTTGCAGTTCAAGAAGCCCTGGATTTGAAGTTCTTAAGGCTTCCTTCTACTTGAAACACTTTATTATCATTGTGAGCCCCAGGGTTGGTGGTTTTGGCCCTACAAGCCTCACTATCGTTCTTGGCATAGAGTGCTTGATGGGATGAGCGAACAAAAAAGTAATTCTCATCCAGCCAAACTTCAAAGACAAGTCATCTTGACCAACAGGACCTTGAAATCTCAGAAAACGTCTTTTGTGAGTCATGCCAGTTATTTTCACCTAGAAGCATGAGATCCCTGTATTCTCATCTCCACTTCATCCTTTTTAACCAGATGATCTTATTTTCACATTAAAAAAAAAAAAATAGTTGCTCCAGCGGCTCCTAACCTCTCTCTTCATTTACTGATTCGAAGGGATACAAACACCAAACCCATCTGTCCTTTTCTTGCAGCTGCTTTCTCTTCCCCCTCAGTGCCCTGCTCACGCCTCCCATGACTGCCAGGCCATCTGCATGCACCTCTGCCCATTCAGTGTCAGTTGATGGGAGGACGGAGACACCTGGTGACTATGAAGTCAGCCCAATACACTAAAGGAAATCAGCAAAGTAGTCAAAAGGCATACAATACAACAGACCTTGGGAACCCAGAGGGTTGAGTTTCAGAGAAAAGAAGGACGAGCGAAGCAGGTTGAGCTCTGAGGCCCTGGGCAGTCTTTCAATTTCCCGACTTTTTACTCCATGGGCAGTGCCCTGCTGAGGGACAGAGGTTTCTAAGGAAGCAGGGGTACATACATTTTCTGCAAAGCAAGCGGTACATGGGTAGCCTGCTCTGGGTGTCTGTTGGAGTGAAGATTGTTAACATTTCTAAAAGGGCACCCGTGTGTCCAAGTTGCTAGCTAGATCATTAGTTCTAATTCTGCAGATCATCCTAGTCAACTGTTCATTATTTCTGAAAGCAGATTCAGATGGAAAGACCCCCTATAACCTGCAGATATATGGCTAGTATCTGGAAGACTGGACCTCAGAGAACCACATGAAGGGCCCCCAGCCAAAGTTAGGACATACAATCCTACATACTCCAAGGAGCCTCTCTTCCTCAGCCCAGAGTTACTTAAAACTAACTGCCACCTGTTTAGGTCAGGTTTTTAATTTTTAACAGGAAGCAAGTATTTTCTTTCTCCTCACCTGGCAATAGGCAATTTCATTAAGAACACTAGTGGTGATAAGTGTGAGGAGATTTGTGTCTTTGAAATGTAACAGAATCACTTCTGAATGTATTGTAGTTCATTAGAGCCATTTGTATGGAAGGAGAAAGCAGGGATTAAAGCATAGATAACTCTGTGGTAGACTCGTGTGACTAGGGGCAAATTGATGTTTTTCTGCATCAGTTTCCTTATCTATAAAATAGAATAATGATAGTAAGCTACCTTAGAGGTGTAAATATACATAAATAGAGCCACTTAAAAACAAAGTTTGAATTGCCAGCCCAGGGGAACTGCCTTGCTAGGCTCATGCCACAAACCTTTGGAATGTTAAAATTGGGCAACATAACCTTTGCACAGCAGTATTGTATTCCAGACATCTGTTTGCAAAAATAACAAGAAATCAGGTATTGTGGCTATTGGACTGATGGTTACTGAACTGAAAATTAAAAACATCCTTTAGAATTAGCATCACTATGTTTGCTTATCTGCACCAATAGCAATGCCTTCTTTCTATTCATGTGATTGTTTTCCCTTCCCTTTCTTACAAACACCCCTTGCTGTACCTCCTGATTGGAACACTATCTGGGCTCCCGCCAGAATCACTGCTTCCGAATAACGATTCTTTTTGGTCTCAAATAAATGCATGTTGCCTCTCACTTCAGCCTTTTATTTTTAGGTGAACATAGAGCTGTTGCAAAGACTACATCCCGTTGCAAAGAAATGGAGTCTGGCATATAGTTAACTACTCCAGAAGGGTTTGTTAATATTACTGGGGAAGTAACATGTTTTCTCTCGTCTTTGCTCACAGAAGATAGAAGCTAATGAAAGGAACGGTTACGATAGCATTCTGCATGGATTCAGGAAGATGATAAACCCCTTCTACCTTTCCACTTTCTTCCAGGCCCTTTCTCTCATTACCTTATTATTTGACTCCTAGCTACTGTCAGAGAAAATAAGAAAAAAGAAATCTATCTAATGATTCTCTCCTGTAGTGTCTTCCTTGTTAGCACTACTTCACTGGTAGATATTGATGTATCGAAGGTTCCCTCAAGCTTGTTCAAACAGGGAATTAACTTTAATTCTCAGCGATGAGAAGGGGCTTAGTTGGAGCCAAAGTATCTTGCTGCCTTAAAACTAAGTCCAGGCCCTCACAATAGGTTACGTCCAGAGTCTAAACTCAAAGGCCCACGGGGCTAGATAGGTAACAGGAATGAGTGAAGCACCCTCTCCGCCTCTCTTTCATTCTTTACTTTAGGTGAAGATATGACTACAGACGTGTGTTGTTCATGTGCCAGCTGCGGTGTTAGCAGCCTCTCACACCAGGGAGCAGTTTGGGAGAAGGTGACAAGTGGGGGCCTGTAGAAAGCTGGCACCTGTGATCTCAAGAGGGCTGCTGTCACTCAGCTGTGCTGAATCCTGCCACGTGAGCCCATCGTTGCTTGATTTTTGGATGCTTAAAGTAAAGCCCCAAATCTGGATTTTCTTTTAAAAAGTGAAATCTCCAGATTTTTTATTATCAGCGGAACATTTCAGATGTCAGAACACGGAGGGAGACAAATAAAACACGTTTAGCAGTTGAGTCTGGTTCCTAGGCTCCAATTTTGGGTTTAGTTACGTGCACGTGAACCCATTTCTGTCCCAGCCAATAGGTTATGGGGAATCTTGCTGGTGCCTGATAGAGGGGTAGGTGCCGTAGGGAGAGAGAAAAGCTTTTTAATTTTGGTCAAGAGATGCAAGTCTCGTGCAGGAAGACTTTTTTCAAAGCTTGCCTTTAGCTTTTTATTTTGAAACAATTACAAATCTACAGAAAAGTTTCAAAAGTAGCACAAAGATTTCCCAGATGCCATTTACCCAGATTCTCCAAAGATGGTAAATATTTCATCACATTAGTTTTCTCATTCTCTTGATCCTTTTTCTTGTCTATGTCTCTTTTGGGGTTTATTTCTCTTTATGCAGACATTGTGTGTGTGTGTATTCTTCTTGAAATATCTGAGAAAAAGTTGAAGAATCAGTGTGCTGTTACTTCTAAATGGTTTAGTGTATTTTCTATAAACAAGATATCCTGTTATTTACACAGTGTGATGGTCAGATCAGGAAACTGAGACTAATATAACATTATTTGATCTAAAGGCTTACTCAAATTTCATGCCTCAAGTTTTTTATAGAAAAAGAAAACTTTTCTCTTTTATTTTTGTTAATCCTTACCTGAGGACATTTCTTCCACTGATGTTTTTGTAGAGAGAGTGAAAGGGAGGGCAGTGGAGGGGGGGGGAGAGAGAAAGAGAGAAACATGGATGTGAGAGAGACACATGGATTAGTTGCCTCCCACACAAGCCCTGATCAAGGGGCAGAATGGAACCTGCAACACAGGTACATGCCCTTGACTTGTAGTTGAACCTGTGACCTTTTGGTGCACAGGACAATGCTCTATGCACTGAGCCACACTGGCCGGAGCCCCTCCAATCTCCTTTTGATGGGGGTGAGGGTGGGTGGGGGCAATAGTTTCTATTTGTCGTTCATAATAAAAGACAAATTTCTTTAGTCTTTGATAGCATTAAAATTTTAGAAGTGCAGGTCATTCCTAAATATTTTAGAAAGAAACAAACTATCAATTTGGGTTCAGTTAGTATTTCCTCAAGACTGGATTCAGTGGTGAATTTTTGTCCGGGACACCAAGAAGTGATGTTGTGTTCTTCTCGGTGGGAGAAAGATGCAGTGAAAATACTTGAGGAAGACTCTAGATTTGCTTTGGGAAGAGAAGCAGTTCCTATTCAAGTATTTGCTTACAAATCACCATTTTGCTATCATTTTGTTATTTTAACCTTGTTTTTAAAAGATCCTACTCAGCCTTGTCTAGTTTGGCTCAGCTGTTAGAGTATCAGCCTGCAGACCAACGAATCACGGGTTCCATTCCAGTCAAGAGCACATACCTGGTTGCGGTTCAGTCCCCAGCCCTGGTTGGCCTCGTGTGGGAAGCAACCAGTCGATGTTTCTCTGTTTCTCTCTCTCTCCCTCCCACTCTGTCTGAAAATAAATGGAAAAATATCCTTGGCTGAGAAGTAAACAAATACATAAATAAATAAAAGATCCTACCCAAATTCAGTCTGTGTGAAGGTTTCTCCCTTTATTCCTCTCCTCTTAGCTGATATTTGCCTTTGTAATGAAATATCCAGACCATTTGGATCCATTTAGTAGTGAGATTGTACAAAGCCTGTGAAGTTGGGTGGATTGGTAAAGCAGACTGGACTCACCATTGCATTCAGTAACAGAGCCATCTCCCATGCTTGGTCCTTCAGAAGCAAGAAGCGGACCATGGATTAACAAGAGCATAGAGATGCCTAGTCACACCATTCTTACTTTAATAGATAAAACAATTCCTTGCAGTTATAAAATTTTGAAAAATTCTCAGAGTTCTAGCACATTTATTATTTCTTTTTTTTTTTTCTTTCTTAAATAAGAGAAAATCCTATTCAGGGAAAGATTTAGCACGTGGTAGTCCTAGATGGAGCCCCAGGTTTGCCATCTAATATTTGTGGAATCTTGGGCAAGTTGCTCTCTGGAGCTCAGTTTGCTCACTTGTAAAATAGAGAATTATCTTGCCAGACTCTCATGAGGATTAACAAGACAAATGTAAGAAAAACATTTATTCCAGTGTACCTGGTAGATAGGATAGTCCAATAAATGTGGATTTTCTTCCATATTCCTTTTTATCTAAGCAACTTCAAGGATGTACTAATTTACTCCTTCTTACAAAGTCCATTGGGAGGAATTTCAGTATCTAGCAAGACTGAAAAATATTTGGAAAAAAAGAGGCACAAGAAATTTTAAATAGTTTTAACGACCGGACGTGTTGGACGTAAGCACGATACTATACATGAAAGCAAAGGTCACTGATCGGGAGGTTCTTTCCATGGATATAAGTCGTTATCATTAAACCTAATGTTTACAGAATCGATTTGGCAGTCACAAATGTGAAGCCTCTGAATCTTTGTTCTGTGCAGAAATTCCCTCCTGGTAATTTAAACAGTTCATTGTAATTGGAACTTTAGAATTACTGTCCTGGCCACGTGGCTCAGTGGGTTGGAGCATTGTCCTGCACAGCCAAAGGTTGTGGGTTGGATTCCTGGTCAGAGCACATACCTAGGTCGTAGTTCAGTTGTGGGCTGGGGCACATATGGGGGGCAGCCAATCAATGTTTCTCTATCACATCGATATTTCCGTCTTTCTGGCTCTCAAATCAATCAAAACACATCCTTAGGCGAGGACACAAAAGAATTGCCGTGACAAAGTTGATGATACTTTTTGCTGAAAGGAGAATGTCGGGGGCTGCAGGAACACGGTCCTGTGTAGAGGAAATTGTTGCTCCGAAGGTGTTCTGACTCCCCGGGGGACATCGTGCATGTAAGCCCTGAGTCCACTTTCAGTGGCATACACACTCACTGTGTTCACTTTAGTTTCTCAGGCATGTGACATCATAGTCCAGGAAAAGATGAAAAGTCTCTGTAAGAAGTTACCTTGTGTGTACCGATATTTCTGTTCTCCTGATTTGTAAGGAAATAAGTCATCAGAAATGGACAAGTGAGAAAGGAGGTGACAGATTGAATTATGGAGTAATTCTTCATCGAGGAAAGAGAACTATAGCCTCATCAACTTTTTTTTTTTTTTTTTTTAACTCTGCTTATAAAAATGTAGCCCTGGCTGGTTTGGCTCAGCAGTTAGAACATTGGCTTAAGGACCAAAGAGTCGCAGGTTCGATTCCAGTCAAGAGCACATACCTGGGTTGTGGCTTGTCTGAAAAAGTTATATTCTTGAAAAATATCCTCAGGTGAGGATTAACAAAATAAATAAACAAATATTCCATTTATGCCCTGACAGGTTTGGCTCAGCAGTAGAGCATTGGGCCCGAAGACCAATGAGTCGCGGGTTTGATTCTGACCAAGGGCAGGTACCTCAGTTGCGGTTTGTCCCTAGCCCTGGTCCGGGTCATGCGGGAGGCAACTGGTCGATGTGTCTCTCTCACATTGATGTTTCTCTCTCTCTTTCTCTCCCTTCCACTCTATAAAAAATAAAAAAAAATAAAAATGTATTATTACAGTCCAGCCGGTGTGGCTCAGTGGTTGAGCATTGACCCATGCACCAAGAGATCACCAGTTCAATTCCCCGTCAGGGCACATGCCCAGGTTGTGGGCCCAATTCCCAGTGGGGGACATGCAGGAGGCCAATCGATGTTCTCTCTCATTGATGTTTCTGTCTCTCTCTCCCTCTGCCTTCTTCTCTCTCTAAGAGTCAATAAAGAAAAAAAAATTGAAGAACAAAAAATTTAACCATATGACTTATTATCCAAATGATACTACTGGTGATCATACTGATAAAAACAAATAAACAGAGACTGACCCAGATAAACCAGGGCATAGGGTCACATTACTCTTGAGCACTTGTGTCTGGAATTAAAACCACCATGGAGGTAAGACTTGAGTAGAAAGGTTAAGGAGAGACAACTGTCAGGGGGCAGTAACTGCCCTTACTGCTACCACCCTCAGTGCCAATCTTTTCCAGGCTGTTTAAGGGCTCTCGGTTGTGGCCACCTCACTATGATTCAGACTTCAACCGTCTTTTCTGTGAGAATGTATGTAGCCAGCGCCCCAGTTCTCATGACCCAATTCAGAGAACTGAAGATTTGTCTTACAAACTCCTCTATGATAAGGGGTCTGTTTTTGGAGATCGTGGTATGGCAGCCGTCTTGGACGAAGGGGTGGATGGATATGAGCAATGTGTGAAATATTGAGCTGAGGTGTTTGAAGAGTGAATATTTGTGTTTCAGGGAGGGTTTCGTTTTTGTTTTTTGTTAATCATGTGGGCAGAAGCCTTCTTTCCCTCTGTTTCAAAATGCCTTTTCCTTTGAAGCACGGGCATTTACAGTCTTTCAATGTAGGCCAGCATTGCCCCTTTCCACAGAAGGAGAGGTAGTTCATGTAGGGTGGCTTTGTCATGTAGCACAGGCTTCCCATTTTAGTGATGAGTACAAATGAGATCTGGAAAAGCAAAGCGGGATGCTCAGTGTCACAGCAAAAATTGATGTATATACGTAGCATAGAATTTGAGATTCTTGAATCCTGGTCTAATGCACTTTCCCCTGGACAGCTTTTCTGACCTAAAGAAATTTGGGTCCAGTGGATGGAATAGTCAGAGTCACTTCTGAATTAATAATATGAATAACAATAATAATAACTAAATCATATAGTACCACATACAAGGAATTACTCTCAGTGCCTAACATGTATTAACATACCTAACATTTTCATCAATATTTAAAACTGAATCAACATTTAAAATCTTTCTCTCGGTAAATGCAAAATTTAGATACTTTTTTCTTTTGTGGGCAGTAAAATTAATTATTTTCAACTCACTAATCCTGTTTTGTTTTATTTTTCTAGAAAGCTCTGGGAAGATGGTTTCCTCATATAACAGTGCTTTTAGCTCCTTCATTGTATATCAGAAGAGAATTTTTCGGTGTGCATCTTGCGGCTTTTGGTTCAAGGCTGCGGCTTTTTCTTGCAATGCTTGTATTTCTACTGAAGTGATGTGGACGCGTATGATTATGAGGAGGGTTTGTTGCTGGCGGCAATATTATACAATTGCTTAAAATCTTACTCAGTTCAGATGGTTAACTGAACTTCAGTGGCATTTAACTCCTGTTTTTTGCTCATTTGCATTCAAGCACTTAGAGACAGGAAGTTTAGCTAGCTTCCTGGGTGACTTTCTGCCTGATAAATTGTTTAAGCAACATTTCAAATATAGGGGGAAAAAAAGAAAGAAAAAGAAACAAGGAAAGAAAAGAAACAAGGAAGGAAGGAAGGAAGGAAGGAAGGAAGGAAGGAAGGAAGGAAGGAAGGAAGGAAGGAAGGAAGATGTAGGATACATCATTCATTACCCATGAAAGGGTTAGGAAGTCTTTTTTCCTAAATGTGAACCAGAGATACAACTGCCCGAAAGGCATTGCTTTCTGTGTAACCCAATGTGGAGGCTCCCTGCAGTGCTGGGTACTGAGAACACTTGCCTATAGCTTCTCGCTATTCATTTCAGGGCATCATGATTTTTCTTGGAGTACTAACACCATGCTTGGCACTTGTAGTTTAAGAATGAGCACAATTCTTGTTGAGAGATGCAGGGTGGCTTCTGCTATAGATTTAAAAAGAGAATATTGGTAATTATTTATGGGAGGTCTTGAGCAGGAAGAGCCAGCTCCCAACCCCAAGTGAGGATTCCAACTGTGTAGAAAATGGCACAGATCAGAACACTGCCAACCCCCAGAGTGGATGCCCACAGACCTCTGCCCACTGCATCTTCTACAGACGGGCTTAGAGTCTCCAAGGAGGACTCAATATTTAAGGTGCTGGTCAGAACAACCAGTTGCAGCAAGAGCTGCAGCAAGATCAGTGTACGTATGACTTACAGTATGTAAGACTGTATTGGGCCACAGTGTCCCTCCTGGTAGCCAGCTCAGGGTGGTAGACTGCAGGCAACTCCCCAATGCTACAGATGAAGACCCTGTTCCTTTCCTGCTGGGTAAAGATGTCGTGGGGAAGCTGCTCAGGTGTCATAGGATGCATAGGCTTAAACAATATAAGGACATTCACTGGTTCCCAAAACAGGGCAAAGGTTTTTCCTAATAAGGAGGAAGCATCTGGGGCTAGGCAGCAGTTCTCACCCAGCTTTCACACAGGGGAATGTTGCAGGCCCAGGGCACTGACTGGGGAATCCCAAGGCCGAAAAATCGGGTGGTAGACTCTCCGAAAACATGAGAGAAGGTACAGAGGAGAGTGAAGGACCACCCACAATAGAAATGCCCATCCTGAAAATGGAAACTTAGTGTAGCTATCTCCATACCTCCCTCAATTTTATAAATCACAGGCACTACTAGGCATCATGGAAGGTTTTCCAGATGAATGGGATAGAGTCAGTATCCTTTTTCTTTTTCTACATCTTTTTTTTTTCTTTTACTTTATTGATTTTAGAGAGAGAAAAAGGGAGAGGGAGAGAGATAGAAACATCAATGAGGCCCTGGCCGATTTGGCTCAGCGGTTAGAGCATCAGCCTGCGGTTTAGAGAGACCTGGGTTCAGTTCCCGCTAGGGGCACATACCTCGGTTGCAGTTTGTCCCCGGCCCTGGTTGGTCATGCAGGTGGAAACCACTCGATGTGTCCCTTTCACGTCAATGTTTCTCTCTCTCTCTCTTCCTCTCCCTCCCTCGCACTCTATCTGAACAAAAAATGGAAAAATGTCCTCGGGTGAGGATAAAAAAAGAAACATCAATGAGAGAGAACATCGACAGGCCTCCATCTGCATTCTCCCACTGGGGATCAGGCCCACAACCCAGGCATGTGTCCTAACCGGGAATTGAACTGGCAACCTCTTGGTGCATGGGTTGATGCTGAACCACTGAGCCACACCAGTCGGACTTCTTTTTATTTAGTATCTTCTTAACTGATCATTTCATGTGGCTACTGCCAACTACATGTACTTAGTGTATGATTTGGGATCTATGTATCACAGGACTAAAGATATTGTGAAATTAAATAAATACCAATTCTGAGTTAGGATGAGAGTGAAGGACACATTCCTGTATCGAAACAGGGCTTGAGAAATTCAGTCAGCTACCAGAGGAAAGAGGGGATCCTAGGAGGGGAGAAATTGATTTTGTAAACTCAACAAGGTTGGCATTGGATAGATTAATGAATGCATAAATAATGAGGGGTATATTTGAATTAGTCAGAAGGTCTGCAATCCCCTCATGGCATTTCCTTCATTTTTAAACAACCCTGGGCAAGCCCCAGATGTCAGATATTTCCTAGCAAAGCGAAGATCGGAAGTGTGGCTCCATCCTGAGAACTCAGGCAAAACCTCCACTTCTGTTCAGGGTACAGAAAATACGACTGGGAAAGAGAATTTTAAATAACAATGTGTTTCTCTTTGATAACAGCATGCCATTATCATCTTTATGAATTTATAGGACATCTTTTACTTAGGAAAGTAAAGGGAATTCCATTCATGTCTCGGAAGTATTACTGAAAGTACAGGACAGTGTCGGCATGAAAACCCAGTACCCAGGAGTGGATGCAGGAGCCATTGTTCCTAAACCACTGGGCTAAACTCCGTAACAGTCATATTTTGACTACAGCATTCCAATAAAAAATGCAAATTTTTCTAAATTTAATATTAAAAAACAAAACATACAAACAAGAACGAATGCCTCCTTTTTGTATTTTTGTAGTTATTTGGGGTTAAGTTCACACAATTGTTAACTAAATATCTTGGTGTACCTTGTGATGTGGGGCTCACAATTTTACTTCTCTGCTCCTTAGGTTAGCTTATCTGTGCCTCATCACTTCGTTTTGAACTGTTCAATGTAAATTAAAAATAAATTATATGCATTTTTCTGGTCAAAAACTAAACATATGTAAAATTCTACAGCCCACAGTAACCTGTGTTAACATTTTGGTGGTTCATACCCTTTTAAAAAACAACAGAGAAGAGATTATTTTTATGCACTCTCTTGTAAAATGACCTTGTTTTCCCCTCAATATGTTGTGTGATACATATCTTCTTTCCATATCTATAAATTTATTTTTACATAAAACATATGGCTACATCATTTTTTTTTTCATTATATAGTGTTCTGTTACATGGGTGTGACAAGACATTCAACCAATTCTCATTTTTAGATATAATATTTTTTTCTAAATTTTGCAATAATATAAAGAAAAGAGATAATATCCTTGAAGTGAAATCTTTGCATCTATCTATAATATTCTATTTGGAATAACTCTGGAAGTGCTATTGCAGGAACAATGAATTTGCAAGGACAAAGAACTTTTGCTGTACCTTGCTGAATGACCTTCCAGAAAGGCTGCCAGTATTTTCACTCTGAGGGGTTGGGTGTAGAAGTCCAAGAAGCCTTGGTATTATTCCTTTAGTTTTTATCATTGCCCATTTGATAAATGTGCTACTATATTTCATTTTAATTTGATATTTAAAACTTTACTACTGATTTAAAACATATTTATTGGCCATTTGTATTACTTGAGTTTTGCATTGTCTAATTCAGAATTTTATCATTTTAAAATTAGTATTGTCTATTTCTCACTGATTCAAAAATAACTGTAGCCCTAACCAGTGTGGTTTGGTTGGTTGGACCATCATCATATACATGGAAAGGTTGGGGGTTTGATTCCTGGTCTGGGCACATACCTATATTGTAGGTTCAGTCCCCAGTTAGGGTATTTGTGGGAGTGCACCATTTGATGTTTCCATGTTTTTCTCTTTCTCTCTAAAATCAATAAACATATCCTTAGGTGATGCTTTAAAAAAAGAGAAAATAAACTGACTGGTGTGGCTCACTGGTTGAACGTTGATCAATGCACCAAGAGGTCACCAGTTCGATTCCCGGTCAGGGCACATGCTCAAGTTGTGGGCCAAATCCCCAGTTGGAGGCATGCAGGAGGCGGCCAATCAATGTTCTCTCCCATCGATGTTTCTGTTTTTCTCCTTCTCCCTTCCTCTCTCTTTAAAATAAGTTTAAAAAAAGAGGAAATAACTGTATTTATTAAATATACAAATGTATGAGACTGTATGAGTTTCACAAATCTATTGGGTTTTAAAATCCTGTATATCATGATTTTTGAATGAAGAATGACAATCTAGGCTAATTGCTTCTTTATTAAAATGTCTTCACTGTAATGACCACTAGCAAAAATATAATATTGAAGTCGGTAGGAATTGATCTGGATCACTCTCTTAATGACCTTCCTTTGATGGTTGATGAACTATACTGAACCTAAGCAGAAAACAAAACTTAGTCCATCCCAAAATACAATAGAAAGTTGAATCAATTTTCTATGCTGTTCAGCTACTAAGAAGGTCATTTATTTTCTTCATTATCTGTATATTTTAGATTAAAGTAAGTTTATCTCATGGACTTTTTTTTCCCCCTTCAAATTTGCCAGGTAATGTTTTCCATTCTGCATTGCTTGATAATGCTAGTGTTGACATCGTTGGAGTATTACAGATCTGAGGACTGCAACTTCAGATGCAAAAAATATCACAGAGCAAAGTAATATAGCCTTATAGGGACTCACATAGAGGGTCTTGGAAGGTCTTGGTAGGCACTTCATGAAGCATGGAAGGTAAGAGGAGGCAGGGTGGCAGCTTCATCAGCTCTGTAGAAAAGCACTGTCTGCATCTGACCCCCATACGTACGACTCATCCCACTACATCATGATTCTCCACCAAGCTCCAATCTCAGAGCTTTGTCTTTGATTCAGCTGGTGCGGTGGGAGGGCTATTCATATCTTCATAGATATATTGCCTTCCCACCGCTAATTTTTTTCCTCCTGGTGTTTGGTGTTAGGGTGAAGGGCGAAGGCCACATTTGAACATAAGTCAGGTTTTTTATTTCATGTGGGGGAAAGCCAGGGGCGTTTGCAGAACTTAAAACAGAAATCAAACCTTTAAAGGTCGACTGCATGTGTCCTGCCTCTCATATTTTCTTCTAGCTTCTAACTTTCCTTAGGCTTAAAATACATCTGGAGCCTCTGGTTCCTTTGTTCTTTGGTGAGTTCATTTCTTATTCTTAAAAAAAAAAGACCAAAAAACACTGTTTTTTTTTGTTTTTTGTTTTTTTTTAAAGGGCAACAAACAAATAAAGTTTTGTTGATCAGAGTTTCAGAGGCTGGTTGCTTACAACTCTGCAGAACAGAACAGGGCTCATTGTTATTTCAGGGACTGTCACGCTGCACTGTAACTCTGTGGGATTCTCAGGGACAGAAGTTCCCAGGCCCAGTGTTTTATGGACTGTAAAATTAGGAGAGATTGGGGGGAGCAGAGGTGTCCTTTTTTTTTTTTTCTTGGAAATGAAGAGAGATGAGAAAATGCATCTGTAAAGAATGCTAATTTAATATTTCCCAATTTCTTCTTAATAAACCCAGCTATCAATTTGGCATCAAACTTGCTTCTACTTTTGTAAATCTTAGTGATTATATCAGTATAAGTATTATAAACTGGAAGTTTATTGCTCATTAAAACAGCGGGTTAAGTGCCAGGATGTTTAGGGGTCTCTGCCATACTCAGAATGTATCATAAAATATAGAAAGAATAAATCCTTGACTTGCTTCTTATTCTACAGCATGCGTCTCAACTTCTTCTTAATCACAACTGTTTTACTTAATATGTCAATAATAGACATGTCACAGGCTACTATAAAGAAAAAATATACTATAACAAGGTACCTACATTTTCTGCATTAAATAGTTGCTTTTATTTTAGATAGTAAGTTTTGATTAAGTGAACACTTTGCTCTATTAGTTCATAGGAGACATAGGTATTTCTCATCCCTGCACATTTATCATCTTCCCCCCTCTCCCTAAAGTTTCTCATCTCTCTCTTCCTCTCTATCCACATTTTAATCCTGCTCATTTAAGTCTCTCTTTTCCATTATTTCACACTCTGTGGCTACATGCTGAAAACCAAATATGAGCCCAAACAGATAACACCCCGCTCACACTTGAGTTTACAATCTACAGGAATCTTCTTTGATTTTTTCTTACTGCAACTGCATGTGCCCCTTCAGAAATCATTGCTGTCCTTTCTAGATTTCTCATGAATGCTTGCACCTTAAACTAGTTATTTCTCCACTTTATTAAAGTTTGGATGTTGATCAATTAACTAGCAACCTTCTCCCAACCTGAGTTATGAGCCAACTGACATAAAACAGTAAGGAGAATGGGATATGAAACGTCCTATTTATTTTGATGATATTAAAAAAGGGCAGTAGGCTCTTTGGGGTTGCTAATATTGAACTTCCAAAGTAGGCAGCTACTTACACTGTAAAAGGCACCTTGGAAAAGGCAAATAGCATGAGAGTGAACTTTCATCAAGCCTTAAAACTGACAAGGGAGAGCAGCTGGGCCCCAAGATACAGGGACAACAAAGGGAGAGGCTGTGCTTACCTAGTTCATCCTTTTAAGCTGGACGTAAATAAAGTGAGAGGTCAGATGTGGGCTCCCTTCACATCTGGAGGGGGAAGAAGTGTTCTCATTCCAACATACTCTGTTTATTTCCCTACCACTGGGTCCCTTTTGAGTTTATTTTTAATTTAATTTTATTTTGTTAATCCTCACCTGAGGATATTTTTCCACTGAATTTCCGATAGAGTGGAAGGAAGGGAGGGAGAGGGAGAGGGAGAGAGAGAGAGAGAGAGAGAGAGAGAGAAAGACCAGGACTGGGGATGCACCTGCAACCTAGGTATGTGCTCTTGACCTGGAATCAAACCAGGGACCCTCTGGTCTGCAGGCCGATGCTCTAACTGCTGAGCCAAACCATCCAGGGCTTGAATTTATTTTTAAATCCTGCAGAGTAGCCAGAACACAATAGGTGTTCACTAAATATTTATTAGATAAATTAGGAGTGAACTCATTTTAGGGATTTATTACAAAACAAAGAATAAACAAACAAACAAAAACAAACATTCTTGGTCTAAGTAAATTCCAGGACTTACTACCTTGTAAAAAGTATATTCAGCTCTGGCTGTTTTTGCTCAGTGGTTAGAGCATCGGTCTGCAGTCCAGAGAGACCTGGGTTCGGTTCCCGCCAAGGGCATGTACCTCGGTTGCAGTTTGTCCCCGGCCCTGGTTGGGTAGTGCGGGTGGCAACCATTTGATGTGTCCCTTTCACGTCTATGTTTCTCTCTCTTTCTATCTCCCTCCCACTCTATCTGAACAAAAAATGGAAAAATGTCCTCGGGTGAAGATAAAAAAAAATAAAAAAGTATATTCAGTCTTGGGCATATTTTCAAGATATTTACAATGTCAAGATAAAACCTTCGAACATCCATTTCAACCCTATCCAGACTCCTGCAGTGACTGAGGTATTAACAAAAGCGACCGTCTTTGACAAATTCTCAATGAATATGGTGGCCATAATCATTTCAAAGCACTTAAGTAGTGAAAGGTCTGAGAAAAACTTACTGTGACTCAAATTGATTTTCAGAAATCTTGGAACTTTTTATAGTATTATGAACTGAAATCTGGGATGCAGTAGAAGGGAGGAACTGTATTATGGTACATTCAGGAAACTTGGATAACTTCGTGGAAGAGTCTGACTTCTTTTCAGCCATCCATTTTATTTATTTTAAATTTTTTTTTCTTTATTGATTTTAGAGAGAGGGGAAGAAAGAAGGGGAGATAGAAATATTGATGAGAGAGAACATCGATTGGCAACCTCCTGCATGCCCCCCACTGGGGATCTGGCATGTGCCCTGACCAGGAATTGAACCGGTGACCTCTTGGTGCATGGGTTGATGCTCAACCACTGAGCCACACTGGCCAGGCTCAGCCATACATTTTAAACATTCTTAATTAACCTGCCTCCCCATCCACCAAGCATGTGATGTCAGTCTTTGCCGATAATAGAACATCTGCTGACTTGGTCAGGAAAGCAGCCCTTCATTTAATCAGGGATATGGTCTGACTTCCTAACAGCAAAGTTTGCCTTAGGGTTTACTGTTAATTAATCGTGTCTAAATATTAACTGACATCCATTCTGGGGTGTGAGCAAAACTCCCCTCCCGAGCACATCCTCTGTGGAAAATTTAACATTTCCATTATGAAAGCCAAAAAGATGAAATGCTTTTGGAAATGTAGCTATTGACTGCAAAGGAGGGGGCAAATACCTCTACCAATTGAGGAAGGAAAAGAGAAAGACGAAGAAATGGCTCCAGGGAAGGGGATGGCTGGAGAATTGATTCATGCCAGCTTTCAAAGAAATTGGATCAAAAGAAGGAAGGAGGAAGGGCAGGTTTGCTGGGGAGCCTCTTGTATTAATGCTGTAGAGTCAGAGTAGCCAGGGAGTGTGATGGACAGGGAGAACTCATGAGAATGTAACCTTGGAAATGCTTTCTTCCACAGGGGAGAGGTTTGTTTGCAAAATAACGGAAAGTGGAGGCTTGGGCCATAGAGAAAAATGATATCAAGTCTGTTTTCCTTCTATTTCTAGAGAACTGACTTTGGTTGTGAGATCAAATGACAGAGTAATGAAAACCATTTACCCATGGTCCAGAACAAAATAATAGGTTAGATTTGATGCTATCATTTCTTATTCCTCACGCGGAGCGATTTTGTCCTGAGAAAATTATTCAAGCAGAGTCTTTTCTCCTTCTTGTCAACTGTGAAAACTGAGACCATCTGTGTAAACATACTTTAACTGTTTGCACTTAAAAATTCTTACCAGGAAGATCTGACTGCAAACCAACACACAACTTCACTCTTTGCTTCAGGATAGTCTTGTACACCAATTTATCCAGGCAAACATTATGCTTACCTGGGAAAATAGCTATCTGAGAAGCAGCTCTTACCTGGACTAAGACTTATTCATCATGACAAAAGTCAGCTCATCAAAACTTGCCTCCAGACCCTTGCCCTGTTGTGTGTCCACCAATACAAAACAAATATGTCACAAACCTTGAGCAGTCCTTACTAGTGGCCTCTTGAAAGATCACTTAAATCACTTGAGCCTAAACCCCCAAATCTTACAAAAACCCTTTAATTTCTTTCTTTTGGGGGGATGTATTAGGACTCAACTAAGGTAGTGTTTTACATACAATAAATTTAATGAAATCAGCTTTATTTGGTGGACCTCTATGGAGAATAGAGGGCTCAGGAAAAATAGGGTCTAGTATGCAGGTAGAAGCACCCACATGGTTACTGAATACTCTCAGAATGCTGTTCAGATTTTAGATTTTAATGTAGAGAAAATTCAGCATCAGGGTTGTCAGTGATATTGGGGAGAAAGGTGACTAGAGTGAGGAGACAAAGAAGGTGGTATGCAGCATGTCCTAGAATAACATTGTTTCAACATCATTTTTTTATAATGTTGATGAGAAAAAAATGAATTCCCAGCTGAAGTCATGTCTTTGTGGATTTTCTCTGGGTACTCCTCACTCTGGCCCAAAGATGTGCATTTAAGATGAATTGGCGTATCTAAATTGTCCCAGTGTGAGTGTGTGAGAGAGAGAGAGAGAGAGAGAGAGAGAGAGAGAGAGAGTGTGTGTGTGTGTGTGTGTGTGTGTGTGAGTGCACCCTGTGATGGAAGGGTAGGTCTGACCAGGGCGGGTCCACCCTGTCGCCCTGAGCTGCTAGGCTGTGCCATGGCCACCAGCAACTCTGAACTAAAATGAGTTGGGTGGAAAAGAATGATCTAACTTGCTTTTATTCATCTTTCTTAAATGTATATGTAGGTCACATTTATTTCAATGTTTAATGTCAGAAGGGCTTGGGGTCTTTCTTTAGAAGTTTGGTGATATTTCTAAGACTAGAAATATGCCACAGGAAGGTAACTCTTGTTTATATTAATTAGCCCATGGTAAAATTGGTTTTGTTACATGTTGTTTCACTTTAAGTAGCAGATTTCAAAACCTGATCAATAATGTTAAGAGCGGACTTACTGTAGTGGAATAATAGGAACCTCAAGAGGATAGATTTTGAGACATTAGAGGAAAAATAAGGATCTGGATGCAAGGCTAGAAACCATTAACCAATCTTTTCTCTTGAACTTGAGGTTCATGTTTTGTTGGAGAATGAGGTTCTCTCTCAGATTTCCATGGAGTAATCCAAGTTTTGGTTAAGATCCAAAAGTGGACCCAATTTGATAAACATTTATCTTATTCTATGAGAGATCATTGTACAGAAGAAAAGTTTCAGAGTTCTTGTGAAATAGTAGAGAACAGAATTTGACCATAATAACTCAGTGACTGGACCTTTTCAGAACTTGGAACTCCTTTATTTCTAAAAATGTACTATATGCTCCCATTCTCTGACTACATTTCTTACATTTCCAGCTGTCTTAATTCTTTAGTCTTATCATACTGGCTATTCTATGTGGTTGATATCTCAGCATTCTTGTTTGTTTCATCAGCTCTCTGTAGTCTATTGTAATTATTATTATTACTGCTATTATTATAATTGGCCTATGATACATTGTTTCTAATTCTCTCACCAAATTTCTCAACATTTTTTTCTCTTTTATCATTCCAAAAGTTTAATTCTGGAAGGGTCCTACTTATTGCTTTCCTGCTTCCATATCCAAAGTGCTAATTTTTCTGACTACTCATCTTCAACACCAGTTGGGCCCTGACACTACCTGAGAGGTTTATTCTATAGATTTTTATAAGCACGGCCTCACAAATTCCCCATAGCTTGATTTTGAAATCTTCTCTTTTCTCCAAAAAGTACCTACTCTTGACTACCTTTCACTCTCAAAGTTACTAAACAAACAAAACAAAACCACCACCACTAACAACAACAAAAAACAGACACCCAGAAGCAGACATGTGAGGGAATTTCTTAACTTTTTCTACCTCCAGTATATTATTTATTTGTTTATATTTTTGAGTTATATTTGACATACAACACTGTGTAAGTTTAAGGTGTACAACGTATTGATTTGATACATTTTTATTACAATATGATTGCCACTGTAGCATTAGCTAATGTCCCTATCACATCACATAGTTATGATATCTTCTAGTGATGGGAGCAGTTAAGATCTTGTCTTATGTATATAACACAGTTTTGTTGTCTGTAGTCATTATACTGTATATTAAGTCTCTAGAACTTATTTATATACTAGTTGTAAGTATGTACCCTTATACGACATCTCTCCCATCTCTCTCATCTCAGTCCCTGGTAATTTATATTTATCTGCATCTATCTTTTTCTCATCTTTTGAAATAATGGAAAAGGCACATTGTCCCAAGACTGACCTCCTCACCAACTAACCAGCTCCAGTTCATCCTCACCTTTTCAGGCATTTGGTCCATTGCTAACCTCATTCTTGTACCTACCTGTAATTTATTTCCTATTGGCTCTTTGGAATCAGTTTTTAAATATGTTCAATTGTTTTCTTTAGAAAAGAAAAACATCTTTTCTTAACCTATGCTCTCCTCTAGCTTCTACCCACTGTACTCCCTTCTGTTCATCACGATGTTCTAGAACTGTACCAACTAGCTTCAGTTTCCTGTCTTCCCCTCATTCTCAACCCTGCCGTCCAGCTCCTCCTGGTGGCATTCTATGGAAATGGGGCTGGCCACCCATGAGCTTCTCATGACTAAGTCCATTAGACATTTTCCTCTTTATTTTCTTTATCTGCAGTATTTTATGTTATTGAACAAAGAAAACCTCAGAGGAGAGTGAAGATAAATGCTCCAAACAAAGTAAGGGAGAGTGTCAAGGAGCTTAAGGAGACAATAAAAATATTGGGGGGGGGCAGGACACAATCATTCTATAGAATAATAGGAGGAGAAAATAAAAACAGAAGTATGTTGGCACTAGATTGTAGGAAGGATCCCTGAATGCCATGTTTTAGGAATTCAGATAGCATTCCGCAGTGAGCTATTTGAAGAGAATAATGTGTGGTAAGTAGTGTTGATTATCATATATATGCTACTGTATTTCAAACTAGATGACTCATGCTTACCTATACTTACAGCATCAGCAATGGTGAAAGTCATGGGCAGTTTAGCTAAGGGAAGGATAATTTTGTTTTGAGCTTGAGGCTGGCTGGAAATTCCACTGGAAATCCAGGAGGCATTAAAGATTCAGTACTAGCCCTGGAGAGAAGACAGCATAGATATGCATATAGAGAATGTTGAAGTTTCCATCATGATCTCAGTTGGGACAAGCAATTATCCTCAAGAGAGCCCTTTCCTCCTTTCAATTTGCCTGTGTGTGTGTGTGTGTGTGTGTGTGTGTGTGTGTGTGTGTAGCGCTCAGAGAATCCAGTGCACTGCACTTGAAACAAAGTTCCATTTTATCTTACATTTAAAACTGTTGTCATTCATAGATGATACTGTTTTGTTACTCTAATAGGTCCTATTGTGACTGGTGGGTAAGGAACATTGTTCCTTTTGACAGTTGGCTTGCAGTTTTTTTTGTTTTGTTTTTCTGTATATGATGAATTGCTTTCCCACTCTTGCAAATATATTCGACATCACAGTTCTTCCACATGGCAGACAGAGAAAGCCTTGGCAAATTCCAAACTCAGGAAGAAGTTATGTCTGCTTCTATAGTACTATCAGGAGATTCATGTATATATGTCAGGAGACACCTTTGCATTCATAGTGCATTTCCTTTAAATGAAGGACATGCAATGTGATAATCTTTGATGTTATTTTACTCTATTGAGTCATTGTATTTGGAATTAATTGGTAAAGAGATGAATAAAATTCATTTCTGTATGCTTTTTATAATCCAATAGACATCTTTTAAAATAAAATGTAAGGACTGATGTTTGGATTTGAACTTGTGAAATTTGAGATATATATATATATATATATATATATATATATATATATATATATAGACAATTGTATAGTTCAAAGTATTAATGATATCAAGTTTCTGATGATGTAGTTATGCAAGTAGATAAAAACTTCTAATATGATTGAAACAGTATATAAAGTTTCTAGTAGTTTCTAATACATATTTTTTTTTCCTTTGACCCAGAGATACTGATCCTCCCTTGGTACTATATGACATTTTTTAAAATTTTTTATTTATCCTCACTGGAAGACATTTTTCCATTTTTTGTTCAAATAGAGTAGGGGGGATGGAGGGAGGGAGGGGGAGAGAGAGAGAGACAGAGAGAGAGAGAGAGAGAGATGTGAAAGGGACACATCAAGTGGCTGCCTCCCTCACGACCCAACCAGGGCCAGGGACAAACTGCAACTAAGGTACGTGCCCTTAACAGGAACCAAACCTGGATCTCTCTGGTCTGCAGGCCAACGCTCCAACTGCTGAGCCAAACCAGCCAAAGCACTATATGACATCTTCAGTTAAGATTCCTCACGATACTGGACAGAACACCCAATTTGCTACTATTGTTTCTTTCTAGGAATGATACGTTTATTAAGTAATCTTTTATGGTCATACTGAGAAACTTGTTAAAATTTCCTCAATGTAGTGTGTGTACAAATACATACTTACTTCTACAAATATATGCACACATATAATATACACAAATATTACATTTAGTATCCATTTAATATTCTTAAGATATCAGTATGGCAAGTTCCTTGAGGGTAGGGCTAGGTCTTTCCCAGTGTCTCCCTCTTCACTGCAGGCCTTGTTTTTGCACTGAGGTGTTCTGTTCCAATGGAGCTCAGTTGCCCCTATTAACTCCCCCATCTCTATTATCTCTTGATAACATTTCTGTGTATATATCTCTACAAAAATTTCATGCCTAGGCTTTGGATAATCAGCATTACCACTATATAATTGTTATTGTATTATTTCAACATTTGGAAGAAAAGGCAGCTCAATGATGTCAACTTCATTTGCATCCAGACAAATCCTAATAATACAGTTTGCTTAAAGTCCAAGAAGTTTTCCCTTTGGAATGGGAAGCAGATGACCTATAGCTCTTCACAATCATTTTAGAACAGCTGTATTATATGTGTCCAGTGAAGTACACTTTGGTTTTTAAGTAGATAAATCTACTCTAGCCATGTGATTGTAGGCTCTTACTATCACAGCATCTCAGAGGATTTTTTTAAAGCATTGTACATGGGCAGTTCAGGACAGGGTTCATTTTTTCCTGAGAGGAAATTTGAACATTAGACACGAAGTCTAGAGCAGTGGTTCTCCAAGTCTGCTTCCAGAGGAGGAGCAGCAGCGTCACCAGGGACCTTGTCAAAATATAAATTCCCTGGTCTCATCAGAGAAAGTGTGGGGGTGGGGTCAGCAGTCTGTTTTTTTGTGTTTTTTTTTTTTCCTTATTGATTTTAGAGAGGGAGGAGGGGAGACAGGGAGAGAGACAGAGACATCAATGAGAGAGAATATCGTCTGGCCTCCTCCTGCATGCCCCCCACTGGGGATCTGGCCCAAAACCATGTGCCCTGACTGGGAATCAAACTGGCGACCTCTTGGTGCATGGGTCGACACTCAGCCACTGAGCTATGCCAGCTGGGCAAACAGCAGTCTGTGTTTTAATAAGCCCTCCTGGTGATTCTGTTACACAGGGAGGTTTGAGAACTGCTCCTCTAGAGAGTAGATGACATCTTAAGCAGGTCATCCAACTTTAAGATTGTATGACATAGAGGACTTGGTTCTGAATTTCATCCCTGTGCTAATCAAATGTACAACTTAGGGTCTCAACTTTCTCCTCTATGAAATGAGAAGTTCAGCCGGGCTAGTGTGGCTCAGTGGTTGAACGTCGATCCATGCACCAAGAGGTTACCAGTTCGATTCCCAGTCAGGGCACTTGCCCAGATTGTGGGCCTGATCTCCAGTGGGGGGCATGCAGGAGGCAGCCAATCAATATTTTCTCTCATTGATGTTTCTATCTCTCTCTCCTTCTCTAATATTAATAAAGAAAAAAAATTTTTTTTTAAATGAGAAGTTTACACAAGGTAATAATTGGTAAACACTACCACCTCTAAACTGACAGTGTGGCTGCTCCCCAAACCCAACTGTTGAGATATTTGACAGTCACTCTTGTGGCTTTTGCTTTATCTACCAGCCACCTGATGTGGTATTAAATGTAAGCTTAACCAAAATGAAACAAAGTAACATTATAACTTCATGCTTAATTTATGTTTACACATCAGTGGCTTTTTAGGGTGGGAGGCTTACTGTAGCTCTTGACCCCACAACAACACACCTATTGCTGAGGCTCTGGGACCAGTGCCTGGTTTCACGCTGCCAATCTACGGCATTCTGGCAGGGAGGATGACTGGGCAAAATTGGTCCTCATGAGACACATCTCTTATTTTTCTTTTTTCTATACATCATCAGAGAAAAGAGGGTGGAAGTGTATAGAATAGGACAGACCCTGGTATCTTGTATAGTTAACATATTAGATATTAAAGTTTATATTCTATAGATGTAAATGCCTAAAATGAATTCTAATGGCCCAGTGAAAACTTTTGTATCAGCTCTTAAACAAATGCAGTTATTTTTCTAGTCACTTAGCTACAAAAACTTGGACTCTTCAAATAATTTATCTATTTTTTTATCTCATTTGTCCTATCAATTAATTTTTAAATTTACAATGTTTTGAATTGGTCATTTCCTCAATATTCTTCATAATATTGCCCTTTACCCCAGAGTCGATGTATGATGGTTTGTAACCTATAATTTGTCTGTAACAATTGCTTCTTAATGGTGTCCAGCTACATTCTCCTTAAACTTCAACAAGAGACAAAATTTACTCCATAAAAGAGACATTTCCTAAATGTCTAAAAAAGGCATTTTTCTTACCAAGTGAAATTTAGACTTTGATAAATAAATGCCATTACATTTCATTCAAGAGACAAATAATTAGTTTATTCCTCCTTAGCACTATCTATGTAAGATGAATTTAATTCCAGAGGTCACTTTAATGGAGATTTTAATTGACTTACTCCATATTGTGCTAATAGCATCTAGAAATATGTGTCTTCAGTGTCTTATACTATCTGTTTGTCAGTCTGGCATGTTATTCAAACAAAATATTTTCAGGAAAAAAAAAGCTAAGACCAAAAATAAACCAAGACTGCAGAACTGTTCCAGTTTGTGTAAATGATGTAACCTCCTTTTAGTCACCTAGGTCTGGAATGGCTGCTTTAGCAAATTTCTTAGTCCGTCACCTTAAAAATACAAACAGTTATATAACTTTGTCTAAGCTCATGCATTACTGAGCTGATAAATCAGAATGGCTTTGAAAGAGCCAATAGGCTCCAGCTGCCTCTCATGCAAATGAATTTCATGCAAATGAACTGCATATGATAAGACTGTATGGAAATTTCAATGCCTAAAAATATGCTGCACAATCAAACCCCATGTTATTTTTGCTTTTCCCCTAAATATTTTCTCCATTAGTAGCCATTTTGAAAGGCTTTTAATTTTGATTACTTCTGGATTTCATTTTATAAAAAGAACCTACACACACAGAAGCATATATATACACACATAACACACACAATCAGTTCTCATTATTAGCAATAGTTAGTTTTATAAAGTTACCACAAACACAAAATTAGCAAATACTGAACCACTGCTCCTAGGGGAAATATAGGGTTAGGTTCCTGTGAGCCTCTGGTCACATTTTTATTAACTGACCAATACGTAATATGTGTTGTGTTAAAGACAGTGTATTTAACTATATATTATTGATTCACTAACATTGAATATAGCCACCCAGCCATTGTGGCTCAGTGGTTGAGCATCTATCCATGCACCAAGAGGTTGCCGGTTTGATTCCCCGTCAGGGCACATGCCCAGGTTGTGGGCCAGATCCCCAGTGGGGAGCATCCAGGAGGTGGCCAATCGATGTTCTCTCTCATCAATGTTTCTATTATCTCTTCCTCTCACTTCCTCTCTTTCTAAAATCAATAAAGAAAAAAAATAATATTAAAAACATTGAATATGGCCAATAGCACTCTACTCATGTCTGAATGAAGCTGATCTAATACACAGTTTCTTCATATACACATATGTGATCTAATACACATACAGCACAGCTTTTTGTGCTCAGAAACACTAACTAGACAGCTATTAAGTGCTATTGTTGATAACCATTTTATTTTGTTCTTTATTGTTGGAAGTATCACAGATGTCCCCCATTTTTCCCCATTGACCGACTCCTTCTGGCTGCCAACCCCTCCTGCCTTCCTCAGCCTAGTGGGGGACCATTTTAAAAAGTAAAATCTCTAACACAAAGCACAAAAGTGCAAAGAACGTGGCAAGTACACAATAAACAGGATACTAGTTTACATGTGACAGCTAAAACAATTACATAGGCTGGGGATGAGTAAGTTGGAAGATTTCACAGTTTTGCTGCTGTGCACATGTTCACAGGTGACAGTGAAGGTGGCCGTAGGTATAGACTGAGTCGGGGGTTATAAATAAGTTTTAGCAAGTCGGCAAGTTTGTAAGTATGTGATCTGCAAAAAATAATGCTCAGCTGTGTAAAAATTAGATGGAAATGGAGTGTGTTAAATATTTACAGCCCTAATACCAAAATAATATAGGGTATAGAAGGACACACTGAACAATTTTAAAGTACCCCATTCTGTGAATTCAAACTCAGTGAAGTTTATCTCCCAGGTATTCATTTTCTCATATATTTAGGTTCAGTAAAAAATACTATTACATTTTGTTAAGCAATGTAATAACGTTATATTTTATTGAATTTTAATTTGTTTTAGATTCTTGTATCTGTTATGTGGCATAAGTAGTACTTGGTCAGGTACTTGCAATTGTGTTATTAATATGTACTCTCTCCAGACTTTTGGATATGCCAAAGCATCTAGTACATGACTCTATAAGCAGAATATTCTCTAAATAAATAAGTACAGAGTTATTGATGGAACATTTTCTTCCTCAATCCAAACTAGCTCTCTATAGTCTTGAACTCCCACACATTGAATAAACTTTGGTGTGGTCTTGTTGGACAATCGTACTCCCTGTCATTTTTTAAACTTTATCTTAAACAAGTGTTTAGTTGCTTTGTAAAAGATTTTGATTTTGATTTATAGAAGCAGATTTTATCAGGAAACCGAGAATAGTATAAATTAGTGATTCAGTTGCATTACACTGAACATTTAAAAAATTTTTTTTTCTTTTTTGATATTAGAGAGAAAGAAAAAAACATCACTGAGGATGAACATTGATTGGCCACCTCTTGCATGCCCACCACTGGGGATTTGGCCCACAACCTAGGCATATGTCCTGACTGGGAATTGAATTGGCGACCCCTTAAAGCATGGGTCGATGCTCAACCACTGAACCACACTGGTCGGGCCTACACTGAACATTTTTTAAATATGACAAAATTATTTACATTGCCATCAAGTAAATTACTGTGATTAAAAAATAGTTGTTTTATAGATAATTTGATGCATATAAAATATGCTAAGTATTTGGAAAACTAACTCCAAAATAACACAGTACCTCTACAAATATGTCCTTAAGTTTCCACATACCCCATTCTGAGAATTTCTGTTCAACACATTGAATTTGTCTTCAAGTATAGTTTCTTCTTATACATCCTGATCATATTTTGTTTTTATTTTTTCTTCTATATACATCACTTATTATTTTGATTATCAACACTGGTTACTTTTCCTTGATTCTTTGTTTCTAAGCTATTCATGTGGTTAGTTAGATGTACCTCTTTAGATAACCCCAAAATTCTAATGACATTGAATTACCTCATTGATATACAGTTTATGAGTTGCACATGATTTTTACATGAGTCAAATTTCTATATTTTATGAGATTTACTTTTTTCCTCTCTTTACCCATTAAACAATCAACAATAATAATAATAAAACCAAAGTCACTTCTTTTCAGCTTTGAGCTTCTGCTTTGACTCTAATGCAGCCTCTAAAATAATAAAAACTGGGATTAGAATTTCTTTTATTTATAAGTGGGGTTCCTTTAATTTTTAATTTTATTTTTTAATTATTTATTGATTTTAGAGAGAGGAAGTGAGATGGAGAGATAGAAACATCGTTGAGAAAGAACATCGACTGGCCGCCTCCTGCATGTCCCCCACTGGGGATTGGGCCCACATCCTGGGCATGTGCCCTGACTGGGAATCAAACTGGCAACCTCTAGGTACATGGGTCAATGCTCAACCACTGAGCCACACTGGCCGGGCCATAAGAGGGATTTCTTTAGATGCTTATTACTTATGATAATGGCTTTTTTAAAAAATCAAAAGTGTTATCTCTTATTTTGGAGTTCTCCAGATTTACTGTAGAAGATAAAATCTTTGTGCTCTATAGGCTATTGCTCTAATTTATTGTGGTCAAAGTAGACAAGCATGCTATTTATAGTGCTATCTTTATATCTTCAAATAAGAATGTAAGAATAAGAATACACATAAATCTTACCACAAATGAATTACTTAGGTATTGAATATAATTATATTTATTACATGCCATTTTTTTCGCCCTCCATATAAAATTTTCCAAGTATACAAAATGTTCATTTACACTAAGAAATGACCAGTATTTTATATCAGGATATATTTCAAGACTGGTTAAAACTAGTTCTGTTGTTATGGAAGACTGATTTTGTTGCTTTCTTCAGAAGACGTTGGATTTTGATACCGATATACATTTTTTATTGGTGAATGCAGTCTCTAGACTGTAACCTATTTAAGACTGTTCTCTGTGAATTGGAGAAGAGCATTTTCTGCATTCCATAGACCAAGCTATTAACAATGCATTACAAGTGGCGTCATGTTTATTAATAACTCAGTGGAAAGGACAGTGTAGATGAAACACGTACAGATGTAATTCACTGTTCCTGCTACCTTGGTACTGTAACAAACCAACAGGATAAAAATGTTTGCACAAAAGATGTACCTTCTCCAGATATTTTTTCTTAAATAGTTGTTTTTGTTATATTTTAAGGTAGGCAAACCTTTTCTATGTTTATGTGGTAAACTTTCCCTATATTTGCCTAGACCCAGATTCACATGTCAGAAGAAAAGTAAAAGTAGTAGTGTTTAGGAAGGACAAAAGAACCACAGGAATTTATGATACTTAGTTTACAACTAGGACATTTGACCTAACCCATGTATTTCTCCACACAAGAAGCAGAGGTGAATTTTAGCTAGAAATTAGAAAGAACGTGTACATCGACAAATAAAAACATCTGCCTATTCCCTTTCCAGTTTTTGTTTAAACTGAAACCGAATCTTCTATATTCACATAGAGGAACATCATAAGAAAATGTGGGAAATCTCAGCAGTGGTCCCTCGATGCCTTCTGAGTATTCACAGTACTCCAGAGGTGGGAAAGAACATGTTTCTGATGAGACAAGCCAGGGAGTGATTCTCCTGGGGTGGCTGACTCCACCAAGAGCCCATTAGCATTCCAGAATAGCAAGCTGCTCTGTGGCACGTACAGCAACAGTGCCGTGTTACACTGGGCTCTGAGGCTACAGCCAGCGAGGGAGAGGAATGGACAGAAAGGGGAATAATGCTCCAGTTTTATAAAAAAATGTTCGTTTTGTTTTTATTTTTTAAACCTATTTTTTAGACCTGACTGTACACCACTTATGTTAATGGTAAAATTCTGGATACATTCCATATTTTTCCCATGATTGACGGTATTCATTTTAAGGATTTGAATTCAGGAAGACACAAAGAAACTTGCCCCCAGTCCTGTGAAATAAGATCATTTATGAGCTCTGCTTTATTTGCAAAAGAAGGTTCAGTTGCCCTTTATATTATTGTTAGAGCTCAAGACAATGTTTCTTTACTTATGAGCAGATGTTTGAAATCCTCCAGGAGGTTTCTATAAGACTATGGAAATGAACTTGGCATGGGTACTGGGCTCCCAGGTGGAGCGGTGCACATGAGCCTCCTTAGAAGTGTTAGATCAAGGCTAGTCAGGGAGAGCAACAGAGCCTAGCCACCAAAAGCTGAGCACTTTGGTGAGTGACAGGTATAGGCTCCTTCTGAAGCATGAAAAGGAATGCTAAATGATCTCCCTGACAGAATAAATCTTCTGTTTGTTTGGTCTGGACCAGATGTGCTACAGGCTGATGTGGAAATGTCTGCTCATGCCAATTTCACTTTAAATCACAATTTGGCAGGCCAGTGAGTTTTGAAAGTTGCAGCCCATTTAGCAGTTTAAACAAAATGTTTTCTAATGGTCTTTTCAGTTAATTTCCAAATCCATACCAGGGCCCAAACTGGGCTGTAAGGAGCTGTTCTCTAGTGATGTAGGTCACAGTGAATCTATTGTCTCATTGTAAAATGTTAATTTGAACTCACTTAGTCTTAAGAAGAATTCTATTAAAAAGTTATCATTTGGTTTTATTAAGCTCCACCACCTCTATGAAGGGAACTCATAGAATGCTAATGAGTAAAGTAAATTAAACACTTTGTTATAAAAACACTATCTAGATTTAAAGACATCTTTACCTTTCAGAAGAACATATGGGAGAGGATTTTTATATTTGTTTTTTGTTTTTTTGCTTTAATAGTCATTTAATTTAAGTAACTTTCAAAGCAAGACTAAAAAACCAGAGACCTTATAAGAAAATAATTTATATTTTAGTACAGAAACAATAACCTCTTCTGGGTTAAAAAATAAAACAACAAAACATAGACCAAGTCAAAATAAAATCGTAAAGTAGAAAAAATTAGAACATATTTGAGAGCTAAGAGACAGTTTCTTCAATATATAAATGATCCCCAAATCAATAATAATATATGTATATATCAAGCTAAAGGTGTTCTAGCTAATATTTAATGAGATATAGGTTAATTAAAGTTCTATCAAAATTTTATTTTTTCATCTGGCTTACTGACAAACACCAAAATAAGTTTGATAATGCACTGAGTATAAGAAGTGAAGAAACAGGCATTCTCCACATTCTTGCAGGGATTATAAATTGCTGTATCCTCTCTCAAGGACAATTTTGAAATAGCTCTTAAAATCAAAATTAAAGTCACATGCCTTTTGACCTAACAATTTCATATATAGAAATTTATCTAATGGATATGCCTGCCCTATATATAAAAATATATATTCAAAGATAATCAAGAAAAGTTTATGTAGTGTTGTTTGTAGCAGCCAAAAACTATAACTAATCTAATGGTTCATCAGTTGGAGAAGACCAGTTGCATACATTATGAAACACCCATATTATGGGGTGCTGTGAAGCCATTAAAAAAATGAAGCTCTCTCGCCCTGGCCGGTTTGGCTCAGCGGTTAGAGCGTCCGCCTGCGGTCCGGAGAGACCCGGGTTCGGTTCCCGCTAAGGGCATGTATCTCGGTTGCAGTTTGTCCCCGGCCCTGGTTGGTCGTGTGGGTGGCAGCCTCTCGATGTGTCCCTTTCACATCGATGTTTCCCTCTCTCTCTCTTCCTCTCTCTCCCTCCCACTCTGTCTGTACAAAAAATGGAAAAATGTCCTCGGGTGAGGATAAAAAATAAAAAAAAAAAATAAAAAAAATGAAGCTCTCACCCTGGCCGGTGTTGTTCAGTGGTTAGAACATCGACCCTCGGACCAAAGATTTGTGGGCTTGATTCCTGGTCAAGAGAACATACCTGGGTTGCAGGTTCGATCCCAGCCCTGGTCAAGGTAGGTGTGGGAGGTAACCAATGGATGTGTCTCTCTCACATAGATGTTTCTCTTTCTCTCCCCCTCCCTCCCTTCCTTCCACTCTCTCTAAAAATCAATGGAAAAAATATCCTCAGGTGAGGGTTAACATAAAAAAAAAAGAAAGAAAAAAAAGAAGCTCTTGCATATGTCCTAAAATTAACTAGTTTATTTTGAAAAAAAATGAATCAATATCTAAAATTAAATGCCTAGTTCCTATCCTTTATTAGCTCTGTGTAGTGAAAAATATACTTTTAAATATATTTATAGCATTCAGAAATATGAGACTGTGTGTATGTGTTTGTATGATGTTATTGTACATCATGGTGACTTTAGTAATGGCTAATTAAACTTCACTTAACTGTCTCATAAAGCAATCTGTAATATAGCCCTAACTTTTAATTACATTTTCAGGCAGTGGAACTCATCTGGAGGTTTTCACCAATATGGGGTTTCATTGTAGACCGGAAGGAGAAAATGTGTAAAAGTTTTCCCATGTGTGGGACTTTTGGGACCATTAAAGAGCTATTTTGTAAAATAGCTCTTTCTGTGCAGCGAATGTTGCCCTGGGAACTTGATGAAGTTTATTATCCTCTAAAAGAAAGAATATTTCATTTTTTAGTCACTGCAGGAATAAACCTCATAAACTGAACGAGTTTAATGGGCTCACACTGAGACTACATGGTGGTGTCTGCCACGTTGGAGGGACAGCTCTTGGTGACTCCCCACAACACGCACTCAGCTAACTGCTTGGCTGCTGAGACTACTGGCTGGAGGAGAAGAGGGTATGTGGAAAAGCCCAGGCACACTGAATTCCTTAATGGTTGTGTTGCTGATGTTAAACAGGTAAAATATTTTCAATCGCGTGAACACAAATATTGAAAATGAATGCAGATGGAAGAAAAGTTAATCCTGAAGGCTTTTTGTTTTCTCGGGTTTTCTATACAATGACTAACTTAGAGCTGTGTAAATGTGCTGAGCAAATGTGCATGTTGCTGACTGTAGCTGTCTCTGCATGGTCGCTGTGACTAGTTTACACTGCGATCAGGTCTTCCGACAGTCATGTTGGAGACATTAGTATTAAATGCAGATGAGTTGGGCAACATGGTTAGTCAGGTGCGAAGCTTCTCCTTCTGTTAGGTCCTGTGGGAAGGAAAGACATTAGGAAGAATGGATTGAGGAAACAGCCTGAAGGTTTAACTATGGAAATTAACCATGGAAATTAACCAAGCATTTTGTGAGGGGTGAGTGGAGAGAGATGATTTAGAAATAATGGTGGCAGAGAGCTGCGTATGTATATTTAAAATATCTGTGTTTAGCTCAGCCCATGTGGCTCATGGTTGAGCATCAACCCATGCACCAAGAGGTCGCTAGTTTGATTCCCAGTCAGGGCACATGCCCAGGTTGTGGGGCATGCAGGAGGTGGCTAATTGATGCTCTCTCTCATTGATGTTTCTATCTCTCTCTCCCTCCCTCTCTAAAATCAATAAAAAAAAAAATTAGAAACAAATGTCTGTATTTAGTGTAGCCTTTGGCATAGCTAGGCTGCAAAATGTTATTCAATTACTTTTCTTCATGGTTTCTCAACCTAGGTGTCAAGAATCCTTAGAAGAGATGTGGATGGACTTCAGGTTGTCTCTAAACCTTCTGGAATTGAATGGCAGGTTGTACTTGTAAGTTCATTTCGCCCATCACAGAGCCCTTAGCGTACGCTGGATTCTCTAAAAGATAAATGTAGCAGGTATATATAAGTGGAAGTTGTTCACCGTCTCACAAATATTCAAATTACTATCTATCCTGGCAAACACTTTGAAAGAGTTTAAAAGTCTTTAGAGTGTACAGTTATAGGAGGTGTGGGAAGAAATAGGTCCAGAGCCCTTAGCAGGCTTCCAAAGCCATGTTTATACCACATTCGGGTTACAGGAAGCAAAGCTGATGCTCATTACTGTACAGATGCAAGGGAATCCGTCCACTTTTCTAGGCTACAAATGCCCTGCATTAGCAGAGTATACTTGAGTATATTCGACATATGTACCTTTGTGGTCAGGTTCATCAAGGGGTTCCTGTTCTGGAAACATCCTCTATAGGAACGCTTCATTAAGCTGCCCCCAAATCTATGATCTTAAAAGGTTTCAACATTGTTGTTTCGTGTTAAGGCTTCCAACTCTGCTGCCTTTCTGACTTTGTCAAAAGCTAGGGATTGAATATTCGGCACTTCCGATTCACATTTCAATCATTTCCTTGAAAATACTAAGAAGAATATATGGAAATTCAATGCGTGCAGGAATGATTCTCTATTTGTTCAACAAGCATTGGCAGAATGCTTAGCAGGTGCCAGAGACTGAGTTTGTTGGACACAATCTTTGTCTTTGCAGAGCTTGTGGATTAATGGGGCTGGGGATTCGAAGAGACAGAAAAATAAGCAGATACGTTAAAAGAGCCCATTAGGGCCTACTGTTTTATATCAAATGCTCATAGCAATCCCAGGTTTGAGATCGGGATGTAAACACCCTGACTGCTCAGTGTTCCATCACTGGGTATCTCAATGCTGTGCAGACTTTGCTGCCCAATTGCAGCTTTTTCCTTACACAGCAGCCTGGGGCTGATTCAGGACTAATGAATCAGTAGTTGCGGCAATGGGGTCCTAGTAGGTGAGTTGAAGAGCTCCACAGTGCTCCTGATGTGCTACAGATTGAGACCTGTGAAGGTTTATTAAAGTGCTTATTTGATCAGAGATGTGGGTTTATCATAGCAGTATTTAGAATGTCAGCCCAAATACTGGGAACTACATACCCTTGTCCTACATACTCAGTGGCATGCGTGTTATAATGTGTTAACCTTAGATATGGAGCAGTCTTGCATATTGGGTAGTTTTATGACTAAACTTTGTTTTTCACAGCTGACTCTGCTGCACTTGGTTACTAAAATCCCATTTACTCCAAAGAAAAGATAAACTGTGTCAACTGTTCGAAAGTCATTTAAAGATACCTCAAGGAATAGTCAAGTCCTCACGGAAAACTCTGACACCTGTTGTCTTTTACAGCAATCCCAAGTCTACCTCATACATTTTCTTTATTTTTTCCTCTCTCTTGTTCATGGGAGATGATTTCCATGAAAATGAGATCTTTATTTCTTGAGAGTTCATCTGTTCCTGCTGCTCAGAGTGGGGGAAAAATGCTTAAAATTTAAGCTTGATGAGTTGAATTAGAATGCTTCTCGGCATTTTCCACGAGGATCAGTAGCTTTTTGTGGTCTACCAGGAATAAAACCCTGCTGCCTACCAGCTGCTGTTGGGATGAAGGTTTGCTAGGGCTGTTTTCTCCTGGACATGTTGTTCTCAAGAACAGCCATTCTGGCTCCGGCGACTGCAGTTAGGGAGAAGGTTTCATTCCCTGTAGTCGCTGGCCTTAAACGCTATCTTTATTCTGTAATCTGGTGATAACCTGAGTCTGACAACAGCCTTACTGCAGAGCATTGCGCTCCAGGTGATGGATATAACACTTTATAAGCTAGAGCTTCTTTCCATAATTCTTTTTTTTTATGTGTCGCATTGTTTCTCCTTTATTTTACATCCATTTCTACTACAAAGTGGATACTCCTGCAAGTAAATATAGCAGAACTTTTGTAATTAGGCACTGTCCTAGGCTGGCATTTGTAGATGGATAAATATGTTTTCTCAGTTGATGATCTGTTTTCAGCAATTTGTGTACTGAATCCAGTATACGATGTACTCTTTGCTCCAACTTAGAATGTGGTAGGAGGGAAGAAAAAAGGGGCATGCTATGTAACATTGTGATTTATTCCCTTTGAATTTGAATGAAATTGATTAAATTCTTCAACAAAGGCTCATGGAATTCTAAAAACTATGTAGAGCAAAGTTGCGATTTAGTAGAATTTCAAATACAGAAGTTATGGCATATAGCAAAAAATTAAAAAGTAATACAGCCCCATCTTTAACATCCCCCAAATAATCATTATCTTAACCCATATGAAGTTATAATAAAGTATTAGCAAAAATTGAAATCATGCATTTAGCTTGCTGTAAAATATTCTCTAACTAGTAACATAAAATAAAATAGTACAATAGTTACATTAAAAGTGTACAACAAAACTGTATGTTCTGCTTTGCATTTTTATGGGTGAGGGGAAAATCCATTTCTTCAATTCATGTAGTTAAGGTCCTGAGAGATTGGAAAGAGGCTTGTTAAAAAGCACCTGTTCTGCAGCCCTCCTGGAGCTCCTTCTTGCACCATTTATTCCTTTAATATATCTGGCAGTGATGGTTATATACCCCAAAGCCATCCTTCCCTGACTCATTGGCCAAATACAACGACTGGGAAACAGGATGAAAATACCAGATAAGTACTTTTCTGATTTCTTTCCAACTAAGGAGGATTATGTGAACTAGAGCTGGTCAATGCCACATGAAGGGAATTATGCTTGGGGCTTCCAGAATAATATTCCTTCTGGATAAAAGGAGAAAGGTATGGTGGCCAAGGGAAGCGCTGCCTTCCCTTATTGGTTTTATACCTGTTTGGTTTGAAGATGTAATGCTTGGAACTGCTGCGTCCATCCTCTAACAATGAAGAGATACCTACCACCTTCTTGAGGATGGCAGAGCAGGATAGGGAGATTCTGGGTATTTGATGACATAATGAATCTACAAAATCAACCTAGGAACTGCCTACCCCAATATTTCTGCTATGGGAGGTAGTAACGAATAACAAATGCCAGAGTCATTTTCAGTTATATATTCTATGCCTTTCAATAAAAAAAATCCTAACTGATAACTTGACAAATGCTGCAAGACTTATAAAGGAGGTTAGATCTTTATATTTAAGAGAAGACTCCTGATTTGGAACCCTTTAATTTTATTTAATTTATGAGTAATAAAACTAGCGAGACTAAAAGGAAAAACTCAGTTGATAGGTGGCAATTCTACAACCAAGGGCAACAATTGAAAAATAAGGTAGAAACTTATATCAATCAAATTTAAACAAGAAATCATATTATATCAAGTCTGTTTACCATTGTATAAATACTTGTTTCTAGAAAAGCCAGAATCTCATGATATTAAAGATGAAAGGGGAGTGGCCAGTTAAACACTAATAAAAAATCTGAATTGAAGCCTATGTACCCTACTAGGAAACTAATTCAGCCTCCAATATTTTTTTTTCTACTTTATTCAAATACAGAAGGAAAGAAAACCAGGTAAAGACAAGGGACACTTGGCATCCAATACAATGCAGTTTAGAAAATGTTCTCAAATTTCAAGCATTTTCTTTTATCTTTTCTTTCTTTTTTTTAAATCTTCACTCAAAAATGTTTTTCTATTTATCTTCAGAGAGAGTGGGAAGGAGGGAGCAAGAAAGAAACATTGATATGAGAGCAACACATTGACTAGTTGCCTCCTGCTTGACCCTGACCAGGGCCAGGGATGAATCTAAACCAAGGTATGTGCCCCTGACCAGAATTGAACCCACAACTCATTTGTCCACAAGATGATGCTCTAACCACTGAGACAAACCAGCCAGGGTGCAAGCATTTTCTTTATCAGAACTAGTTTATAGTAAATTCAATTTCCAATTTAAAATGTGTTTTATCAAAGGCATGATGCTTTTAATGTGAGAAAATCCATTGGAGAAGCAGTTGATTAAAATTGAACTGAGTACCTACATAATAATACATGCATGAAACTACAAGTAAATCAGTGGGTACTGATGCAACTGTATGTGGATCTGTCAATAGAGAAGCAGAACTTGACACTAGACAGAGTAATTCAGTTAATCCAGAAAAAAAGAAAACCTTAAAGAAATGGAATAAAATATAAGGCTGACAGTGGCAAGAGATGTTAGTTAGGATATAATCTAAGCTGCTATAAGGGAGATACAAATATACAGTGGCTTACACAATTCAGGAGTGTATTTCTCTCTCATGTAACAGAATAGAGTTAGATAGTCTAAGCCCAGTAGACTCTTAGTCGTCCTCAAAATATGGCTTCCATTTTTAGAATCCATTTTTGCAAAGGGAAGACAGAGAGGACAAAGAAGTTCATTTCTTTTAAGGACATAGCCTGGGAATGGAAAACATCAGTTCTGTTCATATCTCTCCAACAGAATCAAATCACACAGCCACACCTATTTGCAAGGGATGCTGGGAAATGTGCCACAGTCCCCTGTGATCCAGGCAGAGTCAGTGCTGGAAGGCATAGTGGTGCTGTAGAGCCTTAGCTTTTATTCCCAATGCTCACCTCTTCTCTGGGGAAATCTTCCTGATTACATCTGTGGTTTTAGAATTGTCCTTAGTCAATTATGCTTCCTTTTTGTTTTATTTTACTTTTTTCAGTATGTTGTTACTGACTTTTTTAGAGAGAGAGGAAGAGAAAGCTAGATAGAAACATTGATGTGAGAGAGAAACACTGATTGGCTCCCTTCTGCATGCCCCCAATGGGGATCAAGCCAGCAACCTAGGCATGTGCACTGACCAGGAATCAAACAAGGACCTCTCAGTCCATGGGATGACGCTCAATTCACTGAGTCACACCAGCTGGGTTGTGCTTCCTTTTTGAATGAGCTGGTACCAATGTAGTCCCTGATGTTACCAGCATGGAATATTTTTATCTAATTTTTAGTAAATAAAAATATCATAATAGTACAAAAATAATTTCTACACATGGAGTACAGGTGGACCAGTAAGGAAAAGCACAGCTCTTCTTCACAGTGCCATTTGAAAAGGGGGACACATTTAAATGTTCTTAACCATATCTTTAACATCTATATCCATATCTCAAAACTGTTAATGTCTATGTATTTTAGTTTATTAATTTTAGACATCATCTGTTTAGTTTTAGCTCACTTACTAGTAATGGCATACCTCTCCCTTGATATCACTATATTAAAAATTTAGTTTCCCTACTCATTGCTTCTGTAATTTAACTACTATGTTTATATATTCATTTCTTGTTTATCCAATTGTAGACAGCATTCCTTGATTCTCTACTTTGAAGGTGAAGATATTAACACCTCTAACATATCTTTCAGCTTTCATCTTCCATTCCAACCCAAACTTTTGTCCTCTAGTTCATATAGGTCAAGGTTGCTTACATTGTGTTCATTAACCATAATTAACTATCTTATGATTTATTATTGGTTGTTTCTAGAAATCTGAAGATGAATATTGTTTAGATTATTATAGCTAGTACAGAGGAAATAGGCTAGTAGCTGTTTGTATGCTAGTCTTTCTACCCTGGGGACACTGCAGTAGAGAAGAAAAAGGTTGGGGGGGGGGAAGTAACTCATTTTGATGGACACCTTGAAACTTATAGTCTAATGACCCAATGCCTATTGGAAAATGTCAGTATTAGCTATATCGTGATCAGAATATAAAAAGGAGACATTTCAAATTTAAAGGGAAGCCTTTGATTAAATGGTTCATTACTTACATGTTAAATCTGGGCCAGGGTATGTTCTTTTTTATTGAATTTATTGGGGTTATAGTGGTTAATAAAGTTATATTTCAAGTGTACAATTCTATGATACATCATCTGTATATTGTGTTGTTGTGTTCACCATCCTGAGTCTAGTCTCCTTCCTCCACCATTTATCCCCCATTTACCCTCTTCTACCTGTCTCCAACGCTCTTTCCCTCTGGTAATCACTGCATTGTTGTCTGTGTCTATAAATTTTTTTCTTAATCCGTTTACCTATTTCACCCAGTCATCCCCACCGTGTCTCTCCTTTGACAGCTGTCAGTCTGTTCTCTGTATCTATGACTCTGTTTCTATTTTGTTTGTTTATTTTTGTCACTAGATTCCATAAGTAAGTGAAATCATATGGTCTATATCTTTTGCCAACTGACTTATTTCACTTAGTATAATACCCTCTAAGTTTATCCATGCTGTTGTGAAAGGTAAGATTGTCTTTTTTTTTTTTTTTTTTTTTTTATAGTTGAATAGCATTGCATTGTGTAAATGTACCACAGCTTTTTTATCCATTCATCACCTGATGGGCACTTGGGCTGCTTCAAAATCTTGGCTGTTGTAAATAGTGCCGCAATGAACATAGTGGTGCATATAATCTTCTGAATCAGTGTTTTAGATTTTGTTGGTATATTCCCAGAAGTGGAATTGCTGGATCATTAGCAGTTCCATTTTTAATTTCTAAAGGCATTCTCACCCAACAGTGTACAAGGGTTCCCTTTTCTCCATATCTCACCAATATCTGTCATTTGTAAATTTATTGGTGATAGCCATTCTGACAGGTGTGAAATGATATATCCTTGTAGTTTTAATTTCCATTTCTATAATAATTGGTGGCATTGAGCATCTTTTCATATGTCTATTGGCCATCTGTATGTCCTCTTTGGAGAAGTGTGTATTCAGATCCTTTCCCCATTTTTCAATTGGATTGTTTGCTTTTTTTTTTTTTTTTTTTTAATCCTCACCCGAGGATATTTTTCTCTTTATCATTAAATAGAGTGGGAGAGAGGGAGAGAGAGAGGGAGAGAGAGGAAGAGAGAGAAACATTGATGTGAGAAAGACATATCGACTAGATACTTCCCACACAACCCGACCAGGACTGGGGAAGAACCGCAACCGAGGTTCATGTCCTTGACTGAATCTAACCCGTGACTCATTGGTCTGTGTATAGATGCTCTAACTTTTAAAGAAAACCAGCCAGGGTGGATTGTTTAATTTTTTGGTATTGAGTTGTTTAAGTTCTTCATACATTTTGAATATTAACTCCTTATCAGATGTATCATTGGCTAATATGTTCTCCCATTCAGTGGGTTGTCTCTTCATTTTGTTAATGGTTTCCCTAGTTTGATATAGTCCCATTTTTCTCTTTTTTTCTCTTTGGGGCAAGGTATGTCCTAATATAGAAAGGAAGTGGAAATATTTTTTGGTGGTCCCAGACTTTGCCATGTACCTCTGTGTCTCACAGTTGTTGATATTTTTTTCAGTTAATACTAAAGTTCAATATTAGGTAAGGTTTCTGTTCCTTAAGAGTTTGATTTGAAAATCTAGTTATTTTTATTCCCATATATGTTTTGTTGAGCACTATAAAAACAAAAAGTGTTTTGTGAATATATTTTCTTTTTCATTGAGCCTTTTTCCCTTAGAATTTTTATTTGACTACTTTTAAAATATATTGTTATATTATATTTCAAAATATCATTATATTTTTATCTTACTCTCATGTCTCCAAAGTATGTCTTCTTAAAAACTGTTGAATGCAAAGTATATTTTCTGGGTCCTTATGCATCTAAAAGTATCTACATTTATTTCTCACATTTGATTGATCAATTGGCTTCTATAGAATTCTAGTAAAAATAACCTTTTTTTTTTTTTTTTAAGAACTATGAAGACATTATCACTTAGTTTTTCAATTTGATATTGATTAGTCTAAGGCAAATTTCTGTTTTTCTTTGTCAATGATATGTAACATGTCCTCTTAGTATATTTCAAAATGATTTTATTTTTATAAAAAACTTTATTTCCAATAGTTCTTTCAAAAATGTTGGCCTAGATTTGCCTGGGAGTCATCTGAAATTAAGCAAGTCACTTAACTTTTTAGCACATCTGTTTTCTTATCTAAAACTGGGGACTGGAAAAATCTCCAAACTTCCTTCTAGTTTTATAAATTATGGTGGTAATATACACTATTTTTCCAAAAGCTTTTGTATCTATTTTTTATGGTTCTAATTTACCTTCACAGATACAAAAATAGTAGGTAGGGTCGTTTTTGTTCTTCCCATTTAGTGCTGAAGAAAGTAAAGCACAAAGGCATTAAATGACCAGCTAAAAGTAAAAAAATAGTTTTGTTTGATTTAAAACATTATTTAAAGTTGTTTAAAATAGAACTTGGTTTAAAATTATCTCCTGTGTTAATATTTTGTCAAAAGTATTCTCTTAAAAACATAGTCCTCCAAGAACTTTTCTCTCATGTTATAAAATAATAATTGTGCCCTCTCTCCACTGAAGATGTTTTTAAAATTGTAAGCTACTGGTGGATTTATGAGGATAACATATGTGATCAAAATACACACACATGCACATGCTACCAATGATAATCAGAGTTTGATGTAGTAAAATAAATCAAAGATTTAATAACATTTTACGCAGCAATACAAAAAGAGGAAGATCAACAATTTATATTTTTGGTACATGATAGTAGGCTTTAAAATCATACTAATTCAGAGTTCTGTTGTGATTTTATGTCATAGAACATTTGAAAGGATATTTGAATTCATCTATCTTAGGTATATACATAGTTATAGAAGATGAGTTACTTGATGCAGAGCAAAGAAAAGAGGCCATAAAAGAACACTTTTATTTGTATTTTTTAAATGAGGTGAAATTTACTTAGACTTCAAGATGTATTAGGTGCTGAAGAGAGTGTACAGTTAGATTTAATCCCTGCGTGTGGTTTTAAAGGCAGAAATAAACAAGCCTGTAGCAGCGGTTCTCAACCTGGGGGTTGCGACGTCTTTGGGGTATGAACCCTTTCACAGGGGTAACCTAAGACATAACAATAGCAAAATTACAGTTATGAAGTAGCAACAAAAATAATTTTATGGTTGGGAGTCACCACAACATGAGGGACTGTGTTAAAGAGTCGTGGCATTAGAAAGGTTGAGAACCATTGCTGTAGAGAGACACAATAAGAATCACCTTCTCTTTCAATTAATAATGTATTTCCCCCTGATTTTATAGTAATTCATGTGTGTTGCAAATAATGTGAGAATACAAAAAAAAAAAAAAAATAGAGAGAAAACAATATACCACCCAGTGATAAATAGAGTTAATATATGGCATGTTTACTTCTTTTTTATTTTGTCAAAAATCACTTCTATGAATAGAAAACAAAACACTTATTCCAGTTTTAAAGATGTTTTATTAAAGTTGCTAATAAAAATAAATTTAAAATAACTACTTAATAACCTTGCTTTGATTAAGATAATGAGACTGTGGCTGATAGAAAGTATTCGGCTCCGTTTGGTCATAGGTCTTTCACAATTTATTCTTTAAAAAAATGTTGTTTTTCTTTATTGATTTTAGAGAGAGAGAAAGGGAGAGGGAGAGGGAGAGGGAGATAGAAACATCAATGAGAGAGATCATAGACTGGCTACCTCCTGCATGTACCCTACTGGGGATTGGGCCCACAATCTGGTCATGTGCCCTGACCAGGAATCAAACTGGTGACCTCTTGGTGCATGGGTCAATGCTCAACCATGGAGCCACTCCAGCCGGACTCACAATTTATTCTTAAAACTTTCTGGAACTTTCTGCTTGTAAAGTATAAGAATGAATGGCTGAGCTACACGAGAAAGTGTCACCGACACATGAGAAGTGAAGAAGTGATCATAAAAAGGATTGATGTAGTCTTGGCTGGTGTGGCTCAATTGGCTGAGCATTGTCCAGTGCACCAAAAGGTCACCAGTTCCATTTCAGGTCAGAGCATATGCCCAGGTTACAGGCTTGATCCCAGTCAGGGTACGTGTGGAAGGCAGCTGATGGATGTTTCTCTCTCTCTCCCTCCCTTTCCATTCCTTTCTCTCTAAAAAATATTAATAAATTTTTTTTTTTAAAGAATCAATGTACATTGAGCATGATAACTTGGATGATGTAATGATCCTGATCCTCTCCCCTCCACTTTAACTTAGGAGAAACATGCTTCTAAGAATTGAGATATGAACAGTTGGGCTGTTTACTATTAGAATTGATCTTTCCAGTTAATAACAGTAAATCTCTGGCACAGTTACTATATTAGTCCTTAATGTCCTGTGATTTTAGGAAATTTGTCAATAGTTTGGATTTAGTTCAATTTATTCAGAAATTAAACATTTTTAAAAAGGTTCACTACTCTGCCAGGGTAAGTGTTGCTGGTTGAGTATTCGTATAAATATATATGTAAATCATAGTGTTACAGCATACTTAGAATACTGCATTATTTAAACCCAAATCTATTTTAACAAAAAGTCTATAATTAGAAGTAGCTGATGATACAAAATCCAAAGTCATGACAAGAGAGACTCACTTTCACTTGCAGCTGTGTTACTTGCAGAACTTAAAAAAAAAAAAAAAAAAAATTGTGCCCTTAAAGCCATTCAAGGAGAGGTTAAGGGCATGCTGCTCATTCCTGACTATATGACTCCAATTGGGGTTGACCAGAAATTAGCACTTCTAAATATCTCAGAAAAGTCCATAGAAGCATTACAAGTTTTTTATGCAAAAAAGTCTTTCTGCATCAGTGAGGAATAGTGCTCTTCAGAATTTCCTATGGCACAAAGAAAAAAGTGATTCCATAGACTTAATCAGATGTCCAAAGAGTGGTTGGAAGACCATTAGGTTAACCCTGAGTAGGAGCTTCTTCTATCTTTTTACTATATGCTGTTTGCCAATATGAACAAAGTAGACTTTCGTGAGAGAATAGGATTTGGTGGTCAGGACCTCTCTTGGGCATTTCTTTCTAAGTCAAAAATACAACAGAGGAGGGAGAAAATACAGGGACGCTACTCTTTCTATCTCAGAGTTGGTGAAACTTATATATGCATTCAAGAAGCATATGGGATCCTGCTGGAGGAGGTCATTTAGAGCATGTGACCATGGTTGACCTATGAGCTGGACCTCAGCAATCTAAGGCGCCTCCCCACTCCTCTATTCTAAACAAACTCCAAGCAGATGATTTGTCACTCATAGAAAAATTTAAATGTTACTATGGGACTGTAAAGAATAAGGGGAAGAATCTTATAACGTAAATTTATAGCAATGGAATTCCACTCAAGGGTTTTAAAAGGGCAGTAACATGCTAGCTATTGCATTTTAAGATCAAGAATGTACCCTGTACACCAATGGCGCCTTATTTCATACGCTGGTTTACATTCTCCACAGTGCAGCAGTCCTGCTTCTAGAGATAAAGATTATTAAATATAAAAGCAATGGAAGAAATCACAATGAAAAAGATCAGTGGATGTATAATTACATATGATTTTAAATTTTTTATATGTCAAAAGACTCCACAAACAAACGAAAGGCAAATGACACTCCAGAAAAAATCAGTAGGTGGAAATTTCCAAAATGTGTGAAGAAGACTTATAAATTATCTTCAATTAGCAAATATATGTAAAAAAAAATGGAAGCACAATCGACAACCAAAGAAACAAACATATACAACATATTGTACATCAAGCTGACAAATTCTTGTTGAAATCACAGTACTTGATGCTGGTGGCAGTGTAGCAACGTGGAACCGACCCCATATTATTGGAACCTGTCAAAAAAGTGGAAATATTCATTCTTTTACTCAAAAACTACATGGCAAAATCGAAGGCTTTAAATGTTAATACTTTCAACCCAATAATTCAACTTTTAGATAAATCTACCTAAGAAAATGATCCGAGACCAGCACTAAGATTTATTTTACATGAAGATATTTATTATAGTGTTAGGTATAATAAAAATTTAGAAACATACTAAATATTTAACTTTGGAGAAGCTTTTAAATCATGGTTTATTCCATACAATAAAATAATATGCAATCCATAAAATCAATTTATATTAGAAAATCTCACACGAGTATTCAACAATTTCCTGTAATCCTGATGTTTACATAGAAAGCTGTATTTCTCACTGACTGAAAACACTATTTCGTCTCTTTTCTAGTCTCCTTGGTCATCACACATATCCCTTCTGCTCATACGTATTGAAGACTCCACACATGCCATACTTCATGAAATTAAATACAAACCATCAGATAAGAACTCCTTTATTTTCCACCACAAAAAATTCTATCAACCTCATTGCTTCCACTCCCATTTTCTCATTCTCCTCTCCTGTTCCAAAAGTAGGTCTTTCCTACTTCCTCTTCCTTCCAAAAGTAGGTCTCTCCTCTTGTGTTTTCAGTCCACCTGCTTTTCCCTACTCAGGAATTCTGCATGCTCAGCTTTTCTTCTCTGCTCAGTAATTAGTATCTTCCACTTTCTTGGATCATTCCCATCAACTGATAAAGCTACTCTAGTAATTTCCATTTTATAAAAACAAAAAATGCTACCTTTTTTATTTCTATTTCATTTTTTCATCTCTTGAGATTTTATTTGATTCTTCTAAATGTCAATGTTTTCTCTTTTCTTAATCACGTGTTTCCTGGATTTTATTTCTTCCTTTAACTCTTTGAACTACTTAGAGATCCTTATTTTAAAGCCCCTGTTAGATTGCTCTGGCTCTTCAGGATCAAAGTTCCTTCTGCCTGCCCAAGCCCTGTTGTATTACCCAATATTGAATTGGTTGTATGTCTGTGTCTTAGCTCAGGGTTTCAAGTTCTACACTGTATAAGAAGTGCAAATGTGGATCCCACATCCATTTGTGTACGGACTCTGGGTTCTCATCTCTCATATCTCCACTCATGATTTGGGATACGCATTAAGGTGTTCTAATCCTTTTTCCGGGAATGATTTCCTGGTGCATGATTTTAGATTGTGCTTTCCCAGTAGATGCTTACTCCTAAAAAAGCAAAGCAAAACAAAATAGGCTACATTCTTATTCCCTGCAAATGAGTTGATATTCATGGTAGAAATGAAGCATTTGTCAAGGACCAGGCTCAGTTTTGTTGACCCACGATCTTTTCATAATTGAAAGAAAACCACTTCTTTAAGGTCTTGGTTGTTAGAATGCTGTCTCTGGAGAAGTATGGGAAGACCCCACTTCAGAGCAATTGGATGAGAATCTGCATTTTAACAAGATCCCCTGGTAATTCATATGCAGCCTCTGAGGCTAACTTCCAAGAGACCCATGAAAAATAAAAATTTTAAATTTATTTCTCTATTATAAGTAAAAATTGGCTCTTCAATAGTCCTATCATGGTTAAGGCAAGAGATACCAATGCATTTTCTTCCTCATCTAAAATACAAAAATAAAGAGGGGGAGGATGAACTCTAACACCATTCTGTCTCAGAATAAATCACCTTTTAGTATTAGTATTCTATTCACTACATACTTTTATATTGTCTTTGAAGATTTCCTACCTCCAAAGGAGTGGCCCATAGAGCAAGTCCTTTTTCCCTCCGTGGCTTCATGTCTTATTATTCTTCTTCATATCTTTAGAGATGGTCATCATTAAAGGGTGGAGAATTTTGAAAGCTGATAAACAGAGGGTAGAATTAAACATTTATCTTGCCTTTTTTATACAGTTAACTACTGGACAAGTAAATGGTAGATGGAGGAACAGTTGTCATCATAGAAATAGATTACCTAATATATAAGGAATAAATGATAAAATTAAAATATCAACATTTTTTAACCCCTAATAAATTAATGGATCTAGGTATCGCACATTAATGGTTGTTAACATCATAAAACAAGAGACAACTAGATATTTCAAGCTCCTTATTGGAGAGAATACCTTTACCAAATATATCATTTAAAAATATCATCAAGCTTTAGGTCTAACTACAAATTTATAAGAAATGTAGAAACCAGGGGACCACATTTAAAAATAAATAAATAAAAACTTCATGGGTTGCAATCAGAAAAATACAGACTGTCAGAAAATCTATAGAAAAGTACCTAATTTTGTCAACAAATAAAATATAAATGAGATGAAGAAAGAAAGCTATACGTTAAAGGAGATTTAAGAGGCATGCTACTTAATTGCTATTTGTGGACCTTATTTGGAACCTTATACAAACAAATATAACATGATGGGACACTGAGCATTAACTGGATATTTGCAAGTAGTAAGGCATTATTTAGGTATGAAAATGTTTTGTGGATATTTTTATTTATGAGTAAAGTTTTCATCTTTTGGAGAGACATATTAGAACAACTACAGATGAAGTGACACTGTGACTGGGATATATTCCATGCTAATAGGAAGAGGGAGTAGAAGTAGATGAAACAAGACTCACGACGAGTTGACACTATTTGCATTTAGTTGTTGGACAATCTTTCTTTATAAAAATGTAATTTTAGCCCTGGCCGGTTTGGCTCAGCGGTTAGAGCGTGGTCCTGTGGTCCTGAGAGACCCGGGTTCGGTTCCCGCTAAGGGCATGTACCTCGGTTGCAGTTTGTCCCCGGCCCTGGTCGGTTGTGCTGGTGGCAGCCACTCGATATGTCCCTTCACATCGATGTTTCTCTCTCTCTCTCTGTTCCTCTCTCTCCCTCCCACTCTACCTGAACAAAAAATGGAAAAATGTCCTTGGGTGAGGATAGAAAATAAAAAAAAAATAATAATAATAAAATAAAAATGTAATTTTAATTGATATCTTGTCTATTTTTATATTGAGCAATTAAGACTTACTTTGGAATGAGAAAGTAAAACCCTTCCCTGCTATTCCTTTGGCTGAGATAACAGGCATAGATAAAGCTAACTGCAAAGTTAACTAGAGGCAATTATTCTCTGAGGGTATGCTATAGTAATTGCTCTTTAGGAAAAAGAAGAAGAAGAAGAAGGAGAAGGGGAGGAGGGGGGACGGGGCAAGGGAGGAAGAGGAGAAGGAGAAGGAGAAGAATTTGTTACTATCATTATCTGCATTTTACAGATGAGGAAGCTCAGAGGGATATAAAGTGAATTGCCCAAGGTCACACACCATGGCTTGAGGTAAAGATAAGTTTCCATGTCCAGGCACTCTGGATTCAAGGCCCTTGTGCTTAACAACCATGGTATATATCCCTGGGCTGAGATTTTTACTGAAGTGTTGTGACCTAGCATGATTGGCAAAGTTTTATTCATAGGGAACTTATAAAAAGCTTCATGGCTCATTTGATGGGTGAGATTCCAACTAGGTCTAGTCCAAGAAAAATGGCCACATGACAGTAATGCCAATGACTTATGCATGTAGATTCCCACTGCCACTGAGTTGATCCTATTTTGGTACATGGAATCATTTAGGAATGGTCCCCATTCTTCCATGTGGATATAAGACTATGCATTTTGGAGATGGTAAGGATGGCTAATTGCATCCATATGCAAAAGAGGGAATGAAAATATATATTTTTTAGTGGTTGAGAAATGCTCTCTGTTTCTAAACAAGTGAGAATTGAGAAAATATTTTTTCACAGTATTGGTCGTAGTACAATTGCTTGATATCTTCAAGCCCGATAACTGGCTCATAAGAATGAATTTGAAAAGAACCCCAGCATATCAAAAATCTTCCCTATGCTCATGTGTTCAAATAGTAGAAACAAATTGATTACATCTGTAAAATAAAAAAGAAAGAAAACTGATTCCCTCTGGGATGCAACTGGGAGAATTTAATAAGCTGCCTTAAATCACTCAACCTACAACACAGCTAAAATGTTAATTAAGCAACTTTCCTTTTTTTTTTTTAATCCTCACCTCTGCTCTGCTGGCTTTACTAAAAGCCAGCATAACTCTCTACAGGTACCTCTAATTCTGTTTGAAGTTGGTGATCTGGGCTTGGCTCATCACATTCACAGTAGATTTACCTGAAAGATCAATAAAAGCATGTTCAAAGCTAGATTGGCTTCATAGAGCTGAGAATTTTTATTAATTCATATAAACTTCCTAAAACTTTCGCTGTAAAGAAAAAAAAGAAGGAAACTTGAGAATATTCACATGGAAAGAAATTGAATTGGTATCACAGAGTTTCAGAATTGGTTCGGAGCACCCTGGCTAATTTGGCTCAGAGGTTAGAGAGTCATTCTATGGGCTGAGGGGTCTAGGGTTTGATTCCTGGTCAAGGGCACATACTCGGGTTGTGGGTTTGATCCCCAGCCCTGGTTGGGGCCCTGCAGGAGGCAGCCAACCAACATGTCTCTCTCACATTAATGTTTCTCTCTCTTTCTCCCTCCCTTCCACTCTATCTAAAATCAATGGAAAAGTATCCTGGGGTGAGGATTAACAACAACAAATCTAAAAAAAAAAAAAAAAAAAAGAATTGATTTGGTGTCCATGAGGCCACTCATGTGTCAGAATGTGTGGAAGCAACCAATGCTGACTCTTTCTTAAATATTCTGGGAGTTCTTAGAACCATCAATTACATCAGAAAGCATTTGATAAGTGTCAACCTCACCTCTTTGTCCTGAATACTGTGCAAGGTTAGAAGGGATGCCACTGACCTCAGTAAACTATGTGTGTAAACATGATTTACTAAGTCTGTGAAAGAGTTGGAGAGAGTCTAGGAAAGAAGTTGAATCAGTTCAAGAAGGTATGTGGGTTTCCTGTCAAAAATTAGAAGAGGCTGAGTCCTTGAATCTGGGAAAAGAAGGTGAGGTAACATTTTAGGAGGCATCTAGTCATGGAATAAAATAAAGCATGCTGTCTGGCCAGTGTGGCTCAGTGGTTGAGCATCGACCCATGTACCCAGAGGTTGCTGGTTCGATTCCCGGTCAGGGCACCTGACCAGGTTGTGGGCCCAATCCCCAGTGGGGGGCATGCAGGAAGTAGCCAATTGATGTTTTCTCTCATTGATGTTTCCATCTCTTTCTCTCTCTCCATTCCTCTCTCTCTAAAATCAATAAAGAAAAATAAAAAACGAATAAATAAATAAATAAATAAAGCATGCGTTTTCAACCCTGGCTGCGTGGCCCTGTGCAATTACTTATATGGAGCCTCAGTTTCTGTATCTATTTGTCAGAATGAGAAAAAAATAAACTGTGTGATTTAAATGAAGCAAGCTATTTTCTCGCTTGTAGAACAAAGGATTTTGATGGACTATTTTGAAATAATCCCTCCTGAATGATGATTATATATTTTAAAAGTTGGGGTGATAGAAGGGGAGATATTTGTTATGTATTATGGAGTTTGGAGAAATGATGACACTTTTAGGGTCCAACAGAACAGTTCTGGCAATTTAAGAAAAGCAGGGAGTTCCAGCCACAGGGCATGGAGTGGGATAATTAATGTGTAATTTGACTAGCATTTATCACTTATGTAAGGACAATTGTTATTTTTCTCTTTGATGAGAGAGGTAATACTCCTGCTTTTTCTACATTTAGATTTTTTTTAAAAGACTGTATGCTTTGACTAAGAGTGTAAAATTAGGTCCTAGAAACTCATCAACCAGCGGCGAAGCTTTGATCTTTAAAATGCTGGAATTATCTTTAATCAGAGGAGATTTAAATTGGCTAAATAGTGGGATTAAGGCAAAATTATCATCATTTTGTGCACTAAAATGTTAATTCTTTTTCTACTAATGGAAATAATTCTCTAAGAGCTCACTTTATTTTTTTAATTAAATGATCTATTGCTTTGTAATTGGATTTTTGGAAGTTATTTTATCCTCTTAACACAACTTTAGTATCAGCATCCACAGTTTTGAAGTATAAATGCTGACTTAAGATTTATTATACTCACCTATGTTTCAACTCTTCTTCTCTATAGAGTACTGCTTGTCATTTATGTGAGGAAGTATTTATCAACTGTTTTTTCCTGTAGAGAAACATCTTGGTATCTGAGGGTTCATTTCACCTTTTATTCTTAGAACCACTGTGAAAGGTTGATTTGAAATTTATTTTTTACATACATATAGAAAATTGTAACAAAATAGTATGTATACTAAACACTGTCATATAACATATTTGACTATCAATATGTTAACATGAGTTACCAAGTTCACTAAATTTTGCTGATTGTGGAAATTAGAGTCTCCAGATATAAGCATATATCTGGGCATCTTATAAATGTATCAGTAATAATTCATTCACTCGTCAAATGTTCACTGGTTGGGTTTCATTTCGGCTTTCAAGAAACTGAATGTCTGTGTTGATGTCACTAATTTTAGAATAGTGTTGGTTTAAAACCTGACTGCTGTACACAGAGGACCAGGAGAGATCCAGGAAAGAATCAGATTGCTTCAGAGTGTAAGTGGCAGGAAGCTTATCTTCAGCGGTTACAAGAGGAGTAGATCTCCACACTCACCTACTAACATCTTAAAGTTTATAGAGTCAGATCTACTGTCCAGATGGTCTCAACATCATATTATGACCTGTGTCCTTGGGGTAGCTTCCAGGGCAGATAAGGCAAGTGGAATTCACATTCCGAGACAAGGAAGGTGAGAAGTAGGAGCCCCCAACCACAGATTGCTAGGGTCCAGCTCTCAGGTCAACTGGTGATCCTGTTCTCTTGATGACTTCCTTCAACAGGTGGAAAACTTTTTTGTCTGTTTATTTATTATCTATATTTTTAAAAATGTAATGCTGCTATTCATCTCTCAGGTGACAAACGAGTCATTAAGTCATTATTAATTAATTCATGTATCCATTAGACATTTCTTGATAAACTTTTTTGTGCTGGATTCTGGAACTGCAGTAATGTACAAAATAGTGTCCCTACTCGTATAGAACTGACGGCTCTATAAGAGTGAGAAAGACTTAAATAAATAAACATACTAACAAGCATGTTAGTTATTTTTTATGTTGAGGAATGCTTGCTATAAAAGAAAATATATTAGCGTGTTAGGAGAGTATAATGGGCAACTTAATTTAGAATAGAGGGCCAGGAAACATCCTCTTTATAAAAGGAGAGTTAAGGTTGAAACATGGAGGTTGATGAAGAATTAGGCAGGTAAAGAGCAGCCTCTGCACAGAGGCTCTGAGAGGGACAGCTTCTGGGCCACTGAACGACACGAAGGAAGTCAGCATGGCTGAGAAAATTAGGTGAGGGAGAGAGTGGAACAAGTCAAGGTAAAGAGGTAAGTATGACTTGATTAGGAAATGTCTCAAAGGCAATGACAGGGAGTTTAGATTCCATCCAGGATCAGTGAGAATGAATTTAGGAGTTTGAGTAGGAGGGTGATAGTATATTTAAAAGATAATTGAGTAGCCCAGCCGATGTGGCTCAGTGGTTGAGTATTGACCCATGCACCAAGAGGTCGCTGGTTCGATTCCCAGTCAGAGCACAGGCCCAGACTGTGAGCCAAATCTCCAGTGGTGGCATGCAGGAGGCAGCCAATAGATGTTCTCTTTCATCAATGTTTCTATCTCTATCTCCCTTTTCCTCCCTCTCTCTAAAATAATAAAAATAAATAAATAAACAAATAAGAAATCTGACTGTGGTAGTTATAGAGAGTAGATTGGAAGTAGACAAGAACACTATTAGATAGATGTGTTATGAGGACAGTATGAGTCCAGATTGATGGTGAAGTAGAACTGGATGATGATAGTGGAAGTGAAGAGAACTGGGCAGAATGAAGATTAGTTTGAGTATGAAATTATCATAACTTGATAATGGGTATGAGTGTGTGAAGGAGAGGAAGGTATCAAGTATGATTCCTGGGTTATTGGGCTGAGCACCTGGGTGGTGAGTGGTCAGAAATGGAGTACACTGGAAAAGAACATTATATGGGGAAGGATAAAATAATCCAATTTTTAACATATTAAATCTGAATGCTTGAGAAATATCTGAGTGGAAATAACAAATAAGGAAATCATTGTAGATCTTAGAAGGAAGTTTTGAGAAGTGCATATACATTTTAGAGTTACTAGGGTAGATAAGGGCTATGTGAAGATGAAGAATGGGTCAGGGTAAATACAGACATAGTATTTATAGTTTAAAAAGCTGTATTTACATCTTTAGATACTTTGTATCTACATATTTCCATCAAAATGTTCATGTCAAATAGGCTCTGCTAAACTGTGTTACTTAAGGGGAAAATTATTGCAATGATTATTGCCGTTAAAATTATTTGTCTGAGCCCTGGCCGGTTTGGCTCAGCAGTAGAGCTTTGGCCTGCGGTCCAGAGAGACCCAGGTTCAGTTCCCACTAAGGGCATGTACCTTGGTTGCAGTTTGTTCCCAGCCCTGGTTGGGTCGTGCGGGTGGCAACCACTCAATGTGTCTCTTTCACGTTGATGTTTCTCTCTCTCTCTCCCTCCCCACTCTATCTGAACAAAAAATGGAAAAATCTCCTCGGGTGAGGATAAAAAAAAAAAAAATTATTTGTCTGAGCACAACTAAGGTGTGTTCCTGGGAGGATATTGGAGTCAGGTTTGCCTATACTGGCCCTGGTTTGCCTATACTGCCCCTGAGGCTATTGTGTGTATACAACATATCAAGATACATAGATGGAGAAACTTTCTAGAGCTCCAAGGACCACAAAGCTATTTCTTTCCAGAGTGACGATTTATAAACTAGGTGGTTGTAGAAACTAGTTTATTTGATTATATTTTCCAGAGATCCAAGATGGCTCGTCCTGACAAGTGTGAAGAAGAGATTGAAATTTAAACCTTTCACCTCACATGTAGCAGTAGCATGGCACTAGCATTTAGCGCTAACATCTAGCATTTGTCATCTTTAGAGAGCATCGAAAAAACTTTCACTTTTTTAATTCTTCTTCCAAATCCTTACTAAAATTTTTTTGTGATTTGAAATATATTATTAGCTCCTTTAAGGCAGGAACCATGTATCACACATGTTTTGTAGCTGAACATTAGCTGAACAAAGTACCTCACAAAATATTTAAGAAAAGATGTTAGGGTTTTTTGTTTTGTTTTTATTAAAATGCTTTAATGTTGACATAATTGCAGATGTCCACCCCCCTTTTCCCCAACCCTTTGCCCACCTACAACCATCCCCGTCTCCCCCTCCCCTGACCTTCACCAAACTATTGCCTGTGTTCATGAGGTATGCACATGTGATCTTTAGCTAGTCCCTTCACCTTCTTTATCCAGGAACCCCTCCCCTTGGGCACCAGGTAGTCAAATTTGGTTAGTCATTTTGCTCTTGAGCACCATGTACCTTATGGGGGATAAAGAGATATTTTTAGAAATAAAAATTTCTTCTCTCTCTCTCTCTCTCTCTATTTTTTTTACTTAAAACAATGTCTTCTAGGTAAATGTTTAGTTTCACTTGGGTACATTCCCAATCCATTTAAAGCTCACACATATTGAGGGTTGGTTGTTTCTAGGGGAAACTTCCTTTCCTGTCTCCCTGATCTTTGACCTGCTTCAAGACTCTGCTTGGCCTTGAGCTTCGCTGCTTCTCTCTCAAGGCTATGACTTCTGCACCCTTATGGAGTTTCAAGGTTCTGCAAGGCTCACCCCGCTAAGCAACTACCTCATTTATTTGTAACTTACCACCTTCTGCCACATTGACTATGGCAGCATGCACACTGCTTGTCCTCTCAAAGACATTTGCAATCTTTCCTGTGTCAGGTCCAAGGAAGTTGGGCACTGTCACTCATGGTCTCAGGTTTGCCCCAGTCTACTTGGGTGATTTTACAGCCCTAAGGTCCACTCCCCTCATGAGTGCTCATGACTACTCTCTTGTTCTAGCTTTCTTCTGTCTCCTTTTCATATCTCCACTGGAACAGAATGGCTCTTACTCTCTGACTCTACTCCTTAACATTTATCCTTCCAGCCCTATGATAGTTTTATGTTTAATTTTTAAAGAAACTGCCAAACTTGTTTCCAGAAACTGCCAAAATGGGAATGTAGCATTTTACAGCAAAGTATTCTACTCTGGTCTTACTCTGATGGTGGCATCTCTGGATAAAGATTTTATAAAAATGGAGTTCTGCTCCAAGTTACTCAGTAACTAGTTATAAGGAATTTCATCAATGACGCCAATTTTTCCAACTCCAGTTGTCTTTATTTGCCTAATGAATGTGAAGAGAACTAACTTTTTGGTTTGTGAATGTGCAATGCGATGGTATATCTAAACTATAAACCACTTGGAAAAGACTCTCATGTTTAAATGGGATTTTATAATACAAAAAGCTTTTGAGAGTCTAATTACATTAAAAGAATAATCCGCAATTAAAAAACGTGTATGTATTTTTATTTTTATGAGTTTTACAGCATGACAATCCTGGGAAACGGCCAACATCTAACATAAATAAATTATGCCAAATTATCTCATAATTTGCTTCATATATACATATATTTTGCTTCATAGATTTTTAGTAAACTTTTCATTTTGAGATAATTGTAGGCTCACATGAGGTTGTAAAAAATAGTACAGAGACATCCCATGTGCCCTTTGCCCAATTTACCCTTACGATAACATCTTGTGAAACTATAGTACGATATCCCAAATAGTGTATTCACATGGATACAGTCATAACGCAGAACATTTTCATCATCGCAGGAATCCACCGTGTTGTCCTTTCATAGTCATACCTGCTTTCCCCCTACCAAACCCTCCTCATCCTCAACTCCTGGCAACCACTAATCTGTCAAGTTGTCCATAATTTTGTAATTTCACAAATATTATATACATGGAATTATACCAACTGTAACCTTTTTTTTTTTGCTCAGGATAATTCTCTAGATAGTCATCTAAGTTGTTGCATATTTCACTAATTTGTTCTTCTTTATTGCAGAATAATATTCCAGGGTATGGATGTACCACAGTTTTTAGCTATTAACCCAGAATAAATGCCTAGGAGTACAGTTGCTAGGTTGTATGGTAGCTGCATATTTAGTTTTTTTTTTTTTTTTTCTTTCAAAGAAACTGCCAAACTGTTTTCCAGAGAAGCTGTATCATTTTAATTACCATCAGCAATTTATGATCAATCTAGTTTATTTATATTTTCATCAACATTCAATGTTGTTCCTATTTTTTATTTTGGCCATTCTGATAAGTGTGTAGTGATATTCCGTATGTTTTAAATTTGCATTTCCCTGATGGGAATGAATGTCTGTAGTTCTTCTTTGGTGAAATGTCAGTTCATATCTTTACCCATTTTCTAACTGTATTGTTCTTTTAGACCTGTAAAGTCTTTTGTTGCATATGTGACTTGCAAAGTTTCTCTGTCCATAGTAGCTTGTCTTTCATACTCTTAAGATAGTCTTTCACAGAGCAAAATTTTAAGTTTTGCAATTGTAATCTAATTGGTCAATATATTTTTTATGGGTAATGCTTTTGGTGTGAAGTCTAAGAAATCTTTGCCTATGCCTAGATGTTGACAATTTTCTCCTAAAAGTGAATAGTTTTATGTTTACCTTTAAGTCTGTGATCCATTTGAACTAATTTTTACAGAAGGTGTTAAATTTAGGTGAATATCTCTCTCTCTTTTTTTTTTTGCCTTAAATATTCAATTGCTTTAGTATCATTTCCCAAAAAAGCTATTCTTCGTATTGAATTGCTTTTGTATCTTTATCAAGCTTAAGTCATATACATTTGTGTGGCTCTATTTCTACACTTTCTATTGTCTTCTATTGATCTGCATGTCAGCTGGGATAGACAGTAGTTTCATTAAATATATTTACAAATATCAAAACCCCATTTCCAACAGAATCAATTATTTGGCAACCAGGAAAAAACAAAACAAAAAAACAGCTATGACCATAAATTTTATATTTATTACAACTTGACTTCAGTGTCATATACTTTTTGGTTGCTACTAAAATTTTCATTTGAAAAAGACTACTAATTAAGAAAACTTTCTATTTCTTATTTGTAATATTGGGAAGTAGTAGGGTATATAGTGAAGTTATATGCTAATTGTTTTTTTACTTACATTATAAACATCATTGCCCAAAATAATTGTTGGGATAAATAAATATATATATATATATATATATATATATATATATATATATATATATTTAATATGTTCTTACTGATTTCAGAGAGAGAGGGAAACATCAATGGGCTGCGTCCTGCATGACCCCTACTGGGGATTGAGTCTGCAAGCCTGACATATGCCCTGAATGGGAATTGAACCTGTGACTTGATGATGCTCAATCAACTGAATCATGTCGGCCAGCGTGTGTTGGGACAGTCTTAAAATTTACTGTTATTGCCACCATATAATCTGGTTTATGTCTCTTTCTTTCTCTCTCTCTCTCTTTCTCCCTCTCCCTCTCTTTCTCTTCTCTTCTCTTCTTTTCCCCTCCCTCCCTCCTCCCTTCCTTCCTTCCTTCCTTCCTTCCTTCCTTCCTTCTTCCTTCCTTCCTTCCTTCCTTCCTTCTTCCTTCTTCCTTTCTTTCTTTCTTTCTTTCTTTCTTTCTTTCTTTCTTTCTTTCTTTCTTTCTGAAAGTATAGTTGATATACAATATTAGTTATATTAGTTTCAGGTATACAATATAGTGATTCAACAATTGTATACCCTATAATCTGATCACCCCATTAATTCTAGTAATCATTTCTCACGATGCAAAGTTATCACAATATTATTGACTACATTCCCCTTCATCCTTTTCATCCATTCCGCCATCCCCTTCTCTCTGCCAGCAAGTGATACCTTAGGTCCTTGTTTCTATGAGTCTGTTTTTGTTGGCTCTCTGGTAACTTACCAGAAATGTCCTGATATGATTTATATATGGAGCAAAAGCTATAGCTGCATAACAAAAAAGTGCAATGTGAAAGAACTTCCACTTTCATGTGTAGGAGAACACACCTTAATTATGTTCTAGGAAAAAGAACAAACTATATTACTCAAATTTAGGTTCAAGTTCTGGTTCTGCAACATGGAAATGTCATTTAACTTCTCAATTTCCTTGCCTCAAATCCAATGTTAATACCTGGCCTAACTCACGGTGATATGATTAAGATGAAATCAATATACATTTGGTATCTTTTCTTTTAACTGATACTGGACAAGATCACACTGTGGTATAAGAGTCAATAAGTTTCTCTAACATGTGAAATAATGTTTTTGACTATTTGTAGTATTTTTTTAAGATCGGTATTTATTAGTTATAAATTTTTGAAAATTTATCCTGTTTTTTTAGGACACTCTAGTTGCCTTATTACTTCCAACTCTAGACCTGAGTCCCTTTTTTTTTAAATTAAAAAAATATATAAGAATATTTAATGTTTGCTCCAACATGATATTTTGAGGCATAGCACTAGAAAAATAAGACGAACTTGTTTGGGACTAACGAATTTTGTTATTCTTTTTCCTTATTCACAAATGTTATTGAAACTTTCAAAAAATGTCAATTTTACAAGATAAAAATGGAGAATTTAAAGCTATCTTATTCAAATCCTTGTTTTTGAACATTTCAGTATTTGTTATACTGAAGTGTCAGTAAATAATATTCACTCATGCTTTTTCCTCTTTCTTTTTAATGTTTTGAAAAATTTGACTCTGATGAAAAAATACTGATTAACTATTCCAAAACTATTTTGATCACATTCTAAGACCCAAGTGGTTCATGAGTAAGTTTCTTAAGTTTTATATTTTAAAAATGATTGGATCTTTCTAATCTTAGGTGTCCACATCGCCTGTGTTAGCTGGCATAGAACTAAGTAAATAACGCTTTTTTATTTTTTGTATTTGCATTTTAATTTCCCTTTAACAGTTTTGCAATCTATGTTTTCATACAGAAATTATGCCTGCATTATAAGTAGGTGTCATTTGAGCTGTCATTGCAAAAATCTATTATAGGAATCTGAAAATCTTGAAACAATGTTTAAAGTGTCACATTTAGAGTTTTTGAAACTGTGCTCCTTAAGATGAAAATGTTTATAGACCCCAATTGATAATCACAACTTGTGGCATGCTGCTTATTAACAAGAATTGCATATATGCATTGATTTTATTTAAAGTTTACGAGATAGTTTTTAAAGAAAATTGTACATGCAGCATAAAAGTGGATTGTCAACACACTCCTCTTTGATTGTGTGCACACATAATACATACACACCTACTATTTCATAAACATATTCTTGCAGTACAGAGTGCTCCCAAATATATGCCTTTCTTCTAATAAAAGTTAAAGATATTTTATGAAATTCAAATGGTATGTTTAGAAAATAAAATAAGACTCTGGGATGTTTATTTATAATGCATTCTTGAATTAATTTTGATAATAGTAATTTTTTTCTCTGAATTATACTTTTCAATGCATTATATCTTTTCATGAATTCTATTTTAAAATGATATTATATGGTTCCTGTTCCTTGCTAATGTATACTTTCCAGTGGGAAATATTTTAAACTAAATACTTCCCATCTGGTCCTGCCAAGGTGAATGTTTTCCTCACAGCCTTGACTTGCAGTTGTAGCGGATGTGAGAACATGTCATGGTGGTTTTGACAGTCTGGTCATTCTAATCCAGGGATCCAGTCCCTGTGGTTTGTCAATTATCCTGCTAACCCTACAGCGAGAGCAACATTCAAGGCACTGAACTGTCAACCAATAACCAAAAAATAATGTCAGGAGCCAGAGAGGCAGGAACGAGATAGTGGTGTTGGGGGGGGTGGTGCTTTTGACAACAGAAGTCAGTGCATTATTCAGCATTTATTTTATTTGCAGGTGCTTGTAACAAATTCATTACTGGGAATCACATGATGGCATATCATTTATTCCTTTGGACATTCTTTTGTGTCTAAATTTAAAAAGCAAGGATTTGACTGCTTGTGTAAGTTTTGCTAACATAAGATTCTGGAATATAACTCTATGGTGAAAATAGCTGGATCACCCGAATTTAATTTGATTGTTCGTGATTCTTTTTCACCTGCCACATGTTTACTGTAATATCCTTAGGGAAAAAAATGCACCAGGGTACTATGTGTGTGCTCATGGAAATTATTTAGAAAGTGACTAGGAGCCCCATTTACAGGGAAATGGGCATAAATATGGGGAGTGAAATTACGCCTTGTGTATGACAAAACACGCATTAAAAAACAAGAATTTCAAAGGAAAATTCATTTTGAACCATTCATGATCATTAATAGTTTAAGAGAAGAAATAAAGGAGACTTTTAAATGACAATAGTATCTGTCTTAAAATGAGAAAATGATAATGAGGTTTTAAATCTCTAACTTCTTGAGAATAGAGCCCAATAGAACTCTCCAGTGACACCAGCTAAAATCTAGTTAGGTTTTTATTCTGCTCTGCTTCATAGTCTCTGTGTTTTATGTATCAAGTCAAATGTCTACTATGTACATAAACTAAATGGCAGCCCTTAATTAACAAATAAACAAGCCTGGAATCTTCAAATAAGCGCTTGCTGCCTGTATCCAAATGAGGCATTTTACTTACATGTGTTTACTCAGGAAAATGTTGACTGAGCTAAAGTTTCTGCTTTGCAAAGTACAAAAAGTTTGAAATTTAAATGTATTTTGTGAAATTCTAATAAATACTAAAAACTGGCTCTTGGCACTTAATGAATAGAGAACATAATTTTTTCTGGTTTGAAGAATAGTAGAGTTACTTATAGAACAATACTTATTTATTTGGGGCAATACACACACACACGCACAAAAGAAAGAAACGATAAACGTAACATCAACCTTCATAGATAATTACTTTTAGAATATATATCAGAAAAAAATACATCAGATTTTATATAGTATTGTGTACCCTATCTTTTTCATTTAAAGAATAAATTTCCATATCATAGCAAAATCTTTGCAAATATAACTTTATATTTTAATATATAAATGGATTGGAATTCACTTAAGTAATACTCTAATGTTGGATTTCATATTAGTTAAATTTGAAAAGACATAAATGAGTCTGTGAGGAATAACCCTTATTTCTTATTTATTTTAGACTTATTTGTGAATTTCATTTTAGGATGGATTTGCTTCAGGTAAAATTACTAAGTCAAAGGGTATTGATACTTTTTATCATCTGGGAAGACTTCAAATCTTATTTAAAATTAATTGTGAGCATTAGAAATTTTTTTAGCTCCTTAATATACTGCTAATTACTTTTTAAAAAAAGCCTATTACAGGTATAGCAGACATGTAATTTTTAGTCATTAGCGTTTCTAAAAAAATAATAACATGTTATGGATGGAGACTAATGCTAGGGTGAAGAAATACTTATGTTTCGGTGTAGGCATTGTTTTCCAGTTCTAGTGGCTGAATCAAAAACTAGTATGGTCTATGGCAGATTTCACTTTTGTGAATTTAGATCCCACTTTTACTTGCTAATTATGTTCTCAGATTACTTAACCTCTGTGCTTTAAATTCTCCTTCTGTAAAATGAAGATGATATCATTGCCCACATCTTTGGGTTGTGGAGAGGATGACATTGGGCAATGTACATAATCTATGTTGTATAGTGCTTGGCACGTAAAGATCCCCAGTGAATGTTAGCTGCTGCTATTAATTGAATATAGCCATTAGCAAAGAAAGTTGTTTTAGTATTTTACAAACATTACATTTCTTGTGAGGCAGCCAGAAATAGCAAATATTTTCATTATGTACACAATACCGGTTAAACAAGCTTTTAGATATAGCAATAGAAACTTCTTTTAAAGAGTAGAATGCAATATAGTAGTAATTATTCTTGCCTGCTGGGAACAACAGAGAGGTAAGATACTAGTAAGTGTCACTGTTTGGGTTATATGTTACGTGTGTTATTAGCTCTACATGTAAGGATGCTCCGTTGGTATGATATGATGTAGCCCAGAGCTTCTCAAACTTTAATGTGCATATGAATCATCTGGGGATCTTATTAAAGGCAGATTCTGATTTTGTTAAGTCTGGGGTGGACCCTGAGATTCTATATTTCTAGCAGATCCCAGGTGATGCTAATGGTCCAATGGCTACATTGAGTAACAAGTATTTAGAATTTAAAAAATGAAGCTACTGGAATTTAATACTGAGTTCTTAAATTTTTTCTTCCCTAGCATTTTGCTTTGGGCATTTAGTGCATTTGCATATTATGACTTTGGGTCTCCTCAGTGTTCTGTAGCAGTGGGAAGTCAACAAATTTCTGTGAAACTAATATCCTCCAACAATTCGCAGGTGGGAGGAGAATAGGATAAAAAAACAAAACAAAAACCTCTCCATTCCTCATCTCTGGCTGCAAATATGACATGATTGTTTGGAGCCAGGTGGTGGTTTTTTTTTTAACACCTGGCTGCTTTCCAATGCCACCATCAGTATAGAATGGTGCGTGCTGGTCCCATCAGCTGGCCTCCACCAGGGCACAGAAGCAGGAATCAAGTCCCATCAATACAGTTTAATGATGACCATGATAAAGACCAAGTGAGACATCCCTCACTTCAAAATCTGTGCTCTGACTGTTTTTTTTGTTGTTGTTGTTGTTGATCATCCTTGCCTGATTATCATAGACCGGCTATGCAGCCAAAAGGAATGTGAAGTATTGGATATGGTTTCCAAATCTTCATAGAGCATCCATTTTATTCGGAGACTTGGGAAATTCTATTAGTGCAAACTTGGTTTTTTCTAGCATAACACTCTATGCATTTCAAGAACAATATGAGAGCTGATGATAAGCCACCTCTGGCTGTGTTCCTAGACCCCAGGGGTATTGTTTCCCATTATTTTGCCATTAAGGCTAATTTCCAGGGGAAAACATGAAAGCCACTGGATGTGAAAAAAACAAGAGAAGAAGCCCAGGGAGGCCCTATGATTTAAAAAAAAATGATGTAAGTCAAAATACTTATTTTCTAATCCTTGCTCACATCCTTTATAACTTTTTCTCTCTCTGAGCCTCCTCATTTTTCTCATTTGCATAATGATTCAGTTAGACTAATTTTGAGATCTCTCCAAGCTCTGGCATTCTTAGATTTTATTATTCTTTTGTACTGAGAATTTTACCCTAACTCATAGGTGGCCAGTTGACTATTTTGTATGGTAGAGACTTCCTCAGCCCTGGCTTCTATGGTAGTCCCCATCTGTGACCAGAGCTGTCAATCATTTTGTGATTATTTCCACTGTTTTGCAGAGTCAAAGGCCTACCCTAGAGATGGAGTTTCATTTGAAATACAATTGAGTGTACATGATGCTGAAAAATGTTACCCCACATGCATGGGGTAAATCTCTAAAAGAATTTACCCCCTATACTTAGGGTATCAATGAGGCAATGTAGACCACCAGAACAGCTACTTGACAATTTGTCACTCAACTTCAGCAAAACTATAGAGAAACTGCACAATGAATTAATGAATAGCAACAAATCCCCATGACAACATGTTAGTTCATTAAAATTTTATCAGCATTCTTCCTAAGGAAAGTGTGCCTTCTGTTCTATGTTGAGTTTCTTCAACATTGTTTTACAGCCAATTCACAGCATTCTGGTGCTTCAAAATTAATTCCTGTGGAGAGTGAGATACACAGAGACTCTATAGTGTGTCACACATGGGTCTCCTGGGTGTCACAATAAAATATTGCCTGCATTTTCGTGTATCTTATGGCTTAAGCATTAACAAGTATTTCCCTACTGCTTTTTTTTTTAGAGTAGGTTAATCAGCTGAAAATCCATCTCTCTGTTAATTTTTAGCAAATCTATTAAATTGCTTTTTATAAATATCTTTTTGATATTTGACAAAAAGGCATCAAATGGGGTGGAGATAGTAAAATACTTTTGCTTCCTGACACAGTGGCATTTTCTCTCTGGTTTTGGAAAACAAAAGTAATGCACAAGGTTTGACATTTTCCTTGAATTTTTCTCTCTCCTTGAATAATTTTTTTTATGGGTAACCCAAATGCCAGTGGTCTGGATGTTCCCCAACCTTCCATCATAACGGGCACAGCCTGCCCTTTTATAAATTAAAAACGATCTTGTATCCCACCCTACAAACAATAGGGAAATCAGCACATTTCCTAATATTTTGGGGCATGTTTGAGGGATTATATTCTTTCTGTCTAATTTCTGCCATAAAGTCTGCTTGTATTGAATCCTGATCTCAATCATATCTCTCCTTTTATAAAAGTATCCAATGGACACATATATTGAATTCAGCCATTTTTAAAACTTCATTGACTTGAAATAACACAAAGTGGGGATTAGAGAGATTTAACGGCCCATTATTTAGCTCCAAAAACTGAGGATTATAATCTTGCGGAAGATCATAGACTCGGACCATTCACCCATATATGCATAGATGCATCCTGAGATTTTTTTCTTTTAGTATAGAAGTTGAAGGAATGATTTTCAACATGCCATTAAATGTGTCTGCAATGGATACTAATTATGAGTTTGTTAATTAGTGCAATCTTTATATGGTGAAATTTAGCAAAATGTACCAAAAAAACTGCACATCTACCTTGACCTGAAAATATTGTTTCTAGGAAAGGCTAAAAATAATGAGATATTTACATCAAAATGTATGCATAAGAATACTCATGCAACTATAACAGCAGGAAATAATGAGGTTAATCAAAATATCTGATAGAAGAGGTAAGTTTGTATAGTTGGTTACATCCATACATTGAGCCCAACCAGGTAAATCTTGGTTTATTAGACATCATGAATAATTAACAATATATTAGTAAATGACAGAAAAGTATAATATGATTGACTTTTGTCCTAGCGTCAGTATATATGTGAATATTTGTTTTAGTCTATAAAAAAAGACCCCAGAAAGTTAATAATATTTATCACTCGATTGTGTGCTTTAAAATGACTTGGTTTTCTTCCTTCATGCTTCTTTGTATTTTCAAAATTTTCTATGATGGTCATGAAATGCTTAATAATTTCTTTTAAAAATGTTTTAAATCACAAACTTAAACCAATTGCAAGAATCACATTTATAAGATAGCTCAATGTATAAAAATTAAATTATTTGCATTGCTTATAGCAGGATTTCTCAATAGTTTCACTACAGACATTTTGGCCCAAATAATTCTTTGTTTTGGGGGTTGTCCTGTGTATTGTAAGATATTTAATAGCATCCCTCGCTCTGCCCACCTGATGTAACATCCCCTAGTTGTGACAACCAAACCTGTCTCCAGACATTGCCTGACGGCCTCTGGTTGGCAAAACAGACCCCAGTTGAGAACCACTGATTTAAAGATATTGCTTGATTCATTGACACCATTCTTTTTTTTTTTTTTATCCTCACCCGAGGATTTTTTTTCCATTTTTTTTTTTTTTTGGTACAGATAGAGTGGGAGGGAGAGAGAGGAAGGGAGAGAGAGAGAGAGAGAGAGAGAGAGAGAGAGAGAGAGAGAGAGAAACATCGATGTGAAGGGACACATCGAGTGGCTGCCACCCACACGACCAACCAGGGCCGGGGACAAACTGCAACCGAAGTACGTGCCCTTAGCGGGAACCGAACCCGGGTCTATCCGGACCGCAGGCCGACGCTCTAACCGCTGAGCCAAACTGGCCAGGGCCATTGACACCATTCTTAATTCATATGTAAAATATTTATTTTCTCTCACATGCTCATCCTTCTTGTAAAATTTCATTTGTTCGTGTCTCCATCTTGAAGGAGAAGCTGTATTTTCCTTTCTTCAGAAAAAAGCCCCAATTCAGAGATTGGACTGGAGTAACTGACAAGTTGTGACAGGTTTAGAGAATGGAAAGAACTATCTGATGATAAGGTCACCATAGCTAGCTGCTCAAATCACAGCTATCAAGAAAGAACTCTGCCCTGATACTTGCAGATTCTAGACCTTAAGTTTACCTTCACAAACACTACCAAGAGGATGTTTAGCCAGATCATTTTATAACTCCATTTTAGGAATATTTAGTGTAAACAAATATATGTTCTTATTTTTAGTAATTAGCCAGTTACTAATTTACTATAGTAAATGCATGGTTCTTAGATCATAAGACATGGCTTTCAGCTTTGAGCCTGCCACTTACCTGTCAACATGACCCTGGACAAGTCTTTTAACCTCTTTAAGCTGAAGTTTGTCATTTGAAAATAAAAATGAGTTAACAGCTCTACCTAATTACATGATTGTAATGAATTATAAGTGCATTTATGGCTTGAAAAGGCTGTGTAAACTGCCAAGGACTCCATATCCATTGGGAATTCATTTCTCATGGAGGTTATCAGTGGCTGAGGTTGCTATGGCAACGTTCTGGTTTGTAATGTTCCAAAAACAATGCCTAACATATACAAATCATCTATTTACACCTAGAAAGCAAATGGGAATAATTAAGAAATTTAACTTGAATTGTTTTCTTTTAAACTTGTGTTTTCTGAATGTCTCTGTAGCCTTTGTCAATATTTTAGTACCCATAGTAAAAATTAAATAAATCTTAGATGCTGATAGATATGGAATATAAAACTAAAGAGAATAAAAGGAAGAGAAAGTAAAATAAAAGTGAATTCTTTAAAAATAAGAGTATCACAGAAATTATAAAACATATGTTTGAGCTCATTTCAAGAATTACCAGTGTGAGATTTCTTCTTAGTTGTTTTCTCTGCTTTATTCAACCCTGTTAAAATGATTCAACCAATGGGGCTCTGCCACATCCCCCAGGAGCCTCTGCTACACTGTCATATAACTAAACATTAGAATATCTTTTTCTGATTACTGTCTCACAGCTTCTCTCCAAAACATCCCCTGTGGATTTCAAAAAATGACTGCAAACTAGCATCTGAATAAGACCGGAAGATATGCCATCTCCTTTGCCTGACAACTACTGTGCCTGCTAAGTTCAAGATTGTACATTGACAACTTTAGGAAAGCAATAATAAATGATTAAAAAACACATACCAGCCAACCACTTGATTTGACTTTCATTTATTCTTACTTTTCATTTCTTCAACATTAAGATATAAGGTCAGAATTCTCAGATATGATGCCAGAATGGAAGATAATAATAAATAGTTGAGTAAAATATGGGGTGAGCCAAGTGTGTGTGTGTGTGTGTGTGTGTGTGTGTGTGTGTATTAAACAATCCCTGGAAAAGGACAAAGTATGTGGGTAGTCCCAACATGAAATACATGTGCAAACTAATATTAATTTGCTATTCACCATGTGCTAAGGATGAAACTACAAATCCTCTGATTATATTTTCAAAATATTTTCTAAGGACTGGAAGTGAATTTGGGATTAACTTCCTTTGTTTAGTTTGTTTAGTCTTCATAGGGAATAATAGACATTTAAGAAATTACTGGTCAGTGTAGTCTTAGATCAAGCAACAGCTTAAAGGGAGTCAATAGCCATTAACTTACAGATATACAGACCTGGAATGGAGTTAATATGATTAACTGAGCTGAAAGAAATGGCATGAGAAAACTCATTTTGTCTGGGGATATGATTGGATCAGTTTTAGATAGCTGTGATATCAGCAGAATATGTGCATACCTGTGTAGGCATTCAGCAATCAGTTGAAATTGACAATGTCATGTTCAGGAAAGACACGTGTGGTAAAAATAGATATGAACTTGAGCACTCATTTTAATTGGAAGTTATGAGTGGGTGAGATGGCTAAGGTCAAGGAGCAAGCATATGAAATTGTCAAACCTGTCACACTTGTTATTTATTTATTTATTTATTTATTTATTTATTTATTTATATTTTGTCGTCTGTCTTTGACACTAGATCTGAAGCCTTGTGAAAGTAGAGTCTCCGAGAGTCTAGTTGATCATTGTATTCTAGTGCCTAACATAATGCCTGGGACGTGGTGCCATTGAATGAATACACAACAGTAGAGTTTATTCATGAGTTAGTATAAAAATGAACTTTAATTGTTGTCATTGATTTGTAAGTGGAGCAATCTAATCAAGAAAGGACTTAAAAGTAGTTTTCTCTCTCCCCTCAGATAAGCTGTGGATTTGTGGATTTGTGAGTCGTATATGGGTCAGGGGGAAGAAACTAAACACATGTCGCTGTTTCAGGCTGGATGGAGATGGACTGTCCTGAAGACACCTCTGGCTTTGTGAAGGGTCTTTGCCCCACAAATAATTATATAGATAGCATTGACTTAGGAGGAAATGGTTTGTGGGGTAAGTCTAGACTCCCTTTATGCTCTAAATTTCTTAGCTGCTAGGAAGATGCAGAGGATCCAGTGAGGAAGCCAGGATTTCACAAGATGCCGGAGGTACAGATGGATGATTGCATGGATCAGAGTTCTGTCTCCTCTGTGACATGAGCAAGATTTAATCCTGAACTGTATTAAAACATTTTAAATGAAATGATCAACCATTCTGCTTTCCTAAGCCCCACTAATGTTTTCTTCTCTTTCACCTCTTTTTCTAAGATGTGAGTCACTTGTAAATTAGAAATCTAAGTGGAGTAGAAAGATAAGTTGACTTGAGCTAGAGAAAAATAAAACTGTCAAAAGAAGAATGCCAGTCACTTTAAGTCACTGTCTGAAGTCTGCCTGCCTGTCTCTTTCCTATAGTCTCTGTAAGACAGCTCTTGTTAAAGGCCTATGTTGTGTCAGTCAGACACCATAGGTGGTGTTTGGAGTCTGAGCTATTGACAATAGGTGTTTGCTTTTGTCTCGCATAATCCCATCTCAAAGGTATGTGGTAGGTACAGATGCCTCTTGAAAGAAACGGGACACAAATGATGGATAAAAATTTTTAGATGACAACCAGTACTACCTATCATCTCCCAACTTATCAAATGGACAATAAAGTTTAACAAAATTTTTTCCTTTAGTTGAGCACCAGATCATTTTCATGACTAAATTTATAAAACAACAATAACATGTAGCTTTACAGCTCAGTAAAAAAAAATGTATAACTTGCATAAGTTCCAAGTCAGTGAAAGTGACTAAGAATCTATCGGTTTAAGGGCATAATGTAAGACTCTGTGAAGGGTAATGTAAAAAGAATCCTTGCCTTCAAGTGATTCACAATAGAGGTGGAGGGTGGGGAAGAAGTCAAGAAGGTAATTTCATAATTATAATTTAAGGAAATAAAGCAAGTAGAGGAAGAAATTATTATAGGAGGTCTTAACTGACATCTTGTTATAGGATTAGGGTTAGAGTTAGGATGAGGATGATAATTAATGTAACATTATTTTTCAGGACTGTGAAAATGAACTCCATGTTAAGATAGGAACATCTCTATGTTAGACCCAGACATTTAATAAACTAGAAAAAATCACCTTTACTAATGTTTGAAAACTTAATACTTGAAAAAATTTACCTTCATTAACTCAGACTAATTAGCCCCAAATAATTTTTTCCTTTTTTATTTAGAGAACTGATTAAATAATTACATAATATATATTAAGTATAAGAAATTAAATTAAATACAAAAGGGAAATGGAGTGGCAGATGTCTTTATAAATAATTATGATGTGAGTATTAGCATCTATTTTTTATAGAAGAAATCTCTGAGAATAGAAATCATCCATGCTCTTGCAAGATTGTATTTATTACTTTTGGTTTCTGCCTCATTTAAAAAGTGATTTTAGACACATAGTAAATATAAAGTACATCAATGTTTTAAAGGACAAATTTATTTTATTGATATATATGAATTAAAAAACATTAAAATATTCTACAAAATCTCAACTATTGTCATAAAATATTACAAAGCAAATAGAAAAAAGAGCCTGATTTTATTTGATTTATTTTCCAGAGCTCTGTTTACAGTATTACATCAAGACTGTGCTGAGTATTCATTCCACCAACCTCCATGTTGTGCTTCAGGAATGGAGTTGTTCAGGCTGGAAACACAGGTGGGGAGTACTGGTCCCATGAAGATCAAAAAGTCTATTGATAAATAAACAATAAACATTGACTGAAGGAAAAAATTCAGCACTGAATACACTTTTGATATTATACTAGGTGTGGTCCTGGGACAAATATAAGTGTATTCTTTTTTTGTTTTTCTTTATTGATTTAAAAGAGAGAGAGAGAAAGGGAGAGGGAGAGAGAGACAGGAACATTGATGAGAGAGAACATTGATTGGCCACCTCCTGCATGCCCCCGACTGGAGATTTGGCCCACAACCTGGGCATGTGCGCCAACTGGGAATCAAACAGACAACTTCCTGGTGCATGGGTCGACACTCAACCACTGAGCTGGGCAATATTTAAGTGGATTATTAATTGTTTTGAGAATTGGGCAATATACAGTAAAAGAGAGAGCTCATTTTTCTCAGACAACAACGTTTCAGGCTAAACAAAACAAAACCAACTGCTAAAGTGAATTGGCTGACCAAGAAAAGAAGATAAAGCATATAGCAATATTAAGAATATTTTAAGACCTAGATTTCAAATATTAGAAAAATAAAAAGAAGAAAGATACTGTCATATAGAAATCTGCTTTGAATATTTCTTTATTCATCATTATCTATTCCTTTTCTTTCCCTGCATATGCTGAATGGTTGGTTTCATTCAGCTATGGCTGATAAAGTTAGCCAAACACTAACTTAAAAATGCATGAAAGTAATGAGATATCACTATGTTCCCAGGACCACATACACAATCAGTGAGTGCTTACTTTGAACTGCACACTATGTTTGAAGTACATGCATGAGTGCGCACGCACACACACACACACACACACTTAAACCCTATGATAATCCTAAAGGGCATATACTATTATTCCCACTTGACAAATATAAAAATTAATGTATTTAAAAGTTCAGTAATGAGATGACATTCCGAAGTAAAAGCTTCAGTTCAGACATTAAAGTGATGTATCAAAGATAGTCTTCAGACATCCTACATTTTCAGGTGTTCTCAAATCCTTGAGGAATCTTAAACCTGTCATAAATATGGAGAATATAAAAAGGATTGGGTCATTGGAGATGGGAGAAGAGGATTGTTTAGGATGATATCCTTGAACAGAGCTGTGAGTCTCAAAGGGTCTGAGTTGGAAGTGTTTCCTCCTTGGAACTGAAAAAGAATCAGGGAATGAGGAAAAGAGGATGCTGCAGAGGTGGCTAGGGGCCAGTTGTGAACTATTTCATACAGCAAGATGACATATTTACAAGGTTACTTTCACAACTCCATGCAGAATGCAATCAAGAGTGGGAGCAGGGAGACCGGTTAAGAAGTGGTGGTGGTGGACCTGCTGAGAGCCAATGGCCTGGCCCAGGAAGAATGACAGCTGTGAGGACGGACTCCACACGTATTTTGTGAATAGGATCACTGGAATGAGTTTATGGAGTAGATGTGAAGGTAAGAAAAAAAGAACCTTTTTTATGGAGCACATTTAATTTAGAAGAGTAGACAATCATACTGAATCTTTTGGGTTGTCCGAACAAACAGCATTTTTAGGTTCAATCAATCATCAGAATCAACTCAGGTGAAGATATTTAATGTTCATTTATTAGGTAATGAAAAGAGGAATTTTTGAAGGAAATGTGCCTTGTCATTCCAAAAATGCACACACAAGTCGGGCCCTGCCGTTCACCATTGGTCGTGCATAAATAAATGTCTTCAAGGGAAAGGGATCTTTTGATTGCTGGAATTGCCAGCCAAACATAACATTCTTAGCTTTGGAGAAATTAGAAATGGAATTTAGAGATAATATTTTGGTGCATAGCTTTTGCACATAAGAAAAACTGGGGACCAAGACCAATCGCATCTACACAGCTCATCAGTTGTTAAGTTGAAACGAGCTCAGGGATCCAGATGCCATTCAGTCTTTCTCCATCACCATCACAAAATGACAGTCACAAAACTTGTCAAATGTAAAAGCCAAGAGCACTGCCATATTGTTAAACCAGGGTCCAGAATCCTGGAGGTCAAAATTACGGAGACAAGAAGAAAATATGCATGTTCATAGGTTGGAATAAAGTATGGTTAGGATAGACAGGGATGCCTGTTAATACCATTGGGCAATACATTCTCATGCTGGAATTCACCAATTGTATCCAAACTGTTTACTCTGTGAAGGTAACTTGAAGAATTTGTTACCCTGCTAATTTACCCCTGTTGGTCTTTCCTCTTTTAACATTTTGCTAAATTTAACAATATACAATCTGGACTGACTTGCTCTTGGTATTAACTCAGTATTCTGAATTCTTCCTGAAATTGTTTCTTCCCAATGAGACACTGGCAGAGTGCATTTTGCTAGCTAGGGCTGAATGATTCCTTACCTTGAATAATCAGACTCTCTACACATGTGTCCCTATGACATACTTAGCAAGGTGCATTCTTATTGTTACTTATGCACAGCATTATATATATATATATACACACACACACACACACACACATTTATATAAATACACCCATACACACACACACAGTAGTTTACATAAATTATAACCACTAGAGCTGCTCATTCTCTGACTTCATATTAATTCAGATTTGGTTAGTACAAAATACTGGTGTGTCTCAGTTAAAGAAAACCCTTCTGTCCTTCCTCATTCCCTCCCCTCCTACCTTCCTGCCTGCTGCTTTCCTTCTGTATGCCACCTAGTCACTCAAGAAATACTGAATGCCCGCTGTATGCCAGACACTGGGCAAGGTGCAGGTGACTTAAGAGTGAGAAGACAGATACAGCCCTTTCTTACAGGTCTTACAGGTAGTGGAAAGAGAGCCTTTGCACAAAGTCATTTCAAACATTGACAAGGGTTATGAGAAAACTCATCACTAAGCTGTGTGAGAAGATCGTGGAGTTTCATTTTCCTCGGGATTCCCAGAGACAGCTTCTCTGAGAAAATGATATAGACACTGAAAACTGAAGGATAAGGAAAAAACAGTCCATGTCCAGCAGGGAAAGTGTTTCCCTCAGAGGCAACAGCAAGTGCAAAGGCAGCTGTAATGCAAACGGTGCTTTGTATGATGTAGAAAATGTTCCCTCCTCCAGACATTGCTGGGCAATTATTGTAATAAAGATACAAATACGTGACCTAAGCCCTTAATAATGTCAATATGTACCCTGTACACTTTTATATTGCAGCTTGACAAAGGCTGTGAGGGGGGAAAGGAGTCTGAATATTCGTGGAAGTCAACAATACCTCATGATCCTGGAGTCCATTCAACATGACGGAGAGACGGGAATCATAGTCATGCAGGATCCCATGCCTCAGCCGCCTCCCCCAACAAGTCAATGTCAGAACTGAGAATCTATTTCTGAAGTTCCTTCTACCTTACACACATAATTGCATGATGGCTGCAATATCTTCATATATAACGTATCCACACAACTTATAGCAGAAGCAAGAGTCAGCAAACAATTGCAGGGAAATTTTTTTTTACTGTTTGACTTCTTTTCCTTTCTCCCCTCCCCCTCTCTCACCTTCTACTCTCCTCCCCTTCCTCCTCTTCCTCTCCTTTATCCTCCTTGTTCAATTCCAGGACAAGGTTTCCCAGATGCCCTCCAGCAGACTTCATTTTATATTTATTGGCCAGAACTGGTTACCTCTATAAACCCCAGACAGGATCACCTCCTGGGATATCAAGGGATACCCACCTCAACCTAACACCTCTGAGACTTATCATTATTTTTACCAGGGAGGTAAACTGAACAAGGCCTGTTAGATTCTGGTGGCCTTAGAAAGGAGTCTGGAGCAATCAGAGCCTCCAAGAGGAATTCATTCCTAAGGCAAGTGACATCATTTTCTGTGTGTTTTAATGAGATACTTCTGAGTACTAGATGCTGGTTATTTAGACGGTACTACAGTGGTAGCTTGGAGATAAGTGAGGAGACATTTTCAGAAGTTCAGGTGAGAATTTAAGGTGACTTACTTTAAGGCAATAGGAGAAATTAAGAAAGGAGGTAATATAATCCCAGGAAGATAGAGAAAGAAAACAGCTCGGCTCATTTTGCCTCTGTGTCCTTGAACTAGAGACTCTGTTATTAGGGAAGAGAGGGAAGGGTGGCCTATTTTTTTCGCGACTTTCCTTGTCTTTGATGGTCTGCAACGAGATGCTGTAGAAGCAAATCAAATCATGTTGAAACAAGACAGGATTGCCTCTTAGTCCACCTTCCTAATCTTTATAGCTGGTGGAAAAAATAAAATAAAATCTTGGTTTTAGTGACTGAGACGAATCCTGAAGCTTTAGCAATCAATGTAAGCATTTTATTTAATGGCAGTTACTTGGAGGAGTGAAATAGCTGCGGTTATGTACTTTTTCCAGGGTTGCTTCTTTACCAGTCGTAATAGAAAGTTCTGTGCTTTCAGAAGGCATAGAAACAATTCAGAACTTCAAAGCTAGATAAATCTTCTCTCGAACATTCCGACTGGTCCTGAGGCCAACTTGAACTCCAGAAAAACTATTTTGGAGCAATGCATCACTGCTAATCTTTATTGATAAGACTATACAATATCGGTCCTGAATTTTTATTACCCACAGATTTATTTTTTTTTAACTTTAGTTAAAAGTTGCAAACAGTATTTTAAGTGAACAATGTAATATGTTTTGTCAAATATGTGTACTGACAGAACCCCAACTTTCCAGCCAAGGAAAAGAGTATTGTCATCATTCCAGTAAATTCCAAATGCTTCCTTCCAGCCCTGAGCCCATCTCCACACGCAGAGGAAACCACCACTGTGTTTTCTGTTGTAATATGTATTTCTTTCTATGGCTGCATAAAAATGTAAAATGATAGTGTAACTAGTTTATACTATGTACCATTTATTTATTTATTTACTTATTTATTTATTGAAAAAGAAGAAGTAAAAGACAGAAACATCGATGTGTGAGAGAAACATCCATCAGCTGCCTCCTGCACGCCCCCTACTGGGGATCAAGCCCCTAACCTGGGTATGTGCTCTGATCAGGAATGGAACCTTTCAGTCCATGGGACGAAGATCAATCCACTGAGCCACACCGGCTGGGCTACACTATATACATTTTATACAAAACTAGGACTTAAGGGGGATTTAAAGAATTAACCTGTCTTTTTTCACAATTTTGCTTGGGGTTGTATAGGGTGAGTGAAAGGATGCCCATTTAATTTCCTACATAACCTGACTTTTTTTTTTCTCCTGCAGAGAACAATAATAGGACAGGAAATTTGTGAAAACATCTAAGAAATTATCATGTTTCTACACAAGGCAAAGGATGAGTTGGTAGCAGAATTACAACCTCAACTCTCAATCTGTTTGCCTTCTGTCAGTTTTGGATAGATACTTAATTTTTTTTTAAATTGTTGTTTCAAGAAGTATCAATATACATGCATAATACCAGTCCTGCCATTTACAGTTCTTTATATAAGCAGGTGGTTTTGGACCTTGCCTGCAGCAATAGCCTTTGATCATTTTAGGGGCTACTGATGTACCCTAGGAAGCTCCAGTTAAACAGTTATTTGTAGTCATTTAAATATATACCTTTATACTGCACCTTTAATCTTTTGCACTTATAACAGGCTCACAGTATGAGAATGTTTGAAAAGATTTTTTCCCCACAGTTATACTTCACCTTTTTCTTTCTGGGGATATTCATAGTAGTCTCTCTCTCTCTCTCTCTCTCTCTCTCTCTCTCTCTCTCTCTCTCTCTTCCCTATATGAATATGAGATTATACGTAAACTTGAATATTTGATAAATAAAATTAAGACTAGCCTAGTAAAATCACTGAGATTATTTTTACTAGAAGTTAAGTGCAACTAACTGTTTTTATTTGGTTCTAACTTTTGAACTGAAAATCCAGAGTTCTTTAGGAATCCCAGAATAATAAATATATCTATTTCATTCCATATATGGTTCAGGAAAAATAAGATGTAATACATGAAGTGGCTAAGGAGGAGGAGGAGAACACAAAACCAAAGAAATGGTCAGTTTGGTCTCCACTCTGTTTTCACATTAAGGCCATATATTCCCAACTTGTAGGGATGAAACAGCTACCAAATTAACAATGCTACAAAAAATTCCCACGCAGTATGGTAGGTCTCAAATATACATCTGATTCTCTTGGAGAGGCAGAACGAAATCAATAAGAAACTTCTAACTTAGTGGGTGATGAATTAGAAAAATATGTATCACTTTTGGACACAGAGAGACCTGCTCTTGAATCGCGACTCTGTTATTCATTCTAATTATGACCATAGAAAAATTACTTAATGTTTTTTTGACTTTTTAAAATTTGTTTTTTTTTCTTTATTGATTTTAGAGTGAGAGGAAGGGAGGGGGAAAGAGAGATAGAAACATAGATGAGAGAGAATCGATTGGTTGCCTCCTGCATAACCCTCACTGGGGATCGGGCCCGCAACCTGGACATGTACCCTGACTGGGAATCGAACCAGTGACCTCTTGGTGCATGGGTCAATGCTCAACCACTGAGCCACACCGGCTGGGCTACATTCTTTCCACTTGTAAAAGAGGAATGATGATAGATGACCAATCAGGAATGTTTATTGCCAGTGACAGTGATCTTGGCTCAGATGGCTCAAACAGAAGTAGAAATGTTTTTGGCCCACCCAACAGAAGACACAGAGGCATGACAACAGCAGAGAAGCTGCAGGTGTCAGGGTCATGTGCCTTCGAGGTTCCAGTTTTCTTCCTATGCATTTCCCACAGTTTTACTGTCATTTATTTTTGAGCTAGGACATAACACACATATTAATGGTAACAAAAGTGTCTGGCAAAAACATGGGCCACATAATTGGACATTAAATGAAACAGAGAAAACAGAATAATTAAAAAAAGTAGCTACCACGGACGAGTAGAAAGCTTCCTTATGTAGACTTTTTGACCTGGGAGTAACATTTCTTTTTTGTTTTTATTAATTAATTTTTGTTACAGATGTTTCTCCTGTTTCCCCCACTAATTCCCCCTTCCCCCTCCCTCCCTGCCTTTTCCCCGGCTTTGTTGTCCATGTCCATTGTTCATGCATACATGCATATAAGTTCTGTGGTTTATCTCTTCCCAACCACCCCCTCTTCTGGGGATTGTCAGTCTGTACCCCACTTCCACGTCTCTGAGACTACCCCATTCCTCAGACTGTTATGTTCCTTATATTCCACAAATAAGTGAGATCATATGATACTTGTCTTTCTCTGTTTGGCTTGTTTCACTTAGGATGATACTTTCCAGGTCCCTCCATGTAGTCTCAAAGGATAAGAGATCTTTCTTACAGCTGCGTAGTACTCCATTGTGTATGTGTACCCCAGCTTTTTTATCCATTCGTCTACTGATGGACACTTGGGCTGTTTCCAGATCTTAGCTATTGTAAATAGTGCTGCTATGAACATGGGGGTACATATATTTTTTCTGATTGGTGTTTCATGCTTCCTAGGGTATATTCCTGGACGTGGGATCACTCAGTCAAATGGAAGTTCAATTTTTAATTTTCTCAGGTAATACCATATTGTTTTCCATAGTGGCTGTACCAGTCTGCATTCCCACCAGCAGTGTACTAGAGTCCCCTTTTCTCCACACCTCGCCAACACTTGTTGTTTGATGATTTGTTGATGGTGGCCATTCTGACAGGTGTGAGGTGATACCTCATTGTTGTTTTAATTTGCATCTCTCTGATGATTAGTGATGTAGAGCATTCCTTCATATGTCTCTTAGCCATTTGTATGTCCTGTTTGGAGAGGTGTATATTTAGTTCCTCTACCCATTTTTAAATTGTGTTCTTTGTCTTCCTTTTGTTGAGTTGTATGAGCGCACAATATATATTGGAAATTACCCCCTTATCTGATATATCATTGGCAATTATGCTCTCCCATATAGTGGGTAGCCTTTCTGTTTTGATGATTGTATCTTTCACTGTGCAGAAGCTTTTGAGTTTGATGTAGTCCCATGTGTTCATTTTCTCCTTTGTTTCTGTTGCCTTAGGAGATATACCAGTGAAAATTCTGCTGCGTATGATGTCTGAAATTTTGCTGCCTACAGTTTCTTCTAGGATTTTATGGATTCATGAGTCACATTTAAGTATTTCATCCATTTTGTGTTTATTCTTGTGTAGGGTGTAAGTTGATGGTCTCGTTTCATTTTTCTACATGTAGCTGACCAATTTTCCCAGCACCATTTATTAAAGGGACTGTCCTTACTCCACTGTGTGCTCATGCCACCTTTGTCAAATATTAATTGAGCATATTGCCTTGGGTCCATTTCTGGGTTCTCTGTTCTGTTCCACTGGTCTATATGCCTGTTCTTGTGCCAGTACCAGGCTGTTTTGATTACAGTGGCATTGTAGTATAACCTGAAATCTGGTAATGTAATCCCTCCAACTTTCTTCTTCTTTTTCAAGATTGCTGTGTCTATTTGAAATCTTTTTTGGTTCCATATGAACTTTTGAACTACTTGTTCTAATTCTGTGAAGTATGCCATTGGTATTTTGATGGGGATTACATTGAATCTATAGATTACTTTGGGTAATATGGACATTTTAATGATGTTAATTCTTCCAATCCATGAACAGGGTATGTGCTTCTACTTTTTTATATCTTCCTCTCTTTCTTTTTTCAATGACCTGTAGATTTCTGTGAATAGGTCCTTTATTTCTTTGGTTAAGTTTATTCCTAGGTATCTTAATTTTTTTGCTGCAATGGTAAATGGGATTGTTTTCTTAGTTTCTCTTTCTGTGAGTTCATCATTGGTGTATAAGAATGCCATCAATTTCTTGATGTTAATTTTGTATCCTGCTACTTTTCCAAATTCATTTATTAAGTCTAGTAAATTTTTGATGGAGTCTTTGGGGTTTTCTACGTATAGTATCATGTCATCTGCAAATAATGACAGTTTCACTTCCTTCTTTCCAATTTGGATCCCTCTTATTTTTTCTTCCTGCTGTGGATAAGACTTTCAGTACTATGTTAAATAAGAGTGGCGAATGTGGGCATCCTTGCCTTGTTCCTGTTCTTAAGGGAAATGCTTTTTGTTTTTGCCCATTGAGTATGATGTTGGCTGTAGGTCTTTCATGTATGGTCTTTATTATGTCTAGATATGGTCCGTTTATTCCCACATTGCTGAGCGTTTTTATCAAAAATGGATGCTGGATTTTTTCGAATGATTTGTCAGCATCTATTGATATGATCATGTGGTTTTTATTCTTCATTGTATTTATGTGGTGTATCACGTTTATTGATTTGAGAATATTGTACCAGCCTTGCATCCCTGGGATGAATCCCACTTAGTCATGGTGGATAATTTTTTTGATGTATTGCTGGCGCCGATTTGCTAGTATTTTGTTCAGGATTTTGGCGTCTATGTTCATCAGGGATATTGGCCTGTAGTTTTCTTTCTTTGTAGTGTCTTTTTCTGGTTTTGGAATTAGAATTATGCTGGATTCATAAAATGAGTTTGGAAGTCTTCCTTCTTCTTGAATTTTTTGAAATAGTTTGAGGAGAATGGGTGTTAGTTCTTCTTTGAATGTTCAGTAAAACTCCCCCGTGAAGCCATCCGGGCCTGGGCTTTTGTTTGCTGGGATAATCTTGATTACATCTTCAATTTCTTTTGTTGTTATTGGTCTGTTCAAGTTTTCTAGCTCTTACAGGTCCAGTTTTGGGAGACTATGTGTTTCTAGAAATTTGTCTATTTGGCTTAGATTGTCGAATTTGTTGCCCTATAATCGTTCATAGTAGTTGTTAACGATCTTTTGTATTTCTGTGGTGTCAGTTGTTACTTCTCTTTCATTTCTGATTTTGTGTATTTGGGTTCTCTCTCTTTGTTTCTTGATGAGTCTAGCTAAGGGTCCATCAATCTTATTTTTCTTTTCGAAAAACCAGCTCTTTTTTTCATTGATCCTTTGAATTGTTTTTTTTGGTCTCTATGTTGTTTATTTCTGCTCTGACCTTTACTATTTGCTTCCTTCTACTTGCTCTGGGGTTTTCTTTTTGTTTGCTCTCTAGTTCTTTAAGTTGTGAGGTTAGATAATCTATTAGAGATTTTTCTTGTTTCTTGAAGTAGGCCTGTAGTGCTATGAACTTCCCTCTCAGAACTGCTTTCGCTGCATCCCATAGATTTTGTGTTGTTGTGTCTTTATTTTCATTGGTTTCCAGGAAGATTTTAATTTGTTCCTTGATCTCCTCAGTAACCTATTCATTGTTTAATAACATGCTATTTAGCTTCCATGTGTTCAAATGTCTTTGTATGTTCTTCTTGCAATTGATTTCTAGTTTCATGCCATTGTGATCTGAGAAGATGTTTGATATGATTTCAATCTTCTTGAACTTGTAGAAACTTAGTTTGTGCCCTAACATGTGGTCTATCTTTGAGAATGTCCCATATGCACTTGAGAGGAATGTGAATTCTGTAGGTTTGGGGTGTAATTCTCTGTAGATATCTATTTAATCCATTTGGTCTAGTGCTTCATTTAGAGTCTCTGTTTCCTTTAAATTTTTTGTCTAGAGGATCTATCCAGTGATGTCAGCGGGGTGTTGAAGTCCCCTTCTATCATTGTATTCCTATCGATTTCTCCTTTAAAGTCCTCCAGAAGATTTTTAATATATTTTGGTGCTCCTATATTGGGTGCATATATGTTTATGAAGGTTATATCTTCCTGTTGGATAGATCCGTTCAGTATTATGCAGTGGCCTTCTTTGTCTCTAGTTATGACCTTCATTTTTAAATCTATTTTATCGAATATGAGTATTGTTACCCCAGCTATTTTTTCTTCTCTGTTTGCTTGGAAGATTTTTTTCTATCCCTTCACTTTCAACCTATGTGACTCTTTTGTTGTGAGATTGTTCTCTTGTAAACAACAAATAGATGAATCATGCTTTCTTATCCAATCAGCTACTCTGTGTCTTTTTATGGGAGCATTCAAACCATTTACATTTAAGGTGATTATTGATATATACTTATTTATTGCCATTTTTGTTTAGTGTGGTTCTATTTTTCTTCCCATTTCTCCTGCTAATGACAGCAGTCCTTTTAACATTTGTTGCAGTGTTGGTTTGGTGCTAATGTATTCCCTTAGCCTTTTTTTTTTTAATCTGAGAAGTTCTTTATTTGACCTTCTATTTTGAATGATAACCTTGCTGGGTAAAGTAGTCTTGGATTCAGATCCTTGTTTTTCATGACCTTGATTACCTCATGACATTCCCTTCTGGCCTGTAGTGTTTCTTGTGAGAAGTCAGCTGACAGCCTTATGGGGTTTCTGTTGTAGGTAACCTGTTGCTTCTCTCTTGCTGCTTTTAGGATTCTCTCTTTGTCTTGAATTTTTGGCACTTTGATTACTATGTTTCTTGGTGTGGGCTTGTTTGGGTTCTTCTTACTTGGGGCTCTCTGTGCTTCTTGTACTTGAATACCTTCTTCTTTCACCAAATTAGGGAAGTTTTCTGTCACTATTTCTTCAAACATATTCTCTAACCCTTGCTCATTTTCTTCTTCTTCGGGGACTCCTATGATGCGAATGTTGTTACATTTGCAGTTGTCCCACTGTTCTCTTAAGCTGTTTTACTGTTTTTTAATTATTTTTTCCTTTTGGGTTTCTGATTGGTTGATTTTTTCTATCCTATCTTCTAACTCACTGATCCATTCCTAAGCTTCCTCTACTCTGTTATTTAGACTTTCCAATGTGTTTTTTATTTCTGATATGCCATTCTTCATTTTTTCTTGGTGGTTTTTAATTTTCAACTGGTTGATTTTCAGAAGTTCTATGTCTTTACTCATGGTGCTTATGTTCTTACACATGCTGTTGAGCTTCCTCAAGATCATGGCTCTCTTTCTATTCTATTTCTGTTAACTTGCTTAACTGCATCTCATTTATCTCATCTTCAGTGGAGGTGTCTTGTTCTTTCATTTGTCTTTTGTTTCTGTTTTTCATCATTTTGGCTATCACAGTGTGCTTTGGATCTGCCAAATTTTCTGTGGATGTTGGTGTTCTGCTGTTTGTGGCTCCCTCTCCTGGGTTTGAATGAAGCAGGGAGGACCAACTTTAAACACCACTGTCAATTCTTAACTTTCCTGGTTAAAGTTGCTAGCCCAGGGAATGGTAGTTATCCTCTAGCTTTTTTGTCTGGAGGCTATTAGTAGCCGTCACCTGAAGAACCTTGGTTTCTGAGTTGACTGAAAAACTCCCTCAGGTGCTCAGTATAAGAGGATTTCCTGAGGGTGGAGCAACTGCTGGTTGTTAATGGGCCTCAATTAGTATTTCAGTGGCCACAGGGTGGGGTTGGATCTCTGAGGGAGGGGCTACTGCCTCTCGCCAGAGCCCTTGGAAGGAGTAAGATGACCACAGTCCTGCGTGGCTGTACTCAGCAAAAGCTCTGAGCACCCTCCAAATCCTGAGTGTCCCCCACACAGTTCTAGTCCAGTCTGCACTCCCTCTGTTGGAGCCCAAGGTGAGTGGCTGCTGCCAATTTAACCTCTGTCTGGGCTCTGCTTTGTGGAGCTGCCTGGGACTTTAACCTGAGGACACTGCTCCCAGCCAAGGGCGGCGGAGGCTATGGCTGCACCCAGCCGAGGATGTCGCACCCAGCTGAGGTCGCAGGACCCAGCTGAGGGCTTAGCTCCCAGCTGAGGTTGCCGCAGGTCCCAGTCGATGCAGCTGCTGTTCTCAGCCGAGGCCACAGGACTCAGCCGAGGGCGCAGCTTCCAGCGGAAGCGGCTGCAGGTCCCAGCCGAGACCACATGACCCAGCCGACAGCTGGGAGTAACTTTTTAATAAGCCTATCTGGTGCTTCTCATCCCCAGGTATCTCCTTTATCTCTTATCAAAGTAATCACATTTTGGATGGGAATATGGATGGCATCTCCTTTGGGCTTCACATCACACAGTACCCTTTCTCTTGGTGTGGGGCCTGAGAAATGCCTTGGGTGCTATCATCATTCTTAATTTCTCACTAATTATCTGAAGGGTTTTGTCCTCAAACGATTTCCTTAGTACTGTCATTGAATTTTAAGCAGACATTAAACTTCTTTTATTAAACTTCAAGGGATAGTAAACAAAACCAGAGCTGTTATTAGATCATGTCCTTTGAGTTGATAACCAGGCCTGAAAAATTTGTTTCTCAGACATAGTTGCTGATTTAATGACCTCTGCCTTGTTCTCTTCTTGAGAGCAATTCAGGGCACTAGGCTATTGGGTGGGAGTAGGGTGGTCACTTAGTCTTTGAAAATAGAGAGAATGGTCCCCTTTTCATGTAGCAAATGCACAAGAGTTTACTTTGGAGCTGCCCAGATAATAAGACTTGTTTCAGGCCCCAATTTTTTACTTGCTAATATAGTCAGCTTTTTGTACCCAAGAAGTTTTCTTCTGGACTCAACCAACCTCCTTGGATAAGGAGGACCAGCTGACAGTATAAATTTCCTATGCCCTTTTATACAAGAGACATGAATATCCATTGCTCTTGATATCTGTGGGGCATCCTGGAACCAATCCCTCTCGGGTACAAAGCAGAGAGTATATCTCTTCCCCAGGAATTTTCTTACAATTAATTTTAACATGGGGTCATCTAGTTTTTTTCCACCTGTGCAAAGTCAACTTCCAGTCAATACTGGTTGCTTGGAGTAGACCAAAATATCAATCTTAAAAAAATGAATATTCTTCCTTCTTTGGCCCAGATTATTCTCTTTTCTATAGGTTTTCTTAAAGAGTGCTTCAGTTTCCTTGAGAGTAAATTGGAGATAATTACACCTGTGTTAGTTATTTAGAGAATTAAATATGCTAATACACTTAAACTTATAATAAGGCCTGCTCTGTGCTAAATTGTTGATCTATATTAGCAAAACAATTAATAGTTTGAAAATTGTCTACTAAATTATTTAATGCGTCAGCCTTAATAGACACAAAGTCTGAGTCTAAAGCTACAATAGCTACCAGTTTAACAAGGAGTTTTCATACCATGTAACAAAGGTTGCCAGTCTCTCAGCTCCAGATAACTGAGTCCTCTTCACCTTTCTCCTTACTGAAACTTAGCCAGTTCTGTATGTTAACTTAAATCTCTTTCAACATTTTTTTTCTGGTTCTAAATTCTACATGAATAAGAATCATTCAGTTGCAAAGATGGAAAATCCAAATCAAAGTGGCTTACCCCAAAAGAAGATATTTTGGCTGAGCTAACAGAAGTTTGAAGAAGACAAGGTATAGGCATTGCTCAGTCTAAAGCAGCGGTTCTCAACCTGTGGGTCACAACCCCTTTGGGAGTCAAATGACCGTTTCACAGGGGTCACCTAAGACCATGGGAACACATATTTCTGATGGTCTTAGTAACCGAGACACTGCTCCTCTATCCATCTCCAAGCAGGTCCGCCCACATGCAGATACACCCACATACAGATACACCCACTTATGAATACCTGGCATGATGACATCATCATGATAATCCCATCACATACACCCCATACAAATACAGGTGTATGTGACGGGGTAGGCGCCATAATGTACTTATATGGATCAGTCACACATTTGTAAAAAGCAGCTACTGTGTTAAAAGCAACAGTATTGGAGTCAAAACAACACTTCATGAATTATAATTACTGGGTAAATGTAAAATCATTTACTTTACAATCATCAACTACTGCAAAAAACAATATCTGTACCATGGGAACTTAATCTGGATGCTGGATGCTTTTTACATTCAGCTGTGGTTGATGTGACTACTGCCGCCTTGTGACAGTAACAGGTATGTAAAAAAAAAACAACAGAGAGAATGGTAAATCATAGGAAACTTTAATGAACTGTATTGACTAAACTATGCCATGTATTATCTTTTGTATTATTAAAGCTATTGTTATATATTATTTTCATTAGCAAACCATCCCATGACAATGGATTGTGTAGAGAAAGATGTTAAGAAAAGAAAATATAGTGAGGATTTTTTACAGTATGGTTTTATCTCAATAATTACAGCAAGAATTGAGAAACCACAATGTGTTATTTGTTGTGAAGTTCTATCAGCTGAATCTATGAAGCTGATCAAACTAAAACGCCATTTTGATTGCAAGGATCTGAGCTTTGCCGGCAAGGATACCAATTATTTTAGAAGCAAAGCTGATGGACTCAAGAAAGCCAGACTTGACACTGGTGGCAAGTACCACAAACAAAACATAGCAGCCATTGAAGCTTCATATTTGATGGCACTTAGAATCTCCAGAGCTATGAAACCTCACACCATTGCTGAGGATTTACTGTTGCCAGAGGCCAAAGACATTATTTGAGTTATGATCAGAGATGAATTTGTTACGAAATTAAGTGCAATTTCCTTATCTAATGACACTGTCTGCAGAAGAATAGATAACATGTCTGCTGATATTCTTAATCAGGTAATCCAGGAAATTAAATCTGTTCCACTTCTAATATTTAGCATCCAGCCTGATGAATCTAAGACGTTGCAAACTGTTCACAGTTACTGGTTTACACGAGGTATATTAATAATGGCGACTTTAAAGATTTTTGTTTTTTTTGCAAACCTCTTGAAATGACAACTACTGCATATGCTGTATTTGACACAGTTGATTCATTTCTGAAAGAGCATAAGTGCTCTTGGGAAAAGGTTTATGGTGTTTGCACAGATGGTGCTCCAGCTATGCTAGGATGTCAATCTGGATTTCAACATTTGGTACTGAATGCGTCACCAAAATTTGTTGGAACTCACTGTATGATTTATCAGCAAATATTAGCAATGAAGATGCTGCAACAAAGTTACAAGAAGTAATGAAAAGTGTCATAAATTCTGTCAATTTTGTAAAGGTGAGCACTTTAAACAGTTGACTGTTTTTGCAACTGTGCAACAAGTTGGATGTGCTGAACAATGTTCTGCTATTTTACACTAAAATGAGATGGTTGTTGACAGGAAAAGTTTTAAAACAGGTTTTTGAGCTTCGTGATGAACTCAAAACATTTTTTAATCAGAAAGGAAGACCACAGTTTGAAGCATTTTTCAGTGATAAAAGTGAACTGCAGAAAATAGCTTGCTTGGTTGACATCTTTGCCATTTTGAATGGATTAAATTATCACTGCAAGGACCAAATGCAACATGCCTTGATTTGTCTGAAAAGATCCAATCATTCAAAATGAAACTTCAGCTTTGGAAAAAAAAAAAAAAAATTGGATTAAAATAAAATTAATGTGTTGCCTACATTATTTGCTTTCTTTGAAGAACATGACATTGAACCAGACAAAAGAATTACGATAATTTCTGTGAAAGAACACTTGCACATGCTTGCAGATGAAATTTCATCGTACTTTCCAAATCACCCCATTTGCACTTGCCAGAAGCCCATTGTCAGTAAGTTGAAGATGTTCCTGAGACAACACAAGAGGAGTTCATTGAACTTATTAATAGCGATGCAGTGAGAACTGATTTCTCTACAATGCCAGTTACAAAATTCTGGATCAAGTGTTTGCAGTCATATCCTGTTCTGTCTGAGACTGTGTTTTGCCTTTTTCTTTCATTTACAACAACGTATCTTTGTGAAACAGGGTGTTCCAGCTTGTTGGTTATCAAGTCTAAATACAGAAGTAGATTGTTGTGGAAGATGATCTTTGTTGTGCTCTGGCAAAGACTGCTCCGAGAATTTCTGATCTGGTGAGAAAGAAGCAATTGCAACCTTTGCACTGACTTTGGCTTTTTATGCATACTGTCCCAAAATGTAGCACTATAGTTTACGGTTGTTATTTTAAGACTGTTACCTGTGTTACACCATGCTTCAAGACAAAATTTTATTTATTTGTAATTAGAAATAAATATTTCACAATATATAATTACATATTGTTTTTTTGTGATTAATCACTATGCTTTAATTCTGTTCAATTTGTAACAATGAAAATACATCCTGCATATCAGATATTTACATTTCAATTCAAAACAGTAGCAAAATTACAGTTCTAAAGTAGCAACAAAAATAATTTTATGGTTGGGGGTCACCACAAAATGAGAAACTGGATTAAAGGGTTGTGGCCTTAGGAAGGTTGAGAACCACTGGTCTGGAGGTTCATGATGTCCTCGGAGGTCATTTCTCTACAAATTACTTGTCTCTACTCCTCCCCATTGATTAGTGTCATCTTTAACCCCTCTTCCTTTAAATAAAAATGATTCAATCTATCTGGTAAATACGAGATGTATTAGGCTGCTGCTAGTGTATCGTGGCACACTGTATTACAGCAAACTTTTTTTTTTTAATGAAAAGATAGTACACTCAAAACAACAATACCAATTTTATAAAAAATTAAAATAAAATAATAATAAAAAATATAGTATAGCATGGCCAGGGCGGCTCTGTGGTTTAGTGTCAACCCATGCTCCATGAAGTCACAGGTTCAGTTCCCAGTCAGGGCACATGCCCAGATTATGGGCCGAATCCCCAGTGGGGAGCATGCATGCAAGAGGTGGCCAATTGGTGTCATTGATGTTTCTATCTCTCTCTCCCTCTTCCTTCCTCTTTCTCTAAAAAATCAATAGAGGAAAAGTATAGTATAAGAAACACAAACTAATAACCATCATTTACCATTATTATCAAGTACTATGTACTGTACATACTTGTACATGCTCTAATTTTATCAACTCATAGCACAGTAGGTTTGTTCACACCAGAATTACCACAAATACATGAGTAATGTGTTGCACAGTGTTTTTACTACAGCTATGACCTTTATGGAAGTTACGATGTTATCATAGCTACAAAGTCATCATTAGGTGATGGCAATTTTTCAACTCCCTTATAATCTTATGGGACCACTGTCATATATGTGGATTGTACTGCTGAAGGGGTCATTTTAACAATCCCAAGGAAGAAGAAAAACTCCTTGTGAGGACTAAAGCTCTTCACTTAAATATCACTGAAGACAGAGATTTCATCTGACTTGTTGACTGCCTGTAACAGATATTGCAGACTGGATGCATAAGCTCCATTTGTATTCCTGCGTGATGTACTCTACTTTGTTTTTGAGACTGGGAAGCTTAAGACAGTTTCTAGACTCCCTCTCAGAAGATATAGTTCTGCCACAAAGCCACCAACATAAGATTTGCAAAGTGGAAAAAAATCAGTCTCCACTTTGTTACTTCAGCTGTTTCTGCAGGTAAGAATGGTTGTAGAGATTTAATTTGCTCAATTGCCTTTTCTTTCTTTTTCTTTCTTTCTTTCTTTCTTTCTTTCTTTCTTTCTTTCTTTCTTTCTTTCTTTCTTTCTTTCTTTCTTTCTTTCTTTTTAAATATTGTTTCTTTATTGATTTTAGAGAAAGAGGAAGGGAGAGGGAGAGAGAGATAGAAACACTGATGAGAGAGAACATAAATGGGCTGCCTCCTGCATGCCCCCACTGGGGATTTGACCCACAACCTGGGCATGTGCCCTGACCAGGAAACAAACTGGCCACCTCTTGGTGCATGGGTCAATGCTCAACCACTAAGTCACACTGGCAGGCTCATTTGCCTTTTCTGCATCAAGGTTATTAGAATTCTCAGTGTCCAGTCCTTGTCTCATGAGTGTCAAGAAGTGGGATCTGGGGCTTCAATTGTAGTTAAGGTAGTGCAATTTTGGGGCCAACAGCTGGCTCCCTGATGCCTGGATCTTGGAGGAAACTGTGATACAGGAGCCGGCAGTTGGACCTGCAGCTTCCTGATTACCCAGCTTTCTGGTAACAGGGAAAGCAGCGGCTCTTTTAGGTTGGTTGTTTTATGGTGTTCTGGGAATCATATTTAAAGGCTGAGAATTGGTCTGGATCTTTCAGTTTCTCCAGCGATTTTGTAAGTGCCCTGTACAAAATGCCTTTCTGCTTAAACTATCTAGAACAAATGAATAAATGCCCTGCTATGTTCTAAGTACCTAGGACAATAGTTGGTATATTGTACATAAGCAAAAGTCATTTGTTAACTGGCTGATTTTCTCCCCAGGAACCTCTACCCCCAAATATTCTGTTTTATTGAATGAAATTATTCTCAATAAGATACAAGTTATTGACTCAAATATCAAGACAAGAGTGATGGGCTACACTGAGCCCTGAAATTAAGGGCAGGAGCATAGGAAACCATATGGCTGAGACGGAAGGAAGAAAAATTCCCTAAAACAATCTAGGTGTTGTTTTCCGAGAGCAGGAAATAGTACCTGGGGAGGCAAACAATGAACAGGAAGTACAGAGGTTTACTTTTATAGAATTGTGTGCATTCCAAATGATGCTCCTTTATTCAGTCAATTCTTTTTGTGAGACAGAAAGACCACATATGGAATACTGATAGAAGAGTAAAAAGGAATTGTTTGAGACAATGCTATTTACACCCCCTTGTCCCAAGTAGTCACTCACACCCATCTTTATTAGTATCAGACTCAATTTTTAGCTTGGGCACATTGCTACCCAACTTAAAAATGTATTTCCTATCTCTTTAGCAGCTGGGTACAAATAGGTGACTAAATTATGGCCAGTGAGATATAAGCAGACTTTTTTGTGTGACTTCAAGAAAGTTCCTTAAACAGGAAGAAATAAACACCATTTTGGCCTTCCACTTCTTCCCTTGCTGACCTGCAACACAGATGTAATTGCTGGAGTCCTGGCAGCCATTTTGGGCCATGATGTGCTGTTGATGGTATAATGGAAAAAAAAAAAAGTCTCAATCTTATTATAATTATGGAACCACCATACCAATTCTGGGAAGCTGATTTCCAAAATCATTTTGCAACAGGAAAACTTTCTTGTTTAAGTCAGTTCTGTTTTGGCGGTTTTCTGTTTAATACAAAGAAACCCAATCCTATCTGATGATACAGGTATATTCAAGTCCTAAGGGATAGAGATGTGACTTTGTTTTTTTATTTTATTTTATTGACATTCCCAAGGATATGTTTTTCATTGATTCTAGAGAGAGAGGAATGGAGAGGGAGAGAGAGAAAAGAAGAAAAACATCAATGTGAGAAAGAAACATCAATAGGTTGCCTCCTACATGTGCCCAGCTGGGAATTGAACCTGAAACCTGGGTCTGTACCCTGACTTGGAGTTGAACCCAAGACCCTTCAATGCACAGGGCAGTGTTCTAACCAACTGAGCCCAACTTGCCAGGGTGAGAGATATGACTTTAAATTCTGTGAGAGGATGCACCTTACAGACTTTTGAAATAAAATAGAAATGGGGGAATTGGGCAAAACCAGAGAATCCAAGTCAAAGAATGCGCAGCAATTTTATCTCAGTGTCAAATATTAATATCATCTTGTTATTAATACTTACCTTTAAAATGGTCTATACAGCATACATTGGCCATATATTGTGATCTAGGCTCAGACAATCAGACCACTCACCCTGGACCTTCAGTCAAAAGTAAACATCAGGGAGGAAGCATGATAGAAACTCCTTCTTGGATATGCAAGTGAAAAGTGGTGTTACCCAGTGTTCAGTGGCAATTACCTGGGAAGGTGAGATGTGAGATTGAGAAGTTAGTCATGGCAGCAATAGGGTTTCTCTTCACAGAGGTCTATGATTGGGTTTTGACTCTAGATATGGCTATGTTGTTGTTACCTGATTCTTTCTCCTCTTCAATCTTCCTAGTCATTCAAATCTGGGAGCCATCAGCATATTGCAAAAACTCTTTATTTGCTTACATCACCCGAAGTCAGTTTGTGTCTATTGCGGAAGTGAACTCCGTCTGATGTACATCTTCTAATCAGCACTCAGTGTGTAATTCTGCAGAGACAAGCTTTGATTTAAATAAGAAATTTCAACCTGTCTTTTTTTCTGAATTGATTTTAAATAACATCCATATGTTTCTCCAGGGGCAAGAAGTCTTAGGAGCTTCTTTGATTAGTCTTTTTGCCTTTCTAAATTCATGTTTCAAAACCAATTCATTTAGACTTGAAAAAGATGAATTTGGATTGAAATAATAAACCCATATGTTTCAAATAGATTTTGAATTTATCAAGAATAAGACTCCTTAAATCCACACTTGATAAATATCTATCTAAACCTGTTGCCAATATGACTTTATTTAATGTGTATAAAAGTAATGCAAAATGAATAGGACATAGTTTCTATATTCGGTGAGGCCAATCTTTCCAAAATTTTATCTCTTTGTTAAAAAAACTTTCGTTAAGTGCCTGACTCATAGTAGATCCCTAAAACATTTATTGATAATTGAATCCCATAATAATAATTTGTAAAATTATTATTGTAAAATTATTATTTGGATAATAATAAACAGAATAATTTGATTCTGTTTGTAACACTTCTGTACTTTAGAAAGATGGAAATTATTTAGCAGCAGGAAGGTCAACAGCAGCAGAAAATGACATTTGAATTGTATAATTTTATTACACTGATTAAATGATGGCTAGTAGATGTTTCAAACAAAGGACGATTCTGCTGTTTTTGGTTTATTTAAGATTTCAGTATTCATTTCCAAGAGCAAAACACCTCCTTCTCACTGTCCTAATTAATGAGCATTTATTAAATAGGCATACATGCAAATTACCTTATCAGGTGTACATTCAGAGTTTGTGCCAAACCCAGCATACTTCACCCCTTGAAGGACAAGGCTACCCAACTGTGCTACAAGTGAGATATTATCATTTGTTTAATTTCATGATTAGTCTTTCTCTTGAACCAATGGTTTGATAATGTGGATTAGAATTTGTCCTTAGTTTTTTCAAGAGCTACAGATAACCCACACTTATAATAATATGTCCTAAGGTATAACAAATGATTTGTGAATCACTGGTCTGAGAGTTTTGTTGCTGGGCGATTGCCAACTTTTACATTTCTTATCATTCTTTTTAACAGAACTTCTTTCATTTATATCCCTCCCTCATTGTTACCAAAGGAAAATTTGTATTTCTGCTGTGTTTGCTTGTCTCTGTTTCCTCCCATACTGGGAGCTGCTCAAGGTCAGGGCTGATGGCATTTCTCTTTCTGTAACACTGTCACCCTGTCTGAAATATGTGACTCGATAAAAGTTTGTTGTGTAAATGAAACAGATGGAGATGGAATGGAAGGTGTTTAGTGTGTGAGATAGTGCACTTAGGTGGGAAGAGCTTAGACTCTGGGTGAACAGAGTTCAAATTATTCCTCTGTTATTTATGAAGTGAATTATAATACTTCATTTCCATAATGACGAATATTATTGGCTCTTATATTCTGTGTCCCAGTCCTTCAAAGAAATGATGGGTTATTGAGAAGATTAAGGGGAATAGTTGTCTAATTTATTTAGCTCAGTGTCAAATGTACTGCAGACAATAATGTTGGCCCCGTTCTTACTGGCATGGATTGGGGAGTGTTAAACATAACAGTTTACTGTCATAGAGGAAGCACTGGACACATTGTTGAGAAAACTGTGCTCTGGTATTTATTTTGACCTTGAGTGAGTTGGTGTAAGTCCCTTAAACCCTCTGGGTCTCAGTTTCTTCTATCTTACAATAAGAATAACATCTATCAAAGGCTAGAAGGCAATACAATGAATAAGATAAAAGGCTTTTGAGAGATTTCAGTAACTACACACCTAAAAGATATTAGTATTTTTGTTTCTGTTTTAATTGTGGCACAATAGATTATCATTTGTTACAGAAATATATATATATATATATATATATATATATATATATATATATATGACAAGAAGATGTTACCAGAATGTCCCTGAGGGCTCAGAGAAAATGTTGATTTAACACTTAATGATTACACTGAAAAGTAACATTAAGGAAGAAAGTACTATGGTTGAAAATATATTTTAAAGATGGTTTTAGCTATAAGATTTTGGACAGATTGCAGAGGAGGCTAAGACAGGTGGTGAGGAATGGGTTTTGGAAGACCAGATGTGAAATGACAAGGACAGGAAGAGAGATGCAATGTGTAAAAATAAGTACTAGAAGCCTATAACTGATTCTCCAAAGGCAAACTTCAACCTGTCTTTATGCATAGAATTTTGCAATATGGTCTTTTATATAAAGCTAACCCCTGACTAATAAAGCAGGGAGCAACTTGTTTATTATTTTTCTTCATCTGGTAATAAACCTGTTGTTGTATTTTGTTCCATTGCAGCCAAACTCTCAAAGTTCTTCTCCTTCTAATTCTTCACTGCCACTCTTCAAAAAGTTCTTTTTAGTGTTTCCAACCGAAAGAAAAGTATGAGTGTTTGAAGAGGAGCTTTTAATTTGTTAGAAGGGTATTTTATTTAGTTTTTATTTTTTTCAGGTGTACAATTCTATAGTACATCATCTGTATATTGCATTGCGTGTTCACCACCCCAAGTCAAATCTTAGTAAATTCATTAGCATTTGTGTTTTGAAAGAAACATTTAGCCAGAGAAACATTCAATTTGTGGGGTTTGTAGCCTTAAATATTTGCATCCTCATCGGTATTCTTTAAAGGAAAATTCAGGCTATTAAGATCATCAATATGCACACTCTTTACATCTAGTGGATAATTTTTAAAAATGGATATTAGCCTTAGTTTCTGTTTTGGAAACTTCATCTGCCCAGCTCTTGAAGGTTGGAAGTTGCCAGAGTTTTTCCTTGAACCCCTAATTTCCTGGTCATATTCTGCCTGAGAAAATCTGACCATTTTAACGTCATCTCTAACTTTTCACTCAAGACTTCCATCAGTGTCTCTAATCTGGACCTCTGCAGTTTAATCTTATATTCATCTGCCAACTAGAGAGTCCTCCCTGGATGCCTTGTAGGCCCTTCTTTTCAATATTTCTAAATGTGAACACATCTGTTTCTTCTTATAAATTTTTATTCCGCCTATATTTTCTGTCTTATTCAATGGTATTGCTTTTCATCCAGCAGCTATACAAGAAATCAGGGGTCACACAGACCTTACCTTTTTTATACACTGTCCTATATATATATGTTATAAAATCTTGCCAAATTTCCCACCTAAATTGTTCTGGGATAGTTCCCTTCTCTTTGTCCTCATAATACTGCTTTGGTTTAACTGTTATCTTGCGCAGTAGATCCCAACTTGTCTGCCTGCCTCTATCCTTACCCTGCTGTGATTAATTCTTCATTCGGCCACCAGAGTGATCTTCTGTAACTCAGATTTGATAATGCCACCTATTGGTGTATAATCATTCAATGGAGTCCTAACTTTTATAGGGTAAACATCAAACTCTTTATGTAGCACATAAGGAACTTCATAGTTGGCACCAGCCAGCTTCATCCCCAGACACTTTGGCTGTCTGTTACCTACAATACCATTTTACTTTCTTAACCCACCTGCCTTTGCAGAATTTCTGCTAATATTTTGGGATTCTCTTCAGATCCTGATTTTTAGAAGCTCTCCCTGACTCCCCTAGTTGCTCCCACTGTATTCCTCGGGTAAATCCTTGCTCTGAACTTTTCTTATGGTTTTGCATTTGTCTGTCATTGCCCTCACTGCATTGCTTTTGCTTATCTCTGGGACAGCCTTCCAGTCTATGTACGGGTAACTTGAGGACAAAGGGCCACGGCTTCTTCTTCTTTATAGCCAGCATGCTGAGCACAAAGAGACGGTAGAGAATGGCAACAAAAAGTGTTATTTCAATGAATAAATGAATATTTAGAAGTTGAGTGAAATTATAAACAAGGAACATCTTTAAAACAATTTATTTATGTTTTCCTATTTATTCTTTCACAAGTGACCTAATTTGCTTTTGCTCAGAAGCAGTTGTTAGAGCTACAGAGTTAAAAAGTCTTCTAAAGAAATGTAAATGGCCGCCTGTGCAACTTCAGTCTCAGGCATACATCCGGAGACCCAGGAAATACTGTCACCGTAAATCTAAGTGGCAGGTCCTCAGAGAGAGGAGAGAATTGTGTGCCTTTGGTAACTAGAGATTAAGCTAGTGCATTTTCCACCTACAGGGAGGAAAGACGGACTCTTTTCCTGCTTCTGTTCTAACTTTAGATTTCACAAGCCCCTACCTTCAGAGTTGAACAAAAGTGACTTATATAAGGCCACAATGTTTAGCCTTTTTTTATCTCATGGCACACGTAAACTAATAACTAAAATTCGGCGGCACATGAAAAAAAAATGTTGTAATAGGTATAATTTTGACTCATTCACACTGGATGGCTATTGTTGTGTTGTCATTTTTTAATTCTACAATCCAAGGAAAAAAAGGTCTGTGCCCCTGACGAGATAGTCAGGTGTTTCATGTTTTAATAATTCTTGTGGCACACAGGTTGAAAATCACTGATATAAGGTAATAGAAGAGTTTTACATCTGTGCTTCATGTACTCTCATCAGATTGATAATAGGGCTGAGCAATTCATAGAGTTTGTCAATGAAATGTGTATTCGATGATTGGGGAACAACTGTATCATCAGGTTTTTTGTTTTACCTGTGTCTGTAGTTGTTATAAGTTGATGTTTTGGAAAGATAAAATAAAGCTCAGTGTATTTGGGGTTTTGTGGTAGACAGTTGGAGGGAACCTTTCTAAAACCTTGGAAACTCATTTTGAAGACCGCTCCGCTTGGTGCTTTGCTCTTAAATGGTGGAGATTTCAAGTAGATGGTCCTTTATTTAGCAAATCACCTTAATGAATGTCTGTGTATGTGAACATGACTGTAAACACTTGGGGTGCTGAAGTGCACTGCACAAGAAATTAACAGAGTGAGCTAGAGGCTATCTGTGAGAGAATCAGTGGTTTACAGACTTTTCCATTGCACAATCAGTTTTTCTCACAAAATTTTAAGTGGAGAAAAAATAAGCTAAGAAAATATAAGAGAATAGAAATACTGCAGCTGAAGTAAGAGGTAGCTGGTCAAGCTACACATGAAATTACATCCACACAGTTCTGGAGGCTTGGAGGAAACAATAACCAATAATAGCAGGTGTGTGCTCATCTTCTCCAAGTCCATCTTGACATTCTATAGTTTTAAACGTACTTGGAATAATAATCTCAGGAGATAACATTTGACAGTGTTAACTGTAATTTTATATCTAGCGTGTATTTGTAATATGGAATGTTTAAAATGATTTCACCACTTGTTTGTCTTTCTCTTAACAGACCTTCTTTCTCCAATTCAATTTGTGTCCTTTGTTTTTATGGCTCTTCACCAACCTTTAATGATTCCCAAGTTGTAAGTGAACCAGCACTGTTCCTCTTCCCTGATTCCCCTCCGAATCCTCCCCTCGTTTCTCCCTGTATTCTTCTGCTGTCTATGCTGTGGTCTCCTGAATGCCTGTAACTCTTACTCAACATTTCTGCACCAGTCACTTCTCCTGTAACTAGAAGCTAACCTCCCACAGCTGCTCCATAGGGGAATGCTGTTCTCATTCTTCTAGTAACCACTTTTGAAGGGATTATTATTATTATTTTAAATATTTTTATTGATTTTTTTTTTTTTTTTTAGAGAGAGAGAGGAAGGGAGTGAGAGAGAGAAACATCAATGAGAGAGAAGCATCAACATCAATCAGTTGCCTCCTGCATGTCCCCCACTGAAATTTGAACCTGTAACCTGGGCATGAGCCTTGACCAGGAATTGAACAAGTAACCTCTTGGTGCATAGGACAGTGCTCAACCACTGAGCCACACTGGCTGGGTTTGAAGAGCTTCTTAAGTGTTCAGTCCAGTTTCAAGCCATGCAGAAGGTACTTGCAAAATTATTTTATGAATAAGCTACGCAAATTAAACTTAGATGTAGAAGAAAATATGAGCAACATTTCCATCATAGAATCCTTCACTGAAGTATAAATGTTGTAGAAACTCAAAGTAAACTAAATGCCATTGAAGACTAGAGTTAGATTAGGATAGATTCATAAAGTTAGAAGATTTAACAAAAGGTTAGCATTAATTTACTGAAAGTAAAATCTGTTAGTTTCTCTCTTTTCAAATTTTTGTCAGGGTTACTGAAATAAAAGTCCCCCCCCAAAAAAAAATAAATGCCATAGAATAGTATACTTGGAATTTTGAAGGCATTTTATAAGATAGCTGACAACTTTCCTGTGGATAAGATAAAATACAAAATGTACATGATCACAGCTTGGTGGACTTACTGAGTGACAAAAATCCAAAGAATATTGATGGTTGATATAACAATAAAGAAAGTTCCCTGGGTAGGTCCTAGATTTCTCCCTTCTTGCTTTTTTATTTATCATTATAGTTATTTACTCAGAGGGGCATATGAAAAGCAAGCTTATTACATTGAAGATAATAAAAAGCTGGGAGGATTCCCCTATCCCAAAGGTATGAAAATCCTGGACTAATGGATAAGATATAAAAAAATGTAGAATTGAATGTTAATTACGATAGTGGTCTACACTAACTCCAGGCCAAATGCCCAAATAAAGGTTGGGAGCAGCAGACTGAAAAGACAGGGGCTTCCGGGTTCCACTGAGTTCAAGATGAGTCAGCAGTGTAACACGGCTGCCAAAACTCAGTTAATTCTAGCACATGGCTATGAAATGAAGTGCCCCTACTCCTCGATGTGTGAGTTGAAGCCCTTACTCCCTATGCAACAGTATTTAATGACTGGGCCATTGGGAGTTTACGTTTAGATTAGTTCATGAGGGTGGAGTTGTCATGATAGGATTACTGCCCTTGTAAGAAGAGATGCAAGAGACCTCGCTCTCTCTCTTTTTCCCTGATGTGAGGACACATGGAGAAGGTGCCATCTGCAAGTCACAGAGCAGACCATGCTGCCATCCTGATCTTGCATTTCCAGCCTCCAGGACTGTGTTTAAGTCATCCAAGCTGTATTTCTTTATTTTTATAGCACCCTAAGCTGATTAATACATTAATCTACATGAATAGAATTCCTTGATCCTAAAAAATATGTTTTGTAGGACCCTGATTACATTCATTCAGTTTATTTTATTTTTAATATCTTCTCAGTTGTTTGTGGCTCATAATATTTTTCTGTGATGAAGCTTCTTAGAAGACCACAGTGGTTGCTAATTTTATGGACAGCTTACCCTCAGACTTATTCTCCAGAGATGAGAACATACATTTTTAGAGGGGCCCACGTTAGACAAAATAACTTGATCTAAATGGGCAGGTCTCATATGTCTGTGTAAACACATTTATGTTATTTACAGTTAGCAAAAAGTGTATTCTAAGCCATAAAATGGAACATATATACGTCATAATGAGCCACAACCAAATAGTATTGGAGGCTAGCCATTGAGGATGGAATTGCACATGGAAAAAACAGAGACATTTTCATGAATACAGAATCGATGCAATGGTTTGAGTCTAAGACCTACATGTTAATAATTTGAATTTTTTATTTGACATACATACTTGGACTATAACTAATCTTCTGTAACACCCAGTGTACTAAATTAGTTGGAGAACTTATTCTGCCATCCATTATCATATTCATGTCCTTTACACTTGTGAAAATGTTGCTAATGGCACTCCATGAATTTCTGTGAATTCCCTTTTTTAGTATCTTCATAAGGGAGTGTGATAGAAACCACGAACACATTAACACTAAAACATTTCCATAGGCTAGGAAAAAATGTGCCTAGCAATAAGGCCTGGGGGAGGAACAAGCAGTCCAATGTAAACTTTTCGTTGCTATTGAGTGTTTTTGTTTTTCTAAATGTGGGCATGCAAAGGAGAGAGGAGAACCAGTGCACAGCCATGGTCCCTGAGGGGATCTTACTCTCTTGGAGCTGTGGTATGGTAATTGCTAGAGGTGATATACAACATATGGACGAGGAATGGTTGTGATGAGGCAGACATACTTTGTTAGTTTTTCTCATTTCTCTGCTATTTTCTCACTTCTTCCTATTTATAAATATTGTCAAATTTCATCGATTTCCCCTCTCTTTCCTTCTGTATTTGATAACATTGACCTATCCTAATCCTTATTAATTCTGATTTGATATTCAAACTTTGTTTGCTTTTGAGGAAAGAGGAAAAGAAACAAATAAATGGGTGCACTAAGACCTATGCAGACGGTGTAAAAGTAATACCGTGGGACGAGGGGTTTAGACTGCATTTAAGTAAGCTTACGAGAGCAAGAGATACATGGGAAAAAAAGCAAAAGTATGAAGATAGTGGACTTTCTCCTCAAACTTTGTCTCCAGCTGTGTTTTGCATTTCCCGTTCGAGATGCTAGGAGTAATGCACAGTGGACATCTTAGGGTATACAGAGACACACATAAAAGGTTTTCTTTGGCACCTTCTCTGAAACCTATATTTCACCACAGGGAATTTGATTCAAAGAGCAGCAAACTCACAGGACAAGTAATCTGCAGGGTTTCTGAAAGGATTCAGAGTGGAGGGGGGAATGTTAATTTTCCCAGAGCTTCAGAAAAACTCGTCTCTGGCGATAAAAACCAGTAGGTTAGTCCATGTCGGCTCTTCTTACCCTAAATTAAAAATATTTCTATGCCTGACTCATTTGATACTTAAAAGACATGTACCACATATTCTTTAAGAAAAGCTGAAATATGAAACATCTAGTTTTATATAACAAGTGCATAGGGGATCATTTTTGAAAGATATTTTTTAGACTTGCAAAAAATTCCTATACATGCTTTACTGAGATTCCCTAAGTATAAACATTTTACCGCATTTCCTCTATAATTTTTTATCTCCACCCCCCCACCACACACACACACACACACACACACACACACACACACACACACACTTTCTTTTTCCTGAAATACTTGAGTAATTTGGAGCCCTGGCTGGTGTGGCTCAGTTGGTTGGGCATCCTCCCATGTACTGAGAGGTCCCTGTTCAATTCCCGGTCAGGGCACATGCCCGGGTTGTGGGCTCCATCCCCAGTAGGGGGCATGCAGTAGGCAGCCTGATCATATGTTTCTCTCTCTCCTTATCCTGTCCCCTCTTCTTCTAAAATCAATAACAACATATTTTTTAAGAAGTAGAGGAAATAGATTTTCAAATCTCAGTCCACATATATGTATATATTTACACACACACCCACACCCATATATATATATATATATATTTTAAGAGTAATTTGTAGACACAATGACTCTTTACTCATTGGGGGTAACGTTTGTTCAGAGTTTTTCAGAGAGCAAAGTTATTTAACATATATGACAGAATAAGGTATACCATTTATAAACAATTATTTTATAAATAAGCTTTTTAGGAACATTTCTATTGTGAAGACTAAGTGTACTTTATATTTCCGTTTTATTCTAGATAACCAAGCACAGGTAACAATATTTGCATAGTAACTACCTAGAGAAATTTCGAAGGTTCAAAATATGATTTCATATAATTTCTTGAATGCCTGCTGAGCCAGGCACTGTACATTGTGTGTGTGTACGCACACATGTGTGTGTTTATCGACAATGTGTCTAACAATAATGTCCTAAGAAAGACATCATTACTCTCATTTTGCTTTAAAGAAACTGTACTTCAAAGTAATTAAGTAACAACTAGACTTGGTGGGGATTTTCCATGTGAAAGAAAGAAAGAAGATGAGCTAATGAAGAAAACACACAATAGACTGAGAAGCAAGACAAAAACTTTGGAGTCTATGGACCTACATCTGGATTGGACTAAATACACATAATTTTAAAAATCTGAGAAAAAATATATCTTATTGAAACCTTATATGTCGGATACTTCACATGTTAATAGATCTTTCTGTTGGTAACTTCCCATCACACCTGTCTACTTCTTACATCTATGCCTTTGCTTATGAGCCTGACCTCCATTTCTAGAATTCCCTGCCCCCAACCTCATCTAGCCTAGTCATCATTCAAGACTCCATTCAATGACCATCTCCTTCTAATCATACACCCACACCAGCCTAATTCAAGCTAGAGCTTTGTGCCTTGGCTTGTTTTAACTAAAATACCCTGCCCAAAACTCTGTCATATAGCAATATATATTGTTTGTAACTGTCTTTATATCACACTAAATTAATCTTTGATAAAAGGTATTGTATCTTAATCCATTTTATATTCTACTACCTGCCACAAAGCCTGGCTCATGATAAGTTATCAAATTATTAAATAAGTAAATGGAAGAAACAGGTGTGATGAGAAGTTACCAACAGAAAGATCTATTAACATGTGAAAGATCTTGTTTCTCATGCTAACAAATCCAGGATCTATGCTATGGATAGTGTGGCCCTAAAGGGCTTTAAATAGGGGAATGAAATATTCACTTTTGTGTTGTTTGCCATTAGTTTTGGCAACTATGTGAGGGGTACTTTTGATAATGATGACTGCTGAAAGGTAGACTAGTTAGGAATTATTTTACTGATGAGATAGTGAAGCTTAAGTTATGACAATGGTAATGGTGATAAAGAGAAATGAATGACTATAATACATATGTTATATATATAATTGGATACACTTAGTAGATGTTCGAATGTGAGGGGGAGAGGGATTGAAAGAGTTAAGAATAACTCCCAGATTTCTGGCTTTGATAACTAGATATATTTGTGATGACATCAAATGAGCATATTTTGGATACCAGTCATGAATCACTTAATAGTTTGTAGAGCACCTTTAATGAGTATATTTATCTTCCTAAACCACTAGATCAAACTACAGGACAGCAGTATCCAACTTCTAAGTATTTTGAAGAAATGAAAATGACAATGGCTTTATTTTATTTATTTTTTATCTTTTAAAAAACAGTGCCTGTTCATTTCAAAAGTTTAGAAATTGGAGGAAAAAGGAAAAAAAATAACCACCTTAAAGGAATATTGGGAATAGAAGTAGCATTCTATACATATGTGTTAAAACTCTTTCTCCTTGAACTTATCATATTGTCATGTACACATTTCTATGCTTAATTTATATATTGAATTATAATTTTGCCTGTAGCATAATATTACACAGATGAACTGTAAACTTTAACCAATATCATCTTGAAAAACAGGCTAGATGTGTCCATTGTTCAATAAAACAATCAATGCTGCAAAGAACAGCTTCATATATACCTATAGACTTCACTATTAGTCTCATTCTCCATTCCCTAAAAATAATGTCGCAAAATACTACACAATGTAAAGATTCTTTCTGATGTGGACCCTGGCTTTCTCACCAGTCTTTTCTCTAGCTAGTTCTCATACTTCGTGACTCGTTATAACTCAAAGTAAACAATGTTATGTCTCTAGGTCTTTCTTCCAGGAATAACCTCACCCTAGTGAATTCAGTCTAAATATCAGCTCTAGGCTACCTTTCTCTATTTCTCCTAAAAAGAGTTGACCATCTTCTGATTTCTGCTGTGCATATTCATGATAAAATTCCTATCACCTGTATTGTAAATTCTGGTTTGCATTTCTGTACTTCACACTAGAATGCAAGCTTCTTGCATTTAGGGACTGTGTTTTCATTAGTTCCTTAATGCTAGGTTCTAACACTGTTTTAGCACATAATTAAGGCTCGATTTATTATTATTTAACTCAATCGACATTGAGACATTTCCAGTAATCTAATGGCTTAAATGGCTGCACATAATTTAAAGAGTGAGGACTTCAGACATCCTCCTGGAGGCAACAGAATTATCTGCTCCTCCAGAAACTTTATTCTCTTTCACATTGGCTGAATTGTTTCAATATGGATCACAGTTTAATTCTATAAATTGTATTAAAATCTAAAGTAAGATGAGAGGTAACTTATGAGAGTTTTAAAAAATCACTTGATGCTTCTCATATTTAGTTTCATTTAAAAACATATTAATTTTTCTATAAAAATCTCCCAAATCAGCAATACTTATACAAGTAAAAATGTTTCTTAAGCTAATATCATAGCCAGTGTATTTTAAGAGAGTTCTGTAACTTGCTAGTGATACTTTTATTGCATAATTTCTAACTACAGACACACAAATACTTGAGATGGTATCTTACTCAAAGTCTTGATTTGGAAAGTTCTTCAGTGCTTAGAAAAGTCCTTGGAAAGTAATTTAAACTGTACTTCAACAAGTTCTATCTGTTTTAGTCAGAACACTTTAAGACTGAAAGTTACAGTAAGTAATTTCTGGTTCTCATAACTGAAAAATTGAGGGGTGAGACTGTATTTAGCTTTGTCTGGATCAACCTATTCTGAGGATGTCTTCAAAGTTCACTCTCTGTGTCTTTCTCTAATATAAATCCTTTTCACAACTGAGCTAAATGGCCCCTATCTTTGGCCAAAATATAAAGAAGAGTTTGGCTTAGTTTGGCTGGCTGTGCTTGGGCAACTGAGTTACTCTGATTGTTCAAACTGAGTAACAATTCCCTGCAGTAATAGGAGGAACAGGTTTGCTTGAGCCACATGGTGTGAACTTTCCTCAGGAGAAAAGTTCTCTGGCACTAGACAATGTAGGGAAGTGGTTCTGGAGAGACAAAATGAATAGATGTTCACTACAATCATTTTGCCACTGTAGGAAATTAAAGTATCAGGTGAATGCCATTTTTCTGGCAAGTGAAATATTGGGCATTATAATGTCACATAGCTTACCGTGTGGCCTTGCTTTCTAATACCTAGGAATATGGAGTTGGGGGGGGGGGTTGTAACTGAGCTTAAACTTTAATATTTACTCTCATATTTACCACATTCAGTCCTTTAATTGCATAAATGTACATTCAGGAAGACTCCAAGACCTGACCCAGACACGCAGTCTCAGAAAATCTACATCAAGCATGCTTTTGAAATATAGGGTTTTCAGAAAGTGAGCAAGTTTTCTTTTAATAGCCCACCTGTAAATAAATGTTTTCTGAATGACAGAAAAAAAATCCTATGAAACATAAAGATTTTCTATAAATTGTATTAGAATTTCTAACAAAATTATAAATATCATTAGAAAATATAATGTATATTCTGATCAGCTTTCTGGTAATATAAATGTGATAATAAGTCACAGCATGAATTTGTTGGGCTTAAGCTCTATAAAATAACTTTCATAATATCAACCTACAATGATGTGAGTAAATTAAAATAATCTGTTTTCTAGAGAAAGACAAGTATCATATGATCTCATTTATTTTTGGAATATAATGAACATAACAGTCTGAGGAATGGGATAGTCCCAGAGATGTGGAAGTGGGGTACAGATTGACAATCCCCAGAAGAGGGGGTGGTGGGGAGAGATAAACCACAGAACTTATATGCATGTATGCATGAACAGTGGACATGGACAACAAAGCTGGGGACAGGGCGGAGAAGGATGGGAAGAGGGGAATCAGTGGGAAAAAAAAGGAGAAAAAGCTGTAACAAAAATAAATTAATTAATTAAAAAAATAAAAGCTGAAAAAAAATAATTTTTTTTCAATAATGGAATGCAAAAAGAAATGTGTGGCTCAAATATTACATAAATTTTTCCAAAAAAAAATATATGTTTTCTGTTCAACCTTTTAGCCTATACTACTTTATTCATACTCTCCTACTGTCATCTCCCTGAAGCTAAACAACTGTTGAAAAAAATATAATCAGTATTTATCTGATATAAAAAAATCTATCCCCTAGGTTTTGGGGAATACTTAAAATAACAATGGGATATGGTAACAATTATTAGGAATTGAAGATGCTATTATCAAAAATTTAGTATTTCTTAGTACTCTAAACATTATTATATTTCTAATACATAAACTATACATTTTATTTTATGAATAAATTTTCACAACAGTACTACTACATTTATAATAAGTATATCATATCAGTACATTATCATTACCATCAGTATCAACTAAATTTATGTTGCATACTAAATATAAAAATGCTAAATACATTATACTCGTTTTCATACCTTATAAGAAACTACATAAAGTTGTGAATAAAACTAAAATTTGGAGTTAGATCTGAGATTGAACCTTACTCATTTCATTTGTTTGCTGCCTCACAAGATTTTTATAAATATTAAATGTATAATCTATATAAAAGTGACTAGTTCAATGACAGAAAATTTTGTAGCTTCTCAAAATAATTTTTTTCCATTTCTAATTTCTGTTTTTCCTCTTTTTCTTCTCCTTTTTATATTTCCACTCTTCTCCTTTCCCTTCTTCCCCCTTCCTTATTAGTATAATTTCTTGCTTCTCTCAGATGAGCCTTCTCTGTCTTTTGTCCTTAAGCTCCATGTAGTTCATTTGAGAGCTTCAAGCTCATATTTTTCAATATTTAAGTCAATCACTCAACAAACTTAAATTCTTAAATTCTCTATACCACAGTTTTCTCATTCATTCTAGTAATACTATCAATCTTATGTGGCTTTTTACGTACGTTAATGCATTGAAAGCACATAGTCCTTGTTGACATATACTAAGCAAATATAAAGGTTATACATTTGAAGAAACTTGGTAAGACCTCTGGTTCAACTTGAGGAATACTAAGACTCACATTAGCTAAGAGATATGGAAAGATGTTTCCAAGTAGAAGTAACCATGAGGCTAAAGTACGAAAAAAGAAACTTTCATTTTAAAAGAATAAGCATCCACAGAGATTACAGTATAGAAACATAAAAATTTACTTCTCAGAACCTTAGTTGGCTTTCTCATACTGTTCACTTTTCTTGGTCTCTTTTAATGTAATCTTCCCTTTTTTTTAGACCACTTCCTTGTCTTTTAAGACCCAGCCTTCCTTTAACCTCTTCCTAGATATGGATATCTTATCTAAAGTTGCTGCTAACCCGGTTACTCAACTTTTGAACTCAAGATATAAATCAATACAAGTCAAGTTAGACTCCTTCCATCACCTCATTAGTTCTTTCTACCCAAGGGCCCTGATGACTTTGTTTTCAGAGCCAATCAATATTCCCGAGTAACACACGTTTGACTTCTTTAAATTATTTTACCCTGCAAAACATCTAGTCACTTTCTTCTAGAAATTTTCTTTTCTCAGTGTCACACTGATATGATCTATTGAGGCTTCCCTCACCTATTAAAGGTCATCCCACCACAGTTTACTTTTCAGGCTCTCTACTTCTCTTCAAACTCTTTCCACAACCACTTTCTTTTCCTACTCTACGTAGTTTCTCACCATCTCCTGTGGCCCTAGACATACACATGGGCTAATTAAGTGTTTCTAGATCTCTATGTTCAATACGATTCTCTCTCCTGAGGCAAAAATCTATATACACATCAGCCAACATATCTAACCAAATGTCTAAAAGAAATTAAAAATTTCCACATACTGGTCTTGTATTTAGAACTTTTATCCATTCTGAGTTAATATAAGACCTGAAATAATAAATAACATAGAAGAAAACATAGATACTAAACGTATGAACCTTGGTCTTAGAGAGGATTTTATGAACTTAACCTCAAAGGTAAGAGAAGTAAAGGCAAAAATACATGAGAGAGACTATATCAAACTAAAATCTTCTGCACAGCAGAGAAACTGTCAAAAAACAAAAAGGCAACCAACCAAATGGGAGATAATATTTGCAAACAACACCTCCAACAAAGAATTAATATACAAAATACATAAAAAACTTGCACAACCCAACACCACATAAAAATAATCCAATTAAGTTGAGCAGAGGACCTGAGCAGACATGTCTTCCAAGAAGATGTACAAATTGTAAGGTTTCTCACTGAGGAAGAAAGAGAAATGGAGCCGCAAAAGCGGGCAAGAAAGTTTTACTGGAGCACTTCTGGGCAGGTTTGCTGGTCCGGGTTCTCGGGCTGTTATGTCAGCCCAGCAAAGTTTTATAGGGGAGGTTGAGAAATGGAGAGGGGAGGTGTTTGGTTGGTTGGGGTGATTCTGCTAAAAGCGATAAGGAAGGTTCCATCAGCTGCATCCGGGTAGGCTGGAAAGTCCTGAATTAGGTTTTGATTTGTCCTTGGGCTGTCCATCTCCCCGAAGTCAGGTGTTAAGTTAGGTTTCTCATTCTCCTTGGGTGTCTCTTTCCCCGAAGTCATGTGACTCCTAGGAGCCCGCTGACTTTACACAAATGGCCAACAGATATATATATATATATATGAAAAGATGCTCAACATCACTAGCTATTAGGGAGATATAAATCAAAACTACAATGAAATACTATGTCAACAAACTGTATGTTGGTAATGGCTATTATCAACAAGACAGGTGATAACAAATGTTGGAGAGGTGTGGAGAAAAAGGAACCCTCGTTCACTGCTGGTGGGAATGTAAACTGGTACAGTTTACATTCTGGAAAACAGTATGGAGGCTCCTTTAAAAATTAAGAACAGAATTACCTTATGACCCAACCACATTTCTTTTGGGTATCTACCCCAAAATTTAGAAAACATTTCTTTTCAAAGATATATGCACCCCTATGTTCATTGTAGCATTATTCACTGTAGCCAAGACATGGACAAAACCAAAGTGTCCAACCAATGTCACCCCAATAAATTATAAAAAAGTAAAAAATAATTTAACATGCCCCAAGTAAAAAAAATATGTATCTTCCCAACAAACCTATCTAACCTCCTGTGTCCATTACCATCAACTCAAAGACCCAGTCCCAAATCAAGTTTTCATTCTTACTTCTTCCATCTTTCTAACCATCTAAATGTCTTGGGTCTCTCTACTTAACCATTCCAGTGCCACCACCTTGTCCTGGAAACATCATTTCCTCCTTTAACTCTTAAATTACTCCTTAAACAGTCATTCTGACTCTAGGCTTATTCCTTTGTATCTGTTATCCAGAATTTTAAAACTATTGTCTTCCTAATGACAAAATTTGATGAGACAACACCACTTTCTGAGGCTATTCAATGGCCATGATTGTCCTTGAGCAAAGTCCAAAATAGTACATGCTCTTTATTATGTTCTTTCTGCTTTTATCTTTAGTCCCATTTTATATTGCTTCCTCTTATCTACCACTAGTTTCAGCCACCATATTCCTTTTTGTCCTCCAGACTGTCATGCATGTTGTTCCCTCTCTCTGAATAATTTTTCCTCCCTGTTTTTGCTGTATTTGACACTATTAATCATTCTCCTTGACCTTCTCTAATCCTTTCTTTCCATTTCACAAAAATCACCAGATTTTCCACATGCTTCTGGTACCAATTTAGTTTTGTTACCTTCAAGGGCTCTTTATCTTCTAAGATCAAGAACTTTGTTGACTTATCTGAAATAATCAGTGGGGACCTCAGGATTTCTCAACCAGAGATCTTCATCATCTTCCTCATTCAATCTTCATCCTCTATGGTACTCTCTATTGCAATTGATGACATTTCATCCACTCAGCTGTCCATGTCAAAGGGAATTATTCTTGATTTTCATTTTTCTACTATACACATATTCAATGACTCTCCAGATTTTCCAAATTTTACTACCAAAATATTTCTCAAATGTCATCATAATTTCCTCTATTGCTACTACCACTACCTCAGATTAGATCTTCATTATCTTTTATAACAACAAAAATAGCTAACATTCATTGTTATGGAACAGTACTCATTTCAGTGTTTTACATGCATTATCTTGGTTAATTCACATAGATTTTTAAAAATAGAGCCCAGCATTATTGTCTTTATATAGATGAGAAGTTGGAGAGTCAGAGAAGTTTGATAACATGTTTAAACTCACAGCTACTAGAAAGTTCATATATCTTAGGGTCTCTAAAATTCAATGGCTTTAGACTCCTTAATTTTATTACTCTTAAAATAGTTAATCTTAAAAATAGATATTTGCTTTTAAACTCTACCTTGGAATTTCATCAAAAGATGTCACATGGTCGGCCTAAAATGCTGTGTTCTGTATTGGACTCATTAAAAACATTTTTTGTGGCTCTTTCCTGCTAACATTGATGCTGCGTTTCGTAATGAATTTGGGTCAGAAGAGTAGTAATCAGAAACAGCTACTAAAGGCATAACACTCTCTTCTTTCTCTTTCCTTTTGCAGTGGCATAAGCTTCCTTAGAGCTTTTAATCCTCAAACTCTGGAAGGGCTTCAGCAGGCTTAATATTTTGTTTTCAGCCTACCTAAAGGAACACAGAGATTCCCCTACATAGTCATGTTTGCATTTTTCACCTTATCCTTGCTAGCTCATTAGATGTCCAGCGCTCTCCTCCCAAGCAGCTTTCCTAATTATGTCGGTGGTGCACAGCTTGCCTTCTTAAAGGCTGAGTATTTCACTCTGTTCACGCCATTTCACTGGAGAGGAAATCTGCATCCGCCCCAATGGCAGCCATAAGGTCACCACGTGAAAACTTGGAGGGCAGAACGTGTTGTCAGTAATGAGATCTCAGGCATTTGGAAAGTTCACAGGGTCCTTTGTACAACACTGAAGAATCCCTCTGTTTCCTCTGGTGCTGTTTCATGCTAATTTCAAAACATCAGCCACTGTAAGGCATCTCAACTGAAACTTCAGTTCACAGTGGAGCTCCTTTTATCCTTTTTTGCAGCTAGGCAGTTAGATTTATCCTGTTGATCTGTGGGGGGAAAAAAGAAGAAAGAAACACAGTCACATCAATATAACAGATGGAACAAATTGAGGGGTTTGCTCCTACTATTTTTCTCCTTATTAAAATGAAAAGGGAAAATTGTTCTTCAATGGGGCACAATTTATTATGATTATTTAACATCTGAAAATTATGTAACATTCTAAAACTAATCATCACTGCTATAGGCTGAATAACAACAAATAGATTATTGCACAGTTATGGGAATTTTGTCATCACTTTGCCATTGGTTTTGCCTTGTGATTCATCCAGCTACGTCTAGTGAGGGAGCAGAAAGCCAAATTCGCCTCTCCTATTTGTGACCCATTTGATTCTACCATACAGAGAAAGTCATGGGGATGGAGAGTACAGGAAAAAATAGACTCTCTGACCTTGTGCTGAATACTATGTTTCCACTATTATTTTTAAAGTGTGAAATATGATTTGAACACAGGTATGCCTTGGAAATTTTGGAATTGCACTCCATAGAGTCACCTCATTACATTCCCCACCATCCTGGTTTCAACACCATGCAATTACTCCTCTAGAAATGTGCCTTCACAGGACATGAAACAAAGAACACAGGGAAACTTAATTTAAGAATGGATTCTAACTCCACAGACCTAAGTGTTTGACTTACAGAACCGAACAAATTCTAGCAAAACTATCTAGTCTAGTCTCCCATTTTTAGACTGGAGAGTAACTAAGATTCTTGTTTGGGCTCTTTTTTTTTTTTTTTTTCCCCAAAGAAAATGCATACGTGAAACCAGTTTTTTTTTTTATTATTATTTATTTAATTTTATTTTTCTTACAGATGTTTCTCCTTTTTTTACCCCATTGACACCCTCCTTCCCATATCCCCCAACCCATCCCTGGCTCTGTTGTCCATGTCCATTGGTTATAAGTACATGCATAAAAGTTCTGTGGTTTATCTCTTCCCTCCCCCCACCAGCCCCTCTTCTGAAGGTTGTCAGTCTGTACCCTAGTTCCACGTCTCTGGGTCTACCCTATTCCTCAGACTGTTATGTTCATTATACTTGACAAATAAGTTAGATCATGTGGTATTTGTCTTTTTCTGTTTGGCTTGTATCACTTAGGAGAATATGTTCCAGGTCCCTCCATGTCATCTCAAAGAATAAGAGATCTTTCTTTCTTATAGCTGCATAGTACTCCATTGTGTATATGTAGCACCGCTTTTTAATCCATTCATCTACTGATGGACATTTGGGCTACTTCCAGATCTTAGCTAATGTAAGTAGTGCTGCTATGAACATGGGGGTACATATATTCTTTCTGATTAGTGTTTCAGGCTTCTTAGGGTATATTCCTAGAAGTGGGATCACTGGGTCAAATGGCAATTCGATTTTTAATTTTTTGAGGTAACACCATAGTGTTTTCCATAGTGGTGCACCAGTCTGCATTCCCATCAGCAGTGCACTAGAGTCCCCTTTTCTCCACATCCTCGCCAACACTTGTTTGATGATGGATTGGAAGAATTAACATCACTAAAATGTTCATATTACCCAAAGCAATCTATAGATTCAATGCAATCCCCATCAAAATACCAACTACATACTTCACAGAACTAGAACAAATACTTCAAAAGTTCATATGGAACCAAAAAAGACCCCAAATAGCCACAGTGATCTTGAAAAAGAAGGACAAAGTAGGTGGGATCACAATATCAGATATCAGGTTATACTACAAAGCTACTGTAATCAAAACAGCCTGGTACTGGCACAAGAACAGGCATATAGACCAGGGGAACAGAACAGAGAACCCAGAAATGGACCCAAGACATTATGCTCAATTAATAGTTGACAAAGGAGGCAAGAGCATACAATGGAGTAAAGACAACCTCTTTAATAAATGGTGTTGGGAAAATTGGACAGCTATATGTAAAAAAATGAAACTAGACCATCAACTTACACCATACACAAGAATAAACTCAAAATGAATAAAATATTTAAATGTGATCCATGAATCCATAAAAATCCTAGAAGAAAATGTAGGCAACAAAATTTTGGACATCAGACACAGCAGAATTTTCACTGATACTTCACCTAAGGAAACAGAAACAAAGGAGAAAATGAACACATGGGACTATATCAAACTAAAAAGCTTCTGCACAGCAAAGGAAACAACCGTTGAAATGGAAAGGCAACCCTCTGTATGGGAGAGCATCATTGTCAATGATACAGCAGATAAGGGGTTAATTTCCAAAATATATAGAGGACTCATACAACTCAACAAAAGGAAGACTAAGAACCCAATTAAAAAATGGGCAGAGAAGCTGAGTAGACACCTCTCCAAAAAGGACATACAAATGGCTAAGAGACATATGAAGAAATGCTCAACATCACTAATCATCAGACAGATGCAAACTAAAAAAACAATTCAAAGGATCAATGAAACAAAGAGCTAGTTTTTCAAAAAGATAAACAAGATTGATGGACCCTTAGCTAGACTCACCAAGAAACAAAGAGAGAGAACCAAAATACACAAAATAAGAAATGAAAGAGGAGAAGTAACAACTGACACCACAGAAATACCAAGGATTGTTAACAACTACTATGAACAATTATATGGCAACAAATTCAATAATCTAAGTGAGATGGCTAAATTTCTAGAAACACATAGTCTCCCAAAACTGGACCGGAGAGAGATAAAAAACTTAAACTTAAGGCCATATATGAAAGACCGACAGCCAACATCATACTCAATGGGCAGAAACTACAAGCATTTCCGTTAAGAACAGGAACAATACAGGGATGCCCACTTTCGCCACTCTTATTTAACATAGTACTAGAAGTCTTAGCCACAGCAATCAGACAGAAAGAAAAAATAAAAGGGATCCAAATTGGAAAGGAGGAAGTGAAACTCTCATTGTTCACAGATGACATGATACTACAAGTAGAAAACCCCAAAGACTCCATCAAAAATCTACTAGACTTAATAAATGAATTTGGAAAAGTAGCAGGATACAAAATTAACGTCAAGAAATTGATGGCATTCATATACACCAATGATGAACTCATAGAAAGAGAAACTGAAAAAAAAAATCTCATTTACCATTGTGGCAAAAAAATTAAGATACCTAGGAATAAATTTAACCAAAGAAGTAAAGGACCTATTTGCAGAAAACTACAGGCCATTGAAAAAAGAATAGAGAAAGACATAAAAAAGTTGGCTCTTTCTTTATTTGTCTTTTTTTTAAGTGTTTTCTGTTGCAAAATGAGTCATAGCCTTAAATTTGCCAGCCTTATGAGTGTGAAATGAACCCTAATATTAGTATGTCTCCCAGGTTCTTACACAAAGCAGTTTGTTAATGAAAGTTCCTTTAGGGTTTGAGAAATTGTTTTATGAGCATAAACTACTGTGCTTTGTTGTGATGTAGCAGTAATGTTGGTTTAAAACTCCAGATCATCCATGTTCAACCTAGTTGGCGTCATCCTATAGAAAAGTCCTTAGTATAACGCTATTTGTGGAATCTTAGCATATAAAAAGTATTATAAATAATAGCTTGAATAAATGGTTATTTGTACTTATGATTCATAATTTTGTCTAGTTTCTCAATTATGTTATTTTCACTACTATTAGAGAAGATTAAATGATATAGATTTCCTCACTTTCTCCTCTTCTTACCTAACTACCTACGTAACTTCTTGTGTTTCAAGTGTATCATTACATATTATTTCTTTGGGGAAGCTTTCTCTGACTTGTCCCCTGGTCTCTGCCCTGTCCTGCCTACAACATTTTACACTCATTGCATATTGTGTTTTCCTTTGTAGGCCTTATTAAAAGTGTAACTATATACAAACTTGCAAATTCACTGGTTAATATCTGTCACTCCAGGAAACTGTGAGCCTAACCAAGGTGGAGCTATGCTTATCTTGTTCAATATTATATCATATGTCCTTAGTGTACATAGGGCAAACAATATGTACATATAAACACTTGTTGAATCTAAAAATAAAGTTGTACTTATTTGACCTAATGCTTTAAGCAGAATTTATAACAAAACACTCTTTCATTTAATTCCAAAAATTTGGAGGGAAAAATCCTAAAGGCTTCTTTAGAGAAGAAAGAAGTCATCTACAAAGGAACACATACAAGGGTGAGATTAACAGCAGATTTATTAATGGACACCCAATGTCCTAGAAGTAAATGCTACAATATTTTGAAAGTTCTGCAGGAATAATAATTTAAGCCTAGAATCCTATACCCTGTCAAAGTTGCATTCATTTTGAAGGTTAAAAATACATTTTTGGATATTGATAAATTCAGAAAGCTTATCATTTGCACACTTTTTCAACAAAAATTACTGGAAGATGTACTTTATTAATCCTAAGCAATGTGCACACACACACACAAACACACACACACACACACACACACACACACACACACACAGAGTATGCTTTCTGCCATGCCAACACACTTATCCAAAAATCAAAATTAAAATTGGAGAATAAAATCTAAAATCTAGTAAATAAAATCCAAGATGTGGAAGGTGCTTGAAACAGGCATGGACAGCTATCAGCATAGTGGGAATGAGGAACGAGGAAGGTTATAGATATCACCTATCACCTAGACGTTAGTACTATTTTCATGAGTTTTCTCAAAATTTAGTAGTAACCATCATGACTTGTATAGGAGGAAGATTTCTATACCATGAATAAAGGAGAAAAAATTTGTCAATTTGACTATAGAGAAGAAGAGTGGACGAGGGCAAAGTATTAGAAAATTATACGATAAAAGGTGGCAAGATAAGTCAAGTATAGTGGTAAGTAAAAATTGAAAAGAAAAGACACAGAATGTGTTGAGAGAGAGAGAGAGAGAGAGAGAGAGAGAGAGAGAGAGAGACCCAGCAAACTTAAAATAACAAGAGACACCCCAAACTTAAAATAAACTTTAGAAATAAAAGGACATAAAGGAATGTAACAGACAATGGTATGAAATGAAAGCACATGTCACACTTATAATATTGATCATAGAAACTAACACAAAAAACTGAAATCTTATCAAGTGAAGTGTGTATCATAAATAATATAATTCACCATGATATGAATCTTGATTCTTTATGTTAATAATTGAGTTTTTATATTAATATTATAATCTTTATATTAATCACTAAGTTAATAATTTTTATAGTGAGATAATATTTATATTAACAACTTCTGTGCTTTATTTGCTTACTTATACTTTATTCATATCAAAAAAGTAAAGAACTTGCTAAGTGTGTGCATGGATGGCAGAAATGTACCTGGCAGGCTCAGAAATGAGCTCCACGGGAACAGCAGCCACCTGAGCTCAAGCTTCCTCTTCCTCAGAGGGCTAGAGGAGGGGGTGGTCCCCTTGTTTTCCAGCATTGATGTCATTCTTGAATAATGGGGGAACAGGTGACTTAAATACCTCTGAATCTCTTGCTTCACCCCTTGCCCTCCTTTCCCACACGAGTTGCCTATTATTCTAATCAAAGACATGTTGATGGCATCTAAACAGGCTCTTGAATAACAAATCACCCTGCCTGATTATGAGTTAGCCCTTCGGTTAGAAAGGCCTGAGCAGCTGTATGGTGCTTCTTCTCTGAATCTTTACGCATAACCAATGGTGACTGTAGATCATTGACTTTCTATATTCATCATTTAATTTGAAAGAGCCTATAGTTGGATAGTACTTAACCCACTTAAGGATGATGATATTGATTACCACCCATATGTTGGATATTGATTATCACCCATACGTCAGTAGGCTATAGTTTAAAAAAAGGTGGCTCACAAAAGTGCAAAACTCTGACTATACTTATAAGTGAAATATTTCAGAAGTGGAAAGAATCATGATCAGAGTGATGAGAGAGCCAAATGATCCTGAGAGCAGTATTTTGGAAGACTTTAAAGTTAAAAGATATTAGAAAACTATGACTAAAAAGCCTGACTGGGAAAATAGTTAACACTTCCTTAATGACAGTGTTAATAAAGAAATTTTTGAGCCTGAGTCCCAGGATAATTTAAAATTTAGTAGTTGAGTTTATGAGAAGCAAAGACATACATTTTTCTGTAACATTTCTTTATTTGCTCTTCTAATTCATACAGAGCACACATAAACAATATTTTTATTTATTTATTTATTTATTTATTTATTTATTTATTTATTTAATCCTCACCCAAGGACATTTTTCTATTTTTTGTTCAGATAGAGTGGGAGGGAGAGAGAAGAAGAGAGAGAGAGAGAAACATTAATGTGAAAGGGACACATCGAGTGGCTACCACGCGCACAACCAACCAGGACCGGGGACAAACTGCAACCAATGTACATGCCCTTAGTGGGAACCAAACCCAAGTCTCTCTGGACCATAGGCCGACACTCTAACCGCAGAGCCAAACCGGCCAGGGAACACATACATAAACAATATTAAAAACACTTTATTTTTAAAAATTATGAGATATCTCTATAACTTTTTTTCTTTATGGATTTTAAATAGAGTGTAAGGAAGAGAGAGAGAGAAACATCGATGAGAGAGAACATGGATTGGCTGTCTCCTGCATGCCCCCCACTGGAGATTGGGCCCACAACCTGGGCATGTGCCCTGACTGGGAATCGAACCAGTGACCTCTTGGTGCATGGGCTGACACTCAACCACTGAGCCACACCGGCCAGGATCACTATAATTTTTAAAAATATAAATTAGGAGATGCTTCTCTCCAATTTATTTTGTCGTTGCATTACTGTGTGAAGTCTTTAGATTTTGCCAAATTAGTCAGCGGAAATACGAATGCTAACGTATTTAAGTGAACATATGCCAACATCATTTTGTGAAAGTAGCTGATAAATGATAGTTAAAACAATAAGAAACTTCTGAAGATCTTTATGGCTACAAACCGAATGAAGTACAGAACTTAGTCAACTCAAGGATGCTTTGAATATTTAGTTTTCACACTCCCTGTTCCCTGCATGTCTTCCCTGCATATCACCATATCTGCCATATCTGCTATCCTTCTGTAAATGAGAGAGAGAGAGACACACACACACACACACACACAGAGAGAGAGAGAGAGAGAGAGAGAGAAGGAAAATTCAATGTTGCTTTTGGTATATTCAAACCGGTTTTCTCTTTCAAATAAACCCAGCATGTAGAAGATGATACAAAGGGAGAACCAAGTTAAAATTACCGTCAATAGCATCGCCTTCCCTACTTTGCCAAATGCTGCATGTTTCCGGCAGGCCACTTGGAGATTCTTCTCCTGGAGGCCTGTTTCTGCCTAAAGCAGTGTGCATTCCCTTTGATATTCCCACAGTGTGCACAATATACACTCGAACACACACTGCTCTGGGTAATATCTCTCTAATGCAATGAAATCGATGGGAACACAGCCTTTTCTGCCTGACAGTATTGTCAGGGTGTATTATGTGGTTTAGGCTGTGGCTTCAGTTCATAGTAGTCGTCAGTTAAATTTCCCTTTCTGAAGCTGAGCAAAGTGTGGTAATGTCACAGCCACAGGCGACTGCCGTTCATAGGACGGTTACCCGAGAAGCATAGCCTCCTGGCTTGTCACACTGTATATATCTCAGGGTCTTCTCTTCCTTCCTAGTCAGAGGTTTCCAAGAATGTTGCCTGGAGCAGTCATGGGATGCAAAAGAGAGAGATTTTTGTTCTGCACTTAGCAACATTACCACACTTCACACTCAGTTTCTGATAAGGGAAAATTTAACTGACTTGCTCTGAACTCAATCTATCAGATAATACACTCTGACAGGGCTGTGGATAAAGGCTAGAAAGCCTACTAATTTATATTTCATTATCTCTTCACTTGGCTTAATCTGTTATCTTTTGCTAAGTGTTACAAAGATAACAAGGAGAGCTGAACTGAAAGGGGAAAGGGGAATCCTGACCCCACAGGGGATGCATGAAGGCACATTGGATAATTCAGTCTCCTGTCTTAAGAAGGTATATGCCAGAGGATAACTTCGGAGACTGCATCTCAGATTCGAAGAGGCAGGGCAATCTTACACAGGTGAGGAGTGGAAGGGCCCTTTCTGGCATCTGCTGCTTCTCCCTACAATATGTGGAACTGTGAAACAGTACATTTTGATGCCCAGCCACTTCTTAACCCATACCTCAGGTGGTATGCTGATGAACCAGGATACAATTATTTTCCCAGTACTTAGCCATTGTTATTGAAAAAGACCCTCCCAAGTACCAGTGTATGTTCATCAGAACTCACAAATTTATAGGGGTGTGTAAGGCTTAGGGATAGGTTTGCTCTCCCCTTGGGTGGAGAATGGTCAAATGTCACAAACACTCTTGGAGGTGGAGGGGTGGGGCTTCATGCCCAATTCCTAAATGAGATTGTAATAGTTTAAGTGGAAAATTCTTTACAATATGAATGGACCCATATTGGAATTGCCCAAGCTTTGAATAGGAATTATAAAATACAGATAATAGATTAAGGTGCTCTCTACAACTATGTGGAAGTGTATTCTATGCATTCATTAATATTTGCCAGGCACTAGGTTAGACATTAGGAACCCAAACATTTGTAAAACTTTCTCTCTTGGAGTCTTTCCTTTTAGTCTTTAAAAGAGAGTCATGCAGACACTTCTCAGAGAAGGTTATCTGATTCTCCTTTTGGTCTGTGTTGACAAGAAGTGTACAGATAGGAGTGCAGATACATGAATACAAACTTTTTTCAAGGTTAGCTCTCTCCGTAAATTATTTCAAGAATACACCACTCTTGGAAGCATCTCCAAAGCAGAGAGTTACAAATTCGTATCTGTGTTCTCAGAATGATCAAACTGTACTGCTCGTAGATAGTAAATGATCCCTACACTCAGAGCTTCTGCTTCCACATCAATTGAGTGGTGGGAGGAACAAAAATATATACTCTCATCATATTTTGGGGATGAAAAATGCCACAAAAAAAAAAGTCATTATATTCACAGAATTCTAGAGCTAAAAGGAACCACAGTGATTATTTAGAGGGAAAGAACCAACCTAGGAATGAGATTATCTGTATTCTAATCCTAGCTCTGCCACTGACTTACTGTGCACCTTTGGGAAAACACTTTTTCCTTAAGTCCCAGGTGCATTTTCTGTAAAATAAAAATATGTGAATAGTTTATCTCCAAGAGTCCTTTCTTTCTTCTTTCCTTCCTTACCATGGTATCTAAATCAGTGGAAATCTGCAGGGGTTACCAAGGTGGTTGATAAGATAACCACCACTAGATTCTCTGACTCTCATACCAATAACTTGTCTTTGTTCTTTGCTCTACATAACATGCTACCTCTTTGTGTTTTTGTTTTATAAATTTATTCAGATCCTTGGAAAAGTAACATGAAGGTTCAACATTGGGTTAACACTTATAATAAATAAATGCCAGTTGTACTGTAGAGAAGGTTATGGTGGATACTTTATTAATCCTTAAAGCTATGAAGCAGCTACTGAAATAACCCATATACATTTCAAAGCATGGTACTGAAGCACTCATTTAAAATCCAAGAATAACTGCATGTTATCTTTAAAAGATATTTTCCCCTAATGAGGCACTCCACATATTTGTGTAAAGGTAATGTCAGCTCCCAAGTTTTCTGTTTACACAGAATGTGGTGTCCTGATTTTAGGTCTTTCTGGGAAACTCCTGGATTAGTTCTCAAAATTCTGCCAAACTACTTTTGACATAAGCTTCTGAGACTCACTTAGTTTTAGCAATTTCTCCGGGGAACTCCTACAGTCATCCCAAGGGAGGTGGTAAGGACTTCATCATTTTGATTTTTCCACCTCCCACACACAACCAATTTTGGTTCCAGGTTGTGTGTGTGTGTGTGTGTGTGTGTGTGTGTGTGTGTCCTTCAATGCAAACTGGGAGATAACCTTCCTGATCTTTCACAGTGTCTTTTCCATTAAGTATTTCTACTTAGCTGTGCTCAATTTTCTCTTCTGGGGACTCTCCTATTGATGTTAGGAGATGTCAATCTCCTGTAATTCATCATTTAACGTATAAGCTAATGCTCAATTTTGAGGTACTAATGAAAGCCATATACCATTTGGGAACATGTCTTCATTCCTGATGCCTTTCTTTTCTGTGAAGGTTGCCTGAACAGTGTAATTTTAAGTCTATCTCCAACTCTACTTTATTGTGAGGAGATGAAGGAATGGCTTGGCTAGTAACATTGGGAGTAATATCTGGGCATGTGTGCCTTAGCCCTACCTTTCTTTGTCTCTCATTCACTGTTCCTCCAGCATCTCTGTCCCTTGGAGGACACGTTGAATTATCTGAAGTAAACTTGGGCCCAGTCTTGCCTGTGCCCTGAGGTTAATGATTCTGCTTAATTCTGGGCTTCCGTTATGAGGCTCATTGGGTTCTCAAACCAATGTTTATTCTCTAACCTAGTCCTTTCCGATACTAATTATGTCCTTATCTTTCATACTGGTCAGACCTTGGGTAAGAAAGAGGTGGGTTAGTTGTTGAAACCACCTCCAAGGAGCTACCTCCAACACAAAGAAAGATTAAAATGATGAATTATCTCAATTAAGTGAACAAGCCCTTAGCAATCACCTACTAAATATTAAGCATGTTGTCAGCCATTGAGGAAATAAACATGAATTAGAAAAAGAGCTCAGAGTTCAATGAAGTAGATTTGCAGGGAAGACTGGAAATGTCAGAAGGAAGGGTACATATTAAGACACATCAATGTTTATACCTAGCAATTCATTCTAAATTATCTAGGATGGTGGGATAGAAGCACAGAAAGGAAAGAAGGTAAAAGATAAAATACACATTCGTAAGTGTTTTTCAATAATTCACATAGCCACTTAATTCACTTTTTTTCTGTAAGCCAATTGTTTCACTTTATTTCTGTAATCATCTTTGAAAAAAATATTTCAAAAAATACAACTCTTTACAAAAATGTAACTTTTTTTGTGAACCAGAAATCTTGGGTCTAAGTGTATAGCAAATAGCAAATAAGAATTGAACATTTTTCAATGTTATTTTTAATTACACTTGAAAAATTGAATGTTTTGGTGGCTAATAAGTATTATTTTATAGGCAAACAAATTAACCTAATCTTCCTAATTTATAAAATAGGAGCCACCTTGTGGGAATTTTTGTAATGATTAAAGTTAATAAATTAAAGGCTGTGCCCTGGCCAGTTTTGCTCAGCGGTTAGAGCATCGGCCTGCGGTCCGGAGAGACCCAGGTTCAGTTCCCGCTAAGGACATGTATCTCGGTTGCAGTTTGTCCCCGGCCCTGGTTGGTCGTGCGGGTGGCAGCCACTTGATGTGTCCCTTTCACGTCGATGTTTCTCTCTCTCTCTCTTCCTCTCCCTCCCACTCTATCTGTACAAAAAGTGAAAAAGTGTCCTCGGGTGAGGATAAAAAAATAAATAAATAATAAATTAATTAATTAATTAAAGGCTGTGACACAAAGTAAATGAGTCACTAAGAAATTATAAAGATTAGTATATATTGTGGCAATATGTAGTTTAGATTTGAATAATTTATTGAATCTGAAGTTTATGAATACCTGTGTTTCTGTTGCATAGGAAAATAATGCACACCTCTTAACCCTTTTATTAGATGTTTTTGACATTATATAGTTACAACTGAACATGATTAAAATTTAGATAAGATTAGATTATATTGGAATGGGGTCAGAAGATTGAGTAAAATGAATTGAGAAAAAATGAAGAATGTTAATTATAGATAATTGACAATTATCTTGTGACTTGTAAGAGTAGGCTATTTAGACAAATGTTTCTCACAAAATTGAATATTTCCGTTGACTTGAAACAAATTATCTAAACATTTTAGTAAAAATTATTGACCTTTATTTCTAAAATCAATAAAGAAAAAAATATATATTGAAATAAACTGAATTAGGAAGATTTTATTCATTGACCATGATCTACTGTAAAGACATATGCTATGTAGAAAGAAAACTATGTTTTTATGTTTTTAATTTTTAGTGTTGGGGCTGGAAATAATTGAAAGGAAGGAGGGAGAGAGGGAGTAAGAGAGAGAGAGAGAACATTTTTATCTGAACGATTAGCCCACAACAAAGCAGAGATTAAATTATCTTTCTGGTTAGGCTGACTACCTATAGACAAAAGTTCTTATACATGGCTCCTAATCAAATCATATTCCATTCACCATGTTTCTTTTTGAAGATTCATGAGTGCTGCAATCTTCAGCTGCATGAATGACTATGACAATGCCTCTTAGTAAGTGTCCAGTCCCAGGAAACACCCTACATGCTTAATTCAGGGTCAGTGAAGTGCATAAGCTCTGTTGAATTTTTAGTCATCATCTGTCTCCTTGCTTCTCATCTCTGACTTTCCAGAGATTTGGAAGCATGGGTCATTCTTATTAGTGAACCCAAAAATATATCCCTGCTACTCTAAATAGCCTGAAAGGTCACAATTCAAGGAATGTAACACTCTATAGAAAAAAAAAAAAAAAAGGATTGAAACACTAGAGAAGTTGGATGCATTTAATTCAGGGTTTCAATTTTTTAGCGCGCACACACACACACACACACGGCAAGTTCTGCTCTGCCACAGTTTAGATGTGTTGTTATCCATTCATATGCAGTTCATCTAATCATGTGGAAATATGCATGTGCACATGTGTGTGTGACCTCTGCCTCACAGAGTAATTTCTGCACTCTCCTCTTCCCAGTAGGGAAGAGTCACAGTTGCTCCAGCCTCCACTATGCACTGGTTTTAAATTTTTCTATTTATCTTATTATAATTTGGCAAGGCAAATTTCATAGACAGCATATATCTATATTATAAAAACAAACAATCATTACATCTCAGTGGCTTAACCAACAGAAATTTATTTTTTTTACTCATGCTTATGATATGTTACTGAGGTGGTGGAGGGAGGGTCTTTATTTCATTCATGCATTCAGGAGACACACTAAAGATAGCAGCACTAGTTCAACCTGTGGCTTCCGCAATCACCTTGGAGAGGCAAGAGAGTGACTGCATGGAGGTTTCACTTCACTTTTCTGTGTTTCAGCTTCTACTTGACACACACCAGAAATTCCACTCACTAGCAGTGGACAGAGCTAGTCACTTGGCCCCACCTAACTACAAGATGCTGGGGAGTGTGATCTGTGTGACCATAGGAGAAAGAAGTCAGATATTGGGGAGGACTAATAATGTTTGCTACACAGGACAGACTAAATAGTGGATACCTTTAGTTGGAATTCATATGAAAATGGTAAATTAGCGACAGCTCCATCCTCCCGGAAGATCTAGAACTTCACTCTTGTGAGAGTTCCCATTCCTGGTCAAAGTTAGAAAACTGACCCATAGCAACCAGGGTTGAAGAGAGACCAAAGTATAAATTATCTTTATTATACACTACCAAGATACAAATTTAAAAAAAAATACTAATGTATTTTGGACACTTGCTATTAAATCTCATGATAGTAGATACTAGTATACAGAGGAGTGGAAAATTTGTTTTAGTTAGACTAACCAAATTTCTTAGGTCTTTCCAACTGCTTGGGCCACTTTTGGGGGGACCAAACCATTTTTGCCTTCTTATTAGAGCAATCGTTTTCTAATATCAGGGTAACTAGAAAGCTGAGTTAGCAAGCAGAATACTACTTCACTAGCAAGAATAGAATTAGAGCAAAAGAAGGTGAAAAGTCATGAACTCCACGCCCCACTGTGAGGCGTCCTGATGAATCATTCATACCCCACAGTGGAATGTGCACATCTTTAAATGATTGTATTAATTCATGGCAGCTGCACACAGCATCTCTCTCTCTCTCTCTCTCTCTCTCTCTCTCTCTCTCTCTCTCTCTCTCTCATTAATATGGTCACATGGTCACACTCTTTTCCCCTTTGAATGTGTTCTTTTATGTTTTATGCTAGTGATAAGATAATTACAAGAAACTGATTAGATTTAGGCTTGTAACTTTACTGTTACATTCTAGTTCTTTCTTCCTAGACAATTCTATCAGAGTTCAGGGTACTCACCTAAGACCTTGACAGATTACACTGGTAAAGATGTACACACATGATGGACTGATCAACATCCAGGAATTTATTAAAAACAATCTATTGGAGCATATATGTGCCTGCCATTGTTTTAAGTGCTGCTCATATACCAGTGGAAGAAAAATAAAGACATGGTTCATACTGACACAGATCTAAAATTCTAATGGTGGGGAAACAGGCAAAAGTAAATAAGTGAATGAATGAATTAATGAATGAATACATAAATAAATAAATAAAATGGTATGGCATATATTGATAAACAGAGCAGGCATGGAGGGGCAGGTGGTATGAGAGAAGGGTCTCCTGAGATGGTGATATTGGAGCTCAACCTAATGGATGTGAAGAAAGAGGTTACAGGGAGAAATAAGGAAAATACTTCTTATGCAGAAAGAACAGCAAATGGAGAGGGCTGCAGGCAGAACCAGAGCATTCACAGGGGAAGTAGTGTCCTCAGAGGGGTTTACATTTCAAATAGAGCAGAGTTTCTTAGTCTTAGCCCTATTTTCAATAATTGTTTGTGTGGGGGCCTGCACTGCCCCTTGTAGGATATTTAGCAGCATTCTTGACCTCTACCCACTAAATGCTAGTAGCATCTCTGCAGCTGTGAGAATAGGAAATGTCTTAGGATATTAATAAACATTCCCAGAGGACATACTTGTTCCTGGTGGAAAATTACTGGTTCAAATAAAAAGGTAAAAGGATATCTATCTATCTATCTATCTATCTATCTATCTATCTATCTATCATCTATCATCTATCTTTCTCTATACCTACCTATCTACCTAACTTAAAAAAGTAAATGTGCCACCTGGTAGAGAAGCTTCCATGTCATGCTGTTTCTCATTAGCGGTCATATAGTGTAATGATGATTTATTTCCCTTAGACCACTAGTTGCTGGAAATTAGGGGCTTGAGGCCCACAATCATCTCCAGATTGACTTTTCTATTGTTAGGTTCTTGAAACCTTCCAAGGAAAGATTACAAGAAATTTCTCCAACATGAGAAACTCTGGAACTTTGCTTTTGCGGGCCTCTCTGCTGTATCTTCCAGTCACCAAAGTGGCCTGTAGTTCATCTCAGTCCATCACGTCAGGGATCCCTTCTATATTAAACATGTCAACTTTCATAGATTGGCCATATTTCCTGCACTTTGAACTTTATGATTGCCCCCTTGGACTCCCTACATTTTATTGCCCAAAGCAATATTGCAAAAAGTTTTTGACTGTCCAGTATTCTCTCATTATTCACCATTTTAGCAAGATCACATTATGATTGACTGCTATCGATTTGCCTTTAGATCATGATGTTCTAAGGAGACAGACTGATTAGGCATCCAGTGATTCATTGATTGTCAAATCTCAGGGTTGGTTCTCAGCTTTGGATGTTGTTTTATTCATCTTCCTAGTGTATCAATCCACTGCCCTTCCTGAGAGATTAGCTTCTTTGATTGGTTTTTGATACAGCTTTATATTTTATTGGTTTTTACCTTCTTTTCTGAAACCATTTCCCTTTATTTATGAAGAAAGATCTCATTAGAAAGACCAAATGAATTGGTGATGCCCTGTAGCTTAATTTCCATGTGTGCTTAATGCTCTCGTCAGTCCCCATTAAGAAATCATGGATATTTATGATGTCTTCCTCCATCAAATACACTTTCAAGTAATAGGGATAAAGAAATTAAGTGTTTACTGTTTACATTCATTCAAAAACAGTCTTCAAATATTTCCTCTGCCTTCTTGAGGATATATGTACACTTGATCTGTATTTCATTGAGATTATGTTTATAGTGATACTTTGTTTGAAACTTAACTTCTATGAAGATTATTTAGCACTGTAATAACTCCTCTTTGGTGCAAGGCCATTATAGATCCCTGCCCATTATCATGTAACATGTGTGGGAAGAAGAACCATCCCTGTCTTGTTGATGCTGGGCTTGGCCACATGATAGTAGATATGTTTCCTTCAATGACCATGTATGAGAAGATTGAATAGCCACCTGCAGGTTTCTCCCAACTCTTTTGGTCCTTTTCCTCTGACACAAAGAACAATGGATATGTTACAAAGAAGTGCTATGTTAGCATGGAAGTCCAGAATAAAGGAAACCCTGGAATAGTCACCAACCGAATTGTCATCGTGGAGCAATTTGTAACATGGAAAGAAATATTTGATTTTAGAAGCCACTTAGTGTTATTTGTTGTAGGCATCACCTATTAAGAGCTGAATAATTTGCACATATGGCAGACTAAAGAAAATAAAAAAAACTCCACGGTCTTCTAAAACAAAGTAAAATTCTTGTAATGGGGCTAGGCACTCCATCATGAGCTTGTTTGGAAAGACAGCCATAGACAAATGTATTGACTTTGTATCTTGATTATTGGTGACAATTGATCACTTTTTAAAAACATTAAAAAATAAAGTACTTAGTTTTCTAGAAGGTATCTATTTGCTAATTGCCACATGTGTATGGAAATAAACCTCTAATGTGTTATTTAAGAACTTAAAAGCCCCAAACTCTCTTTGTATGTGAAAACTACAAACTAACACAAATGACCTAGAAAGCACAGAATAGACATTTTCTTTTTTGGTTGAGTAATGCTTATTGGTTTATTTTGTTTGTTTTACTAGATTATCATTCATTGATCACTTAATATGAGTGGGATACATTACTAAGGTCATGTGCTTTACTCTGATCTTCACAATTACTGAGTAAGATGCTTCTATTATTTTATACATTTTTAAAGAAAAAATTGGCTTTGTAAGGTCAGCCATTTTGCTCTATTTTATAAAACTAGTAAATGAGTAAGCCAGAAATGACTCATAAATATTCTCAGATATTAGAGTTTGAACTGTTAACCACTATCTTAATTGTGAGAGGTAGTAGCCAAGTCAAAATCTAGGAAGAAGTTTTGATTTAGGATTCACATTGCATATTAAGAAAATTAAACTATACATCTCTATTGTCTCCTCTCTCTTCATAAATCACCAAATATACTGAGCACCTAATATGAGGTAGACCTTTTTCTCAGATATATCAGGAGACAAGAAAGCTAGATAAATTGACCTCAAGGGATTCTAGTGGACATTCAATATATATTAGAGAAAAGTTCACACTGCTTTGTAATCTACTGAAATTATTAAAATAGAAACATCTTTTTTTTTTAATTAAATTTTTTTTTTCTGGTTTAGATATCTTCTGTAATATATAGCAGGACATTTCACTCTGTAATTTCAGGTTGAAATTCTTTATTTTGTTTAACAAAAGAAAGCCATGCTTCTCTCCAATGACTGAAACTATGTGTCTAGGCTGGGCCTGTGTTAGGGGGCTAGAAGGCGGGTTTCTTCTGTGTATGTCCCTCTCCTCATCCTGATCTGTTCCCAAGTACATTTACAAACAATGGGGCAATGTTCTGTCAAATCTTAAGATCTTAACCTTTACAAGATCTCTTTGCCTCGCATTTACGCCTTTCTATATTACATGATATTGCATTCTTCACTTAAAAAAGCCTAAGAATTCTGCATTGGACGCTTTTATTTGCTTTACAAGTCTCTTTCTATTCACATCTTGAAGAATATTCATTCTTTAAAAAAAAAAAGTGGTATGTGAGCATTCTCCATGCCCAATGAAGGGTCCCTACCACTTTAGTAATGCTGATCCTTTGCCTACAGCCTTCCTAAAACAAGCTACTTTTTCCCATTATACTATATAATGATCTGGTAAATTGAGTGATTAGAGTCTTACAAATTTTGTTTCCTTAGGGTAGTTACACTGCCTTCAATATATGTTAAATTAACCACAAAATCTAAACAAAAACAATATTTAAAGCGAAATAAAAATGACTAGGTTATTCTGTTTTGAACACTAAATAAATCAATACATCATCAGCAGGCATTTGCTACACAGTTTTACATTGCAACTATTTAAAGACTTTACAAAATAATTTGAGTGATTTGGAAGAGCCAATTCTCACTTTGGGATTAAAACAGCAAATATAATATTAGATAGTTTGGGCATGGCTGAAAGATCCCTTTACTTTTATGTTGAACTGGATCTAATAGATTTTAGTTTGGGCAATATAATTTTTTTGGAGTTTTGAGAGACTTTTATCTTTTGATTTTTGCACTTAATGTAATCTCTTTGTGTAAATAAACCAGTGGGATGTTTTTATGGGCACAACAGTTCTAAGTTCTTTGATAATGCAGTCTGAAAGCAGTTGTACTCAACAAATCTTTAGTCACTCCAATCTGTCTTAATGTACATATGCTGGGGAAGCCAATCAATCAACCCAGAGCTAGAAAACAAATCAGTAAGAATGTAGTTACTCAGTACCTATGTGGAAACAGATGAAACTAAACATGTTCTAACTATAAATGCTTAATTAAATCTCAAAGATATAGTGGTCCAATAAAATACAAAAAAGTAAAAAAATCCTTTTCAGAAATTATTTTTAGATGAGAAGATCCCATAGTAAGTCAAGACATATAAAAGTTTTTGTTTTGAGATAATCCAAAAATCATTTATATTTCATAATTGATTTAGGGATACTTAGTATTTTAACAGGAGCTATGTCTCCTGAATTGTTTGCCTCAGGCAAATATTAAAATTAATCTTTATTCCCTGACCATCAGCTAACTGATTGCAAGGAAAATATGATAGGAGAGCATGTAGCTACTAAAGGATGGGTTACAGATCATTTAGAAGGTGGTTAATCCACAAATATGAATCCAGTGAGTTGGATAACATATACAATGCTATCTGACATCTTATAAAACTAGGATTCTTCTCTCAGATTAACAATAAGGATTTACAAATATAATTCAGTATATGGTTAGCTGCCTGTTTTCCAATGAAGAACCCAAACCAAAAACATATCCTTATTTTTACTAGTTGAGAATCTTCTTAGCTTTAAATTCAGGCTCAAGTGTTGGCACCAAAATTTTGTATTAAACCATCTTCCAGTTGTCCCATAAACTTTCTGTGACAGCGTTTAGCTGATAGGCATATTTTAATTGTTTATGTCCCAACAAATGCTGACTCCTATGTTTTACTTCAGTTTTTTTGTTTGTTTTAATAGTCTAACAGAAAAATGTTCAAGTTCGATAGCTGGTTTTTAGAGGGAACACTGTTTTCCATCTATGGACTCCATTTTAAAGATAATTCCATGAAGAATAAAAAAATGTCCAGAAGCCATATGTAGTATATTGTTATTAATGTTGCAAATACACTTACTTTAATTTTATCTAAGCTTATCTCATATTCCAGAGAAATATTGATAAATTTGATTGAAAACCAACATTTTTAATTATGCTAATTTATAATCGAATCACCAATTGTTGATATAAGCCTGTATCTTTTTTCTTAATAGTTTCATAGGATTCACTAATCCTCCTCATATCTGTGTCATAAGGAGGGCAGTTTTCAGGAGAGTAATTATAGTGACCACTTAAATATTTAGTACACATCTTAATTTTTGCTAAGTCTAATTCACATGGTTTGGCTTTATTTATTGTATCTTTAGAACTTCAGCTACTGTTCAAGAACCTGGAATATAAACTCAGTGCATCATATGATTTGTGTTATCACAGTCTACAAGGCTTGCATAATCTGGTCCCTGCCTCCTGTTTCAACATCTTATACTACCTTTTTTTTGACTCCTTAGTCCCTGCTACACTAGCTCAATTTCTATTCCTAGTACCAATTAACTCTCTACTGCTTTAGGTACTTTTCAATAGCTGTTTCCTCTACATGGAATAGTCTTCTCATTAGCTTTTCTAGTGTCAGTTTTATTCCCATCCTTGGTAGTGTAAATGTCACCTTTTTTGAGAGACCATTCTGCTTACTCTACCTAAATTAATTCCCTACCTTTGTTCTCCCTATCATTAACTTATTTGTGGTCTTCTTTTAACACTTTTAACACTTTTCTCATTTTATTTCTCTGATTGTTTTCTATACATTTTCTAACTTAGAAAATATCAGCATTCAAGAGCTCCAGCACAGGTGACCCAGTAGGACTGTGAAGTTTGGAAGGACAGTTGTAACAGTCATGTGTATTTAGTAATACATTTAATGGGTAATGGATTTAATCTAACAATACAGGGCAAAGGATAAATCAGATGGTAGAGGAGGCATGGCTACCCAGTGCCCATTTTACCTTTTTTTTCACCAGGTCAAAGGAGGACTGAGTCTCCTCATCCTAGCCTCTGTGTTTGAACAACCCTGGTGGCCTCATCATCAACAACTTAATCTAAAACTTGCACCCAAATTCTCCCATCAGATTGACCCAAATGCCTGGATTCAAAAAAATCGAATGTCTATTCACAAGACCTAAGATAGTTTAACCTGAGGTTTACATGGAACATGATTTTTCAATGGCAGGCTTTCCTCAAATATAAGATTCGTGAGAAGAAGAACTCTGCCCCTCTTCACCACGTAATCACCAAAGATCAATGTGTCCCTGGAGTTTCATAGGTGGGCAGTAAACTTAACTGTATGCATGTATAAATGAGTGAATGAACGGAATCAGTGAAAAAGTGAAATAGCCATGTAGCATCCATCTTTGGGTGTTATGTAGAGGTAGGTTTTAACTTTTGTTATTGAAAAGCCTGAATAATGTCATTCAACATGAAAGAATTATTGTTTCTCAAATGTAGAGGCTTTTTTCATCTCTTCTTACATTCTCTCCAAGAATTAGGCATATGCTTAGTCAAGAAAAGAATGCTTTGCCTCAGTAGGTGGACCATGTGCTTCCAAAGCTAAAACTGATGCTTTATAAATGTTGCAACAACAACAACAAATCAAAAGCAAATTATCAAGGTAATAGAAACAGACTCTAGCAATGCCTTCTGCCAGATTCTCCATATCTTGCCCCAGTAGGAGTATGAGCCTAGGGTGCGTGAGTGAGATGTCTTACATGAAATAGATCTGAAGCAGTCTTCATACAAGTACCGTGAGGAATAACATTCTTATACTTTTTCTATTCTCTTCCCAATATCCTTCACATAAACCTAAGGAGGACTTCCCTCCATGGGTTTAATTAAGTAAAAACACTCTCTGACCTGTCAGTTGGGAATTGGCTTCATTCTAGGTCATTGACCTCCTCTTCTGAACTACACTAGGTGAAGCCGCCAAGTTTCATTCTGCTCTAATTAAAATTTGTGAAGAGGTTTTTTTTATGTCTATTATTTTTCTCTGGAATAGATTTTAAATTTTATTTAGGCAGATTCTTGAATTGGAAGTACTTCTTGTTTCTTAAGACAGTCACTACTCATCATGTAGTAAGCTTATACTTAATATTGGAATATTACAGATAACACTCCTTTTGCACCAACAATTTAGAATTATAACTCCATATATTTTCTTTATCGTTTACCCACCAAATTAAGAAAAAGTTTATCTTTACTAAATGTTGAGATTAAATTTTTTTTTTTCTTCAATGTGTTCTGCTTAGGTTACTGTTTCCTTCTGTTTAGGTAAATCATAGTTTCCTTCTACTTAGAACACTGTTATTAACATTATCTTAATTTAAGACTAAAATCAATCTATACAAAATCACTCACCCAGCATACCTCTTCCACTCCTATTCCAGTCTATTATGAAATAAAACTGAAGAGGAAATATTTTCCCATGTAACATGCTCTTAAACTGAGAAATACCACCCCAAACCATGCTACAATATTTAAAAAAAACACCATCTAGAAAAAGGAAATTTTCCATGTTAGTTAGACTTCAAATTTTTGGCATCATTTGTTTAACATTTCAAGAGATAGAAAAATAAATGGTTGACCTTCAAGATTAGAGTTTTACACCAGGCACAGTGATTGGCCACGGGGTGGAAGTTGACGGAGTTGCTCCTTCACATATTAGACTTTTGAGAATAGAATGGTTTTGATGACTCATTCTATGATGAAGTTATAGTGATTCGTGAGATAAGATTTATAAACAGTGTGAAAAGGTGAAAAGTTACCTAAGCTACTTCTACCTTCCTGGCAGTGTCTGTTACAGTCTGCTGACATGTCATGTGTGTTCGTCCTCCCACTGGCATCAGCCCCATCTAAGGTAGATATTTCCAGAATTTTAACTGAACCAACACTGTTTTGTACTATTTGGATTGAGACCCATAATCTCTTAACCAGTGGCTTGTGTATATTCATATTAATATTGGACTTTGTTTTTTTGCCCTGGCTGGTTTGGCTCAGCGGTTAGAGCGTCGGCCTGCGGTACGGAGAGACCCGGGTTTGGTTCCCGCTAAGGGCACGTACTTCGGTTGCAGTTTGTCCCCGGCCCTGGTCAGTTGTGCGGGTGGCAGCCACTCGATGTGTCCCTTTCACATCGATGTTTCTCTCTCTCTCTCTCTCTCCCTCTCTCTCCCTCCCACTCTATCTGTACAAAAAATGGAAAAATGTCCTCGGGTGAGGATTAAAAAATATATATATATATATATATTGGACTTTGTTTTTTCTTAATCTTAGATAATTTTATAGTTATTATTATTTGGTAATACTTAAAAGTTCACCTTCTCACAGAGTGAATTTTGCCCAGTTATTTCATATGAGAAACTTTGGCCAAGTCTCTCTTCAGCTTCTGGACACAAAACTCAGTGATCTGGAGGATTTTCGTCCTTTTATGCACTTAGTTTTCCTGTGTTTCCAGATTATTTTATTGGCCAAATTCTAGCACAATCAACATTTTGTCATTGGGACTATGTGCTTTGTGAGCTGAAATAATAAATAAGATGGAAGTGGTTCCAAAATGCAGACTCTTACTCCTAAAAATCATTGTCAAGTCTCATTTATTCTTATTTTCTCAAGAGTTATATGTTATATATAATAACTGCATTGAATAGAAATAACTATCATAATTATAGAATTTTAGAATTATATGGTAAATAAGCATTCTGATAAACACTTGGAGGCCTAGAGTTGTTTAAAAAAGAAAAAAAACAGCAACAAATAAACTTGCCCAGCCTTACAAAGAAGAAGAGAAAAGGGAAATAAAAGAATATTGTTGAATTAATTAAGTAACTATTTCATAATAATAAACCAATTTGGAACAGCTCTTTATACAATGCATTAAAAGTAAATTTTATAATTAAAACATTACATGTAATATTATTTACATTATAAAAATATCCTAGAAATAGTTAAGAAAAAATTTCAAAATTCTGGTAATAAAGAGTGTGGTATATTTTATTGGGTAAAGATAAGTATAGTTTTAAGAAATTTAAAAAACTAACACTTTAAAAGAAGACATTGAATTGCCCCAAGAGTCTGGTAACTAAAAATTATATCAGTAATGATATATATATATATATATATATATATATATATATATAGTCTAATGTATTGATAAAATGTTAAGAGGTATTACATTTATTGCTGATAATGTGAGAAAAAAGACTGTTATTAATTAACATTCTTGGCTGCATGCACCAAAGATGTACTTTGGATCATTTAAACAGAAAAATAAATCTATTGGAAGAGTATCATGTAGCTTCTTAAGCAGCCAAGAAGGCTGGGAAACCAAACTCAGATAATGGGCATAAACAAGAGATACTAAGTAGCAAGTGCAATTGCAGATTAAATCACAGCAGAGGACCTATCTGGTGAAGTGACTACCCACCTTGAAGGTTCAGCGACCACCCTTGAACCCCAGGTATAGTTGTTGTGGCCTCAGGTGTGATTACCTGTTGTCTCTCCTCTTGAGTTGCGAGGCTCCAGATTCAAAGTCCAAGGTCCATTTGATTGATTTTCTATTTATGTATCTTCATGATAATTTTAGGAGCGGCTTGAAAAGATAGTCTGACTTGTTGGCCTATTATAGTGGGGTTGATCTTGGTCTCTCACCAGGATCCATCTGGGGATGAACTCTTCTAACATATGAAAGGGTTCCGATGCTGCAAATTAAAACAAACAAACAAACAAAACTATGTTGGTCTCTCATACATTGCATTTTCTACAACGCCCTTTTTATTCCATTGTAAACATAAAGCTGAAAGACAACTTAGATGTATAAGGCTAATGTCCTAATGTTCTAAATTCAAAGGGCATGAGGTATTTCTGAAGCTATATATTTTATCTGTATCAAAATTGGAAATATGAACTGGGTGTCCACAAAGGAACACATAGTGGTAAGACCTAGATAGAGCCCTGACCCTGAATTTGGCAGAAATTTGGTTGGTGGGAAGAAACAGACTGCACATGCTCAGAGGATTAGAAAATGATTGTTTAATGCACACTGGTGCTGGCCTAGCGGAATCACCTCCAAAGGCTGAGCCCTGCACCTGGGTTCCTGCCACGTTTTATACATGATAAGCCTCTGGGTATTTGGGGGCTTTCTAGTTCCGCTGTAGGTTAGGTAGTTGGCAGATGTAAGGGGATTACAAAAGCCAGGGGCGTTTTCTCTGCACTGCTTAAAGGGGTTGTCTGCAGAAGGCTTGCCTTCTCATCTGAAGGAGCTTAAAATCTTTTTCTAACTCATTTCCTGAAGAGCTGATCTATGTTTTATTTGTTGTCTTAGAGGAGGCACATTTTTCCTTTTTTTTTTTTTCACTTTGCACAAAGTTGGGATATATGTTGAGTAACAGCCATGCACAAGTGCAAAGTGATGAGAAAGTACAAAATATGTTTAGAGGTTAGCAAATAAACCTTTTTGGTTTATTGGGCTGGCAAACAACAGACCACAGAAAAGATTCAGCCGACCACTTGCTTTTGTAAATTTTTGTTGGAACACAGTAACATCTATTTGTTCACGTATTATCTGTGGCTACTTTCACCCACAACAGAGACTGCAATGCACACAGAGCCTACAATATTTATTTGACCTATTATAGAAAACTATTGCCAACCTCCTCTTTATACTGATAAAAATGATCTGAAATACAGGTTGGAATAGATAGTCCCTGTAACTTATTAAGAGAGAAAGGGAGCGGGAAAGAGAGATAGAAACATCAATGAGAGAAAGAAACATCAATCTAATGCCTCCCTTATGCACCAACTGCGGACCAAACCTGCAATCTGGGTATGTGACCAGAAGTCAAACCCACAACATTTTGGTGTACAGGACAATGCTTCAATTAACTGAGCCACATGAACCAGGGCTTGAATCCTAATCTTTAATGAGACAGTCATGTATATGAGGCTTCATGGAAATACTAAGATTGTTTACAAATGTGAGTTGCAGTGTTGATATTCTGGCTTCCTGCTGAGAGTCAGAAACAAAAGTCTTTTCAGGATAGTGTGAAGAATCCTGGACAGCACACTCAAGGTGTGATAAATGACTATTCATTGATTGGATAACTTCAGGTGAGAATTAAGGCATTAACGTCTTTACCTCTGTTCACTCTAATTTGTACAATTACCTGTTTTGGGTTCTGTCGACATGATTAGAAGAGTGGGTATTTGGAATATTTGGCTATTTAAATTGGGATTCTGACCCACATCAAAGGAAAGGAGGAAACTAGCTACACAAAGGGGTTTTCCACAAATGACTTTAAGGTGAGAAAACAAAAAAGTGAACATTTCAAAGAGCAGCCCTTTTCTGCTCTTTTATATAACTCTACCCACCAACCAAGTTTTTTGTAAAAAGAGAGGAGTAGAGAGTTGAACTGGGAATTTCTCAGCAGGGGTCTGTCTGATATAGAATGAATGTCTGGGTCCTACCAAGAAAAACTGCTTGGGAGGCAAGAAGTGGCAGAGCAGGAAAGAGATTCCAAGTCAGGAGCAAGCAAAGACAATAGAATAATGTGGAAAAGGTCAAGATATATGAACTTATCTCGATATGAAAAGTTGAAGAGTTGTTCTGTTTTACCCCTACATACAGAAAACCCAGAAGAAGTCCCCCAGACCTTCAGGGTTTGAACAAGAATTTTACTCATACACACCTGCCTTCAATCATTGCCCGTGACACTCCTGGGCTGTTGCCTTGATGGCCCTCATTGCCTCATTCCCTCAACCTCTCATTTCATACTCACACTCTTACAGATCTCTGGGTGCTATGGATCTCTGGGTGCTACAGAAGCACTAACTAAGCACTAACTTTTATTGCTTTCCAGCTCATTCTAATTTAATCATCTTAATGCATTTTGAAGTTTCTTTTACAAATAGAGCCCCTCTTCTCTCTTCTTCTCGATGCAGAATCATCTACCACACCTTGGGTGTGCTGTCCTGGTTTCTTCATACTATCCTGAAAGAACTTCTGTTTCTGACTCTGAGCATGAAGCCAGAATAAGCAACACTGCACCTCACAGGTGAAACAACCTTAGTATTTCCATGAAGGCTCATGTACACTAAATAGAACCATTGCTCTATGTTTTGACATAAATGTCAAGTCTTTTTCTTTAATAGTTTTATCTCTTTCTGCATCCTGACTTCTAGAAGCAGTTTGGGAAGGAGTATTTTTCCAGACTGATGCTGCAGCTTTGTCACTCTGATTTGACTATGGACTTTAAAATCATTATTTTCTTCTCTCTTTGCCACAGCTGTCTGTAGGAAATAAAAGCTCTTCTATGATATTATGAGTATCAAATTAATAATATTAACAACACCAGCTAACCATTCACTGCATCTTTTATATCCTAATCACTCTGTTTCATGCGTTACATATATTGTTTTATTTAATCCTATCATAGGCAGTGAAGTAAGGTGTATATTATCTTTATTTTCCAGGTAAGAAAACTAAGGACCCTGAGAGAGATCAGGCAATTTACCTAAAGCAGAATAAGGAGTAATATTCAAATCCAAGTGTTGTGCTTCCCATGCCTTTAATGTTACCTCTATTCTGACATAACCTTCCTTATTTTATCCAGTTCAGCATTCTTAATAATCTAGTGTCACCAGGAGAAGGAAGTAAGAACTTCACACCAAGTAGTAGTGAGTACATTTGTCATCTGCTCATTTCCTTATCTCTCAGGTACTATTTGCTTATCTCTCAGGTTCCATTCCCTTGTTCAGATAGCCTTCGTTTCTGTCTTGTATTGCAGCTCTCTTCCAACTTCTTGCCTTTGGATTGGTGCTTCATGTGAACTCGGGTTGGGTGCATTGTGGTTCTTCTTCAAGGCTCTTTATTTAGGATAGTGCTTGGCTCTACCAGCTTCAGTCCTGACTCTCTGTCCCCATACTGACTACTTGTAGCCTCCCCACTGGATCTTTTTATTTCATCTTCTCTGCTTCATTTCCCTCTAGTTGACTTCTTCTCAACCCACATCCAAGGAGAAACTCAGTTCTACAGGGAATGCTTCTTAAGCAAAGCTTCAAGTGCAAATGTCATCTGAATAAGAACCTAAAATGCAGATCAGAAGAAATGCATGATTCTTTACATTCTTGGATTTAAAATTGATGCTGATATTATGCATAAATGATATAAATAAAAGTCAAATTGATGAGTTTAGATTTGAGATTTCTATTATTATTGATTCTGGGAAATTTATTCCAACAGTTACATGGTTAATTTTGTTTTTTAGCTGGAAGTGATGGTATTTAAACTAAGAGATATATTTCTGGCAAAGAGCTGGGTTTGAGGTAGAGAGCCCCAAGGTTTCTATTGAATAAAAGGATGATGCCTATGCATGTGTTCGACCATTCATTTGCAGGGCTTCTCTGACTTACAGATGGTGCCATGTAGGTTGTGGTATTAGAATTTGGAGAGAGAGATTGATTTTAAAGGAGTGAAAACACAAATCTAACATATCTTACATAATAAGCTCTGTATGCAATCAGCATTCTTCACCTTTCACTACTGAAATAAAGAAAAATGTGTAAAAGATACCATATTTAACTTAGATATACCCAATGTTTAATAAGTTGTTTGTGTGTCTATATGTCCTCAGTTGGTCTTTTTCAGAGTGAAAGCACTAAGAATTCACTGATTAAATTTAATGTACAGATTTCGCCAATGCAGTGCTTTGTCTCTAGAGTGTGATAAATTCTTTTGCCACCACGCTGGTGATTCTCCTTTGCAAGGATATCTATCATTATTATTATTAATTTTTATTTTTTGGCCTGAATGATGAACTTTGAAATATTGGCTATAAAAAAATGACTGCAGGATTCTAACTGGCCTTGCTGGACGTGGCCTAATTACTTCACTTGGATGACTTCCGATCATTTCGGTTGAGAAGAGCGCCCCTCTGTCAGCCTCTCACGCCCTCATAACTGTATCTTTATTCCAATCTAGTAACTGCTGGCAAACTGCGTTCTCTAAAATGCCTTTCCCTGTGGCTTAAAGTAAAGATTTTTTTTAAATAAATAAATACAGTTTAGGTTGGGCATCCACCACTTGAAGGGCTAATGATTATTGACTAGCCTCCAGCAGGCATCAGGGAGTCTTGCCTCAGGCCCTTCCAACTAGCCCCCAAACATGCCGAATGTTAACACATGTTTCTGGATTCTGGCTGGTACTAGACACAAACAAGGCAGTCAGAATGGACCATTTAGTGTACAAGTCAAGATGACAGATCTCTGCTTAATACAAGGAAGGGGAAAAATTCGTATCTTATTGAAAACGGCAGAAGAGCCCCGGGTGCTTTCACTTTGTGATTCTGCAGCAAAAAAGTGGGTTGTGTCAATATAAGTCTATGTCACCGGCTCACAGCTGCCACACTGAATTGACCCTGTTCACGGCAGACATAAAGGCCTCCATTTCCAAAATCTCTCTAATGCTCATCTGTGAATGGGAGCAGAATTTGGAAAAAAGCCAACATGCCTTCTTAACTGTAGTAGGAGAAGAGAGACAGAATTGCCTTAATGCAGCACAGCAATCTGTGGTGTGATTTCCACCAAAGAGCAGCCAAACCAGAAGTATTTCATCGTTTGGAGTCCTTGAAGGAGAATGCTTTGACAACACAAGCTTATGCTTTGCAAATCGGGAGCCAGAAATTCTTTATGTCCCTCCAGATTCTTTTGAACTGCATAAGGCTAGATGAAATAGCCCAGCTAGTACTTCGGAAATGGATGGTTAACTAAGACAGCCTTTTCCAAAAGAGTGCTACAGAATGTACATGAGATGCTAATAAGAATATTTTTGCAAAAGTGTTTCCATCATCAAAATTTTTTTTTCCAAAAGGCTTGGATAGAAAAAAAAAAAAGTGATTTCTTCATTTTTGGACATTTTAGTGATATTTTTGCGGTCAATACTATAAATAGCTACGAGATACATAAATTCCACAGTATATTTGAATGTAGAGCCTTTTTTTGGGAGGGGGTGTATATGCTCCTAGCGGGAACTGAACCTGGGACTCTCTGGTCCACAGGCCGATGCTCCAACCACTGAGCCAAACCGGCCAGGGTGAGCCTTTTATTTTTTTGAGGAATGGTATAAAGTGTTTTATGGAACATTCTTTAGGGATGCTAGACTATGAGGAGAAGCAGAATTGAAATTCTATCATCTATTATTTTAATGTTGCCAAATTAAAATATGCCTCTCACACCAATATTTTAAACTTAATATGTTCATTTCAGTAACTACGAATTAGTTACCAACTATGTGTAAGGAACTGTGTCAAAAATTGTGGCATAGATTGAAAAAACTAACAGTGCATGCATTCTGCCATGTGGAACTAATGGTCTGATGATATTGTAAAACATTGAGTACTTTTGGAGTCAAATAAATATCCTCCAGGTTATGCATACGTTTTTCTTTTCCTTTCTTTCTTTATCCTCACCCGAGGACATTTTTCGATATTTTGTTCAGATAGAGTGGGAGGGAGAGAGAGAGAGAAACATTGATGTGAAAGGGACATATCGAGTGGTTGCCACCCAACGACCCAACCAGGGCCGGGGACAAACTGCAACCGAGGTACGCGCAACTTAATGGGAACCGAACCCGGGTCTCTCCGGACCGCAAGCTGACGCTCTAACCGTTGAGCCAAACCAGCCAGGGCTGCATATGTTTGTCTGCTTCTTGTTATCATTTTAGATGACCACAACCATAAAAAATTGAAAAGAAAAAAAATCTTGTGTCCCTAAATCAGACAGGGACCTTATTATATTACCCTCCATGCATATAAGGCTGTATACAAACCGTCCTAAATATCTGGTGCTTCTAAAACTCACCAGATTTGCTTTTTTCCCAAGATAATCTAGAATTCAACTTCTCTGCAGGTAGATCTTCAATAGCTTGTCCTATATTTTGTTTGGTAAAAAACAAGGAAGAAAGATATCTTTTCAAAATTGATCATTATAAACCACATGAATGCTTCGGTGTGTCATGTTTTTCCTAATAGTACCTAAAATTGTATGAACACAAGTGTTTATCTCAATTTCAGTGGAATCATGTATACACTGTTCCCACTTGCAGATCTACGCTTTCATGGAGCCTGATTAACCATGGTGTCCAATCCTGACTCCGTATGTACTGTGATTAAATACATGTAGCTTATTACTAAATGTAGATCAGGTATTGACAGATAACACTGAAAGAGTAGGCAAAGAGAAAGTCTTTATACAGCATTGTTGAAATAGCAAATGAGCAAAACACAAAATAGGCAACAATATGTTTCTGATAGAATCCATGTAAATTATGACTAAATAAATACTGTTCTTGGCATGCTTGTTAAAAAATTTTGGAATTGGCATAAAAATCGATCTTTTCACTCTATAATTAATCATTCTTGTGGTCAGCTCGATTACTAATATTGTGTACCAAATTTGGCTTACAATTGTTGGCTATTTTCAAAAAGGGAAAAGCGCCATAAAAAATGAACATTTGCCATTATTTAAACACACTTGTTAGAGTCACAACTCAAGAGAGATAAGCCAAAAATGTTCTTTTGTTCATTTAATCATTTAACAGTTATTTATAGATCTACTGTATGACAGGTACTATATTATTTATCAAACATATATATTAAAATTAAGAAAGTTCTTGACTTCAGATGTAGAGGCTAAAATTCATCAGATTTATAAATTCTTGGTGGCATTGTAATGATCATCTTCATTATCTCAAATAAATTCACCTTTATATACATATTAGTGTTAAATGTGCTTGATCAGGCATCGTGATATGAATTAAGTATCTGCCTTCAAGGAGTTAATAATTCAGTAGAAGAACTAAAATTTGTACCAATATTCTTTTTTTAAAATATCATCATAGATTTCTATTTATTTATTTAATTTTTGTTACAAATGTTTCTCCTTTACCCCATTGACACCCTTCTCCCCATCCCCCCCACTCCATTCCCAGCTTTGTTGTCCATGTCCATTGGTTATGCATACATGAATATAAGTTCTGTGTTTCATCTCTTCCCTCCCCCGACCACCCCCTCTTCTGAAGGTTGTCAATCTGTACCCTACTTCTATGTCTCTGGGTCTACCCTCTTCCTCAGACTGTTATATTCATTATATTCCACAAATAAGTTGGATCATGTGGTATTTGTCTTTTTCTGCTTGGCTTGTTTCGCTTAGGATAATACTTTCCAGGTCCCTCCATGTCATCTCAAAGGATAAGATATCTTTCTTTCCTACAGCTGCATAGTACTCCGTTATGTATATGTACCACTGCTTTTTTATCCATTCGTCTACTGATGGACACTTGGCCTGTTTCCAGATCTTAGTTATTGTAAATAGTGCTGCTATGAACATGGGGGGTACATATATTCTTTCTGATTAGTGTTTCAGGCTTCTTAGGGTATATTCCTAGAAGTGGGATCACTGGGTCAAATGGCAATTCAATTTTTAATTTTTTGAGGTAACACCATAGTGTTTTCCATAGTGGAATTTAAGTCTTTTACCCATTTTGAGTTTATTTTTGTGTATGGTGTAAGTTGATGGTCTAGTTTCATTTTTTTTGCATGTAGCTGTCCAGTTTTCCCAACATCATTTATTAAAGAGGCTGTCTTTACTCCATTGTATGCTCTTGCCTCCTTTGTCAAATATTTATTGAGCATAATGTCTTGGGTCCATTTCTGGGTTCTCTGTTCTGTTCCACTAGTCTATATGCCTATTCTTGTGCCAGTATTTACCTATGATATGCAAAATGATGCAAACAAATGTTATGGAGTTTACAGAAAGAAATCACTTTCAGTTTATAGAATGAAAAACAGCTCCATTAATTTGACTATTTCCCTTATATCTAGCAGCAATCAATCGATCAGATGAATACTAGAATCACTCTTCCCATACTACTATATGCTTAGCATCTAGCATGTGCTTTAAACAGTTGCTGAATGAACAAAAGATGGGAACCTCAATTATGCTATTACAGTGGTTCTCAGTTGTTAGCTTGCAGCAGAATCATTTGGAGGGCATATTAAAATATAGTTTCTGATATAGTAAGTCTAGGGAAGGGCCTGAAATTGTTTATTTCTAGTAAGTTCCTAATTGATACTAATGCTGCTGGTCCAGAGACCACATTTTGACAGCCTTTATTGCAGAATTAAATATCATTTATCTTATCACCAGAGGGGTCTGTTAATAGATGAAACACAGAGATTAACAAAAGACAGTAACATTGCTTTGTCTTAAAAAACACAGTTGACACTCTTCTGTAGAAGACCCATATTCATGTATCACCTGATTACATTTCTGTAGGCCTTGAAGTCCTCATCATTTAAATGGAGATAATAATCTCTCTTTCTTAAGTTTGCTCTGAGGATCAAGTATAAGAAAGGTGCTTGGACCCTGGCTGGTTTGGCTCAGCGATTAGAGTGTCGGCCTGCGGTCCAGAGAGACCCAGGTTCGGTTCCCGCTAAGGGCACGTACCTTGGTTGCATTTTGTCCACGGCCTTGGTTGGTCGTGTGGGTGGCAGCCACTCGATGGGTCCCTTTCACGTCGATGTTTCTCTCTCTCTCTCTCCCTTCCACTCTATCTGAATAGAAAATGAAAAAAGTGTCCTCGGGTAAGGGAAAAAAAAAAAGAAAGGTGTTTGGATCCTGGCTGGTTTGGTTCAGTGGTTAGAGCGTTGGCCCGTGCATCAGTGTCTCAGGTTTGATTCTGGCCAGGGGCATGTATCTCAGTTTCAGGTCATCCCCAGCCCTGATCGGGGTCATGTAGGAGGCAACCAATTGATGTTTCTCTCTCATATTGATGTTTTTCTCTCTCTCCCTCTCTCCCTCCGTCCTACTCTATCTGAAGATAAATGGAAAAATATCCTTGGTGAGGAGTAAAAATAAAGGTGCTTGGCACCTGGACACACAAAGTTCTCACTAAATTATAGTTTTCATTATTACCACAACTGTTTTTACAAAACTATCAGCAGTGTAGATCATCTGAATTGTAGAGTTAGCATAAAACCTCATGTCAAGATACACTTTACTTATTAAACACTCTCACTAAAATTTTCATTAAGGACATATATTTTTGCCCTGATCAGTTTGGCTTAGCAGTAGAGAGCTGGCCTGTGTACCAAATGGTTGTGAATTTGATTCTTAGTCAAGGGCATGTATCTGGGTTGCAGTTTTGATCTCCAGTCCTGGTCAGGGTCATGCAGGAGGCAGCCAGTCAATGTGCTTTCTCTTTCTCTCTCTCCTTCCTTCCTCTCTATCTAAAAAATCAATGGAAAAATATCCTTGGGTAAGAATTAACTCTCTGTCTCTCTTTCTCTCTCTCTCTCTCTAAATATATATATATATATATATATATATATATATATATATATATTATTTTTTTTCTTCTTCTAGAATTATGTTCTATAAGCCATCACAATTTGTTTCACCCTGCTATATAAACATGAGTCACTATGAAGTATGGTTTCATTTATTTCATTTTAAGTGTTATTAAATATCTGATCACATAGGCTATGTATACTCTTTATTACTAAATTAATTTTTGGAGTCATCAACTCAGGTAATTGAAAGGTGAAAATGTAGGTCTAAAAACCAGTCCATAGCTCCTCTTAATTGCAATAATCAATTTTAAATCTTTTTCAGTTTAAACTTTATCATTTAAATGGTCCTATCTATGGTAATGGATGAGTGAAATTCATGAAATATGCTAGAATGGTTTTATATACAATACTACTTACAAGGTGCTTCATAATCACTTTTTATCAGTGCCTCTTAATAAAAGTTCTTAATAAAAATAGGTCAGTGATACATTCATAATTTTGCAAACGTAGATGATAAGGGCCTGCCTAAGCTTATGCCGCATAGTGTTAGCAGCTTATAGATTTGAGTTTTCAGACCCTGACATTCTGTTCTCCCACACCAGCCCACATTGCCTCACTACACTATAAATTATTGATTTGGAATCACACTCTTACCTTAATGAGAAGGAAGGTATTATAAAACTTTGTGAATTTACTTACTCTGACCTAGTTTATATTAATAATGCCTTACACTTTTATATCACTGTATTGTGTTCAAAGACATTTTATATAATTTACTTATTTGAGCCTACCACTCATACAAGGGTGGAACCAGATTCCTTGAAGAGAAGCTCTGCTCAAGTTAACCAGTTGCAAAGGTAAGAGTTCAGTTCTTAATCCACTCTTTCTACTTCACTATTGCTGCCTCTAGTTTATTGCTGCCTCATTATGTGTGAATTATATATAGAAAAATAACCTAATGTCAAATAAAAAAAATAGTGCTAATATTTCATCACTTAACCAGTTGCGTGAGTTCCTTAAACTCTCTATGCTTTAGTTTGCTCATTGCTGAAATTGAGATTATAATAATGCCTATCTCATAAGGTTATTGGGAGTACCAACAAGGAGAATGCCTTAGAATAATGCCCAGTACATAGTAAATGCTCCGTAAATTGAAGCAATTATTTAAAAAAACATGAGGAGGTTGATACATTGGGGAAGAAATATCAAATTAAATTATAAGAACAGCTCAGAAAAGCTCAATAACATGGTACATTATTAGTTGAGTTTGATTTCCAACTTTGACCCTATTATCCTCTATCTTTGGCCATTATTTTTAACACATCTATGTTAGTTATTAAATGGAATAATTGTTATTCCATTAACAACTCAATAAGTTTCCTGTATAGCATTAGTCCCATCTATATTCATTGATAGTCACTGTAACCACCAGAAACTGCTAGATTTAATAAATTTGAATAAATAAATAAATTTGGCAAAGTAGCAGGATACAAAATTAACATCAAGAAATCGACAACATTCTTATACACCAATGATGAACTCACAGAAAGAGAAACTGAAAAAACAATCCCATTTACCATCTCAGCAAAAAATTAAGATACCTAGGAATAAACTTAACAAAAGAAATAAAGGACCCATTCACAGAAAACTACAGGTCATTGAAAAAACAAAGAGAGGAAGATATAAAAAAGTGGAAGCACATACCTTGTTCATGGATTGAAAGAATTAACATCATTAAAATGTCCATACTACCCAAAGCAATCTATAGATTCAATGCAATCCCCATCAAAATACCAACAACATACTTCACAGAACTAGAACAAATACTTCAAAAGTTCATATGGAACCAAAAAAGACCCCAAATAGCCACAGCAATCTTGAAAAAGAAAAAACAAAGTTGGAGGGATCACTTTACCAGATTTTAGGTTATACTACAAAGCCACTGTAATCAAAACAGCCCGGTACTGGCACAAGAACAGGCAGATAGATCAATGAAACAGAATAGAGAATCCAGAAATGGACCCAAGACAATATGCTCAATTAATATTTGACAAAGGGGGCAAGAGCATACAGTGGACTAAAGACAGACTCTTTAATAAATGGTGTTGGGAAAATTGGACAGCTACATGCTCTTTTACATTTTAATTGAATATCACCAAGTGCTCCTCATAATACAAAGCAACACTACTCTATTCCAAGAATGGTATATTTTGCTCTGTCTCGAATTCCTGTAACTAGTTAGTGTTCTGTTCTAGTAAAGCCAAAGAGGCCTATATATATTGTTATATAGTAATCCTTCTGCTTCAAGATAACAGTGTACTGAAACCCTAGATACCTAGGAATAAGCCAGAGCTGAAATGTATGCTTGAGGTCAAAGGAGGAACTATTAGATCATCACTGCTTTCACAAGCCCTGAAAGCAACTTACACTGTGCTCTTTGCTCATTTTGTGTCCCTGGCATTATAACCATAAGTGAGAAAGCACAGCAGGGGTCTCACTGGGTCTGCTTCCAAAGAAGACGCATGCCCTGCTCTTCCTCATGCCTCCCTCTCCTTTCACTCCTGCCATGTGGCTTGATTAGGATTGAGTCTTGAGTGTGAATAAAGTCAATTTATTTTTATTTTTATTTCTATGTATACATCTTTTTTATAACAGACTTCTTAAAAAATTGCCAAGATAGCCCTGCTGGTGTGGCTCAATGGTTGAACATTGACCCATGAACCAAGAGGTCACAGGTTTGATTCCTGGTCAGGGCACATGCCTGGGATTTGGGCCCCATCCCCAGTGCGGGACATGCAGGAGGCAGCCAATCGATGTCCTCTTTCATCAATGTTTCTCTCTCTCTGTCTCCTTTCCTCTCTCTCTAAAAATCAAAAAAGAAAAAAATATTTTTAAAAAATTGCCAATATGTTTTCAATCTGCAGAGAAGGATGGAATCAGGGAGCTCTGATCTTCTGTATGCCTAGCTACCTCTATGTTCTATGGACTTTCACATAGACAAAATGAGTGTGGGTGTCTAAGTAGTATGATTTCAAGGGCACCTAAAAGCTTGTCTGAGGAAATGTCCCATTTTTCACAGGACATTTAAATGCCAAAGGAATGACTTTGTTTTTCTGGATAAGGGTACTTGACCTTAAGATCATGCTATTTCTAAGGATTTATGTATAGGTTTTAGTATATGTGTGAATTTAGTAAAATTATTTGAAATATTTTATATCTCAGTATGAAAATTTATTTCTCTAAAGAGAAAACCCCTAGGTTTCATTATATTCAACAATGTCTGTGGTTCAAACACTTAAGGATTAGCACTACTTCTCCTTAAGGTATTAATATATTATCCATCTATTAGTAGTAATTTATTTAAGATAATTTAATAATTGATGAGAAGACAGTATTAGAACTCTGCTTCATGAAGAAAATGACAAAGAAAAATGCTTCACTTTCATGATTTTGCCCATGAATGGAAGAGAAGAAAGTGGAATGATACTTTCTACTTCAGACAATGATTAAACCTTAACAACTGCAATACTTTTCCTAATATGTCTCCTTGTGAAGACTTGTTTTATTTTCAATGCATAAAAATGTCACATTGGGATTCTTTATAAAACACTACTCTCATTGTTTGATCAGTCTGCTCAAAAATTCTGTGCCACCCTTTGAGCTGCTAAATAAATCCAGTCACCTTAGCCTGAAATTCAGGATTCTCTGTGATTTGCCAAACAACCATCACTGTTTTAGTTATTACTCCTACTGCCTCCAAATAGCTTAAGTTTTAACTAATCTTGAATACTTGCCATTTACTAAAAATCTTTTTCAGCATCTGTGTCTTTGCCAATGTAAAGATTCTTTTTTGAAATGACAGTTTTTTATCCTCACTTGATAAATTCAAATGTCCTTCTAAATTAAGATAGTCCACAGAAACTTTCCTGCGATAGATTGCTTCACACTGGGTCTCTTTGCCAGGATTCCCTTCCCTGTGGGGCTCCAGGGTAGAGCTGGCCAAAGGAATTGGTGAGTCCTGAGAGGTGGAAGTGAAGCAGCAGCCATTACCCTTTGAAAGCCTTTGTGTCAGAAAAAAAATAATGGACAGATGCACAATTTCCTGGGTGCCGGGAATCACCAGCCACTTCATGACAGGTTGATGACTTTGGACTGCTTCCATCAGAAAGGGACAGTGCTTTGATCTTATTTAAATAGGTCTTAGACTAAATTTGGATTTGCCAGCCCTGAACACAAGGCTTCTACCAAAAGCACCATCCACAGACAGATAGAATGACTAATTCATTATCATAGAACAACATACAACATTGCTTCTGATCAAAAACTGATTTTTTTCAATTAGTTACACATGGCAATGGGCTCATGCTCATGGAATTCAATGGCCATGGTAGCATGTTCCCCTGTACCACGAAGAAGCTGCCTTTATAAAATAGTGGAGTAGTACTTATTAAGGTTTGACTGTGGCACCAGCTGGAGACCTGAGGAAATGTCCTTCAAAATGTAGTATACACTCTGAATCAGCAACCAATATAGCATATTGTTTCTTCCATGCCCAGGATTTATAGGGGTAGAAACGAAAATGACCCCTCTCACGTTTATGTTTCATTACCCACTAGCAAAGTTTTGCTTCTTGTCTCTATAACCCTGGACTTTTGTTTAGTGATCTTAAATTACAAGAGAGAACACAGCAATGGTTCCATTAGATTGGAAGCTGAGACTACTACTCGACCTCATGGTAATGACCCAATATTCAAAGAAGGGTTTACTTTACGGAATGGGGTAATTGGTTGAGCTATCAATGAGAAATCAAATTTCTAATACTCAAGTACATATGAGGGCAGATAGGAGTATGTATAGATGCAAATGTTCCCCTAGGGCTCTTATTATACTCCCATATTTTGTGATAAAATATAATGCAAAATATAATACCACAATGCAAGCTAAAGTGTTAATGGCACAGGAAAGAAGGTTGGGCTCACCTTACCTGTCAAGGAACCTTGCATGATAGGCTGACATAGTGTGTTAATGGGCCTGTAGCTGTGTATTAAATTAAAAACATGCAGATTAGAATCTGCTGAATGAGGAGGCACAAGCCACCCACACTGTGTTGGCAGGTAGCTCCCTCAGCTACCGAGCTCCCACTTTGGAGAAGTGAACACCTTGAGGCCATTTTGACTGAAGGTGCACAAAGAACTCACACAAAGAAAGTAAAATCACAAGATTTATCACTTACAGATTCCAGAATGGTGGGAAAAGCAAAGTGATACTTGGGGTGAGAATACTAAACTGTGGGTCCTTATTTAAATGTCGTAGATTCTGGGTGTGAGCAGAGTTGTCACTACATAAAATACCTAGACATTAACTCAAAATACTTGTTTTCTCAACACACGAGGTTGCAACCAGGTTAAAATAAACTAGGCAACCATCTAGGATGTAAAAGTTAAGGGAGCATCAAAAAATTCAGAAATCCAGATAAACCATATTTTATTGCAATACTTAAAAAAAATCAAAATTAGTGTGGTGAAAAAATATCCAAATTTTACTCAAAGTCAAGATCTGACCCTACACTTGCATAACTCACCTCACCTGCTTCACCCCAACCCCAGTTCTGCCATTTCCTGTCCCATGCCAGGTTGTTCTAATGCAAACTTAGTTAAACTGGGAATTAGGTTTTCTAAATCCACTTTTCTGGAGGATTTCAGATTAGGGTTGACCAGTGAAGGACCTGCTCAACATTTGGGAAGCAAAGGGAAGCATGGGGCATTATTCCGAGAAGTCTTTGCTCTCAGCTGGACGGATGAAGAGGTCCCTGGAGGCTTGTAGTTCGTATCACTTCTCCACTCTGCAAGCAGCTCTTCTTCCCATTTTCAGCCTCTGGCTTGACCCCAGGCACTTGTCTTCAGACCCACAGAGACCGAGCTACCCAGAGGCAACCACTTGCTATAGACCTCTCAGTGAGCCCCCTAAAAATGAACAGACCTTTAGGAGGCTGATTAGTGCCTCTTTTTCTGAAACTCTGACTCCTCCTTCCAGATTTGATTTCCCAACAATACCCATAATTGTGTACATTCTACTGATTTAATAGTTTCCTTATTCCTTTGTATTAATGGCGACTCAGCTTCCCTGTCTGAACCCTGACGAATATGTGTGATTTTCTCAGTTGAAGTGCTATAGGTCCAAAGTTCATCATCTGAAAAACTGGGAGTCATATGTGTTTGGGAATTCAGATTTATTTGCCTTTTACAAGGACAGTACAGTGCGTGTATTGCATAATATTTAACAGCTCTACAGTGGGATCTAGGGCAGCACCCGAAACATAAACACAGACTTATTTCTGTGATGGAACAGAAATGGGATGAATAAAGACTATTTAAATAGTCTTACATCATTTCAGGTCTGGCTTTACTGCTAAATTAACTATGTAAAAAATATGATTCTTGGAGCTTCTTGGATTTCCAAATTGCAGAAAAGGTGTTATGCATATGTACCTGGTATATATGAGACCCAATAGAAAATCAGCAACTTTTATTTTATCATCCATCCTTTCATTTCTCATTAGATTTTGTAGTATACTTGTAATTTTTATTGTATACTATTTCTTTTTTATATCTCTACCTGTCTCTGAACATCAGGCCTCTTGGATTATGATGAAGAGCACTGTAATTTAGAAGGATCTTCTGTGATTGTTTTACAGATCTCAGGTTGTAGGCTAAGCAGCAAAATGTCACAGTTTAATATGTGGTCATGATACAGCACCCCTATGATTTCACTCATATGTGGGATATAAAACAGAAGCAACAAACAAAGCAAACCAACCAATTTGTAGACACACACACAGCAGTATGGTGGTTACCAGGGAGAAGAGAGTTGAGGGGAAGATGAAGAGGTAAATATACAGTGATGGAAGGAGACTCGACCTTGGGTGGTGAGTACGCAATGCAATATATAGAGGACACATGATAAAATTGTACACTTGAAACATATAACGTCATTAACCAATGTCACCCTAACCAGTTTGATTAAAAAAACAGGCAGTGATAAAATTGTGGGTCTGTTGTTTAGTAGTTATGTAGCACTGTGCAGATTAGTTAATCTCTTCATGTGTCAATGTCCTTATCTGTAAATTTAGGATGGTACTGCCTTTCTCTAAAGTGTTACTAGAAATAATTTTGCCTATATAATGCTTAAAGCCATTTAGCATAGTGCCTCCATATAGTGAGTACTTAGTAACTCATACGATGATTCTAATTTTGTTGCATCATAGCAATGATTATGATGACCTCACTTGCTCTCCTCATCTACTGGAGTGCCTCCTTTATGGTAGATGCTGAAAACATTCATGTTGTAAGAATGAATTTAAGAATAAATAATTAAATGAATGGAGATGTTACCAGAAAGATACCTCTTGATATAACTTGCTATTTTGTTTTAAAAGGAATTGTGATTTGGGTTACAAAAATCTAAGGTAAGAAAACTCATACATGTTCTATAAAAATCTTCCTGTTCTGCTCCTCCTCTGGGTGGGTCCCAGCCTCTTGGGCATTCTTAATGAGTAAGAAAATAATCTAAGAAAAAGAATTCCCAGATGGCACCCATCCAAAGACACTCAAATAGGCAACCAGGAGAGTGAGACTCTGCCTTCCCTGTCCACTGTTTCCTCAGGCAGCTGTGTGAACTAATTAATAGAACGGAGGCTCCCTGAGCTAAGCAGAACTGGTTGCACAGAAACTCCTAGACAAACGTGCATGGATTTAGTTACACAAAACCCGAATGTCCTCTTGTTTTGGTCCCTCTCCTGCTGAACAGTCAAAGCAGAGGCTACTCTGTGTCAAAATTCAGCCATGAAGTCTCTTAGTTTTACTGCCACAGTAGTCAAGGTAATGCAGAAAGTGGTTGGTGTTTTTGACATCTTGTTGAGTACCTAATAACACTTTCTTGATGATAACGTTATACTAGTTTTTCTTTTCCCAAGGGTATGAAAACTATATTCGTTTCTGAGATCACAATTATTATAAGACACCAATGGGATTTCAATTATTCTACTCCCCCCAACCCCTCCCCTGACACACTATCTTTTTATTTTTAGTTTTTTGGTGCAAATCTACTTTTGTATCGCTTTTAGGTCTAGTTATTTGTAAACTGTAATTTGAAGTGTAGTTTACACTATTATATTTTGTTGTCAGTTTTACTTCTAACCAATAATTTTTTCTCCCCAATACATCTACTGGACTTCAGGTTTCTCAGTGGAAAGATCAACATTTGGAATTGAGAATCACAATTGCAAATATGTGACTACATGGCTAGTGTTTCCTGATCTAACCAAAGTAAATATTTAGGAAACGGATCTATCAAATTATTATACATAAACTCATGCATAATCATTTTCCCTCTACAGATTTTAACATTTCAGCTGAAAAGTAGATTAGTCCTCAGGGTTTCTATCCTCCCAAGGTCAAAGGAGTAACCTGATATCTGTGGCCTTTCAGCAAAAGGAGGCAGACCTTGAAGTTCTTGCCCAAGAGAAAGGTGGTTGGCTTTTGGCAGAAGGTAGATTTATATCCCTCTCGGAGTAAACATAAACCCTGTGGGAATGGGTGACAAGTGACAGAGTGTGACAGATGCTATTACAGTAGGCCACTCTCTAAAGTCCTAGCAGAGAGAGAGTGTGTTCCTGCACAGTCATTTATATTTCTAGACTTCCCATTTATGTAGTACTGGTTTGATACATTTTGAGAGTTGAATTGCACATGGAGTCCACCCACTCATTTTTGTTTTGTTTTTTTAATGTTCCCTAGGTCTTTTGTGTGGAAATCATTGAACAGTAAGTTTATTTTTAATTGGTTGTTTCACATACACTATCAATTTATGTAAAATACTATTTGGCTAAATGTCTCAGGTGGTCATATATTAAATGTCCAGAATTTGCTAATAGGTTATTTGGTCATGAATATTGAGAGTTCAAGGACTTTAATCACTATGTGATATATATTTATTTCCATACAACTATACAAACCTAAATAAAATTAAATCACATTAATGATGTATGATGTAGAAAATAAAAACACAGACAATAGTCAATTTTCAAATAGTTATGAGTTTCATCAGTAAATGAAGTAAGAAGTGGTCTCATTTAATTTTACCAATTGTACACTTACATTTAGTTTGGGACAAGAAGTGTCCTAGAAAGAAGAACTGTTACCAATTGAGTAGGTGACTGAATTCCTAAAGTACCTCTAACTTCTTGGGAAAATTATTTAATATACAAAACCTTCCTGAATTGTAATATGTATATCTTTATCTATCTTTCTTTTCTCTGTTTTATTTATTTTCTCTGTCTCTCATCTATCTATCATCTATCTATCATCTATCTATCTATCTATCTATCTATCCATCTATCTATCATCTATCAATCTATCTTCTATCTTCTATCATCATCTATCTATCTATCTATCTATCTATCTATCTATCTATCTATCTATCATCTATCTATATCTATCATTTATCAATCATCTATCTATTATCTATCTGGCTTTCTATCTGTCTGTCCATCCATCCATCTGTCTGTCATCTAAGTAATGTAAATGCTTCTTTAGATCTCTTGTATCTCATTTTCTTAACAAGTGTTACTGAGCACCTTTAATGAGATGAGTGTGGTTTGTGGATAAACCAATCAATGGGCAAGGAAGCCAGGGTCCCTGTACTCAGGGAATTTATGGTCTAATACAGACATACCAAATATGTTGCATGGAGCACAAGTTTATATTAAACAGTCTTCTATAATAGAGTCCAGAGTCAGGAAAAAAGTTTCTGTGATGAATTAGCAATGCCAGCCAAAAATGAATATAGTAATGGGAGTGGCAGCAGGCATTCCTATTACTTGCTGTTATCCATCAAATCTCTAAGAGTCTATGACCTCACTACACATTTCTAAAGATTAGTCACCCAATTCTCTGATACTGTATTGAAACAAATAAAAGAACAAACACGATGAAAAAGCAAGGCTTTTCTTCTTATAATAATGGCTAAGTACATCAGCTATTGATAAACAAATGTTAGTATTTACCTGTTCATTCTGTTGGAGAAAACTGGATAACTCTTAAGTGTTTTGCCCTCCAGGCTTACATTAAAAGTTAATTATCGCCACGTGGGACAGGCCTCTGGAGACCAGGACAGCCTTGAACTAGTAGCAGTAAAATGTGCATCTCACATTAGCCCCTGAGTCTCTTACCTCTCACAATAACACACTTTCTTCTTAAGTGAATGCTTACAAATTAAAAAGCACACCATTTTCTGTTATAGTAGTAAATTGAAGGAGGACACTTTTAGCTAAATAAGAATAAAATTAGAGACCTGGGTTACACAGTTAGAGATAAGGGAGATCTAGTGTAAGATATACATGTAGGGCTGTAATTATGTACACCTGATACCCCAAAATTTTAGTGTGTGTGTGTGTGTCTGTCTTGCAAATATATTTTTACATTTTGGATCTTTGTGTATACTTCACACAGACATTTTGAAACAATGTGGTCTAATAGTAAAGAGCAGGGATACAGTTTAAGCAGAGATGCAATAAAGTATGTTTTAATAGGCCCTGGTTCCCTCTTACCCCTAAACTTCTCTTTGACTGGCTTGCAAAAGATATTTGATTTTTTCCATCGAATATTAATTTCTCAATTTATTAAATTAAAGCAGACTACATGGATCAATGATTAGTATATTTCAAGACCAAGCCCAGTCTGTACATCTAAAGTAAAAAATAAAATAGTTTAAAATAGAAAAGACCAATCAAAGTTTGGATTTTTTTGAAAACCACCAAAACCACAATCTCCCATCTACTGTTATTATACTTCCACGTTTGTCTCATTGATTTATTATTTATTTATATTTCAGTCATTCTTTTATAGGTGTCCAGTTTTTCCCCCCAAAACTTGACTATAAATCCCTTTGAGGGAAGGGACCCTTTCTTCAGAATTTTATAGTAATGCCCAGTACAGTATCTTATATTTGGAATATAGCAGAGAATTTGAGTGTCCTGTAATCTCTGGAAACTCAATCATTGGTCTCTGTCTTTATGGATTATGCAGTTTCTCTCCCTATAGTCTATGTTCTCCTGCACTGACAGCTGATTGAAATTGTTACTGTAGTCTTAAGACATTAGTGTCCTCTATCTATAGGCCAGTGGTTATAATCTCCTTAAAAATAAAACTACTGAAATGCATTTATATGAGATTATCTTTGTTATTGTACTTAACTGGCTGGAAAATATTAGTTATTAGTTACTATCTTCAGCTGGTGAGGAAAGTTTTCAGATTGAAGTTTATATACTAATACAAAGCATCCTAATTTTATATGCTCATGCACCCATGAAGTAGAATATTATGGTGTGTGATAAAAATTAGGGAGAAAAGAACCACTTCCACCCCTTAAAAATAAGTAATTTCTATACCTCTGTTTTCACTCACTGCTCCTTTGAATGTACTCAAACCTTTAATAGCATATACTATGTAATAAACACATTTGTTCAATGATAATTGTTAAGGCTATAAAAACATTTTATGAATGGTTCAGTATTTTTTAATTTAAAAATTTGTGGCAGTTGGGGCCAGGGACCATACCTGTTTACTTCACTTGGTTCATGATCAAGTGCATGGAGAGTCTTGATAACTGTTTTTAATGAAGAAGATGCTAGGTGACCTAGAATGAGGGGAGAGGACCATTAAGGCATTTACAAGAAAGCTATTAAGTAATCATGGTGGAGAAAGATGGTAATGGTGTTATATATGCAGGGGCATAAAATGAGATACAAGGAAACAAAGAGGATAAGAAAATAACTCACACGAGGAATTGAATTGAACCAGTAAAACATCTGAAAATCTACTATTCGCATCAATGTCAAAAAATTCGAAGCGAACAGATGATCTGAGCAGGCTGCTGACATCCATCTTCACACCCTCTTGGTCTATAAAATACTTCTTTAGCTTCCTTGAACAAAGACACCATGGTGGGCTCCACAAGGTGTAGCAAAGGAAAGGAAAGCTGTTCCGTCTCCTCTACATGCATTAGTCATTTTCTTCCTCTGAGTCTGTCTTAATTGCCTTGCCTGTCTTATTAGATTGAAAACCCACTGGGTTGGGACCATCGCTACTAAGGTGTGCAGTGCTGAGCTTGGCAGGTGATCAGCACTCAATAAATGTCTATTGCTACCATAAACCAATGTATAAATCTCAGAAATAGGCATAATAATGGACTTGACAGATTAATGCCCAGGGCTATTTTTGTACAGCAGCATGGGCTAGCCAAATCAAAATCAGACATCTCAGATTCAATTCTTCTCAGTTTTGCATGTAATTCTCAGCCTTTCACATTTCTGTCCTGTGACAGACAGGAAGAAATGAGTCAACTTTTCAACATAATTGAATTGAAAAACATTCTCTCCCTCCCCACTGCCCCTGCTTCTTTTGTCTGTTTCTCAGATGCTATTGACCCATTATGTAGATGGCACTGCTTTTTGTAAATTAATAATAGGGTGGTTTTACATGCTTAAGCAGATGTTTTATAAGGTATCTATATTTAACATCTCAAGTCTTCTTCTTTGTGTTTTTTTTTTTTTTTTTTCTGTAGAAGCAAGAAACTACTTAAAGAAACCATGCAATTCATATTTTAACACAGCTTCTGAGGGGACTAAGGAAGAGTATTATCAGTTTTTCATTTTGGGTAACAAACTTAAACCGAGTGACTTAAACCAGATGCACCAGAGAAGCCGTAGCAAAGCCCTGGGTGGAATTCCCCTGAGTGAGAGCTCCTCACAGAAAGACAGGGTTGTTTCTGGGGGTCACTGAAGCATTTTGCAGTTATAATAAAATACAATTAGCTTCAAATTCCATTTCCCCTTCATGAAACATCAGCTTTGTCTATTTGTGAGATAAGATTTTCCTCCATCATTTCAAAGCTCCACTGAAGCTAGAATCCAATATTATCATTTGTTTAATTAGATATTTTTATATGTCTTTCTTTGGTCAGTGTGTAAAACATTACTCAAATTAGTTTGCCTAAATATAATATAATCCTGAAATTATTTGAACATTTCAACAAATTATTTAATCATCCTAAATTCTTTCTGTGACAAGAGGATTATAAGTTTAAAAAAAGATTAATTAAATAATTTGTTTCTAGATCTAGTCTTGTGAAGATGAGTACAAGGACAAAGACAGAGCTAGTAGTATGACCAACCAGAGTTAATACGAGAACAATGGGTATGGAGAGTAGGGACTGAATGCATAATTTGATCCTATATGGACATAAAAGGAAGAGTCGAGGGCCCAAGTTTACATTATATGCATCAAGAGGGATATAAGAGGCATTTGTTTATATAATTTAAAGACAACAATGCTTCTGTTTCTGTCAGTAAGATATTTCAGGTGTTTCCAGAATATTGCCAGCCAGTAAAAAACTGTCCACTAGGCAGTGAAACTCTTAGGCAGAATGGCAAAGGCAAGAACAATATTTTCATATAAATATACTTTAAAATATATATTTACATGATAGTCAATGCAAGCAAAATTTTTTTATTTTTTATTTATTTTTTTATCCTCACCCGAGGACATTTTTCCATTTTTTGTTCAGGTAGAGTGGGAGGGAGAGAGAGGAACAGAGAGAGAGAGACATCGATGCGAAAGGAACACATCGAGTGGCTGCCACCCGCACGACCAACCAGGGCCGGGGACAAACTGCAACCGAGGTACATGCCCTTAGCGGGAACCAAACCCAGGTCTCTCCAGACCGCAGGCCGACGCTCTAACCGCTGAGCCAAACCGGCCAGGGCGCAAAATTTTTATTAATCAACTTTTTTCAAAAACATTTTTGGGTGCTGTAGTGTATCAGGCAATTGACTAGGCTTTCTGCATTTCTTATTTCTCCTAGCTTCCCTTCCTTCAAAATAGATTTATGGATACTCATGTCTTTTGTTTGAAGTAAAGACGGATAATAAACAAGGTCTATAGAGGAAATGAGACAGCCACACAGAGAGGAAAACAAAATTATAAAAAAATTCTAAATATATCATTAACAGGCATAACCAAGTCCACATCAGAAAAAGAAATAACACGTGAAGGAGCATTTAATGCTTCTGTTTTTACTATGATGTGAACGCAAGACCCTCATAGAACGTTCATATAGGTGTTACTTGTCACTTACACAGAGTAGAATCAGAATTTGAAAATTTATTTCTGAATGCCCAAAGTCAGCCATCATTTCCAAACATACGTAAACTTAATTCACTATTAATCTATTTTGTTTTGTCTTTATACCTGACAGTAGTAGATAAAACATAGAAGTAAGATGTTCAATACATCCAAAGGAAGGAAACAATTCTTTCTATGGGAAAAATTGAAAGTACTTCTCTACAATGTATTTGACTAGCTGACATTTTACTCTATTTTCAGATCTAGAATATTATTTCCCTAAGAGAGGTTAAAGCAGAAAAAATTTAAGAAGAATTAGAAAAAAATACCTGTTTTCTTTGAAATTGTATTTATTTTGTAGTATTTCTAAAGTTGATGAAATCCATACAAGGTCCTATTTTGAGGTGATGGAAGTTCTGTATTTGTAAAAGAATGAATAAATATTTATTTAGCTTGTGAAAAGAGGTATTAAACATATGATAAAACAAATCAAATCAAACCAAACAAAGATGCAAACTATTTAGACCATGGTGCCACCATGATTTCAGTATCTTCTTCCACTGGCTCTAATTTCTCATCATGAATATCTCCTTTCTACTCTTTGTAGTTCTTTTTTTTTTTTCCTCACCCGAGGACATTTTTCCATTTTTTGCACAGATAGAGTGGGAGGGAGGGAGAGAGAGAGAGAGAGAGAAACATCGACGTGAAAGTGACACATCGAGTGGCTGCCACCGGCACGACCAACCAGGGCCGGGGACAAACTGCAACCAAGGTACATGCCCTTAGCGGGAACCGAACCCGGGTCTCTCCAGACCGCAGGCCGATGCTCTAACCGCTGAGCCAAACAGGCCAGGGCCTCTTTGTAGTTCTTATCCAGGCATCTTTGGACCTAAGGACTCATGGGTCAGTTGGTACAACTTATAGAGGTTATGAGACACCTGTATACCAAGTGAGAGGTTGCCTGGAAATTCCATTTGTCCTTTGCTCAGTCAATTTTTTTTTTTTTTTTTTTTGCCAATTTGATTAGGGAGGTATTAACCTATTGATAAGAAGACTCCCTCTCTACAGAGGCTACAGAAATTTTCCAAGATGAAAAGTCTTAATCTAATGAAAGTGCATAGCATGGAGTTCACTAACTATGCCATGCCATCAAAAAGATTTGACTTCTCATCCAAATTATGTCACTCATTAACTATGTGGCTTGGACAAATCACTTAGCCATTTATAAGCTTCAGTATATAAAACAGAGATAACAAATGTACCATGAGGTTCGATATGGGTATTATATGAGACATGCAGAAGATGACTTAGATTTGTGGTCACACATAATAAATAGCCAATAAATACTATCATTTTTATGACTAACCTTCACTTGTGTAGGCAAAATATAAGGATGGATTGGAAAATTGGTGCAAAAGAACATAGGAAGAAAAAAGAAGAGGATTACAAGATGAGAAATATAATTATTTTTTTTAGGGTAAGTCAGAGTTTCTGCACAGTTACTCCTTCATTTCATCACTCTTTTCCTCTTTTTTAATCAAGTCCTGGTTCTGTTAATAGGTAAACTGCAGTGCTTTTTTTTTTTCCTGTGACCTTCAACAAGTCACTTTAGACATTTTTTTTTTTTTTTAAATTTGCGAAATTACATGAATAAATCCAATGTTGTCTCTAGCTCTGGACTTTTCATTTGCATATGTTCTTCTCTTTGTACTCTATTAATTACTTTATTTTTTCTTCCAATTTTTATTAATTTAATTTTGTTACAGCTGTTTCTCCTTTTTCCCCTCTAGACTCCCTCCTCCCATCCTGTCCCCCACACCCTAGCATAGTTGTCTATGTCCATTGGTTATGCATACATGCATAGAAGTTCTTTGGTTCATCTCATCCATCCCCCCGCCCCCCCCCCCCTACTCTGAGGTTTGTCAGTCTGAACCATACTTCTTTCTAAGTCTGGGTCTATTTCGTTCATCAGCCCACCTTGTTCATTATGTTCCACAAATAAGTGAGATCATGTGGTATTTGTCTTTCTCTGATTAGCTTATTTCACTTAGCATAATACTCTCCAGGTCCCTCCATGTTGTCTCAAAGGATAAGAGATCTTTCTTTCTTACAGCTGCATAGTATCCCATTGTATATAGGCACCACAGCTTTGTGTGTGTGTGTGTGTGTGTGTGTGTGTGTGTTTTGAACAAGCCACAATTTTATTCCTCATGTAAAAGTCTGAAGGTAGGTAGTCCAGGGTTCACCTGGTGCTCTGTGTTGTCAGAAATTTAGACTCCTACTGTCCTCCTTGGGGCAAGGCTTTCATTCCTAGCATCGTATCAAAGTTAAAGATGACCCATCTGGCACCAGCCTTCATGTCTTCATTCTTACAAGTCACATGCTTCCCTTAGTAGTGGTATGTCATGTTACCTTGGGACTCCAGAGATGAGACTTTGTAGCCATTTTTATCAGCATTGTGACAGGGTGATTATACCCTAGAAAAGAACCTATAACATTCTTTTTGTTGTTGTTAATCCTCACCTGAGGATATTTTTCCAGTGATTTTTATTTTTATTTAATTTATTTTCTAAATTTTATTTTTGTTACAGATGTTTCTCCTTTTTTACCCCATTGATAACCTCCTCCTCATCCCCCCCCATCCCATCCCCAGCTTTGTTGTCCATGTCCATTGGTTATGTATACATGCATATAAGTTCTGTTGTTTATCTCTTCCCACCCCCCGCCACCCTTTCTTCTGAGGGATGTTAGTCTGTACCCTACTTACATGTTTCTGGGTCTACCCTATTCCTCAGACTATTATGTTCATTATATTCTATATATAAGTGAGATCATGTGGTATTTGTCTTTTTTTGCTTGGCTTGTTTCACTTAAGATAATACTTTCCAGGTCCCTCTATGTCATCTCAAAGGATAAGAGATTTTTCTTTCTTACAGCTGCATAGTATTCCATTGTATATATGTACCACAGCTTTTTTATCCACTTATCTATTGATGGACATTTGGGCTGATTCCAGATCTTAGTGATTGTAAACAGTGCTGCTATGAATATAGGGATATATATATTCTTTCTTATTGGTGTTTCAGGCTTCTTACGATATATTCCTAGAAGTGGGATCACTGGGTCAAATGGCAATTCAATTTTTAATATTTTGAAGAAACACCAGTGTTTTCCACAGTGGCTGCACCAGTTTGCATTCTCACCAGCAGTGTAATAGAGTCCCCTTTTCCCCACACCCTTGTCAGCACTTGTTGTTTGATGATTTGTTGATGGCAGCCATTCTGGCAGGTGTGGGGTGATACCTCATTGTTGTTTTAATTTGCATCTCTCTGATGATTAGTGACAAGCATTTTTTTTATGTCTCTTGCCATTTATATGTCCTGTATTTTTTAAGTTTATTTACCCATTTATTTATATATGGTATATTCTTCGCTCTCAAGGGCATTACATCTCAATGGAAAAGTCAGAATCACATGCCAATTTTATTACACATAAAAAGGAAAAAATAAAACAGTATTTTGGAGTCTTCACAAAAAAACCCAAAAAACATAAAACAAAACAAAAAAAAATAAACCACACACAATACCCCAGTGAAAAAATGATCAGTGAGCACACTGGACAAGTAGACATTTTTCCACTGATCAAACTCAGAATGAGCCCAGAGTCAGTGGTTAACAAGCATCTACACTGGTATCAGAAGATTATAAATCACAAAGATCACTGAGGTTAGGTCATAGCAAAGAAAGATCAGTGAATTTACTTTTCTGGTATCCCATTAACACCAGCCTTTTTCTTCTCAGCACAATCAAGAAGTCCTTTCCCATATTTTACAGATGGTCATCTCCCGCATTCTTAAATATGTTTATCCTAGAAAGAAGACTCCCAGAATTTAAGCTATATGTTTTGCATATGTAAATTGTCAGATGTGCTATTCACCATCCTTTAAATTATTTACTTCAATGTTTGTTGCTGTCTTTAAAAATTAGCACAGAAATGATGATTATATTCATTGCCACCAGCTAAATCACTGGAATCTTACAGAGCAGCTTGAGGGATTTTTGTAGGTTTTCTTTCTCCATCAATATTTAAGCTAAAGCTAAGGCAGACAAAACTGAATACATGACAAAAAACTATTGAGGTTACTCTTTATGGGTCAAACATAATGACAGTCTCAAGTATTAAAATTCACTGCAACTGAAGGCAGTGATTTTTATGATGAACACCTTGAAAGTTCTTCAAGATTGCTGGTTTTCCAGTTTTGTTGTTGTTGTTGTTGTTGTTTTTGGGGGGGGGTACGTGCCCCTAGTGAGAATCGAACCTGGGACTCTGTGGTCTGCTGGCCGATGCTCCAACCGCTGAGCCAAACCGGCCAGGGCTGGCTTTCCAGTTTTAATAAACTAAACTTGGGATAGTATCAAGCAGTTGGAAAGAGTTGGATTTTAGCTTTTCTTATTTTTGAAAGCTCTTGAATCCCCCATGTTAAATAGCAAATAACCACTAAGCTGGCAGATGCTCATTTGTGTGTCAAAATGAATTAGAAGCAAAAATCCTGGGATTTAAGGATGCAATCAGGGTCTCTGACCTGCTGGGGGAAGACCAAGGACCCTTGGGACCACTTGCGCTAGATCTAGACTGAACTAAAATGATACTTTTCCTAGGGTGTCCGAAATAACCCAACATCCTCTGAGTACCCCAGGGCGAATGATCCTATCTCTGAAACCTGTGGGAATTCCCTAATAGTTGATATAGACTCTGTCTCCTCTTCATCTACCCCCAACTGCATTCTCTTTTTCCTTTTCCCTTTCTTGTTATTTCTTGTTTCTAGTAACTGTACAGGCTCTCTGTCATCCTCTAATTTATTTGAGACAGATATGTCCTCTTCCCTGAAGGCAAAGGCAGGTTAACATTTTCTCCAAGAGACTGTTCTCCCACACAAACCTGTCTCCTTTGCTCATTGAATTCTATTCCTGTTGATACCATGAACCTTAATTCTGAACACTGAAGCCCTTTATCAAGTCTCTCCACTTCAGAGCCTTTATTTCTTATGTGGAACTTTATTCCCCAATGCCCTATCCTAGTTAGTCCCCCTGCAAACCACTTTAATCTGCCAAAATAATGGTACATATTAAGGATGGGAAACAGCGACATCAATGGCTAGGTTTCAGGGTCACCTGAACATGAAATTTCCCCTAGGCTAACCACATGTTACTTGTTGAGGTTCCTGAGGAAACTACATGCAGAAGAAAAGGATAGAAAATCAAATGCATGTGTTAGAATCTTGAAGCAACATCTGGTGAGCCAGCCTGTTCATGAGGATCATTCCTGTACCAGGGTCAGAAAAATGTCTAAGATTTGGAGCATAACAGGTAAGGGCTGAATATCTTCTTTTTTACTTAAGCTCATGTTCAAATGTCAGAAATTACCTCAGTGATGATGTGTAAAGGGTTAGTCCATAGAAGAAGCAAAGGCAAGAGCAGAAAAAGCAATGGAAGAAGATGATTCTGGTTGCCTGTGCTGGGATTTCTTGGCTTTTCAGAAGGAAGAATATGCCATCTTTTCTCAGGAAAAATATCCTGAGAGAGGATGAGAGATATCATCATCATCATCATCATCATCATCATCATCATCATCATCATTTAGTTGTCACAACAAACCCACAATGTAGCTACCATTATCATTCCCATTGAAAAGTTGAAGCATATCGATTTTTAACTTGTCTTATAACCATAACAAGACAGAGAGCAAGAGCAAGATGAAGAGATATTAATTCTTCTTACATTGGGGTATGCAGGTGGTAGTTGAGACAGTAGCACCACCAAAATCAAGCTCCTGAACCTCACAAACTTGTCTCAAACTAGTTTGACAGCTGTGTAATATCCATGACGTCTTTGGGTAACCAGTGAGAAGTATGGGAGTATTCTTAGAGTGCCAAGGAAAAGCTTTTGGAGAAGTTTTCTAGCTTAGACAAGTCACCTCTGGAAGACATGGAGGAAGGAGACAGAGTTTGCTTTTTTTCTCACCCTCTGCATTCAGGGATGTGGCAAAAACATATTCTTAGGATGTTATGAATGAGTAATTCCCCCCACCTACAAATACAACTTGATGGATTCTTGGGCTTTTTATTTCAGTGTGAAATGGCTCCACCTGGGGCTGTGTAGTGTTTTGATTCACTTACACTTCTCTTAGTTTCTGAGTTGAAATGCTAGAAGCATGTCTGGTGGATGAAATTCATCTAATGTCATGAGACAGATGGAAGATTAGAGTCAAGCAAAGCAAAGAAAAAACAACAATAATACACAAGGTTCTCAAGTGTCTGCAGACTGAGCAAGTGCTGATGCTCATGCACCCTGCCTCACCTTGAGCTTTGGCAAGAACACCTTTTGTTCAGTAGACTCTCGAAATGAGAGGAGAAACAAGACAGCTCTTGGATTTCTATCAATCTAAAGGGCTTCCTGTTACCTATCATTTCCAAGCTCTGTTTTTTAAAATTCTAAAAATAACATAATATACTAATGATGAAGCTTTGTATGTTATCTATTTGTTTGTCTGCCTACCTATTTATTTACTTAGAAAAAGCAAATGCTAAATAACCTCCTGTGTGTAGGGTATTTACTGCTTTAGGGCACAATCTGTTGGAGAACAGTTAAAACTGTTGCTGAGGCATCTATTGTAATAGATGCTTCAGCAGCCCTGTGTTCTGTCTTGCTCTGCACCTGTGAGTACAGTGATTTACTGGTAATACTAATCTTTGAAAGTCACAATGCTGCTAAGTAAAAACTGTTTGACGAGGGGAAAAACAATTTCATTTTCTGTTGTTTGTTTCCATGGATTTTCCTATGACTGCTGGAGAAAACACTTTACTTTGGAAGAGAATTCCTACCTACGTAATTGAGTAAACAACAAGGAGCAGCATGTTCTTTAGGATTCTGTTCCTCATGAGATTTGCCCTGCTTCTTTCATCTTCTTAGGGCGATAGTATTCTAGGGGATTGCAGCGTCATCATCATTGGTGTTGCCATCATCATCAGTCAGCCTTACTGAATAGTCATTGTGTACAGAGAATTTAAGGTGGAAAAGGTGTAAACAAAAGCCCTACATGCAAACACTACCTGAATCTTTCGTTCAAAGGGGGATTTCTAGGAAGAGAGTTCCTACCCTTTTTCTACCTTGTTTTTCTGTCCTCCCACAGAGTAGTAATACAACTAGGAGAGCTCAGCATTGATTGGACAGCAACAACCAGTTGTCAGGACCATTGAATTGACACTCAGGTATGACAAGGGTCATCTGGGAAGAAGGTTGGGGTCTTCCAGGCAGCTACTGGGTAAAGGGTACCTAGGGCTTGCACATTCAGTAGTCACCCAGATGGGCCCAAGGTGAAGATTGGGGAATGGCAAAGGCAAACAGGAAACTTGACTCTAGTTTGAGGCATGCATCATCTCTTTCATTCCAGGAACCCCCTTACCCCCATTTTTTTTCTTTTTCTTTGTGTTTTACTACTTCTCTGTATCAAATATTGCCTTTACCTCCTCATTCACACTAAGGTAAAAATGAATGATAACAGCTCCAAAAGGGAATTGCTCTTAATTAGATATAATCTGTCTGTCAAATAAATACAGTTCTAAATTGAAACCATTAGTCATCCAGTAGGAAAAGGTTTGGTTTGCATGAAGAAAGTCAGCAAAGAAAAGTCAGGGCCTTCTGATACTAGTTTGGAAAGGGTAGCATTACTATTAACATCGTGAATTCTGAAGACAGATGGACCTGAACTTAAATTCAGTCTCATCACTTAACGTGCTAACATTGGGTACATTTCTCGATCTTTCTAAGAGCTAGTTTCCATTAAAATAAAGATAAAAGCAGTTTATACTTTCTGAGGGCTGTAGTGCAGATTAGGTAACATAATACACTGTGAAATGCTAACCGTGATTTCTGACACACAGATAACACTTACTGTTATTTATATTAGATAGATGGTAGCATGCCTATGTGTAAAGACAGTAATGTGTGATTCCACTAACTGAATCTGCAGACTCAATTCTAGTTTAGTCTTGAATGTTGGACAATGAACACAAAAGGAAGCATTAAAAATAAATGTATACAGAAGTTAATATAAGGAATAATCTACAAAAATTCAAGTTGAATGTGCACCTAAAATAGTAATTCTCCCAAATGTGCAGTTGTTTTTATTTTTATTAGATAGCATATTGCATTAAACCTGGGTAGGTCAAAATTCAAAAAATTGAAAAATTTAATTTGTTGGATTTTAATTATTTGATTTATTTATTTTTTTTGGGGGGGTAAGTGCCTCTAGCGGGAACCGAACCTGGGACTCTCTGGTCCACAGGCTGACGTTCCAAACGCTGAGCCAAACTGGCTAGGGCTAATTATTTGATTTCTAAAATCCACAACTATATAGTAATCCACATATATAAAATCCACAGCCATATAGTAATATATGATAAATAAGAGTTTTAATTAAACTCAACATATTTTTTCACAATAATGAAGTTTTGGAACATTCTGCAAACTCTGTAGACTTTATATTGCCCTGGAATCAGGATTTTACTGATTATTTTTAGCTGCATGGGCATGCCTGACTATTTAGAGCCCAAGTTTCCTCATCTACCATTTTCAATTGATTGATTTTAGAATTAAAAAACATATTCATAAGGTTCCATATACAAGGAAATGCTCAGTACTTGGTGGATACTGTGATTATAACTGAGCACTTACATGTGCAAAATGCAGTTTATTCAACATACCCATACTTGGCAACAATCTGCTTGACAACAATTTCATCCTTTTCAGCACCTCGTTAATTTTCTTCTCTGGTAAAATAGAATGGAGGAAATAAAAGTTGTTTGCAAAGTTGAGTGTGTTTGCATTTGCCTGGAAAACAATCAACAAACCAAAGTAGACACACTCTGCCATACTGTGCCATAAGGAACAGCCCTTGCCTGTCTATTTTGTTTCTGTTACCATTTGAAGGACATGACTTAATTCTCTGCAACCTGTAAGTGCTTCACTTGATGTCTTTGCATCTTTGGATGAATAATGAATGTTAATTAATGATGACAATGACAATGGCATTTCATGTTTTTACCTTATTGCACTTTACCTTTCTTTAAGCCTTTTTCTCCTGAAGTGGGTAGCTATTATTTTATCCACTGTTTTACTCCTGGAAATGTGTGCTTTGTTAAAATACAGCAGACATCTTCTTGTGTGTTACCATAGCAAATTGCATGAGAATTTACACCATAAATTATTCATTACAGCCAATTTAATATAATTATTAATTCCAGCATACATTGGTGCCTGATTACATCTCAGTGTTCATTGCTGGATCTTGACCATGTTCCACTGAAAATAATGATCTGTCATGGATAATCAGGATCTAGAAAGTCCCACTAAAAGGTGAAAACATTTCATTAATATTGGCTTAATGAAATGGTGATTGATCCAGTTGTTACCATCTATCAGAGATTCTTCCTAAAGTAATCCAAAATTTAACTGGTAATGAACTTAAGAGCTAACAGGGGTGTACAAGCAATCAACCTGCTTTCCGATTCAAGGTTAAATTGGAATTTACTCTTCCCTGGTATCTTTCTGCAAAAGTAAATCAGCTCTACTTTCACTGGAGAGCTTTGCTCCCAACATTAGCTCTGGTATTTCGAGCGTTCATGCCTCATGCTCCCAATGAGCTCTTTCCATGCATTAAAGATGCATCCTGTATTGTATGTGAATGTTCCAAGCCGCACTGCCTCCCACGCAGATCTCATTTTAACTTAAGTTGAGCTGAGCAAAGTTCGCAGTTGTGTTTTCCGCTGGGATTCACTGTGGAGAGTATGGCTGGGAATGCAGTTCAAACGCCCTTTGGCTACAAAACCACATAGTCTAAATATCCACAGAGCATCACTGCATAGATATGACTCTAATTTTTATTTGAAATGGGGGGGGGGCTCTCTTACAATGTAGAACAGAAATTGGTCTTATATACAGTGAGAGCAATTGTATTATTTAAATGTATTTTATATATTTTGAACAACATACTTTTTTATGTCGAGTGCCCCCCAGAGAAAAAATGAGACAGTTTTAATTATTTTCAAATCCACATAATACATTTAGTGACTGACTTTTTAATCATAGAAGAGGAAGTAAATTAAAATAGTAACACATCTCTTACTGAGGGCCAATGATGACCTAGGCACTTCGTGTATATTTATTTTCATACTCACAATGGTGTGTTCAAGTAAATAAAATATGCCCCATTTTCCAGATGAGAAAGCTGAAGCTCGAGGTCTTCATCTAATAAATTGATGAGAAGGGACGTAAAGTCAGGTCTGCCTGATCTACGACTGCTTCAGCACAGCTCATTGCAGCATATCTCACAACCTGGGACAGACAGCAGGGACTGTCTGAACAGCTACATTGATTAGCTATTTGATATTCTTCTTGTTAGATCATCAGTGAATTTTAAGGCATCATTTTTGGGATACACATGTGGATGAGATGACAGAGGGGAAAGAGGCAGAACTTACATACTTGCAGCTGAATCAGTACCAGATTTTGATTGAACTGACTGTGGGCTGTAGAACTATGGAACCTGTACTCTAGGAATGAGTCATATTAGAAACTATGCATCATCACATTTCAATTCTCATACCTCCTTTACTGATGCCCTGCGTGTTTTCCCAAGAAAATATTCACAAATCACCTCTAAGGCTACCTTTTTGTTTAAAGTACCTTCCCAGAGCTTGTTAGGACTGGGACTTTCAGAAACTGTCAGTTGTCTGCCTTGAAGGCTCAGGGGCAGTGGATGCCTCAATAGCACTTTGAGGGGCCACCTTAGAAAACCACTGACGGACAAATGCTATCATCTTTGCCCTGCAGTCCAGTGCGCACAAGCTGAAGGCGTTCTGTACCACCGAGAATTCATTAATGTCTTCAAGGCTAACCCCATGAGTTCCACATTTCAGTTTGCCCGAGAGTTCTTTAACGCCACAAATGTAACTTACATATAAGAGGAGAGGTTATGGCTATGTTTATATATAACCATTCTATCTGCTTCTGGGACTTCATTATATGTAGTGTCATATCAGGCAATTTTAGAGGTCTTTGCTGGAACTTCTCAATATAATCCTTTAGCATTGCTAAAGCTTGTTATATTTTCCTCTTATTTTCACAATTTTATTGGGCCTCTCTATAAAACTGAGAAAAAAAAATCCCAAAAGAAAGAATGTGAAAGATGTCTAGTGTGGAAATGGAGACTAAAAGAAACAGGCTGAATAAGGAAAGAAGCCATGAGTAGACAATGAAACTGCAAAAAGAAAATTAGCTCCACAAACCTGTCTCTCTATAAACATATATTTATTCCACTATTTTCACCAAAGAGCCAAGTAAGCTTTTATATTATTTATTTCTTAATTAATGAATAGAAAATTCTTATCCTTACCCTCTTGGACCAGACAATAGATAATACAAATATCACTCTCTTTTAATTTATTTAACTTTGATTTCTTGAAAAAAATTAGAAAATGTTCATTTGGAGGTTTTACACCTATAGATTATTAAGGAGGACAATATTTATACCTAATGTATTCATATCTCAATTCTTATAAAGAATCTATTAAACAATGTAGAAGCAAGAACATAATTTGAGATTACTTAATATAACATGATTGTCACATTTCTATAGCTTGAAAATGCTGTTTTTTGGGGAGAAGGTGACTTTGAAGATTCACCTTTCCCTTCAAATAGGAGCTTTCCCTAATTATACTATGTCATCATCAGAAAAGGAGATATAAATGTTGGGGTGTGTGTAATATTTTGACAAAATATTACTATGTCTTTCTCTTTTGCATTTTTTCATATACCACATTTGTAGTCAGGTTAAGATAGCTTTCTGTCACAGGAGTAAGATGCAGAAGGTTACAGCTGGAATGGAAAGAGAAAGATTTAGTCTTCATTTTCTGAGACTCTGTAGGATTTGGAATAAAATCTCCTTTAACCCATCAGGAGTCAGATTGGATTCTAGACAACAAATTTTCTCTGATGGTACACGAGGTAGAATTTAAGCAAAAAGACAAAGAGGAAGTAACTGAAAGAAGTTCAGTCCCCACACACAGAGGGTTGAAGGATCAAGTGAAGGGGCAGAAGCAGACATTAGATGGTCAAACATGTGGTTGATTCTGCCTGGAAGGAAATGTATTATGAAACACAAGATGAAGAGCTCTGGGTTTCTTCCACTTGCAGCCTCTGAAGGAAGATACCTCTGCAGGATATTCCAGCACTGACAGTGGACAGTCCAACTTAATGAAGACCGCAGAATTCAGTTTCTGATAATAGAAAGTTCAAATTTGAAATTCCAAGGTGTCTGCTAATTCCTGTGTGTGTAACAAGCATGCTTGCCATGGGAAAAGCTGTGATGAAGGTGAGATGATGGCAAAGCAGAGGTAATGTCCTATTGAAGAGCACAGGAAGTTTTATCCTGGGAGAGCTGGAAGAAGCTGCCACTGCTAGAGTGGAGACCTGTTGCTGGGGCAACGCTGGCAGGAACAGCGGCCATAAAAGATCAGTCTTTCCTTCCTCCTTCAGCTTTGCAGTCTTCTTTCAGTGCCCCTGTTAGGAGACTTAACAAAAATCCAACTGGCAAAGATGGAATGTAGTTTACAGAATCCATGCCCTAGAGTATAGAAAGAAAAGATAAAATAATAATAATTATATATATACATATATACATACACACACACACATACACACACACACACACACACACATATATGCCATTTAGAGGCTCACTTTTCCTGGCCCATAAATCAGAGAGTTATACCATTTATGAACTACTGAATCATTTATAGTCAGGTCACATTTGTCTCATATTGGAAAAGAAGCATTTACACTCATAGTTTCCTCTTTGACACCAAGATGAGTTTGCCATCCCATTTACCTCTTTATTTAGTTTTGTAATTTTTGCCTTCTAGCTTTTCCAGAGTTTTAGAGTCTACATTTAGACAGGTACTTATTATGCTCCTGTATGTTCCAGATACTCCGCTAGGAATCAGGAATCCAACTAATGGACACTGTTTTCCAAAATATTTGCTGAACATCTTAATTTAGAATACTATTTATGAGTAAAACACATTTCTAATTCTTCCCCCCAAAATACCATCATACTGTTTTCTTTCAACATTTTAGATACTATTTAATTATCTTTCAGATTTTCTTATTTCTACTGAGAAGTCAGTTGTCGGTCTTCTTGCTCCTTGTAAGATAATGTATCTTTATGCTGGCTACTATGATTTTACTCAGTTTTTAGCAGTCTGTGATGTGTTTATGTTTGATTTTATTTGAATTTATTATTTTTGGAGTGTGTAGAGCTTCCTGAATGTGGAAATTGTTTGTTTGTTTTTTTTTTATTTTTATTTCTTTTCTTTTATTTTTTTATCCTCACCCGAGGACATTTTTTCATTTTTTGTACAGAGAGAGTGGGAGGGAAAGAGAGGAAGAGAGAGAGAGGGAAACATCGATGTGAAAGAGACACATCCAGTGGCTGCCACCTGCTCGACCAACCAGGGCCGGGGACAAACTGCAACCGAGGTACGTGCCCTTAGCAGGAACCGAACCCGGGTCTCTCCGGACCTCAGGCGGACGCTCCAACCGCTGAGCCAAACCGGCCAGGGCTGTGTGTTTTTTTTAAATCAGTATTGTAAAATATTTGACTATTGCTTATTTAAATATTTTTTCTTTCTCTTCTCTCTATATAGACATTAAACAGATATTGTACTATCTGTATGTGTCCTACATGTCTATTGCATTGTTTTTTTGTTGTGTTTTAGTATAGATCAAAATTTTCAACTGGTGTGTGGCAAGAATTTTTAAAACATGCAATATCTGGTTTAGTCAGGGGCACTGACCTCTTTGCCCTTAGATTGTCAAATTAAAAAATGACAACAGCCTACACATAATAGCTGTCCACTGTGAATGAATCAAAATTATACCTATTATTTTTGTCAGATTGGCAAAAAGTACAATAAAGTTTTTGGTGTGCCATAGAAGTTTAGTAATGAGATTATATGTACCATGAGATGAAAAAGGTTGAAAATTACTGGTATAGATGTTTTCTATTGTGCAGTCTTTTATCTTGCTAATTCTCTTATGTCAATGCAATGTTATACATGTTCATTTCAGATCAGATACATTTTTTAAATTCTAGCATACACATTTGATAATTTTTATAAGTTACAATTTTAATGGAAATTTTATAACTTTTGTCTATTTTTCCCATTTAAAAATTTTCATAATAAAATTAATCATCTGTTTAAAAGTTTCTTGCCTGCAAATTCCAATAACTACAATGTGTGGATTTATTTTTATTTTCTTTTTAAATATTTTTTATCTTTATTGATTTTTGAGAAGAAGGGAGAGAGAGAGAGAAAAATCTATGAGAGAACATCAATTGGCCACCTCCTGTATGCCCTCACTAGGAATTTGGCCCAAAACCTGGGCATGTGCCCTGACTGGGATTCAAACCCATGGCCTCTTGGTGCATGGGTCGATTCTCAACCACTGAGCCACAGCGGCAGGGTCATTTTTATTATTTTTTCTATGTTTTTGTTTTGTCTTTATGTTTTTTATTTGTTCTTATTGCTTACATTTGTTTATTTTTTAAAATTAATTAATTTTTGTTACAGATGTTTCTCCTTTTCCCCCCACTGATTCCCCTCTCTCCTCCCTCCCCACCCTGTCCCCAGCTTTGTTGTCCCTGTCCAATGTCCATGCATACATGCATATAAGTTCTGTGGTTTATCTCTCCCCCACACTCCCTCTTCTGGGAATTGTCAGTTGGTACCCCGCTTCCATGTATCTGGGTATACCATATTTCTCAGACTGTTATGTTCATTATATTCTACAAATAAGTGAGATCATATGATACTTGCCTTTCTCTGTTTGCCTTGTTTCGCTTAGGATACTTTCTAGGTCCCTCCATGTCGTCTCAAAGGATAAGAGCTCTTTCTTTCTTACAGCTGTATAGTACTCCATTGTGTATATGTACCACTGCTTTTTTATCCATTTGTCTACTGATGGACATTTGGGTTGTTTCCAGATCCTAGTTTCAGGCTTCTTGGGTATATTCCTAGCAGTAGGATCACTGGGTCAAATGGAAGTTCAATTTTTAATTTTTTGAGGTAACACCATATTGTTTTCTATAGTGGTTGCACCAGTCTGCATTACCACCGGACGTGTACTAGAGTTCCCTTTCCTCCACACCCTCACCAACACTTGTTGTTGGATGATTTGTTGATAGCAGCCATTCTGACAGGTGTGAGATGATACCACATTGTTGTTTTAATTTGCATCTCTCTAATGATTAGTGATGTGGAGCATTTCTTCATATGTCTCTTAGCCATTTGTATGTCCTGTTTGGAGAGATGTCTATTCAGCTCTTCTGCCCATTTTTTAATTGGGTTCTTTGTCTTCCTTTTGTTGAGTTGTATGAGCACTCTATATATTTTGGAAATTAACTCCTTATCTGATGTATCTTTGGGAATTATGCTCTCCCATACAGTGGGTTGCCTTTCCAGTCTGATAATCTCATCTTTTGCTGTGCAGAAGCTTTTGAGTTTAATGTAGTCCCATTGTTCTTTTTTTCCTTTGATTCTGTTGCCTTAGGTGATGCATCATGAAAATTCTGCTGAGTATGATGTCTGAAATTTTGTTGCCTACATTTTTTTTTTCTAGGATTTTTATGGAATCATGAGTCACATTTAAGTCTTTTATCCATATTGAGTTTATTCTTGTGTATGGTGTAAGTTGATGGTCTAGTTTCATTTTATTTTGCATATAGCTGACCAATTTTCCCAACACCATTTATAAAAGAGGCTGTCTTTACTCCACTGTGTGCTCTTGCCAACCTTGTCAAATATTAATTGGGCATAATGCCTTGCGTCTATTTTTTGGTTCCGTGTTCTGTTCCACTGGTCTATATGCCTGTTCTTGTGCCAGTACCAGGCTGTTTTGATTATGGTAGCTTTGTAGTATAACCTGAAATCTGGTTATGTGATCCCTCCAACTTTGTTCTTCTTTTTTTTCAAGATTGTTGTGGCTATTTGAGGTCTTTTTTGGTTCCATATGAACTTTCAAAATATTTGCTCTAGTTCTGTGAAGTATGTCATTGGTATTTTGATGGAGATTGCATTGAATCTATAGATAGCTTTGGGTACTATGGACATTTTAATGATGTTAATTCTTCCAATCCAATGACAAACTATGTGCTTCCACTTTTTTATATCTTCCTCTATTTTTTTTTCAGTGACCTGTAGTTTTCTGTGAATAGGTACTTATTTGTTTGGTTAAGTTTATTCCTAGGTATCTTAATTTTTTTTTTTTTTTTTTTTTGCTTTGATGGTAAATGGGGTTGTTTTTTTAGTTTCTCTTTCTGTGAGTTTACCATTGGTGTATAAGAATGCCATCGAATTCTTCACATTAATTTTGTGTCTTGCTACTTTGCCAAATTCTTTTATTAAGTCTAGTAGATTTTTTATGGAGTCTTTGGAGTTTTCTACATATAGTATCATGTCATCTGCGAATAATGACAGTTTCACTTCTTCCTTTCCCATTTGGATTCTTTTTATTTTTTCTTCCTGTCTGATTGCTGTGGCTAAGACTTCCAGTACTATGTTAAATAAGAGTGGCAAAAGTGGGCACTCTTGTCTTGTTCCTGTTCTTACGAAAAATGCTTTTAGTTTTTGCCCATTGAGTATGATGTTGGCTGTAGGTTGTTTATGTATGGTCTTTATTATGTCGAGATATGTTCCCTCTATTCCCAGATTGCTGAGCATTTTTATCAGAAGTGGGTGCTGGATTTTGTCAAATGCTTTTTCAGCATCTATTGATATAATCATATGATTTTTATCTTTTATTTTGTTTATGTGGTGTATCACATGTATTGATTTGAGAATATTGTACCAGCCTTGCATCCCTGGGATGAATCCCATTTGGTCATGGTGAATAATTTTTTTTTGATGTAGTGCTGGGTTCGATTTGCTAGTATTTTGTTCAGGACTTTGGCATCTCTGTTCATCAGGGATATTGGTCCGTAGTTTTGTTTCTTTGTAGTGTTTTTTTTCTGGTTTTGGAATTAGAATTATGCTGGCCTCATAAAACAAGTTTGGAAGTCTTCCTTCTTCTAGAATTTTTTGAAATAGTTTGAGGAGAATGTGTATTAGTTCTTTTTTGAATATTCAGTAAAATTCCCCCATGAAGCCGTCTGGGCCTGGGCTTTTGTTTGCTGGGAGAGTCTTGATTACATCTTCAATTTTCTTTGTTGTTATTGGTCTGTTCAAATTTTCTATCTCTTCCCAGTTCAGTTTTGGAAGACTATGTGTTTCTGGAAATTTGTTAATTTGGTCTAGATTGTCCAATTCATTGGTGTATAATTGTTCATAATATTTGTTAACAATCCTTTGTACTTCTGTGGTGTCAGTTATTATTTCTCCTCTTACATTTCTGATTTTGTGTACCTGAGTTCTCTCTCTTTGTTTCTTGGTGAGTCTAGCTAAGGGTCCATCAATCTTGTTTATCTTTTCAAAGAACCAGCTCTTTTGTTTAATTGATCCTTTGAATTGTTTGTTTGTTTTTTTTTTGGTCTCCATGTCATTTATTTCTGTTCTGATCTTTACTATTCTCTTCCTTCTACTTGCTCGGGGGTTTTCTTTTTGTTTGCTTTCTTGTTCTTTAAGTTATGAGGTTAAATAGTCTATTAGAAATTTTTCTTGCTTCTTAAGATAGTCCTGTAGTGCTATGAACATCCCTCTCAGAACTGCTTTTGCTACATCTCATAGATTTTGTGTCGTTGTGTGTTCATTTTCATTGGTTTCCAGGAAGTTTTTAAGTTCTTCCTTGACCACCGTGGTAACCCATTCATTGTTCAATAACATGCTATTTAGCCTCCATGTTTTCAACTGTCTTTGCATGTTCTTGTTTCAGTTGATTTCTAGTTTCATGCCATTATGATTTGAGATGCTTGATATGATTTCAGTCTTGTTGAACTTGTAGAGACTTAGTTTGTGCCCTAACATGTGGTCTATTTTTGAGAATGTTCCATGTGCACTTGAGAAGAATGTAAATTCTGCACTTTTGGTGTGTAATTCTCTATTAAATCCATTTGATCTTCATTTAGAGTCTGTGTTTTCTTGTTACTTTTTTGTCTAGATGATCTATCCAGTGATGTAAGGGGGTATTGAAGTCCCCTGCTGAGATTGTATTGCTGTTGATTTCTCCTTTGAAGTCCTCCAAAGATTTTTAATATATGTTGGTGCTCTTATATAGGGTGCATATGTGTTCACCAAGGTTATATCTTCCTGTTGGATAGACCCTTTCAATATTATGTAGTGTTCTTTTTTGTCTCTAGTTATTGCCTTCATTTTATTTATTTTAATTTTTTTTATCCTCACCCGAGGACATTTTTTCCATTTTTTGTTCAGATAGAGTGGGAGGGAGAGAGTGAGAAAAAAACATCGACATGAAAGGGACACATCTAGTGGTTGCCACCCACACGACCCAACCAGGGCCTGGGACAAACTGCAGCCGAGGTACATTCCCTTAGCAGGAACCGAACGCGGGTCTCTCAGGACCGTAGGCCAACACTCTAACCGCTGAGCCAAACCGGTCAGGGCTCTAGTTATGGCCTTCATTTTAAAATCAAATTTATCAGATATAAGTATTGCTACCTCAGCCACTTTTTTTTTCCTTTCCATTTGCTTGAAATATTTTTGTCTATCCCTTCACTTTCTACCCATGTTAGTCTTTTGTTGTGAAGTGGGTCTCTTGTAAACAACATATATGTGATTCATGCTTTCTTATCCAGTCAGCTACTCTGTGTCTTTTTATCGAAGCCTTCAAACCATTCACATTTAAGGTGATAATTGATACGTACTTATTTATTGCCATTTTTGTTTAGTGTGGTTCTATTTTTCTTCCTATTTCTTCTACTAATTACAACAGTGCTTTTAGCGTATCTTGTTGCTTTGGTGTTAATATATTCCCTTAGCTGTTTTTGTTTTTTGTTTTTGTTTTTGTTTTTGCCTGGAAAGCTCTTTATTCACCTTCTATTTTGAATGATAGCCTTGCTGGATAGATAGTCTTGGATTGAGATCTTTGTTTTTCATGACCTTGATTACTTCATGCCACTCTCTTCTGACCTATATTGTTTCTGTTGAGAAGTCAGGTGAGAGTCTTTTAGGGTTTCCTTTGTAGGTATCCTGTTGCTTATCTCTTGCTGCCTTTAGGATTCTCTCTTTGTCTTTAACTTTTGGCCTTTTTTACTGTGTGTCTTGGTGTGGGCCTGTTTGTGTTCTTCTTAGTTAGAGCTCTCTGTGCTTCTTGAACTTAAATGCCTTCTTCCTTCACCAAGAAAGTTTTCTGTCACTATTTCTTCAAATATATTCTCTAACCCCTGCCCACTTTCTTCCTCTTCGGGGACTCTTATGATGTGAATGTTATTACATTTCAAGTTTTCCCACAGTTCTGTTAAGCTATCTTCCTGTTTTTTAATTGTTTTTTTTTTTTTTTTTCCTTTTGGTTTTCTGATTGGTTGATTTTTTCTACCCTTTCTTCTAATTCACTGATCCGGTCCTCAGCTTCCTCTACTCTGCTGTTTAGTCCTTCCAATGTGGTCTTAATTTCTGCTATGTCATTCTTCATTTCCACTTGGTTGGTTTTCAATGTTTCTATATCTTTACTCATGGTGCTGATGTCCTTACTCATCCTGTTGAGCTTCCTCAAGATCATGGCTCTGAACTCTACCTCTGATAATTTGCTTATCTGCATTTAATTGATCTCATCTTTGATAGAATTCTCTTGTTCTTTCATTTGCGATTCGTTTCTTTGTTTCACCATTTTGCTTATCTCAGTGGGTTTTGGAGCCTGCCAAATTTTCCCTGTTGGTGTTCGTGTTCTGCTGTTTGTGGCTCCCTCTACTGGGTTTGGATGAGCCTGGGCGGGCCCATGTTGAATACCACTGTCAAGTCTCACTTTCCTGGGTAGATTTACAAGCCCAGGAAAGGTTCTGTTATCCTCTAGCTTTTTCCTGGTGGCTAGTAGTCTGTTACTCAGTGCCTTGGAATGTAGCCTTGGTGTTCTACCTAAGAGGATTTCCAAAGGGTAGGATAGATGCTGGTTGTTAATGAGCCTCAATTTGCATTTGTTTGCCTTACCCAGAAAAGGCTGAGTCTCTGAGGTGGGGGGGTGGTCTGCTGCTTTCTCCTACAGCTCTGGAAGGAGCACACTGGCTACCATCCTTTGTAGCCACAACTCAGCAAAAACTCTGAATGCCCTTCCAATTCCTGGTGTCCCTACAGATTTCCAGCCCAGTCTGCCCTCCTTCTGCTGTAGCCCCCAGGTGAGTGGCTGTGGCCATTTTAGTGCTCTGTCCTGGCTCTCTGTGCTGTGGCTCTCTCTCCTTGGTCTTTATTCCCCAAGGACGCTGCTCACAGCTAAGACTGCTGATGTCCATGGGCTCCCAGCCCTCCACCCTCTCATGCCTCTGCATATCCTACCAGTATCCATGGTTATATGGTCCTGTCCTGCTGCTTTTCTGTTGCTTTTTTCTGATGATTTGTCTTTATTTTAGGTGTAATTCCCATTTGGTCCTGGGAGATTGTCTTCATAGCTTCTATTTACTCCGCCTCCTTTTTCAGATCTTCTAAGCCTATCTTGTGAGCAGCTGAGTTGCACAGGCCTTTCTGATGCCCCTGCACCCTGCAGGTCCCGTGGGTAACTGGATAACCCGTCCCTTTGGGGACCCAGCTCTATGCCTATGCTATGGGCTGCTGGGTTGCACAGGCCTCTCTGGTGCTTCAGCACCTCACACGTCCTGCAGGTAACTGGATGGCACAGTCCCTGCTGGGTCACATAGTCCTCTCTGGTGCTTCAGTACCCCACAGGTTCTGTGGGTAACTAGATTGCACAGTCCCTGCTGGGTCGCACAGGCCTCTCTGATGCCCCCGCACCCTGCAGTTGCAGGGGATGGGCAGCTGGAACACACGAGTCTATCTGGGGCTCTGGCTTCCCACTGCTCTTGTGAGCTACTGGACAGCACAGTCCTCAGTGGAGCCCCAGGTCCTTCCACTGGTGGCTGGGGAGTGCTGCTGCCCCATGGGGCTCAACTCCTGCTCAGCTTTTGCTGTAGTTTTTGGGGATGGGTCTCAGCTGCTGGTCTGTACTTCTGCTGCCTGGGGATGAATGTCTGCTCCCCAGCCTCTGTTACTGGGGATATATCTGAACTCTGATCAGGCTGCTACTATGAGGGATGGTGCTGGGTTCAGGGCTGTCTGCAACTTCCATGACCAGCACCTTGGGAGCCCCAGTACTGTGCACTAGTCTGTGTTGACACAGAGTGACACAGATGGTGCCAGGTATGCTGGTGGGCTCAGGTTGCTGGGCCCTTGCAGCTCCCACTCCCTCCTCCCATGGAATACCCAGCATCTTCCAAAATGGTGGGACCTCCCTGTGGCACAGGGAGAGGCACCCTGAAGGGCCGCTTACCTAGGTAGCTGGCTGCTCCTGTCCACAGCACAGGAACCTTCTGCTCAGTGGCTCTGCACTGCTCAAATTTGGTTTCCACCTTCATGTCCACTCACACTCTCTCACACACTCACTCACTCTCTCATACACTCACCCTCCCTCTGGTCCTGCCTGCTGCCATCTTTTTCCATTTTTATTTTCTATCATTGTCTTGGTTATCTGCCATATTGTCTAATCTTTCTATATGTCTAGAGGTCTTACTGAATCTGTGCATTGTGTGTCAAAAGTTCCAGATAATGGTATCTCCCACCAGAGAAGATTTTTCCTTTTCTTTGCTAGGCTGTTAAAATGGGAGTCTAGTCATCTTTATCTAACTATGGACTGGCTTTGGTTGGGGGTCAGTTGCAGGGGGTAAAATTTAGCCACTGGTTTATTCAGGTGCCCAGAGTGGGGATGTTAAAAACTTTCAACAGAGATCCTCTGGGGATTGTCCCCATTTTTAAAAGGCTTTTCTCTTAGTTTTTAGTATTATACCATGCACAGCTTTTGACAAGCTACTTTTTTGATTCCTGAGAAAAAATGTGAGCTGGAGTGCTACTGCACATGGTATGCTGTGTCCCATATAATCCTAACCTGGAAAGTGTAAACTTCCAGGGAGTTTATTAGGCCTCCTAGAGTTCTTGTTTTTCTCTTGTCTTTCGCAAATGGTATACTGGTAGAAAATTGAGGATTCTGGAGCTATTGGCTATTTTTCTTCCCAGGGCAGTTTTGGGGACAAGCAAATAAGTATTTAGCTCCTGTGATAAAAAATATATATATATAATCAATGTACTTTTGCTATTAAAAAGGGGGCATTATATGATCAAGTATAGGGAACATTGAGGAGAGTCCCAAATGTTCAATTAGGTATTACCGAGCCTAGTAATGAGATAGCATAAACATATCTATAAAATTTTATATATTTGTATGACCAAGTTACGTGTACCCATTTCCATTTTTCCTTCCTAACAGTATAGCCTTGTTCACATTAGGTAACTTTGCAGTTTGGAGTTTTTCAAATTCTGTAAATACATTTTTATATTGTCAATCAGCTTTGGTAATTTTTTGCCTTTTGTTGTCCTCCTGCAAAGGGGTAAACATCACTAATCTGGCTCCTGAGAAAAATTTTCTGGGCTCTCACTAAACAAAATATTTGGGAGAGACATTCAAATGTTTCCTACTATAAATTTAATTTTGCCTATGGTAACGATGCACGCATATGTATATGTGTGTGTGTGTGTGTGTGTGTGTGTGTGTGAGCGCAGACACACAACCATGTATATTCAACTCTTAAAACAGGTATAGTTCCACCCATTGGAAAATTATAGCCTAGTATGGGGAGTGAATGAGATTATAAAATCTGAAAATATTCATTTAAGACCATAAGTAACCAAAGTAATGGAAAAGGCAAAGCTTGCTTAGAGGTAGAAATGACTCATGGCCACCAGAAACACCCCTGGTTTAAGAGCTAGGAGATCTTATTCCAAGACTCATCTTTACCTAACTGAGCTTTAGCAAGTCAATTAACATACATTGTCCTCAGTTGTGAAATGAGGAGACTGGAAGAGATATTTTAATTAATGTCACTCAATGAATATTTTGAATGCCCACTCCATGACAAGCATTTTGTTAGGTTCTAATTTTCTTGTTTTTTTTCCCAGCTCTGAAATTTGAAGGAACATCAAATTGGATTTGAGTTATAGGAGAAGTAATACTTGTAGGCTTACATCTGTGAGCTGAGGAATGCTTCTTAGAGCAAGAAGAGAAGAGAAACTGAAGGTTGTAACAGATAATAGGAGAAGAAGGGACTGTGAACCTTGGGCTACCTCCTGTGCACAACCTACGAAATGCACCTCTTAAAGGAGAATTGAGTATAGCTTTTTTAAAAAAAAAACTATTTTTAGCCTAGCTTGTGTGGCTCATTGAATTAAGTGTTATCCCATGGAATGAGAGGTTCTGGTACGATTCCCAGTCAGGGCACATACGTGAATTGTGAGCTTGATCCCCAGTAGGGGGCATGCAGAAGGCAGCCGATGGATGTTTCTCTCTCACATCAATGTTTCTATCTCTCTCTCTCTCTCCCTTCCTCTCTCTCTCTCTAAAAAAAAAAAAAAAAAAATCAATAAAAAAATTTGAAAAAATCATCTTTATTTTTGAGAGTTTCACAGATGTCCCTATTTTTTGCCCCCATTGTTCCCCTCAACTGGTTCCTGACCTGCCCAAGTCCTTCACCACCATATTGTCTATGCCCAGCTTAGATGGCTCATACAGCCTGTGCTACCTGGAGAGGGTTCTGATTTTGTGTGACACCTATGTCTATATATTTTAAAAATCAAACATGGAGCAAAGTGACACTATGCCCCTTACTATTAGTTTTTAAAGGGTATAAATCCTAATATATACATAAAACCACCAAGTTATTTTGAATGTTTTAAGCTCAAAACTATATAAGGATATAGCCAATGATGGAGTTCTGACAAGTTTGTTCCATTTGTAGAATTTGGCATCAGCACCTGTGAGCAGAATCAAGTTTTTATTTGTAGATATTTGTACAGGTTTGGGTGAAGCCTCAACATTTTAAAGAAAACAAGCACTTGGTTATGAGATTGATTAGAAAACACCATGGGAATATTTTTTCTAAAGAAAAATAAACATTTTTTTTTGATGGATATATCCAAGGTATTCCTGCTTGTGTCCATGTGTTTGGTAAATATATATAGAGTATCTCTCATCTCTCCTACCTATCTATCATCTATCTATCTATGTATCTATCATCATCTATCATCTATATCATCCTCTGTCTGTCTATATAATTTATTAACTACTTAACCATTATCTTCTTATTTATGTTTAATGTATATGTACATGTTTATGTACTTGGTTATTCTTCATATTGGATGATTATAAAAATTACCAGTGTATCCCGAGGAGGATAGTTCTGAAAAAAGAGAATGTAAAGGGAAAAAACGAAAAGCGTGTCCTTTCAATTAGAGAAGACATTTCAATTGTTACGTGCTACTGTTTAACTGACAGTAAAATTTGGTGGAATGAAATTTATTGCTAGAAAGAGAAGGAAAATAGTCATTATTTCATAGCATTTACAATCAAGTTTAAAATAACTGTCAAAGTTTCCTTCAAATGCTAATAAATAAGTTATGCTTTTCTCATATCGAGGGACTATGCTCTATGACACGCAGTAAATGCTCTGTAAAAGAAAGTTCACATACCTTTAGGATATGCCCAACTGTAAGCAAAATGGGAAAAGAAGGAATACGAGATGAAGCATTTACTGAACTTATCATTCACTCAAAGCTTCTTTGTGTCCTGAGCTCTGAGATTATCAACAGAGTGAGTGAAACGTACCCCACCAGAGCCCTGGAGACTGTGCCTCGGGGAACTGCCTGACCTGTGGCATTAGGGACTGATTGAGGTGGCCCTAGTGCAATTTTTGCAGCTTATTTTATGGAACCTACAGATTCTGATTGGGGAAAGACAAAACCAAACACTGCTACCACCACTATCAACACTGCCGGAGTAATCTAAACACTTTCTGGTCTTTGAATTATCTATTTGTTCCTCTCTCACTCTTAACTGCTCCTAATTAGGCCCAACTCGTAGTCAAACTGCTTAGTGATCTACTTGAAAAAACAGGTTACTAGAAAAATAATAAACATACAGAAGAGTCATAGCATAAAAGTGTAGGTCAATGAATTTGCATATACTGAACTCTCTTCATGTATCCATAATTTAGATCAAGCTACACATTACCTGTATCCAGAAGTCTCCCATGAGTCCCATCATGTTCCTACCACTAAGGGTATCCCATTATCAATTTTAACCCCATAAAAAAATTCCACCTGTTTTTGTTAGATATGAAATTCTACAGTTTATGCTTTTTTGTACCTGATTTCTTTTGCTGAGCATTATGTTGGTACGTTCATCTATTTCACACAATGTGGTTGTAGATTTTTCACTTTTAATGCTTTATTCCTATATGTGAATGTGCAACAGTTGACTTCTTGCAACTCCTATGGGCGTTTTGGAATTTTGAGGTGATTTTTGAAGGGCCACAGAGGAAGCTGCTATGCAAACATACCTTTCCTCATGACCCTCTACACGGACTAAAACTTTTCATGGAAATATTTCCTTTAGCTAAACACATCAGCTGCAAACTCATTCATGGGACTTCTTCTTTCTTTCCTCTATGGCTGCTTCTGCCAACCACACTGAACTACTTTCACCACTTTTTCTCTCTGTGTTTTATTTTTTTTTATTTATTTTTTCTTTATTGATGTTAGAAAGTGAGAGGAAGAGAGAGGTAGAAACATTGATGAGAGAGAACATCCATTGGCTGCCTCCTGCATGCCCCGCACTGGGGATCAGGCCCACAACTTGGGCATGTGCCCTGACAGGGGATTGAACAGGCGACCTCTTGGTGCATGAGTTGACGCTCAACCACTGACCCACACCAGCCGGGCTCTGCGTTTTATTTTAAATAGCTTCTATTGTTAGGTCTTTAAGTTTGCTATTTTTCTTTTTCTGTAATGTACTGTTCTTCTTATCCATAGTATTTTTTATTCAAGTATTGTTTCTTTTATCTCTAGGTGTTCATTTTTTTAAATATATATTTTTTAATTTCTTTTAGAGAGAAAGAAAAAGAGAGGGAGAAAGAGATAGAAACATCGATGAGAGAGAACATCAATTAGCCACCTCCTGCATGCCCCCCACTAGAGATCGGGCCTACAACCTGGGCATGAGCTCTGACTGAGAATCGAACCAGCAACCTCTTGGTGCATGGGTCGATGCTGAACCACTGAGCCACAACAGCCAAGCTAGGAGTTCATTTTTTAAAATGTGTTTAATTTTTGCCTCATCATACTTATTTTGTCTTTTACCTCCTTAAATATAGGGCATACATTTCTAATAGCTCTTTTAAAGCTTTTGTTTAGTTTTATAATGTGTTATTTTTATATGTTTCTATTAACTGGTTGTCTCCTGTTTATGGGTAACATTCTACTGCTTCTTTGCCTGTTTATTAACTTCTGATTGGTTGTAAGACATTGCACATTTACCATTTTGGGGTGCTGGATTTTTCTTTTAATTTCTTTAATATTTAGTACTCGGTTTGGGGAATGCAGCTAAATTTGCTCCTTTAGCAGTTGTTTGTAAGATTATCTAGGAAGGACAAAACAACCTGTAATCTAGAGCTTCTTTAGTTCTACAACTGAGGCGATACCCTTCTGCGGACGGTGCCTGATGCCCTGTGTATGAGGAAGTCTCACCACTCTGGCTGGCAGATCCAAAAACTATTCCTTCCACTGTGTAAACTCCAATGACAGTTCACTTGCTCTGTCTGGTGAGTCTTTCTCAGTCTCAGTAGTATCCTCATACATATGTGCAGTTCAGACTTCAGGGGACCCTATGAAGTTCTCTAGTGTTCTGTTTGTCCACACATCTTCCTACTCTAAGTCCTCTGCTCTTCGAATTCTAGCCAACTTGGCCTCCCAGAACCCCATATTTTGCCTCAACTCATGGAGACTGCCATGATCAGTTTGGCTTGTCTCACCAGGTGCTGTAACCTGGAAAGTCTCTTTAAGCCGTGAGTTGGGTCACTTAAAGGACTGCCTTCACTTCATCTGTTTTCCTTCTCTTAGAATCACTGTCCAGTGCTGCCTATTTTCAGTCTAATGACTAAAAAGTGCTGTTTCATATATTTTTTCAGCACTTAATTATTTAAGGTGAGAAGATAACTTTTCATTGTGCCCTCATGGTTAGAAGCAGAAATCATCACCCTGACCTACTTTCATTTGTCAGCAAATTCTGCTCCCTGTTCCTGAGATGGAGACATATTGTTCTCTTTGTCTATCTCTCTCATCTCATTTTCCTTGGCTCACCTGATTCCTACTCATTTTTATGGTCTTAAATTAATAATAGTAGCTAACATATATTGAACAGATACTCTTCTAAGCAGTTGTGGGTATTATTTCATTCAATTTTCACAACAGTCGTATGAATTTAGTGCTGCTGTTATTATCTTCATTTTTCAGAGTGGAAATAAGTCTGAAAGACACAAAGTCACTTGCTGGAGGTCACACAGCTAATATGTTGCAAGCCTGGATCTGAACGCAGGGGCTATGGCTTCACTTTTGAGCTCCAAAACATCATTTCCTACTTTCTCTCTTAGATTTAGTTATTCTGGAATGGTTTTGCTGATACACAGATTCTGTGTTATTCTGTTTTTGTGTGTGTGTGTGTGTGTGTGTGTGTGTGTGTTTTATATGTTTCCGTAACACCTAAACTTTCCCAAGATTAAACTTGTTGTTTTATATTAGGAACACCTGTTTACTTGTCTGCATCCCCTGTCTGTATGTTCTTGGTGGCAGAAACTTGTCTTGGTAATTAACACATCAATAGCACCTAGAACATGAAAGGCACCAATAAGTGTTTATTGAATAAATGAATAGAAGAATAATATCTTGATGAGATGACAATTTTTTATGAAGGTCATTATTAGAAAATGGATTTAGTTTTTGAGTTTCACTAGCTAGGTACTATTTTCTATATTCCCAAGAGAAGGAGTCACAGGAAAAAAAATACTTTAGGCATGGGTGGGGAGGTTAGGAACGATCTGTATTTTGAAGTCTTACCCCTTGAAGATGAGTCTTTTTCTATGCCATAGTACGAGATCAAAAACTCAAGAGGAATGAAAATGGGCAGGGACTTACAGGGGAATAGAGAGTTGTTGAATAAACAACACTTTATCACTGCCTAGGGCTGGCTGCTAACTACAAAAAAGAGTCCTTTATCACATCCTATTCAAAACCCATAATCTTTTAAGGTTGGAAGTCATGTTGTTTGTTAGGCCAAGGTTGATAGCTATCCCATCAGTCTAAATAAATTACTTGCTCAATGAAGTTGCCTTTTAGTGTCAGAGAAAATTGATATATTTTTCTTTTTTGGGGAAGGCTTGACCTTCTTTACTATAAAGTAAGAGAGCACATAATGAGTGAACAGCCAAATCTGAAAGTGACTGTATGTCATATCTTATATTAAGTTTTTCAGATCATGGTTGCTGATTATCAATGCCTTTCTCCTTCTTACCAAGACTGTACCAAAATGAAGGAATCATTATGAATATCATTTTTAATTTTTCTGATCTAAATATTCTTTGTTTATGTTATTCTTCCTTTTAGTTTACAAAAACAAATAAACCATCTTATGTTATTCTTCTATCTGATCAAAACAGCAACATCGTGGGAATTATACAGTAGTTAGTACCTTAATCTATATTTCTGGGCCTCAAATATCTCTTTATATAAAAGGAATATGTCTTTCATAAATATTGCAGCTTTATATTGGTTTTCATATTGTGTTCTATGAAAACAGCCTTTTGCAGAGGCACCATAGAGGAAAATATGGAAGGAAGGGCAGGGGAGACCACGCAGAGCTATAGGACCCTCACCTTTACACCAACTAGGAATGCTTTGCTTCTCTTTTATCTGTGAAGGAGGATTTGCATTAAACCATCCTCACTCCCTCCCCTGGTACCGTTATAATGAACTGACCTGAAAATAAGTGCGTTAAGTGGCCATAGAACATAAAGACACTAATTAGTTCACTTGGGGATCAAATCCATGATAACAGACTTATTCATGCTTCTCTCTATCCCCAAACCTATTCAGATAAAAGCAAAGGGGGGAAATAAATCTGTCATATATATGACAATCCTTGAGAACAAACACTTTAAGTTTCAAATATGATCTGGTTGATTCTGTCACAGAAAAAGAATCTTATCACTAGTTAAAAATAAGTAATAATTGAGTTTGGACCCATAGCAGATAATGTTTCACAGCCAAAGAAATGCAAATAGCCAATACACATAAAAAGGTTTAGCCTCTCTGATGATCAAAGGAATTTATAGTAATATTATGAGACACTATTATAGACTTTTAAATCAATAAATGTTTTAAAAATTATTATACACAATGATGACGGAGAGAGGCTGAGATTGTCTCTTTATACACTGTTGGCAGCAGTACACATTAGCAAATTATTTCTAGAGAGTAATTTGTCAGTATGTGAGAGTCTTGAACCTGTTCTTATACTTTGAACAATATATTCTACATCTAGAACCATTCTAAGGATAAAATAGATTTGGCAAGAATATGTATTCAAATTTTATTTTGGTGGTGTTTATAACCTAGGCTCTTTTACTCCATAAGCAAGTATTGTAAGTATACCCTCAGGTGTTAGGGGTCTGTTGTAAAACTGCAAGGGTAAGTAAAGAAAACAGAAGGACATGGCAGACAGGTCTAAGTGAAAGTGGTATGTGATTTAAAATCAAGGGTGGGGGAAGGGGTCATTTAGGATATGTTGAAGTTCCTTCAAGATCATCATTTTGTCCTATCCTTAGAAAAATGTGCCCTTTGCTCTTTCCTCTCACAAATTACCACTTTGGTTAGAATTCTCTGTCATTGTTTATTGATGCTTCTGACTCTTGCCTAAAATCTTTATTTTCATACTACCTTATGACTTCTGCTCCTACATTTGGCTATTGCTTTCTCTGTGTAATTTGGTTTCTACCTTCACAAGGAGACTCTGACCTCTTTGAATGCCTTTCATATAACTTCTCAAAAAAAAAAAAAAAAAAGAGCTTCTCCCTGGCTGGTGTAGCTCTGGTTGAGCATCAATCCATGCACCAAGAGGTCGCCAGTTTGATTCTTGATCAGGGCACATGCCCAGGTTGTGGCTTCAATCCCCAGTGAGGGGCACGCAGGAGGCAGCCAATCAATGTTTCTTTCTCTCTTTCCTTTCCTCTCTGAATAATTAATACAGAAACAGAGAGCTTCTGCCAGAAGCCTATTGACTATTGTTCAGTCCATAGGTTTGTTGTTCTTTTGTCTGGTACCCAATACTGCTCCAAGCAGGTTTCACTTCCAGAGAGAGCCACATGGTTTGGTTTCTATAGAATGGGTTGTGTGTGTGCCCGGTACTTGAAGGAAAACGTATCCCTAGCCAAAACACAGTATTATTGGTAAAAGCCCAAATGGAAAAGAACTTAGTTATACAAAAATACGGGAATTGGTACATATATTACACGCATAAATTATAATGTTATTAACTATTATATGTTTTGATGACATTGTAATTAAGAAAAAATGTGCATGATAAATTTAAAGTAGAAATGTATTTAAAACTATATATACTGAGTCGTGTCAATTTTAGAAAAATATATGCACAGAATAAAAATATTGGGACAAATTACACTAAACTGTTGAGCATTTACCAAATAGTAAGATATGGTGATCTCTACTTTTCTTTTTATATATTTTCTTTCCAATATTTTCTTAGCCTATTTTACTTTAATGATCATGAGACATCATTATTAATAATGCTGTTTAATAAACTAGAAGCAAAAAGGTTTGTTTGAAAAATGAAAAATTTAAATGAAAGAAATGTTTATGGTATTGCCCATGAACAAATTTTCCTGTCATGCTTATGTTCCTGCAGAAAGCTGAGTCATTAACTTCCTTTGCAGAGTATTAGCCCTCAGGAAAATGACTGCACTTTCAGAGTTCTTCTATGTTACTGTATGGTTCTTTTCTCTAAAATGGTACAAGGAACTTGTATTGATTTTTTATCTCTTCCCAGACAACCCCCCTCATCATTTTCCAACCAATACCAATGAATAACCATCGTGATGGCAAATGTTTATACATTTGTCTTTTAGAGAAGTACATTGTCATTTTCCACAAACTTTCTCAGGGTAAAAAGAATAAGCAACAAAATAAACAGATACAGCAACATGTCTGGGTGACTCATAGTTAAAGATTACACAGACAGCCCGACAAGTGTGGCTCAGTGGATTGAGTGTTGTCTCATGGACTGAGAGGTCTTGTTTGGATTCCCGGTCAGGGCACTTGCCTGGGTTTCAGGCTCGATCCCCAGTAGGGGGTGTGCAGGAGGCAGCTGATCTATGTTGTTCTCTCACATGATGTTCTATCTCTCTCTCCCTTCCTTTTTCTCTAAAATATTGATAAATTTATCTATCTATCTATCTATCTATCTATCTATCTATCATCTATCTATTATCTACCTATATATTTTTTTTGTCCTCATCTGATTCCAACTGGGGGGCTAGAGTCAAACTGCAACCAAGGTACGTGCTTTTAGTGGGAATTGACCCTGGGACTTTGGTCTGCAGGCCGACATTCTAACCATTGAGCAAAACTGGCCAGGGCAATAAAAATATATTTTTAAAAAATCACACACACACAAACCTCAAAACAGTCCTCTTATTTATCTATATCTGACACACCTCCCTTGCTAGATGGTGAGCTTCTAGAACCCAAAAGCAGCACTTGACTCTTTTTACATAGTCTCAGCAAATAGTACAGGATAGAGTAGAGAAAAAGTAAATTTTAGAGCTACAAAGACTTTAGAAATCATATGATTTCCTTCTTATTTAGTTAAGAAAACTGAAGCCCATAGCCAATGAGTGGTTCCCCTGGAACCATACATAATTATCCCAATATTATTGACTATATTTCTTATTCTGAACTTTATATTCTGTGACTATATTTTAACTACCTATTTATACTTCTTAATTCCTTCACCTTTTTTTTACCCAATTCCCCAACCACCCTCCCCTCAGGCAACCATCAGTCTGTTCTGTGCCTGTGAACCTGTTTCTGTTTTGTTTGTTTATTTTGTTCTTTCACTTATATGTGAAATCACATAGGATTTGTCTTTCTCTGTCTGACATTTTTTCACATAGCATAATACCTTCTAAGTTTATCCATGTTGTTGCAAATGGTAAGATTTCATTTTGTATGGCCGAGTAATATTCCATTGTGTATATGTAACACTATTTTTTTTTTTATCTACTCCTATATTATGGGTAATTGGGTTGCTTCCATATCTTGGCTATTGTAAATAATACTGCAATAAACACAGGGGTACATATAGTCTTACAAATCAGTGTTTAAGTTTTCTTCAAATATTTACCCAGAAGTGGAATTGCTGGATCATAAGGCATTTCCATTTTTAATTTTTTGATGAACCTCCTGAGTGTTTTTCTTTTTTCTTTTTTAATTATTTTATTTATTTATTTTTGTTATAGATGTTTCTCCTTTTTCCCTCATTGACACCCACCTCCCCCTCTCTTCTCACCCTATACCCAGGTTTGTTGCCCATGTCCATTGGTTATGCATACATGCATATAAGTTCTGTGGTTTATCCCTCCCTGCCCACTCCCTCTTCTGGGGATTGTCAGTATGTACCATACTTTCACGTCTCTGGGACTGCCCTGTTCTTCAGACTGTTATGTTCATTATATTCCACAAATAAGTGAGATCATATGATACTTATCTTTCTCTATTTGGCTTGTTTCACTTAGGATAACACTTTCCAGGTCCCTTTATGTCATCTCAAAGGATAAGAGCTCTTTCTTTCTTACAGCTGCATTGTACTCCATTGTGTATATGTACCACAGCTTTTTTGTCCATTCATCTACTGATGGGCATTTGGGCTGTTTCCAGATCTTAGCTATTGTAAATAGTGCTGCTATGAACATGGGGGTACATATATTCTTTCTGATTGGTGTTTCAGGCTTCTTAGGATATAGTCCTAGAAGTGGGATCACTGGGTCAAATGGCAATTCAATTGTTAATTTTTTGAGGTAACACTACAGTGTTTTCCATAGTGGCTGCACCATTCTGCATTGCCACCAGCAGTGTACTAGGGTCCCCTTTTTCCCACACCCTTGCCAGCTATTGTTGTTTGATGATATTTTGATGGAAGCCATTCTGACAGGTGTAAGGTGATACCTCATTGTTGTTTTAATTTGCATCTATCTGATGATTAGTGATATTGAACATTTCTTCATATGTCTCTTAGCCATTTGTAGATCCTGTTTGGGGAGGTGTCTATTTAGGTCCTCTGCCCATTTTTTAATTGGGTTCTTTGTCTTCCTTTTGTTGAGCTGTATGAGCACTCTGTATATATCGGAAATTAACCCCTTATCTGATGTATCATTGAAAATTATGCTCTCCCATAGAGTGGGTTTCCTTTTCATTTTGCTGGTTGTTTATTTTGCTGTGCAGAAGCTTTTTAGTTTGATGTAGTCCCATGTGTTCATTTTCACCTTTGTTTCTGTTGCCTTAGGTGATGTATCAGTGAAAATTGTGCTGCGTATAATGTCTGAAATTTTGTTGCCTACATTTTCTTCTAGGATTTTTATGTATTCAAGAGTCACATTTAAGTCTTTTCTACATTTTGAGTTTATTCTTGAGTATGGTGTAAGCTGATGGTCTAGTTTCATTTTTTTTGCATGTAGCTGTCCAATTTTCCCATCACCATTTATTAAAGAGGCTGTCTTTACTCCATTGTATGCTCTTACCTCCTTTGTCAAATATTAATTGAGCATATTGCCTTGGGTCCATTTCTGGGTTCTCAGTTCTATTCCATTGATCTATGTGCCTGTTCTTGTGCCAGTACCAGGCTGTTTTGATTACAGTACTTTTGTAGTATAATTTGTTTATTTTTTTCCTATACACAAAAAAGATATATCAGAAAACATATTGCTAAATGAAACATCAGAGAGTTTACTGCCTTTGTTTTCTTCCAAGACGTTTATGGTTTCAGGTCTTACATGTAAGTCTTTAGTTCATTTTGAATGTATTTGTATGTATGGCATAAGAAGGTATTTAAATTTTTTTTTCCTTTATTGATTTTAGAGAGAGGAAGGGAAAGCAAGAGAGAGATAGAAGCATTGATGAGAGAGAACATTGATTGGCCGCCTCCTGCATGCACTCCACTAGGTCTCACCGCACAACCTGAGCATGTGTCCTGACCGGCATTTGAACTGGCAACCTCTTGGTGCAAGGTTCAACACTCAATCACTGACCCAAACCAGCTGGTCGTAAGAAGGTATTTTATGAGATAACTATAATTACTTGAAGACCTCATATGCTATTGATAGTATATTTGCAATGCACATTCAGCATTTGAGAACAAATTTTGAAGAAAAGGTTGTTTGTATTTTATGCACAAATCTGACAGAGTTTTTTTAATGGCTTGATCAAGCATCCCAAGAACCTGTAACAATAGGGCACATATTCCCAATGATGGCAACTATACTCAATTTAAATACAAGATGAATATTAATAGGATGGTTCCCTTTCAAATGTCTTTCCTGTTTTACTCTCCTTCTTGGGTCAGTGGTTTTAAACTGAATTCTGAGTAGTTTGCACAGCCTTATCTTTTATAATATTATGCATAACATCCATATGTACCCTATGAGAATCTATAGAATAAATTATATTAATTCTTATTAATTCTTGTATTTGCTAAAATGTATTTCCTTTTGCTATGCCACATGAATTCAATTATGAAAAATGGGAATACTTTAAAATACTACATTCTGATGTGAAGTGTGTTGAAAAAATCTTTGGGGATGTTAATTTGCCTTTAATATCAAGTCAAAACTGTGCCTACTGGGCTTCTCCAGTGGAGACAAAGATTGCACATTGCTATGAAAAACAGTATTGTCATATGGCTGATATCTGCCAAATGGAGAATTGCTCTGTAGTACAGCAGAGAGGAGCCAGAGGAGGAGAAAACAGTCATTCAAAGGTGAGAACTACTTTTTTCCCTGAAAGGTTTCCTTTTTTTTTGAGACAACAAGAAGAAAGTATTTTATTTTTCAGTCCCTCTCTCCCAAGACTTTACAAAACCTAGCTGCTCTGTTGTCAAGTTGGAAAATTAGAGCTATGATTACCTTAAAAAAGTTTTACTTGTCAGAATTTCTTTCCAGCATGTAAAACACCTCTTTGTAGTTCCTCATGCTGCACTTTCATTCTATAAGACATACCGTGGAGAACACCTTGTCCAAAAGAGTCAGCCTCAATGCTTTTCATACTATGGCAATTGATGCTAAGAACTTTCTACTTTATTTTCCACTGGGCAAATCTTTGCTACTTTTTTGGAGTATGACAAATGTAATTTGATTCTGAAATAACTGACTAGAAACAGAGTCGTATATGAATTCGGGATTGGTTCTACAAAGTAAATTGAAATTCAGTGGGCACAGTACTTGGTAATGTTTAAGGGCATGCCAATAGATTGCAGTTTATAAGTGGTATGGCTACATATAAATAGAAAATTATTTCAAGATAAGAGTTGATAATAAATGGAAAACTACTATCAATACAGTACTGTTTTAATACAACAAAAAAAAAAAGAGCAAAATATAAAGAAGTGAGATTTGTATTCAGTGATTCACAGTATCTCTGTCCTTAAAAACATTTAAAAATTTTTTAAAACTTATCTTTATTGTTTAATGCATTACAGATGTTCCTTCTGTTTTCCCTATTGACCCTTTTCTCCCCAGTCCTGCCCCTCTCCTGCCTTCCCCATCCTATTTTCTGTGTTCATTGGTTATGCATATATGCATAAAAGTTTTTTTCTTTTCTTTTTTTCTTTATTGTCTATAGAGATAGAGGAAGGGAGAGGGTGAGAGAGATAGAAACATCAATGAAAGAAAACATTGACTGGCTGCCTCCTGCATGACTCCCCCCCCCCACGGGGATTGGGCCCGCAACCTGGGCACGTGCCCTGACCAGGAATTGAACCGCCGACCTCTTGGTGCATGGGTCAATGCTCAACCACTGAGCCACACCAGCTGGGCTAGAAGTTCTTTAGTTTATTGCTTCCTGCCTTCCTTCCCCCCTTCCCTCTGAGGTTCATCAGTGTAACAACTTATTGTCTTCTTGAAGGAGAAGAAAAAGATATGAACAATAAAATGGCAATTAATACTTATCTATCAACAACTGAATCTATAACTGAATAGATACAGAGAACTTTTGTTGCTTGCAGATGGGATGGGGGATGGGGGGATGGGTGAAAAAATAAAGGAATTAAGAAGTACATATTGGATGTCTTTCAAACTTTTGCTTTTTAGTAGTACGTCAGTAAATCTGGCTTCCCAGAAATTTATTGTCTCTGTCTTTTACTATTGAAGTCTGATTTCAGAAACATGGTATATTAGAAAGATTCAGGAAACTAGGATATAAAGTAAGACATTAGTTTAAGACATAGTTCTGTTTCTTACTATGTGTCATTGGACCAGTGGTATGCTGTTAAATGTCTAAAAACTGACTCTTTAGGAAAAAAAAAGTTTGAATTCTATGATTTCTTTGGTGTATATAATCCTACTGTAACCAATTTCTAGCTAGCAAAGTGATGTCACTGAATGTAGAGTTGACAAGAAATATGGATAATTAGCTTTCATAATATGGTAGAAGCTAGCTTCATCACCTTACTACCTTGGACAGATATAGATCATTGTTCTAACTCTTTTATTAGTTTTTCTTTTGTAAAATTGAAGTAATAATATGTGTCTCACAGATAATTGAAAGGATTAAATGAACAAAATGTTGGCACATCTAGATCATCAGAGAAATAGATTAAAATTAATGGTCAATGCTGAAAGCCCATTGGAATTCCGAGTCAATATTTCAGTAATGCCCAGATAGAAAAGTAATAATTATTACACTTATGAGTATAAAAAAAACTAGGAAGAAAAGGTGGCAGAATAGAAGACAGATTGTGAATTTTTAAAGAATATATGTTTTAAAAGATTTGAGTCCTGGCCGGTTTGGCTCAGCGGTTAAAACGTTGGCCTGCAGTCCGGAGAGACCAGGTTCGGTTCCCGCTAAGGGCATGTACCTTGGTTGCAGTTTGTCCCCGGCCCTGGTTGGGTTGTATGGGTGGCAACCACTCAATATGTCCCTTTCACATCAATGTCTCTCTCTCTCTCTTTCTCTCTCTCTCTCCCTTCCACTCTATCTGAGAAAAATGTCCTCAGGTGAGGATAAAAAAAAATTAAAAGATTTGAGTAATGATAATATAACAAAAGAAAATTTTCTTGGAACACATGCATCTGAAAAATAAAACACATAGCATTCAGCAGATGACCTCCTGTCAAGACAGGCTTGGAGATTTGTAAGATGATTATTTTTTGTATTCAATTTGACAGGGAATCAACCAGGTTTACAAACTCAGGCTAAACTAACATAGGTTTTTTTCAATTAAGGAAGCAAGAGTTCAACTCTATTTAATGGTGGCTAGTCCATCCCTGAAAAATCTGCCTTAGGTGTTGACTGCTACACATTAAGAATAAAACAGAAATAAGCAACACATGAAGTGAAGATTGTCCAGATTCTGACCAGACTTAAAATATATACCATTTGAAGGAATTGCAAATGTCTAGAGTGAGTAAGTGAAGATAATGAGAATGTTACTGCTGACATTACCTATGTGAAAATTCACCTTTGAATGGTTTCAAAAATAAAAGCCAGTGTTGAAAATTTTCAGGAAAACACTATCTTTCACAGAATAAAACTTTTTAAAGATGAAATTATCTTATTTTGGGAACAGAATCCCCCAGCATGATTACTGGTCAGACAGCAAATGGATGACCCGATGAGAAGAATAGCATTTGAGGATTAGAAGAAGGATGGTTATAATTTATGACATAAAAACTTTCTTTCAATGTTAAATTGTCATATTTTGTAATTTACATTTTTAGAAAAAAATAATATGGTCTAAAGTTTAATGTTTGGGGGCAACCTTGAAGGTTTTCAGACTTAATTTCTCACTATAACTTTAAAAATGTTAAGAAGTGAGCATGAAAAATAAAGAGGTTAAGAATGTGAACCAAAGTCCACTATGGTGAATACCAAATGGAAGATCTCCTTATGTTATGGGTGGAAGTAGAGTGTCCACCAGGGGATATGAAGGATCCCATTACCCACTGGGTGCTGTGGGCAGGGTCCTTATAATAGCTCGAGAAAAATAATTTTCTGAGACTCCCACAGGAGAATGAGTAATTTTTATTTGTATAGAATTACATCTCTTGGTTTCTAAAGTTCCAGTTTCCCTAATTCAGTCTTGGATGATGAGCAGCTAGAGATTCAGCAGAGCTAGAAGTAAAGACCGAGTCTAAAGTTTCTACTCTGAGGAGGAGCTGGGTTGGACACAGCATCAGACTAGTTGCACTCCATTAGTCCACTGTGTGTGGGGACCAAATGGCTATAGACCATGTGGGCAGATGCAGGAGCTGAGAACTTTTGTAAGCCAGGAGCTCGAGCCAGGAGCTCAAACCAAGAGACAAGAGGTTAAGAGTTAGAACTCTTTTGTTTAGGAGCTTACATATCTCAAATCTCCTGGGCTTGCAATGGCCATGCCTACTCTGACCAATGACCTGTTTTTAGGTGTGACTGACAGGCAAAACCTTCCCTATGTCACCCAGGTTAATTACAGTGGTATCACTTGGATGAGAAGGGAGGTAACAGCAAGGCTTAGGTCTCCTACAACTAAATGTGTTAAGATTTTTAATTTACTAATTAATCTTGGTGCTTTGCCCAAGTTGTCAACAACTAAAACCACTATAGTCTATCTTCTTGGGACTGCCACACATTTTCAATGATGTCATTAAGGCCTTGTGTCTCAAATACTGGAAGTTTGAAGTCTCTAAATGCTTATTAAGGACCTCTTTCAGGCCCTGTGTTTTAGGGTGTTGAATAAGTTCATCAGTATCCAAGTTGCTTGCTTATTCTGACTGTGCAATAATTCTGAAAACTACAATAAAAATTATACAACCATTAACCATTGGTTGCTTTTTGCCCATAATCTGGTGCTGAGTAGCATGTAGTTGAGAGGAGTTTGTCAGTTCCAATATGTACTACTGGGATTTCTCTCTGGCCTATTTACATAAAAAAGTGATAAACTTCTAACCCTGGATGCATAGCTCAGTCCCCATATGCCAAAGTTACTGGTTTAATTCCCAGTCAGGACACATACAAGAACCAACCAATGAATGCATAAATTAGTGGAACAACAAATTGACGTTGATCTCTCTCTCACTCTCAAATCAATTAATACATGAAAATTAAAAAAGAAAAATAAACTTCTGAGCAGACAACTTTTGGCAAAAGTGAACCACTCCTTTCGTGATTGTTACACTAGAGCTTCTAATCACTGTTATCAATGTTTAATGTGAAGGATTCAGGGATCACCAAATGCGAGCACATAGACCTGAGCCAAATAAAATACTGAAATCTTGAACTTAAATTCTCTTTAAGCCTTGTAGGAGGCCACCAGTTTTCTTTATCTGTCAAGCCAGATTTTATCTGATAGGTTAATTTTCCAACTCTACCAGTTTCCAAAATCCTAGTGCGTGTTTTTCCAATTGTTCTGGGTCTCTCTTTCTTAGCAACTTTGGAAAGCTTCTTTTTTTTTAATCCTTTCTGGTGTAGGTTTTATTCATTGGGTTAGGTTGGGGAGCTTTGTATTATTTTACAGTCATGATTTTAGCAAAACTCTTCAGTTTCTCTTTGTTTTCAATTACTTTTCTGTAAGGCTTCCTGTATCGCTGACTGTACTTTCTGATGACCCACAGCCCCATCACCAGCAGTACTCAAAAATATTTACTTGAAAATCTTCAGTATTTCAGGCATTACCAAATCATTACTTACCTTAACAAAGATGTTTCAAAGTTAGTGGTGGAAATTTATATCAGCTTCAGTGTTTCCTTCATTCCATTCCTGCCTTTGACAGAATTTCAGGGATGTAGTCAACAAAATTTCAAATACTTTTTATCTCAGTGATTAAAAATTTCCTAATCTCAGAAAATTATGTACATTGACTTAATGAATGGATGGATGGATGGATGGATGGATGGATGGATGAATGGATGGACGAATTATGCACTTTTAAAAACTAGCATGATCTATAGATTATTCTTTTCTTAACTGGTATACAGACCACATGCAAATGAATCTTCATAGGTGTATACCAAAGTATATTATAGTACCTTATGGTATAGGCAGTCTCAAGGCTGACGCCAATGATCCCTGCCTTCTGGTATTCACACTCTTGTGTAGTTTCGACCCATTTTCTGTTAGAATTGGTTTCTATAACCCACAGAATATGGCAGAAAATGATAGGTGACTTCTGAGAATAAGATGTCAAAGACACTGTGACTCTCACCTTGGTAGCTTAGCTTCTCTCTCTCAAATGACTCACTTTGGCAAAGCCAGTTGTATTGTAGGGCAGTCCTGTGGAAAAGTCCATGTGGCAAGACTGAAGGATTCTGGAAACAGCTAATGAGAACCAAGGCCACCTGCCAAAGCCATACGTGCACCATCTCTTAGAAACAGCTCCTCCAGCTCCACTCAGTTCTTCCATTGATAAAGCTCCAGTAGATCTCTCCACGGGAACCTCATGAGAGATCCTGAGCCAGAATCACCTGCCAAGTCACTTCTAGATTGCTGATCTCAGGAACTCTGTGAGATAATAAACATTTCTTGACTTATACTGCTAAGTTTGGGGGTAGTGTGTTATGTGGCAATAGATGACTAATACAAGTTCCATCATCTATCTACTGAGTCAGAATATCCAGACAGTAAGGCCCAGGAAACTGCACTGTTAGCAGGCACCACAAGGTGATAACATGTCTGAATATTGGAATTGGAGAACATTGTCCTTGTTAGTGTTTGAAAGCTCAAAATAACTGGAGACTTCCATTCTTCACTAATTTACTTCTAAATATTTCTGATTCTTTAACAAGTCAGTAGTTCCAATTTTTACTCAATGCTTTCAATTACAGTGCCTAAGGACTACTTAAATGTTATTTGTTATGATGATTCTGCATTTCTTAGTCTAACTTTTGAGAATAAACCATATTGTATTGATCAGATTTAGACAATTGTAGCTTAAAGTGGTTTTCAGAATGACTCCAGAAAGGATGATTTTAACTACTGGCTCTGTATCTTTAAATCTAACCACCAAAATCAAAGATAACTTGCTTTACCATAATTACTTGGATGAATAAGAAATGCTCAGACTTCTTTCTCTCCAGTCTACTTTTCTTTACCAAAGCATAGGACCCTACTCTCTAAGATCAAAGAAAATCTTTTTTTCCCAAAGCTAACGAGCCATTACTATCCATCTCTATAAAGTAATCTGAATGAATATTTCAAAACTGACTTGTATAATTAGCAGAATTTCACAACAGTGTCAGCATTCATCTGGGTACTGTCTGTAGGAGAGTCAAAGGAGCCCAGGGTGGGAGCCTTAGGCAGCAATGACTTGGTAGAGTTTGCCTTTATTTCTCCAATTGAGGCTGCTTTATTTCTGAATTGAACATTTCTTTTCTTTATAAAACAGAAGTTAATTAGAAATTATAGAATCACTTTGTAAATTTTAAACGTTTTGAGAATAAATTTTATCACTATCACCTTGGATGTATAACTGTATCATAGAAGTCCAGAGTTTTACTTTATTATACCCTTCCTTCATATCAGTGAGGGTTCATTCATAAAAGTAGAACCAATAAGAGAATAATGGCATAAAAATGTATTACAGGATGCTGCACTTTGTAGAAGGCACTAGAGATGCAAGGTTCCAAAAATAAAAGTTGAAATATCTTTAAAATGTCGCTAATCAGCACTCCTGGAGCGCTGGTCTGAGTCAACAAGTCACAACTTGCAGCCAGAGTGACACCACTAGGGGAACCCATGGGAAGTTTCGCAAGAGGCTGACAGTTCTGTGGGTTCATGGCTAATGTCTGTTGATGGGCATATGGTTGCCCTTGATCAACAAGGCCAGAAGTTAGAAAGAAAGCTGGATATGAAACAGGGAGAGGGAGAATATAGTGGAATATTACAGTGTTTAAGCTTCTGTTTGTCATTGTCTCTGACCCCAAAATTCTCATTTAAACCTTTCAGTGTCTTCCCTTCTGTCTACCTAGCTTCATAGCTTCATATAACTTCCCTTTTGGCCAACTTTAATCCAGACCCACACAGGAAAAGGAATTCTGAGAAACATAGTTCTGGATGTAACCAGAATGACAACAGAACGACTCAATATCACCCCCCCCCCACACACACACCAAAATATAAAAGCATCATGTTTATTTTGAAATGTATGCATTAAAATGTAAAGTAAATGTAAGAATCCTGGCTTTAGTATTGAGACGTGGACTGTAATATTACCTCTTTCTAACCTAAATTTATAATTTTAGTTCACTTACTTTCCTTCATTGAGCCTCAGTTTTCTCGTTTTTATAATAGGTGGTTGTAGGAAGGGGTGTAGTGAACCAATGAACTTGAAAATAGATTCTACCCATGATGCTTGCTCCATTATTTCTAACTAGATACACTTTCTCATTTCTTCTAGCTCTTAAATTCTATGGTTCAAAGAAGCAATTCCTATTTAACAGAGCACTCCTTATTTCTACAGCGCTTGCCTTCCATTAAAATTTGCTCAATTGACCCCTGTAAAAATAATCTACCTTCAGTTATATACCTAGAAGCAAACTGAGGCTGCTTTATTGTAGTGTGTCTTAAACATATTGTGGATCCCGAACTAGATGCCTCAAAGAATTGTGTGTGACAGAAGCCTAGAAGGGTATTCACCTGGATTATACATTGTAATAATCTAAGGACATATTTCAAAATACTGATTCCTGAATTCTACCACCAGAAAGTTTAGTTTAATTGATCTGGAGTGACACTCTGGCATCATTACTTTGCCTTTTTAAGCTCCCCAGGCGATTCTAGTGTCCAGTCATCATCGACAAACACTAAATTATATCCTCTGAATGAAATATGAGTCATTTTACCTGTCAATAGCTATAAAAACATCCTCTGCAGATAATATGATTTCTGTCTCTATAACTGGAGATTTGAGGTTCTTAAGAGAGACTATTCTCGCCAGTCAACTAAATCAGTCGTTCTATGCCTGCTTTCCATATTGTAAGACACCTGAGTAGAATTATTTCATGAGATGTCATACTCAATGAAATTGAGAGGGCGCAAATCGACACTATGAGTAAATCATGTATTAATTTTTAAACAGTAGAAATACAATTGTTCAACCTTTATCTCCACCTTCTGTTAGTTCTGCTGCTGCTATTCTTTTGTCTTCAGTTTATTTCTGTGTCATTATGTTTGCACGTTCTTGCCTTGAATAACAGTATTGAGTGGGAAGCTTGTAATTCTTCTGTACCTTGTTCTAATCACAGAATGATAATCTGCAGAGGCTTCAGTCTGAGATGCTATGCTAACTCGGGTACCATTGTCTTCACTTCGTCTTTAGCCTCCAGTGTCCATAAAAACAGATCTCATGGCTTGCAATGCCTTGTTTTATCTTACTCAGTGGTAGTAACGTGAATCTCGACCTTAATGGTAATATCTTATTTGTGGGCTTTTTTCGTTCAAGTAACCAGTTCAACCTTAGCTCAGGCTTTAATCATTCTCCTAGTCTTCACTCTCTGCATGCATAAGGAGGATATTTATCTTAAGAACATAAGCTTGAGGAGAAAGAAGTAATTTCTTGGTATATGGTTAGCTCTTTTTTATTCTTTCTCTTTTTTTCCTGGCTTTATTTTTTTAAATTTTGTCTTTTATAGTGATGGTGCAAAAATAAACTATGCAAAGGCTTATGATATTCACATTGCTGCTATTCATATGCAGAACAGTTTTTCATTTCTTTCATGTATATTTCAATTTAACTGGAGACACAAGAAAACAGTTTACCTAATTGCCCTTAAAGATCTTGCAATTTAGAATTTGAATTATGAGGAGGTGACCAAGCATGTTACCTCCCAGCAACTTGGCCAGCAATGGTGAAGATGGATATCACAATAGTGGTGTTCCTTATGTCTATTCTTTTTGGGACTCACACCCAGCAATCTCACCTGGCCAGTATCTTTGGTTCTGTTTTAAATCGCACTCTATGCTGGGCCAATAGGCCAACCCATCAGAAGCATTTGGCAAAGTAAAACAGAGCAAGTAATTATAATAACCAGTAATTAACAGATGCTTATAATCTGTCAAGCATTGGTCCAAGAAAATTACACATATTATTTAATTTAATTTTTTAAACTCATCTTTATTGTTGATTGTATTACAAATGCACCCCTTTTCCCCACTGAGCCCCTCCTGCCCAATATCGCTCTCCTCTTGCCTTCCCAACACTATTGTTGGTGTCCATTGATTATGCATATATGCATAAAGTTTCTTTGGTTTATTTCAGCCCATGCTACCTCCCCCTTCCCTTTGAGGTTCATCAGTCTAACAACCAGTTTGTACTTCTTAATTTCTTCAGCTTTTTCACCCATCCCTCCAGCCCCTGCCCATCTGGCAAGCAACAAAAAGTTCTCTGTATCTCTTTCTGTTCTGCTTGCTCATTGTGTTTGTAGCTTCAGTTGTTGATAGGTATGTGTTGATTGCCATTTTATTGTTTATATTTTTCTTCTTCTTCTCCTTCAAGAAGACCTTTAGCTTTTTCTTGTCTGGGAAACTCTTGTTATGTCCATTGATTCTAAATGACCCTTTGCGGGATAGAGTAATCTTTGTTGTAGGTCATTACTTTTCATCACCTTGAATATCTCTTGCCACTCCTTTCTGGCTTGCAAAGTTTCTTTTGAGACATCAGCTAGAAGTCTTATGGGAGCTCCTTTGTAGGTAACAAACTGCTTTTCTCTTTCTGCTTTTAAGATTCTCTCTTTGTCATTAACCTTTGCCATTTTGATGATGATGTGTCTTGGTGTGGACCTCTTTGAGTTCATCTTGTTTGGGACTCTCTGTGCTTCCTGGACTTGTATGTCTGTTTTCTTCACCAAGTTAGGGAAGTTTTCTGTCATTATTTTTTCAAATAGGTTTTTAATTTCTTGCTCTCTCTCTTCTCCTTCTGGCACCCTATGATGCAAATGTTAGCACACTTGAAGTTGTCCCAGAGGCTCCTTACACTATCCTCGTTTTTTTTTTTTTTTTTCTTTTCTTTTTGCTGTTCTGACTGGGTGTTTTTTGCTTCCTTATATTTATAATTTAATTATTAAAACAGTCCTATGATGTAGGTGATTTCATGATTATTTTTTTATTAATTGAGGAAATGATCTAAAACACATAACATGGAGAAACTAGTGAAAATTGTAAAAGACTGCATGCAATGCCCATGTTCTGAATCAGTTCATGCACTATTATTTCTTCCTTCCTTCCCCCCTTTCTTCCTCCCTCTCTCCCTTCCTTCCTTCCTTCCTTCCTTCCTTCCTTCCTTCCTTCCTTCCTTCCTTCCTTCCTTCCTTCCTTCCTTCCTTCCAAATATGTCCTGCCCTGGAAGTAATGTCACACAGTCTACTAAAATGTTCTGGTTATTTGGTTTGCTCTTCCAGATTTATTATTTATTTTTCTCTTCTCCACTTTGTGCCATAGAAAGTCAAAACATTTGTTTCTATCACCTAGGTTTCCTAGCTGAATGGTCTTCTTAGATTTAGCCAATGAACAGTTCTAGTAGAAGGTGAGATGATGGCAGAGAGGAAGTCTCAAGTATTTCTTATTAGCTCTTCTTTACTTTGGTTCTTTGTCTCTGGGCATAGCTGTATTCCTCTTAGACTACTACTTTTGTCTAGTTGTTTCCTCCTTCACAGTTCTAATTCTCAACTGACATCTGATGACTCATGCACTTGTGTAGTTTATTTTGTGCTGATAAAATTGGATATTCACATGTAAATAATGAAACTAGACTCCTATCTCACAGAACTCCCAATAATTAACTTAAAGAGGATTACAGACTTAAATGATGTAAGACCTGAAACCATGAAACTCCTAGGGAAAAAACATAGGAAAAAAAGTTCACTGACATGGATCTTGATGATGATATTTTTAGATGTGACACCTAAAGGCACAAGCAACAAAACAAAAATTGAACAAGTGGGACTACGTTAAACTAAAAAATTCTGCATGGTAAAAAGCAAAACACAAAATAAAATATCAACAAAGTAAATGAAACCTATAAAATGGGAAAAAATCTTTGTAAACCATGTATTTGATAAGAGGTTAATATCGGAAAAATATAGAGAACTCATAAAACAAACAACATAAAACTAATAGCAAACAACATAGAATTCAATTAAAAATAAACTAAAGACCTGAATAGACATTTTTCTAAATAACATATATGAATGGACAACAAGTATATGAAAAGCATCACTAGTTATTAGAGAAATGAAAATCAAAACCATAATGAGATCACACCTCACACATATTAGAATAGTCATTACCAAAAAGGCAAGAGGTAAGATGCTGTGAGGATGTGGAGAAAAGAGAACCCTTGTGTCCTATTGTTGGGGTTGGAACCTGGTACAACATAGAAAACAGTATAGAGGACCCTTTAAAAATGAAGACTAGGATTACCATATAATCTAGCAATCCCTCTCTGGGAATATATTCAAAGGAAACAAAAACACTATCTTGTCCACAGAAACATTATTGTAATAATCAAGACATGGAAACAACCTACGTATCCATTGATGGATAAATAGACAGAGAAGTTGTATATATACAATGGAATATTATTCAGCCACAAAAATGGAAATCCTGTCATTTGCAGTAACACAGAAGGAACTTGATGATGTTACATTAAGTGAAATAAGTCAGACAGAGAAACACAAGTATTGTATGATCTCATTACATATGGAATCTAAAAATATATATATATAGAAAAAGAGATCAGATTTGTAGATTTGTGGTGGGAGGGAGAAATGGAGGAAGGTGATCAAAAGAAGGGGGCAGGAGTGGGCAAAATGGGTAAGGTGGTCAAAAGGAACAAACACCCAGTTATAAGATAAATAAGTTCAAGGGCTATAATGTGCAACATGATGACTGTAGCTAACACCGCTGCATGGTATATATGAAAGTTATTAAGAGAGTAAATCCCAAAAGTAATCATCACAGGGAAAAATTGTTTCCTTTTTTGTTTTGTTAAATTGTGTATATATATATATATATATATATATTAGATGATGTAAGCTAACTAAACTTATCACAGTAATCATTTCATAATATGTGTAAGTCAAACCATTATGCTGTGGACCTTAAACTTATACAGTGATGTACGCCAATTATATTGCAATAAAACTGGACAAAATTGCCAACATTTTAAAATTGGGTTGTTTTGACACATAAAAAAATTATATTTCTGTCTTCTCTTGAAGATGAGAAGTTATGGCAATACAGAATCTCACGTTATCATAAGATGAACAGCAGCCAGGGCTGAGAGGAAGCCATGTTCTCTCCCTTTGTTCCACCTACATTGTCACCGGCTTGATGCCAGGAGTCAGCTGAGATTCCCACCCCTGCTCACATCAGTTAAATTGTCTACTTGAGCTGAGAAGCTAGAGCAGCCATTGCTCTTTTCTGATGTTAGGAAGCAGAACGAGGGGTTGGTGAAGTTGGTCAAGAGGAGTGTGAGCTTGAGACCATAAAGTTCCACAGGGAAGGGGAAAAACAACAACTTCCTTTCAAGGTTTTTAGTGCCCAGGTCCAATTTATCCAGCTACAAAATTGGACATTGAGTAATCCCATGGAAAATGGAAGGTTTCAAAACCATAAGGAGCTCAGCATTATTTAGGGGAAAGACTGCTTCTAATTAATGGAATCCAGTGTGGAGTTTGAGGAATGTAGATTTAGGACAAAGTCATAAATGCAAATTATGATTTTCTGAACTTTATAAAAAAAAAAAACAAAAAAAAAAAAAACCTTAAAGATGAAGCATTACAAATATTCCTTCAGTGATAAATGACAACTTTTTCCTTTGGGTACTGGAAATTTGCTAGGTTGGGTATTATCAGTAATACTTCAAAGTCTAACACTTAATAGATTCTTGCCTGTATTTTGTTTAGCTAGTTCCCATGCTATGTAGCTTCCTGTTAGTTTTTCAACTTGCACTTTCTAGTTTTTCTTGCTTAGTGAAT